>NW_028225187.1:23583699-24783699 GCF_052327205.1 Somniosus microcephalus | reverse complement strand
CTTTGCTGAGTCCAGGGACTTTTGGAAAATTATTACCAATGCATCCACAATCCCTACCACCACTTCCCTCAAGACCATAGGAGGTAAGCCATCAGGTCCAGGTGAATTATCCGCCTTGAGTCCCATTATCTTACCGAGTACCACTTCCTTAGTGATTTTGATCGTGTTTAGCTCCTCCCCCCCATAGCCCCCTGTTTGTCCAGTGTTGTGATATTCTTAGTGTCTTCTACTGTAAAGACTGATAGAAAATATTCATTCAGTGTTTTTGCCATCTCCATATTTCCCACCATTAATTTCCCGGTCTCATCCTCTAAGGGACCAGCATTTACTTTAGCCAACCTTTTTCATTTTATATACCTATAAAAACTCTTACTATCTGTTTTTATATTTTTTGATAATTTACTTACATAATCTATCTTCCCTTTCTTAATCAATCTTTTTGTTATTTTTTGCTGTCTTTTAAAGTTTTCCCAACCCTCTATCCTCCCACTAGATTTGGCTACCATATATGCCCTTGTTTTTAGTTGAATACTATCCTTAATTTCTTTACTTAGCCACGGATGGCTGTCTTTTCTTTTACACCCTCTTCTTCTCAGTGGAATATATATTTTTTGTAAGTTGTAAAATAACTCCTTAAATGTACACCACTGATCATGTATCGTCTTACTCTTTAATCTATTTTCCCAATCCACTCGACTCAATTCCGCTCTCATACCTTCATATTCTCCTTTATTCAAGCTTAGCACGCTTGTTTGAGATCCAAACTTCTCACATTCTAATTGAATATGGAATTCAACCATGTTATGTTCACTCATTCCAAGGGCATCCTTTACTAGGACATTTTTAATTAATCCTGTCCCATTACACAGGACCAGATCTAAGGTTGCTTGCCCCCTGGTAGGCTCAGCTACATAGTGCTCAAGAAACCCATCCCTAATGCACTCAATCAACTCATCCTCAAGGCAGCCCTGCCTAATTTGATTTGTCCAATTAATATGATAGTTAAAGACCCCCATAATTATAGATGTTCCCTTACTACAAGCCTCAACTATTTCCTGATTGATACTCCATCCAACATAGTTGCAACAGTTCGGAGGCCTATAGATTACGCCCACTCGTATTTTTTTCCCCTTATTATTCCTTACCTCCACCCAAACTGTTTCATTATCCTGATTTTTGACCCAATATCATTTCTCTGTATTACAGTGATTCCTTCCTTTATTAACATAGGCACCCCACCTCCCCTTCCTTCCTGCCTGTCCTTCCTGATCGTTAAATAACCTGGTCTGTTTAATTCCCAGGCATTGTCACCCTGCAGCCATGTTTCTGTAATTGCCACAAGATCATACCCATATGTAGTTATTTGTGCCATTAACTCATCTAGTTTTTTACAAATGCTACGTGCATTCAGATAGAGAACTTTCAAATATGTTTTGTGACACTTAGTTCCTGCTTTTGCCCTTTATATTACTTTAACTTTTACTCCATACCTTCTGCCCCTTCCTGACATGCTCTGGTTTTTAATTTCCCCAATGCTACCTAAGTCTATGACCTTCTCTGTTGTCATTTTTATTATTTGCTCTCTAGGAACCTCCCCCTCACGAGTCAGTTTAAAGCCCTCTCTTCAGCACTAGTTATATGATCCGGCAGGACTCTAGTCCCAGCACTGGCCCAGTTAAGCCCGTCCCAATGGAACAGCTCCCTCCTGCCCCAGTACTGGTGCCAGTGTCCCAGGAAGCAAAACCCATTTCTCCCACACCAGTCTTTGAGCCACGCATTTAACTCTCTTATTTTATTTGTCCTCGCCAAATTCGCTCGTGGCTCAGGTAATAATCCAGAGATTATTACCCTTGAGGTTCTGTTTTTTAACTTGACCCCTAGCTGTTCATACTCCTTTTACAGAACTGGCTTCCTAGTCCTATCTACGTCGTTTGTACCAACATGGACCACAACGACTGGATCCACCCCCTCCCACTGCAAGTTTCTTTCCAGCCCAGAGGAGATGTCCTTAACCCTGGCACCGGGTAGGCAACACAGCCTTCAGGACTATCGCTCTCGGCTGCAGAGAACTCTATCTATCCCCCTAATAATACTATCCCCTACCACTGCAACATTTCTAGTTATTCCCCCTCTTGAATGGCCCCCCGTTCCACGGTGCTGTGGCCAGGTTGCTCAACCTCCCTGCAGTCCCTGCTCCCGTCCCCACAGGGAGTAAGAACCTCGAACCTGCTGGACAAGAGCAAGGGCTGTGGCTCCTCCAGCTCTACCTCCTGGATCCCCGTACCTGCCTCACTTTTAGTCACACCGTCCTGTCCCTGGCCATGAGCTACATCTGAATTAATTAACTTCATATGTGTGATCACCTCCTGATACACAGAGTCCAGGTACTTCTCCCCCTCCCTGATGTGTCGCAGTGTCTGAAGCTCAGATTCCAGCTCATCAACACGGAGCTGGAGTTCCTGTAGCAGCAGACACTTGTCACAGACGTAATCACTGTGAGCCTCAATGGGGTTCACCGGCTCCCACATTTCGCAACAGTAACACATCACCTGCTCCATTCTATGTAATTAATTAAATGTTTTATTGTTAGGTATGGACACCCTCTGCCCGATTATAGATGCTACTATCCCCTTTATTTAATTGGATTTAATTTAAATCAATCCCTCTAATTACACCAGTTAAATGGTTTACCAACAGTCACTCTGCACCAGAAAGGCCTTATTAACTACAACCCACAGAGTTAAATTTTGGAAAGAGCACCTAACACCCCACTTACCCTAACGCACACACTTACCCAAACTCACAGCACTCGCTGCTGACTCGCACTCAGTGCTTGCCCGCACTAGCCTGGTCTTTATATACTGTTTGTTTGTTTACAGCCAAATGAGTCACCCCTGCTGATTGGTTAGAAAACTGGATTCCACTGACTGCTTTGCCAATTTACTCCTACTGCAGTGTAACCTTGTTTTACTCTTCTTACACCAAAAGAATCCCAAATATTTAACTTTTCCCCTTTACTTAAACTGCTTAAGTAATCTTATCAAGAATGATTTAAAGAGAAATAACAATTAAAGAAATCACACACTCACCCAAACTCACAGCACTCTCTGCTGACTCGCACTCAGTGCTTGCTTTTAACATTATTATTTAACGTAGCCCTGTTTGATTTACACCCTTGATTTCTCTGCCTTCCACTTCTGCTTCTCTCCTTCCTGTCTTTTGTTACTATCCTTACTTCCCTTTCCTCTGTCTCCCTGCACAGTTTCCCAACCCGCTATTTTAGTTTAACCCTCCCCAATAGCACTAACAAACATATCGGTCTCAGTCCCGCCCAGGTCTTATGTTTGGTTTGAGAAAATCCAGGCGACATCTTAGCCTTCGGATGAAGAACATTATGGCTGGAGCTTGGTTGGTGACTGCATGTGTCGCATTCCGGTATGCAAACAAGAAATTATCCACCGTGTGTTGTGGTATGTCGTCGTTATACATCGCCTTTATTGCCTTTTTAAAGGTCTGAACAAACCTGTCAGCCAATCCATTTGTGGCTGGATGATATAGGGCAGATGTGTTATATTTCACCCCATTATTCCTCAGGAACATCCGGAAATCCTCGGACATAAACTGTGGTCCATTGTCGGAGCAAATCTGTTCTGGCAAGCCATTCCTGGCGAAGATGGTCCGTAGGACTGCAATAGTCATCTCCGTGGTGGTGGAGGACATTTTGATGACCTCTGGCCATTTCAAATGGGCATCCACGGCGATTAAAAACATTGAGCCCATAAATGGACCAGCAAAATCAATGTGTACCCGTTGCCATGGAGATGAGGGCCACTCCCATGGGTGTAGTGGGGCCTGTGGTGGAGCGTTTTGGCCCTTCTGGCATCCTGTGCATCTCTTGATCATATCCTCGATTTCTTTATCGATTCCCGGCCACCACACAAACGCCCTGGCTAGGCTTTTAATTTTTACCCCTCCCAGATGACCCTCATGAAGCTCATTGAGCACTCTATCTCTCAACTTTGGTGGAATTACCACTCTGGATCCACACATCAAGGTCCATTGGCACACTGACAGCTGTTCTCTCCTTGGCGAGATTGCTGGCAACAGTGAGTCTCCATGTGCTGGCCATCCCTTCACCGTCAAATCATAGACCTGAGAGAGTGTCGGGTCATTTCGGGTTGCCTTCTCTATACTTGAGTTTGTAACAGGTAGACATTCGACTATGGTCGAATGGAATATCTCAACAGGGTCCACTGCAGGTGCTTCCTCCACCATTGGCAACGGTAGGCACGGCAGCCCATCAGCCTTTCCATGCTGTTTCGTACCTTTGTACTCTATGTCGTACTGATGTGCCCCTAGAAAAAGTGACCATCTTTGCAGCCGTTGCACCGTCATCACCGGAACGCCCTTCTTTGGGTTAAAAATGGAGACCAGGGGCTGATGATCAGTCAGTAGGGTGAATTTCTGCCCGTGCAGATAGTGATTGAACTTCTTCACCCCCCACACCAGGCTGAGGGCCTCCCTGTCAATCTGGGCGTAGTTACGCTCGGCTGAAGTTAACGAGCGTGACGCAAAGGCAATTGGCATCTCTGAACCATCAAGGAATTTGTGTGACAGCACCGCTCCAATGCTGTAGGGAGAGGCATCACATGTCAACCGAATTGGTAGTGTTGGATTGTAGTGGGCCAATACTTCTTTTGAAGTGATTAGGCATTTACATTTCTGAAAGGCACGCTTTCACTCATCACTCCATTTCCATGTTACTCCAGTTTGCAGCAGGGCATTCAGTGGGTGCAGAATTGTAGATAAATTCGGCAAGAACTTATGGTAGTAGTTCACCAACCCGAGGAACGACCTCAGTTGCGACACATTTTCCGTTGCTGGAGCCTTGACTACTGCCTCAATCTTGTCTGGGGACTTATGCAACCCTTCCTCATCAATCATTTGGCCACAATACGAGATTTGTCTCCTGAAGAACTCGCATTTGGGGTGGTTGGCTAGTAGCCCATATATTTGTAATCGACTGAGCACCTGCTCCAGGTTGGCAAGGTGTTCACTGTCATTTTCGCCCGTAACCAGGATGTCGTCCAAATAACACTGGGTCCCCGGGATCCCTTGCAGGACTTGTTCCATCGCCCTCTGCCAAATAGCCGGGGCTGATGCTACCCCGAATACCAGTCGGTTGCACTGGTAAAGACCTTTGTGAGTGTTTATCGTTAGGTATTTCCTAGATGCTTCTTCCACCTCCATTTGTAGATACGCTTGGGCCAGATCAATCTTCGTAAAGCGTTCCCCTCCAGATAGTGAGGCGAGAATGTCTTCTATCCATGGCAGTGGATATTGTACTGTGTGCAGGATTGGGTTCATAGTTACCTTGAAGTCCCCACAGATGCGAATCTTCTTCGGCTCCCCAGGCGTGCTGCTCAATGATTTCTTCATTACAGGAACGATGGGTGTGGCCCACTCGCTCCAGTCCACCTTGGAAAGCACACCCGAACGCTCCAGACTCTCCAGCTCTGCTTCAACGGCTGGGTGGATCGCGTACGGTACCGGTCTGGCCTTAAAAATTTTTGGGTTTGCATTATCTTCGCTTTTTATCATTGCCGTTACTCCTTTTAGAGTCCCAAGTCCTTGTTGGAGCAACTCTTTTGCGTCAGTTAGAATTTTTGACAGTCGTCCAAGTGTGACGTTGTCATCCTTTTTGTCAGCCACAGTTAGTGCCTGAAAGGAATGCCAATCCAATTGTATTTTTCGGATCCATTCACGTCCCAATAATGGTTGTCCTCCATCTTGTAGTATATATAGATACAGTTTCTGTGTTTCCTTGCCGTTGTATTTAACTGGCACCCTTATTTTTACTCTGGGGTAGACTTTTTGCCCCGTGTATGTCTTCAATACAATGGACGTGTCCTTCAAGGGTATGTGTGAGAATAGACGCTCATATTCTCGTCAATTCATGACAGTTAGGGCTGATCCTGTGTCCAATTCCATCTTTACTTGGGACCCTGCCATCATGAGGGTGACCCAAGTGGTTCGGTGATCCTCCTTTGCGATCATGTTGTGTAACTTTGGACAACTTAGTCTCCTGCTCCCGGAGTCATTATCACTCTCCTGATCATCTGAACTACTGTCTGTCATTTTTTTTACTTTCTTGTACTTTTCCTCAGTAGTTCTTTTAGTGTTGGTTTTCTTTCCCGACCTGCAGACTCTTGCTATGTGTCCCATTTTCCCACATGCCCGCATACTTTGTCCTTAAACCAGCAGTCCTTCTGATCATGGGTTGTTCTGCCGCAGCGATAGCACTTCTCTGCTCCATAAGCCATTTCGTTAGCGTTGTATTCTTGTGGTTTCTGTTGTATTTCTGCAGCACCCTGTGCTCCTGCTTCGTAGGATACTGCCACGCTGAAAGCCTGTTCAAGCGTCAGGTCCTTCTCCGAAAGTAGTCGTTTCTGGGTTCCTTCACTCTGGAGCCCGCAGACAAACTTATCCCTTAAGGTGTCTGCCAGTCCTGCTCCGAACTGGCTGTGCTTCGATAACTTGCGTAGTTCCATAAGATAGTCAGCATTGCTCTCATCATTGTGCTGGTTTCTTCTATGGAACTTGAATCTTCCTGCTATCAGCAGCGGTGTAGTGTTTAGGTGTTCCTGTAAGATATTAACAATCTCTTCAAAACTTTTCTCCGTTGGTTAAGCTGGGGTAATTAAATTCCGCAATAGGCCGTACATTCTCGTGCCCATCAAATTTAATAATACCGACGCCTTCTTTCCATTGGCCACCTCATTTGCCTTGCAGTACATTTCAATTCTTTCCACATACGTGGTCCAGTCTTCTACCTCATTGTCGAAAGCAGTGATAATGCCACTCTTCGGCATCTTGGGTGGTTTAAAATGGCGCCTCCCGTGCTTTTTCTTCTTCCCCAATGGATTAAAATGGCGCCTCCCGCGCTTTTCGTCATTACCCAATGGAATAAAATTGCGCCTCCCACGCTTTTCCTTCTTCCCCTTGTTGCCACACTGCACCTAGCATTCTACAGGGTAATGGCGGTGACCTACATTTTCGGTGCATATCACTTTTCCTTCCCCTCGTTTTATTTGCTCTACGCTGCCCGGTTCTTGAGCACCGACTGCGCCCTGTGCACTCCACCCTCTCTCTCTCTCTTTTCCTCCCGACGACGCTGCACGGCCCCTTTGCAGAGATGCTTGATCGAGCTCGAGCCCGCCGCAGTCCAGAAGGGTCAGTGCACTATCTGCTACCAGCATGACTTGCTGGAACACCTCGACTGGGGAGCCAAACCCAGCTCTCCACAGCCTCCCCTGCAATTCTCCGAACTCCGATGGATCCCTGAGCGGTTGCCCGCGGTCGACACCCATTGCTCTGACTTCGACCTCCAAGAAGCTTCTTTCCAGGGAAAGACCCCCGTGAGGTGAAGCAGTACTGCAGGTGAGTTCGAACCTTCTTGTCGCCAGTGTAGTGTCCGAGTATCAATAATGCACGGACTGCAGGAGAACAATAATAACAGGTATTTACTGACAGAGGGTAAGCTTAAAACTGAAAGTACAGAAGCCTGCTATGGCTATATATACAGGTGTGGCCACTGCCTGTACTACAGTATAAAATCAGTTCTCTCTTAAAGGTACATACACAACAGGCATAATCTTAGAATAAGGGGCTGCCCTTTCAAAACTGAGATGAGGAGAAACGTCTTCACTCAGAGGGTAGTATATCTATGGAATTTCCTACCCCAGAGAGCTGTGGAAGCTGCAACATTAAATACATTTAAAATGGAGATAGACATTGTCCTAGCAGATAAGGGAATTAGGGGTTATGTGGAGAGGGCAGGGAAGTGGACGTGAGTCTAGATTCAGATCAGCCATGGTCCTATTGAATGGTGCAGCAGGCCCAAGGGGCCGTATGGCCTACTCCTGCTCCTATTTCTTATGAATCGGATGAGGAGTGGACGCCTAAACTTCTTGTAAAAAACCCACCATGTAAATTGAATGTGTTTTCTTTGTTAAAGTATTAAATGTGCTTTTTTAACACCCTGATTATAACCAGTTTTACCAGCAGCTAATACAGATTTTTTTGTCAGGAGCTAGTTACTTTCAAGTTTTGGAGTGCTTGAGAGATAAGTAAATTGATCACATTGTCCCTTATACTTGTGTAAGTTTTCTTTTCTACTTTTTATCTGCATAAAATGTTGATTCTTTTCTGGGCCTGAAAAAACTGGACATTTTTAGAATCGTCATGCTGTTAACATAAATCAACTGAAATCTGAGATTATCTCAATCACACTTATGTCTTTCTTTTTTTAAGAGTTGAGATTCTTTAAGCCTCACTTTAAGAATGAAGGTACCAAGAAGACTAAGAAAGAGAATACCAGAAAGGTAATTCAAAGTGAACAGAAATTCTTATCAGACTAATATGTGAAGATGGAAACAATCTGCTAGATAATCACGGCAGGCCTGTCAGCATCTGAAGGCTATATCGATACAAGTTCCCACCCAAACATCAATCAGTCTTTCTCCTTCAGACACGAGTTGACCTGCTGCACACTTCCAGCATTTTCTTTCTTTATCTCAGATTTATAGCAAACAATTTTTCTTTTTCATTCTGCTGCATGAGTGCCCAATTTACAATCCATGGTGCCTGGCAACGTGGTTCTATTTGTATTTATATTTCATACTTGGTTACTTGTCCTTGAAATTCATGGCCTGGAGATTTGGAACGGTCACTTAGCGCTGTTGGTCGATAAATCCTCCGCCAGCATTGCAAAATCTGTGACTATCAGTAGCTTGAAATAACTGCAAAATAATGGACATCAATTTTATATGTTGCCCATGTACCCCATAATATGGACCTAGCTGGTTCATGAAGACAAAGCCCCTTGGTCACTGCTGCTGTACTAACATCTCAAGGTTCCTCTTCCTGTCGTTGTAGTCAAGAATTGCAATTCCCATGTTGGGAATTAGAGTTGAGGGGCAACATTTCCAGTGATGTACGGCTGCAGAAAGATTCGACTTAATTTTGGTGACAAGCAGGGCAGATACTTTAAAGAAAATTGCATCTGCTTCTCGTAATTTTCGTTATGTGTTGTATGATAAGCCAAAGCAATTTCGACTTTGATTCATGCTCTGTGCTAAGATTTGGCAGTGGGGCAACTCCACTGGGCTTCAGTGTTCCCAGAAAAAAAATAGCCCTGCCCTGGCTGGCTGTGTTTTGTGCTCTGCTGGAAGTGTATGTGTGTGTAATTTTAGAGGAGATCATGAGAAAGCTGTGCTCTGGAGCCTCCTGAATCTTGAGTTGCCTGCCAATACTTGCTATCCAGACACTTGGACAAGGCACAGGAGGACAATGAGCACCTATTGAACTGTAATTCAATTCCTTCAGGATAGCAAGGACAGCACAGAGAAAGCTAGTATCGTTGCTGATAGGTACTTATTCATACAATCAATAACTTATCTCACGTTCTGTTTATGTATTCTGAATTCTTGTGTACAGCCTTCACAAGCATAGCTGGTGGAGTGGATGTGCTAAAGTTAGGAAAGATAATTCCATGTTCCACAGAATGAAGAGCATTGTTTCCAGTTGCTTTTGTAAATCAGCTGGAATTCAATGTTAGTTTTTAGGCACTGTCAAGTATTACATCTCTATAATGGTTTGTGTGTGGCGTGGGAAGTCCAAAGGTGAAGTAGTAAAACTACATGTCAATTCTCCTCCACTCCCATTTCCCTGAAGGCACTTTTTCATGAGTACACATGTTTCATTATTCTGTGCTGAATTAATGGGAAGCCCTGTTGATATTTGCTAAATGGCTGTTCTTCATGTGTTAGGTTCTCAATTGTTGGAGAAGGTTAATCCTGTTTTCACATACACACAGACACAAACTTTTCCAGAAATGATGATTAGATTGCAAATGTAATGATCAGTAACATGTCATTAGAGAAGGGTACACTAGGTGGAGCTGTATGTTTAAGAGCGGGCTACCCACGATGCACTAGGCTACCCACAAGGCAGTAGTCAAGATGGATGTGGTATAGAAGACCACATGGCTGAATAAAGTGACGAGCTCAAGCTAGCTGTTCATAATGAAAATGTCTATTTATTTATGAACATAACATGGTACCAGAAGTGGTAATATCTGCTGAATATTGTGAAACACGACATGGAGAATTTGAAGCCGCCGGAGGGTTTGAAACTCACGGGGAATGTCGACTGCAATTAGCGGACTTTTAAACAGCAATTCGAACTCTACATTGCTGCCATCGGGTTCGGTACTAAGCCAGACACAAGGAAAATAGCGTTACTGCTCACGGTTGCAGGCCCGCAGGTGATAGAGGTATTTAATACATTTGTATTTGATGAAGAGGAGGACAGAGAAAAAATGGAGGATGTGCTAAAGATGTTTGATACACATTGTTCTTTCAAAAAGAAAGAGACCTATGAAAAGTACGTGTTCCATTCACGGACACAGCATAAAATGAGACTTTTGATAGCTTTGTGACCGATCTGAAACTGAAAGCACAGACATGTAATTTCTCTGAACTGAAATCATCCATGATTCATGACCAGATTCTGTTTGGTATTCATTATAAAAAAGTCAGGGGCGTTTGTTGAGAGAAACCGAACTAACATTGGAGGATGCTGTGAAAATATGCCATGCCAGTGAGCTAGCTCAACAGCACGCAAAGACTTTCAGTGAAATTAATAATAATGCAACGGTAGTGAATGACAGTGCTGCTGTCGGTGCTGTGTCCTACAAGGGGAACAAGTGTGTGCAGAACAGAAATGCAAAGCAATCGGAGGATGGCATTTTTAATTGTAAACGCTGTGGTTATAAACACCAGTCAAGACAATGCCCATTGTTTGGGAAAATGTGCACAAAATGTAATGGAAAGAATCACTTTGCTAAACAATGCTTTTCAAAAGTAAAAACAAAGAAAGGGCAACAAGTCAATGTGATTGAGGACACTGATTTAAGTGAGACATTTTTTGTAGGAATGCTGTAATGTGACAATATCGAAAATGATACAGAAAATGTGCAGCCCTCAGGAATGGACAATGCTGAACATAAAGTTAATGCAGTAAAAGAGGACAAATGGATAGTGCCACTGCAGGCAAATGGAGCATTAGTTACATTGAAACTAGACACTGGGGCAAAAGCAAACTTAATCAGTATGACTGACATTAAAAATATGAAAGAAAAGCCCAAAATACAGAAAAATCAGTACTACTGAAGAACTATAACGGACAGAAAATAGATAGCTTAGGTGCATGCAGACTTAAAGTGACAGTCAAAGGCAAAGTGCATCATCTCATGTTTTCTCTTGTGGCTGAAGGACTTGATTCACTAATGGGTGACAAAGCATGTGAGGACTTAGAACTTGTCAAGAGAGTATACCGCTTAAACTGTGCCATAAGCAGACCAGATGACTCAATGGATTCTGCAGTAAATAATTTCCAGGATGTGTTCAAAGGTTTTGGAGTTCTACAATTCACTTACAAGATCCAGCTGAAGGAGGATGCACAGCCAGCGGTACATGCTCCACGGAGAGTTCCAGCACCCCTGCGTGACCGGCTCAAGAAAGAACTGGAAAGAATGACCACACTTGGAGTCATCAGGAAAGTCGAAGAGCCAACAGACTGGGTTAACTCCATGGTATGTGTAAAGAAAAACAACAATGATCTAAGAGTATGCATGGATCCAACGAACTTAAATGCAAACATAAAACGTGAACACTACCAGATTCACAAGCGAGAAGAAATCACCAGTGAAATGTCAGGTGCCAGATACTTCACAAAACTCGATGCCTCACAAGGATTTTGGCAACTAAAACTGGATGAAGAGAGCACCAAATACTGTACCTTCAACAGACCATTTGGCAGGTATTGTTTCCTCAGAATGCCTTTCGGGATAATATCTGCATCTGAAATCTTTCATAGAGCAATGGAACACATAATTGAAGGTCTGGAAGGAGTTCAGCTCTATGTTGAAGACATCATCAACTGGGGCTCCACACTGAAAGAACACAATGAGAGACTGATTAAAGTGCTACAGAGCATACGCCGGAATGGACTGAAGCTCAACAAAGCCAAGTGTCAGTTTGGTGTTCAGTACTCACTTTCCTAGGAGAAAATCTATCAGGTAAAGTAATAGAGCCAGATATGGAAAAAGTAAATGCCATACTCAACATGCCCCGAAACACTGACAAAAAAGGAGTGCTATGCATCATGGGGATGATAAACTTCATTGGAAATTTAATTCCTAACTTGTCAGCCAAGACAGCCTGTCTGCGAGACCTGCTACATAAAACAAATGAGTTTGCATGTTCAGAAAGACTGAAAGACATGAACAAGAGTGGATGAACCTCAAAACAGTGCTGACAACCACAACTGTACTTTCTTTGACCCAACAAAGAAAATCAAAGTGTCAACGGATGCATCAAAAGATGGCCTAGGCGTGGTCTTGCTACAAGCAGAGGGTGAAGATTGGAAGCCTGTTGCCTATGCCTCCAGGTCTATGACTGATTCTGAGTGTCGATACACCCAGATTGAAAAGGAATGTCTAGGCTTGGTAATTGGACTAGAAACGTCCCATGGCTACATATATGGACTTCCCACCTTCACAGTTGAGACAGACCACTGCCCATTGGTTACCATCATAAAAAAAAACCTGAATGAGATTTCTCCAAGGATTCAACGACTCATGATGAAGCTGTAAAGATATGACTTTGAACTGATCTACACAGCAGGCAACCACATAGTGTTAGCAGATATACTATCCCGAGCACCCACAATGAGTCATGTGAGCTCTACTGAGGAAGACGTGGATGTTCATGTGAGTATGGTCACTGCTGCGCTGCCTGTGTCAGACACAAAATCAAAGCAAATAGCAGAAGAAACAGTAAAAGATACAGTGCTACAAACGGTGAAAGAGAACATTCATCATGGTTGGCCAAAAGGTTCCTGTCCAAAGTACAATCACATCAGGTCAGAGTTGAGTGTCGCAAGTGGACTATTACTAAAACAGAACAGAATAGTCATTCCACAGGCTCTACGTCGAGACATGCTCAAAAGGATTCATGAGGGACACCTCGGAATTGGAAAATGCAAAAGGAGAGCAAGAGACACTGTTATTGGCCTGGCATAAGTAAGGACATTGAGAACATGATAGGCAAATGTGAAACATGTCAGAAACACCAAAACAAACAAGCAAAGGAACCAATGATAGTAGGTGACTTACCAACAGCACCATGGCAAAAGGTTGGTATGGACCTTTTTCATTTGAATTGTAAAGAATATCTATTTGTGATTGACTACTATTCTAACTATCCTGAGATGGCGCCCCTCTCAAGCACATCAGCAAGCAGTGTCATAATGCATGTTAAATCCATCTTCGCCAGACATGGGATTCCCAGGATTGCCGTTAGCGACAATGATCCCTGCTTCAACTGTAAGGAGTGGCAACATTTTGCAGCACATTATGACTTTCAGCACATCACATCCAGACCTCTGGAGGCTCAGTCGAATGGTAAGGCAGAGAAAGGTGCTCATGTTCTCAAACAGCTATTGAAGAAAGCAACAGAAAGCAAGTCTGATCCTTATCTTGCCCTGCTGAGCTACCGAGCCTCCCCTTTACATTCTGGTTCTTCACCTGCTGAACTCCTAATGGGTCACAAGTTGCGCACTACGCTACCCTGCTGAACTGAAACAGAGGCTTCAACTGTTAAAGCTGAAACAGAAATCACACTATGACAAGTCATCCAAAACTCTGAAACCATTGACAAGGGATGATGTTGTCAGAATTGAGGATCCAGATGCATGGAACAGGAAAGCTACAGTTCTTGAGGAAGTAGGACCAAGGTCATACACTGTTAGAACTGTGGAAGGACAGATTCTCAGGAGGAACTGCCGTTCCCTCCTGAAAACACAAGAAACAATCCAAGAGCAAATCGATGACAATGCCGCAACTCAATCTTGTCACTCAGCACCAGAACAATCTAAGACAAACACACATACAGGCTCTCATGCAAACACACGAGACTTACCTGTGCTGAGAATATCCACACGTAAAGTAAAAAAACCTGATAGACTTAATCTTTGAGTACAAAGAAAACTATATTGAAAATGTGTTGACTGTTGTGAAGAAGTTTATGTCGTTATGATTGATTGATATTGATTGATATTGATTTTGTTTAACCTCAAAGAAAGGGGGATGTAATGATCAGTAACATGTCATTCTAGAATGGTACACTAGGTGGAGCTGTATGTTTAAGTGTGGGCTACCCATGATGCACTAGGCTACCACAAGGTAGTAGTCAAGTTGAATGCTGTATAGAAGTCCACATGGCTGAATAAAGTGACTAGCTCAAGCTAGCTGGTCATAATGAAAATGTCTATTTATTTATGAACATAACAGCAATTAGTGGAAATCCTGGCTAATGTTATTCCCTCCCTTGGAAAAGTGTGTTGAGGTTAATTGTATTAAGTTTACCACACTTGTTGAGATCAGCGAACTCAACACAGGAAACCTTATCAAACATGGAAACTTTCTGATATGTTTGGCTCGATACTACACTTGCGAGCAACTGCTTTTATCCAACATGTAGTTGGGTAGCTTTGTTTAGATAAAAAATCTAAAATAACTATTGGTGAAGAAAAATAGACAAATACTTTGACTTGTACATAATCGCTTTAGTAATACAGGCTGTCTTGAGGCAGCTATTCTTTAATTCAGGAGCGGTGAGGTACAGCTTTACCATCACATTCTGCATTTCAGAACCAAAAAGCCCCATCACAGATGGCGTCACATTCAGAAGAGGATAAAGTTGAAGTTTTCAGTGTCTCCACTGTGGACACTGCCTCATCTTTGGAAGAGACAGTTTCAGTTCAAATGATCAACTGAGAAACAAGTACCTTGGTTTGTGAAAGTGAAGCTCGTAGTGAATTCAACAAAGGTATTTGTCCTGGAATAAAGGATTTCAGTAAAGTATTTTTAGTTTGAATAATTGAGGGTGTTTTAATGAGCAAGAGATGCTCTATGTTGATAACATGCCCACTACCGTAGTCATTCAAATCAGATTAACACAATGTCTTGCATTATTATGTAAATGTCCTCAGCATCTCCTGTTCAAACAGAAACAAACCTTACATGCAAGAATATTACAATTAACTGGTTCAATTTTTGTTCATGATCTTTTTTATTTATTCCACTGTTGTCTGTACTGGAAAGATCATGGGGTCAGCAAATGAAGAAACAACCAAAGAGACTGAAAGCAGAAGATGCAGTTTGAGAAATAGAGGGAGAAAAGTTTACACTGAAGAAAAGGAACTTTGTGACGATGATTACCTGTGTATGTGCACAGTTAACTATCGATTTCCTCAGGGCAGGAATCATTTATTGGACCTTTTGGTCTGATAACACAGGGGCCTCGCTAGGCCAGGGATCGGTGGAGCAATGCAGCATCCAGGCTTGGGCTGACAAGCGGCAGCTAACATTCAAACTTATGAAATGCAAGCAATGACCATCTCCAAAGAACTGCCGATGCAGCCAGAATTAAGTTGGGAATCAGCATGGAAGGGGTGTGGGGAGAATATGATGGCATAACTGGAAGGGCAAATTTGAGAAGTGGCACTGTCCGCCAGAGTGATTTGCCTGATGGTTTAGAGTGACTTTTCAAACTGAATATGCCTGTTGAATTTCATTCAAAGAATGGGGAAGCTTTCACCTATAGGAAGCAAAGTCCAATTGTTTATTATATGTATGATCTTCGCCATTGTTTTAAATTCAGTCTCCATGTGCAAAATTCCCTTCCCGCCCTCTCCTAATCTTATCAGGTGTGGCACGGCTTGGAGAGACTGTTGCCAGTTTTTACATTGTTGTTGGTAATTGTTGTCAGTACTGCCTTCTTGGATTAAAGAACCGAACATGTTGCCCAGAACAACCCCTTGTATACAACAGAGTGGGGAAAGATTAAACGGGCACTGGGTGCAATTTTCATAGAGGGAAGATGCCCCATGTGTTTTCACCAGCTGATAGTTTCCAGAAATAGCATAATTGTGAGTGCAGACTGAATTGCAATCAAACAATGAGGAAGATCAAAGCTATGATAGGTAATCTACCTTTCTCAGTATGAGCCCCCTTCATCTTCATGAACACTGAATAATGAACTGAGATCCTGGTCCATCTTTAATTTTTATTTTATGTGTTAGTTTGTGAAGACTGCCAGGCATTTTTTATTGCCGAATCCCTGTGCATGGTCCTCCAGTGTTCATAAAGGACACGGTGGTCGAATTTAGTCAGCCACACAGAGCACGTTTAACTCTTCCAGAGGGTCTCTGGAAGAGTTAAACAGGAAGGCACGTTATTATTTGAATGGCAATAGTTTGGGAGAAGGGGAAGTGCAAAGAGACCTGGGTGTTCTTGTGCACCCGTTGCTGAAGGTAAGTATGCAGGTGCAGCAGGCGGTTAAGAAGGCAAATGGTATGTTGGCCTTCGTAGCAAGAGGGTTCGAGTACAGGAACAAGGATGTCTTGCTGCAATTGTACAGGGCCTTGGTGAGACCGCACCTTGAGTATTGTGTGCAGTTTTGGTCACCTTATCTGAGGAAGGATGTTCTTGCCATGGAGAGAGTGCAGCGAAGATTCACCAGGCTGATACCTGGGATGGCAGGAATGACGTATGAGGAGAGATTGTGTCGATTGGGCTTATACTGACTGGAGATTAGAATATTGAGAGGGGATCTCATTGAAACTTATAAAATTCTGTCAGGCCTGGACAGACTAGATGCTGGAAGGATGTTCACGATGGTCGGGGAGTCCAGAACCAGGGGTCATAGTCTATGGATAAGGGGTAGAACATTTAGGACTGAAATGAGGAGGAATTTCTTCACCCAGAGAGTGGTGAACCTTTGGAATTCTCTGCCACAGAGGGTGGTGGAGGCCAGTTCATTAAATATATTCAAGAAAGAGTTGGAGATATTTCTTAAGGCTAAAGGGATCAAGGGATATGGGGAGAAGGCAGGGACCGGGTACTGAATTTCAATGATCAGCCATGACCTCATTGAATGGCGGAGCAGGCTCAAAGGGCCGAATGGCCTACTCCTGCTCCTATCTTCTATGTTTCTATGTTTCTATGACTTCAAAAATTCGAAAAGCTGGTCTTGGTGTATGGAATGAAGGGCAGGTTATTCCCAAAGGCGTTCACTTTGGACCCTATGAATGAATAGTATCAAATGAAGAAGCAGCTGCACTCAGTGGGTATTCATTGGCGGTAAGTGACTACTGTCGTTATCAAGTTCTTTATTTAATAAAATAAAAGTTCAGGACTTATTGGAATTTATTTTCTATAAATTATCCAGGGTTCCCATTCCTAGTTGCGAATCAGTGAGTCCTACTGGTGAGTAGACAGCGAGTGAAGATACAGTTAGTCTTTGCTGTGATTCCTCTTTTGTTCAACTAGCTTGTCAACACATGGAAATGTTTACAAATGAAGAATGGATTACTGGGTGTGTTTATTGCAGGGCTGACAGCAGCCACGGACCTACGCAATCATGACTCATCACAATCAGGAAACGAGAATACAAACATGCCTCGATCTGACTGAAACCGACCGAACACCACCATAGAGGAAACAGTTGCAATACACCCCACTGAAAGCAAAGGTGTATGAAAGTTTACAGCACCTTCCCCACAGCTGACAGTGTCAGTGCTGAGACAAAAATCCTCTCACCCCACTGAGGCCAAAGCAGTCTCCCCAACCCTGCCCCAACTATATATTAATTCTCTGCCACCCCCTGCCCCCAACTGAAGCGGTATTCTCAAACCAGAACCTGTCTGAGGCAAATCCCTCACGAGAATTCCTTCCATGCCAAATGAGGAAAATATTGACCTCTGTGGCAGTCAAATCTGGAGGTCTAGAGCCAGGCGTTAAGGCTGGCTTATGCTAAAGAAATGGCGGCCGCCACGCTTCTGCATCCTGCGAATGCCACCATTTTGGGAAGGTCGGTAGTGCTGCCGCTGCCTGCGCTCGCTCCAGATATTTAGATGAGGCAGATCGCGACCTCAATGTTTGTGCAATGCTGATTTGACGCAATATCTGGCAATTTCAAAGTTGCTGCTCCATTTTGACCCCTCTCTAATCACGGCAAACTGACTATGCATTCAGCAATGGAAGCATCAGAAAATGCTGGAAAAACTCAGCAGGCCAGGCAACATCCGTGGAGAGAAAATAGTCCATGTTGCGGCTGAAACCTTTTTCAAGACTAAAGAAGCACAGGAAATGAAATAGATTAAGAGGCGAGGCTGGGAGAGAACAAAAGTGAAGACGAGGCATTAAGAGGTATTCAAAACGAGAAGAGAAGGTGATAGGACTAGAGGAGACAAAAGACGGCTCTATATTAGGTTTGAAATGCACTGGCAGAATGGGAGACAGCTGCCATGTGGGAGGGAGAAAAAAAGGATGGGGGGAAGGCCAAAACAAAGGAGTGGATAAAAAATATAAGTTTAAATATAATAGGGGCCGAGGATATGATCTGAAATTGTTGAACTCGATATTGAGTCCGGAAGGCTGTAAAGTGTCTAATCACAAGATGAGGTGCTGTTCCTCGAGTTTACGGTGACCTTCCGTGGAACAATGCAGGAGGCCGAGGATGGTGAGGTACGAGTGGGAATGGGGCGGTGAATTAAAATGACAGGCGACCAGAAGCTCAGGGTCAGCCTTACGGACTGAATGGAGGTGTTCCGCAAAGCGGTCACACAATCAGCGCTTGGCCTCCCCAATGTAGAGGAAACTGCATTTTGAGCAGCGAATGCAGTATACTAGATTGCAGGAAGTACTAGTAAATCGCTGTTTCACCTGGAAGGGGTGTTTGGGGCCCTGGACAGTGGGAAGGGTGGAGGAATAGGGCAGGTGCTACATCTCCTGCGATTGCATGGGAATGTGCCGGGCGAAGGAGAAGGGGTGCTGGGGGTGATAGAGGAGTGGACTAGGGTGTCTCAGAGGGAGCATTGTCTACGGAATGCTGAAAGGGGAGGGGAGGGGAAGATGCGTTTGGTGGTGGGATCACTTTGGAGGTGGCGGGAATGGCAGAGGATAATCCGCTGAATGTGTAGGCTGGTGTTGTGAAAGGTGAGGACGAGGGGAACCATATTGTGGTTCTGGGAGGGAGGGGCAGGGGTGAGGGCAGAAGTGCGTGAGATAGAACAGACATGGTCGAGGGCCGTGTCAACCACGTTAGAGCGGAATCCTCGGTTGAGGAAAAAGGAAGACATGTCGGAAACACTGGTGAGGAAGATGGCATCGTCGGAGCAGATGCGGCAGAGACAGAGAAACTGTGAGAATAAAATAGAGTCCGTACAGGAGGCAGGGTGGGAGGAAGTGTAGTCCAGGTAGCTGTGGGAGTCAGTGGGCTTGTAGTGAATGTTGGTCAATAACCTATCCCCAGAGATGGATACGGAGAAGTCGAGGATGGGAAGGGAAGAGTCAGAGATGGACAAACATACATAGAAACATAGAAGGTAGGAGCAGGAGTAGGCCATTCGGCCTCTCGAGCCTGCTCCACCATTCAATGCGATCATCGCTGATCATCCAAATTCAGTACCCGGTCCCTGCCTTCTCCCCATATCCCTTGATCCCTTTAGCCTTGAGAAATTTATCCAGCTCCTTCTTGAATATATTTAATGTATTGGCCTCTACTGCCTTCTGTGGTAGAGAATTCCACAGGTTCACCAGTCTCTGGGTGAAGAAATTCCTCCTCATTTCTGTTATGTTCATTAATAACTAAACGTTTGCATTATGAACAGCTAGCTTCTGCTAGACATTTTATTCAGTACATGTTCTCTAGGTACAGCATCCATCTTGACTATTGCCTTGTGGGTAGCCTAGTGCATTGTGGGTAGTGTAGTCTTAAACACATACAACTAAACATACAGCAATACACAGCTCTACGGCTCCATCTAGTGTACCACTCTAGAATGATATGTTATTGATCATTACATCCGCCTTTCTTTGACGTTAAACAAAATCAATATCAATCAACTTTCAAGAAAAACGATAAAGATGATATCAGTAACACTTTGTTAGTGCTCTATAAACGTAAACATTTTCACAACAGTCAACACATTTTCAAAGCTTTCAAAGATTAAGTCTATCAGGCTATTTTACTTCACGTGTGGATCTTCTTAACACAGGTAAGTCTGATGTGTTTTCATGAGATTGTTCTGGTGGTGAATGACAAGATTCAGTTGCGGCATTGTCATCGATTTGCTGTTGGATAGTTTCTTGTGTTTTTAAGAGGGAACGGCGGTTCCTCCTGAGAATCTGTCCTTCCTCAGTTCTAACAGTGTATGACCTTGGTCTTACTTCCTCAATAACTGTAGCTTTCCGGTTCCATGCATCTGGATCCTCAATCCTGACAACATCATCTCTTGTCAATCGTTTCAGAGTTTTGGATGACTTGTCATAGTGTGATTTCTGTTTCAGCTTTAGCAGTTGAAGTCTCTGTCTCAGTTCCTTACTTTGCTTTTCTTTTGCACAGCAGGGTAGCGTGGTACTCAACTTGCGACCCATTAGTAGTTCAGCAGGTGAAGAACCAGAGTCTAAAGGTGAGGCTCGGTAGCTCAGCAGGATCAGACTTGCTTTCTGTCGCTTTCTTCACTAGCTGCTTGAGAACTTGACCAGCTTTCTCTGCCTTACCATTCGACTGAGTATACAAAGGACTGGATGTGATGTGCTGAAAGTCATATTCTGTTGCAAACTGTTGCCACTCCTTACAGTTGAAGCACGGACCATTGCCGCTAATGGCAATCCTGGGAATTCCATGTCTGGCGAAGATGGATTTCACATGCATTATGACACTTCTTGCTGATGTGCTTGAGAGCAGCGCCATCTCAGTATAGTTAGAATAGTAGTCAATCAGTATTAGATATTCTTCACCATTTAAATGAAAAAGGTCCATACCAACCTTTTGCCAAGGTGCTGTTGGTAAGTCAGCTACTATCATTGGTTCTTTTGTTTGTTTGTTTTGGTGTTTCTGACATCTCTCACATCTGCCTATCATGTTCTCAATGTCCTTATTTATGTCAGGCCAATAAACAGTGTCTCTTGCCCTCCTTTTGCATTTTTCAATTCCGAGGTGTCCCTCATGAATTCTTTTGAGCATGTCTTGACGTAGAGCCTGTGGAATGACTATTCTGTTTTGTTTTAGTAATAGTCCACTTGCGACACTCAATTCTGACCTGATATGATGCTACTTTGGACAGGAACCTTTTGGCCAATCATGATGAATGTTCTCTATTACTGTTTGTAACATTGTATCTTTTACTGTTTCTTCTGCTATTTGCTTTGATTTTGTGTCTGACACGGGCAGCACAGCAGTGACCATACTCACATGAACATCCACGTCTTCTTCAGTAGAGCTCACATGACACATTGTGGGTGCTGGGGATAGTATATCTGCTAACACTATGTATTTGCCTGCTGTTTAGATCAGTTCAAAGTCATATCTTTGCAGCTTCATCATGAGTCGTTGAATCCTTGGAGAAATCTCATTCAGGTTCTTTTTTATGATGGCAACTCATGGGCAGTGGTCTGTCTCAACTGTGAAGGTGGAAAGTTCATACATGTAGCCATGTAACTTTTATAGTCCAACTACCAAGCCTAGACATTCCTTTTCAATCTGGGCGTATCGGCACTCAGAATCAGTCATAGACCTGGAGGCATATGCAACAGGCTTCCAATCTTCACCCTCTGCTTGTAGCAAGACCGTGCGTAGGCCATTTTTTGATGCATCCATTGACACTTTGATTCTCTTTGTTGGGTGAAAGAAAGTGAGTACAGGTGTGATTGTCAGCACTGTTTTGAGATTCATCCACTCTTGTCCATGTCTTTCTGTCCATGCGAACTCAGTTGTTTTAAGTAGCAGGTCTCGCAGACACGCTGTCTTGGCTGACAAGTTAGGAATGAACTTTCCAATGAAGTTTACCATCCCCTTGATGCATAGCACTCCTTTTTTATCAGTGGGTAAGGGCACGTTGAGTATGGCGTTTACTTTTTCCATATTTGGCTCTATTCCTTTACCAGATAGATTATCTCCTACGAAAGTGACTTCCTGGATGCCAAACTGACACTTGGCTTTGTTGAGCTTCAGTCCATTCCGGCGTATGCTCAGTAGCACTTTAGTCATTCTCTCATTGTGTTCTTTCAGTGTGGAGCCCCAGATGATGATGTCATCAACATAGACCCGAACTCCTTCCAGACCTTCAATTATGTGTTCCATCGCTCTATGAAAGATTTCAGATGCAGATATTATCCAGAAAGGCATTCTGAGGAAACAATACTCAACTCAACTAAACTCAACTTTTATTGTCATTGTTAGTGCACAAGTGCAGTACAACAAAATGTAGGCCTGCGGCTCCCGAGAGTGTACATTTAGATTAAGACATTTAAACATTCAACATACATTTGGCTTGTAATACATTAACATAAACATAACCATAATAAACTGCATTGGCAGATGGGCAGGCTTTAGTGTTTATTTGTGGAGTTCAGTAGGATGACAGCCCTGGGAAAGAAGCTGTTCCTAAATCGGGTCGTACGGGTGCGAATGCATCTGTAGCGTCTCCCAGATGGCAGGAGGGCGAACAGACTGTGGCTGGTGTGGGTAGGGTCTTTGATGATGGACCGTGACCTCCGTAAACAGCGTGTCTGGTATATATGCTCTATGGTCGGTAGCCGGGTGCCGGTAATGCATTGGGCAGTTTTGACTACCCGCTGCAGGGCTTTCCGTTCATAGTAGCTACAGCTGCCATACCATACTGTGATACAGTTTGTCAGGATGCTCTCTATTGTGCAGCGGTAAAAGTTAGAGAGGATCATGGGTGACAGGTTACATCTCCTCAGCCTCCCTAGGAAATATAGGCGCTGCTGGGCCTTCTTCACCAGAGAGGAGGTATTGAGGGACCAGGAGAGGTCTTCCGTGATGTGGACTCCGAAGAACTTAAAGCTGTCCACCCTTTCCACCACAGCCCCATTGATGTGGATGGGGGTGTGACTTCCGTCTTTAGACTTCCTGAAGTCCACAATGATTTCTTTGGTTTTCTTGATGTTAAGGGCCAGGTTGTTATCGGCACACCACTTCACGAGATGCTGGACCTCCTCCCTGTAGGCTGACTCATCGTTGTTGGTGATCTGGCCTACTACCGTGGTATCATCCGCAAACTTGATGATGGTGTTGGAACCATGAACAGCCACACAGTCGTGGGTGAAGAGGGAGTAGGGGAGGGGGCTCAGCACACATCCTTGATGGGCCCCCGTGTTCAGGTTCGGGGGGGGGAGGTGTGGTTCCCTAATTTGACAGACTGGGTTCGGTTTGTTAGCAAGTCCAGAGTCCAGTTGCAGAGGGAAGTGTTCAGGCCAAGAGTTTGGAGTTTGGTGGCCATCTTGTTGGGGACGATAGTGTTGAATGCTGAGCTGCCAAATACCTGCCAAATGGTGTGTTGAAGGTACAGTATTTGGTGCTCTCTTCATCCAGTTTTAGTTGCCAAAATCCTTGTGAGGCATCGAGCTTTGTGAAGTATCTGGTACCTGAAATTTCACTGGTGATTTCTTCTCGCTTGGGAATCTGGTAGTGTTCACGTTTTATGTTTGCATTTAAGCCCTTTGGATCCATGCGTATTCTTAGATCATTGTTCTTTTTCTTTACACATACCATGGAGTTAACCCAGTCTGTTGGATCTTCGACTTTCCTGATGACTCCTAGTGTGGTCATTCTGTCCAGTTCTTTCTTGAGCCGGTCATGCAGGGGTGCTGGAACTCTTCGTGGAGCATGTACCACTGGCTGAGCATCCTCCTTCAGCTGGATCTTGGATGTGAATGGTAGAACTCCAAATCCTTTGAACACATCCTGGAAATTACTTACCACAGAATCCACTGAGTCATCTGGTCTGTTTATGGCACAGTTTATACGGTATACTCTCTTGACCAGTTCTAAGTCCTCACAAGCTTTCTCACCCAGTAGTTAATCAAGTCCTTCAGCCACAACAGAAAACATGATTTGATGCACTTTGTCTTTGACTGTCACTTTAATTCTGCATACACATAAGCTATCTATTTTCTGTCCACTATAGTTCTTCTGCAGTACTGATTTTCTCTGTATTTTGGGCTTTTCTTTCATATTTTTAATGTCACTCATACTGATTAAGTTTGCTTTTGCCCCAGTGTCTAGTTTCAATGTAACTAATGCTCCATTTACCTGCAGTGGGATCATCCATTTGACCTCTTGTACTGCATTAATTTTATGTTCAGCATTGTCCATTGCTGAGGGCTGCACATTTTCTGTATCCTTTTTGATATTGTCACATGACACCATTTGTACAAAAAATGTCTCACTTAAATCAGTGTCCTCGATCATATTGACTTGTTACCCTTTCTTCGTTGTTACTTTTGAAAAGCATTGTTTGGCAAAGTGATTCTTTCCATGACATTTTGTGCACATTTTTCCAAACGCTGGGCATTGTGTTAACTGGTGCTTGTAACCACAGTGTTTACAATTAAAAATTCCTTCCTCCGACTGCTTTTCATTTCTGTTCTGCCCATGATTCTTCCCCTTGTAGGACACAGCACCGCCAGCAGCACAGTCAATCATTACAATCGCAGCATTATTGATTTCACTGAAAGCCTTCGCATGCTTTTGATCTAGCTCACTGGCTTGTCATATTTTCACAGCATTATCCAATGTTATTTTGGTTTCGCTCAACAAACGCTGCCTGACTTTGTTATCATGAATACCAAACACGATCTGGTCACGAATCATGGATGCTTTCAGCTCGGAGAAATTTCATGTCTGTGCTTTCAGTTTCAGATCGGTCACAAACCTATCAAAAGTCTCATTTGGCTGCTGTGTCCTTGAATGGAACACATGCCTCTCATAGGTTTCGTTCGTTTTGGGAGAACAACGTGTATCAAACTTCTTTAGCACATCGTCTAGTTTTTCTCTGTTCTCCTCTGGATCAAATACAAATGTATTAAATACCTCTATCGCTTGTGGGCCTGCAACCGTGAGCAGCAACTCTATCTTTCTTGCATCTGGCTTCGTACCGAACCCGATGGCAGCAATGTAGAGTTCGAATTGTTGTTTGAAATTCCGCCAATTGCAGTCGACATTTCCCGTGAGTTTCAAACCCTCTGGTGGCCTCAAATATTCCATGTCGCTTTTCGCAATGTTCAGCAGATTTTCACCAATCCTGGTACCATGTTATGTTCATTAATAACTAGACGTTTGCATTATGAACAGCTAGCTTTTGCTAGACATTTTATTCAGTACATGTTCTCTTGGTGCAGCATCCATCTTGACTATTGCCTTGTGGGTAGCCTAGTGCATCGTGGGTAGTGTAGACTTAAACATATACAACTAAACATACAGCAATGTACAGCTCTACGGCTCCATCTAGTGTACCACTCTAGAATGATATGTTATTGATCATTACAATTTCTGTCGTAAATGGCCTACCCCTTATCCTTTGGCTGTGACCCCTGGTTCTGGACTCCCCAACCATCGGGAATATCCTTCCTGCTTCTAGTCTGTCCAGTCCTGTCAGAATTTTATACGTTTCAATGAGATCCACTCTCATTCTTCTAAACTCCAGCGAGCACAAGCCCAATCAATGCAATCTCTCCTCATACATCATTCCTGCCATCCCAGGTATCAGTCTGGTGAATCTTCACAGAACTCCTTCCAGGCAAGAACATCCTTTCTCAGATAAGGCGACCAAAACTGCACACAATACTCAAGATGTGGTCTCACCAAGGCCCTGTACAACTGCAGCAAGACATCCTTGTTCCTGTACTCAAACTCTCTCACTACGAAGGCCAACATTCCATTTGCCTTCTTAACCACCTGCTGCACCTGCATGCTTACCTTAAGTGACTGGTGCACAAGGACACCCAGGTCTCTTTGCACTTCCCCTTATCCCAATCTATTGCCTTCCTGTTTTTGCCACCAAAGTGAATAATTCAAATTTATCCACGTTATATTGCATCTGCCATGCTTCTGCCCAATCACCCAACCTGTCCAAATCATCCTGGAGTTTCTCAGCATCCTCCTCACCGCACACATGCCCACCCAGCTTCGTGTCGTCTACAAATTCGGAGATATTACATCTAGTTCCCTCGTTTAGATCATTAATATATATTATGAATAGCTGGGCCCAAGGACCGATCCCTGTAGTAGCCCACTAGTCACTGCCTGCCACTCAGAAAAAGACCGGTTTATACCAACTCTTTGCTTTCTGACTGCCAACCAGTTCCCTCTCCAAGTCAATACTTTACCCCCAATCCCATGTGCCTTAACTTTACCCGCTAATCTCTTATGCGGGACCTTATCGAAAGCCTTCTGAAAGGGCAAATACACCACATCCTCTGGTTCTCCCTAATCTATTTTACCAGTTACATCCTCCAAATATCCAGTAGATTCGTCAAGCATGATTTACCTTTTGTAAATCCATGTTGACTTTGTCCGATCCTGTCACTGTTTTCCAAGTGCTCTGCTATTATATCTTTTATAATGGACTCTACTAGCATTTTCCCCACTACTGATGTCAGGCTTACCAGTCTGTAATTCCCTATTTTCTCTCCAGCACGCTTTTTGAATAGTGGGGTAACTTTAGCTACCCTCCAATCCATGGGTACTGTTCCAGGTTCCATCGAATGTTGGAAGATGATCAGCAATGCATCTATTATTTCTAGGGGCACTTCCTTAGGCACCCTAGGATGTAGATTATCAGGCCCTGGGGATTTATTGGCCTTCAATACCATCAATTTCCCTAACACCATTTCCCTACAAATACTGATTTATCTCAGTTCCTCCCTTTCATCAGACCCTATGTTCCCCAACATCTCTGGGAGGTTATTTGTGTCCTCCTTTGTGAAGATAGAACCAAAATACGTATTTAATTGGTCTGCCATTTCTTTGTTCCCCATTATAAATTCCCCTGATTCTGACTGCAAGGGACCTACGCTTGACTTCACCAATCTTTGTCTCTTCACATATCTATAAAAGCTTTTACAGTCAGTTTTTATGTACCCTGCAAGCTTACTCTCATTCTATTTTCCCCTTCTTAATTAATGTGAAGGTGAGGGAAGGGTGGAAATTGGAGGCAAAGTGAATGAAATTGTCTAGTTCAGGGCGAGAGCAGGAAACGGCACTGATACCTTCATAGCTAGGACCCATGCGGGTACCCAGAGCAACACCTTTCATTTGGAGGAAATGAGTGGAGTCAAAGGAGAAGTTGTTCATTGTGAGAACAATTTCAGCCAGGTGGAGGAGGGTAGTGGTGGATGGGGACTCGTTGGTCCTCTGTTAAAGGAAGAAGCGGAGCGCCCTCGGGACATCCTGGTGGGGGATGGAGGTGTAGAGGGATTGTACATCCATGGTGAAAAGGAAGCAGTTGGGGCCAGGAAACTGGAAACTGTTAAAGTGTCGGTGGGGGTCCGAAGAGTTGCAGAAGTAGATGGGGAGAGACTGGACAAGGGGAGAAAAGATATAGTTGAGATAGGAAGAGATATGTTCCATGGGGCAATAACAGGCTCAAATGATGATTCTACCAGTGCAGTCCTGTTTGTGGATCTTGGGAAGGAGGTAGAAACGGGCTGTGCGGGGTTGGGGAACTATGAGTTTTGTGGCCGCAGGGGGAAGCTCTCCAGAGGAGATGAGGTCAGTGACAGTCTTGGAAATGGTCGTTTGATGTTCAGTAGTGGGGTCATGGTCCAGGTGGAGGTAGGAGGAGGTGTCGGACAGTTGTCGTTCAGCCAGTACCCCTTCTCCTTCACCCAGCACTTCCTGTGCAAGCACAGGAGATGCAACACCTGCCCTTTTACCTCCCCCCTTCCCACTGTCCAGGGCCCCAAACACCCCTTCCAGGTGAAACAGTGGATTACCTGTACTTCTTGCAAACTAGTATACTGTATTCGCTGCTCATGATGTGGTCTCCTCTTCACTGGGAAGACCAAATGCAGATTGGGTGAGCGCTTTGTGGAACACCTCCGTTCAGTCCGTAAGGTGACCCCGAGCTTCCAGTCACATGTCACTTTAATTCACCGCTCCATTCCCACTCAGACCTCACTGTCCTCGGCCTCATGCATTGTTCCACGCATGCTCAGCGTAAACTCGAAGAACAGCACCTCATCTTCTGATTAGGCACTTTACAGCCTTCTGGGCTCAATATCAAGTTCAACAAAATCAGATCATAACTAATTACATTTGTACTTATTTTTTATCCACACCTTTGTTTTGGCCCTTTTCCCTCCCCCCTTTTTCTCTCTCCCACATGGCAGCTGTCTCTCATTCTGCCAGTGCATTTCACACCTAATCGAGAGCTGTCTTTTGTCTCCACTAGTCCTATCACCATCTTGTCTTGTTTTTAATACCACTTAATGTCTCTTCATTTCTCTTTTGTTCTCTCCCAGCCTGGCCTTTTAATCTATTTGATTTCCTGTGCCTTTCCAGTCTTGACAAAGAGTTTGACTCGAAACGTTGACTCCATTTTCTCTCCACGGATGTTGCCTGGCCTGCTGCGTTTTTCCAGCATTCTTGTTGTTATTTCGGATTTGCAGCATCTGCAGTATTTTGCTATCGTACTAATCTATCAGAAACTGACTGGTACTGAATAAACCATATAGCATACAAGAGATCGATGGGTACAGAATAGAACCAACATTCACAAACCAGAGACTGACTGGTAGAGTAAAACCTAAAATTCACATATCAGAAGCTGACAGTTACAGTGTAAAACCCACACCTTCTCATCAGAGACTGACAGGTACAGAGCAAACCCCAAATTCACCATCCAGAGACTGACAGGTGCAGGTTGAGTCACAAACTGACACAGAGTATCGGAATGTGACAGACACAGATTGAGTCGCCCACACACATGCAATACCAGAAAATGATAGAGACACAATGCATCCCACACTGACACTGATTATTAAAGACTGACTGGTACAGAATGAATCTCACTCTCACACAAACTCCAGAGACTGACAGAGAATTTATCTCACTGTCATATAAAGTACTAGACATTGAGAAGTACAGAATCAATCACGCAATGACAAGAGTTTCAGAGACTGATATACAGAATGATTCTCACTCCCGCACAATGTCCAGAGACAGACAGATAATTTATCTCACTGTCATATAAAGTACTAGACGTTGAGAAATACAGAATCAATCACACAATGACAAGAGTTTCAGAGACTGATACACAGAATTACTCTCACTCCTGCACAATGTACCAAAGACTGACAGACACATAAGTAATCTAATTCCAAGATAGAGCACAAGAGACTGGCATGTATAGCATAAATCTCATTCATACATGCAGTATCAGAGAATGACTCACACAGAATGACTCCCACACTATCACACAGTACCAGAGACTGACAGGTACAGAATTAATTTAACTCTCACACACTGTATCTGATACTGAAATATACAGAATGAATCCCACACTTTCATACAACACCAGAGACTGACAGATACTGAGTTAATCTAACTCTCGCATACAGAATCAAAAACTGACAAAGAGAGAATGAATTTCACAGTAACTCAGGGAATCAGAGACAGACAGGGACAGAAATAATCTCACACGTTCATACAACCCCAGAGACTGACAGATACTGAATTAATCTAAATCTCACATACAGAATCAAAAACGGTAACACTAACTTAGTAAATGATTGAGACAAAAGGAATCTCACCCTGACAGAGAGCAGAACAGACTGACTGATACTCAATGAATCTCACTCTCTCACATAGTATCAGGGACTGACAGATATGAAAATCTACCTAATTTACACTTACAGTACCAGACACTGAGAATACATAATCAATCACACACCGACACTGATTTTCAGAGACTGACATACAGATTGATTCTCAATCACACACACTACCCAGACTGACAGATGCAGATTTAATCTAAATCTCAAATTTTAGCAAGAGATTGACAGTTCCAGAATTAATCTATATCTCACATACAATATCAGACTCACAGGTGCATAATAAATACAAATCTAACATACTGTACAAGAAACTGACAGACATGGAATTAATCTCAAACTCACATAGAGTACCAGAGACTGACAGAGAATGAATCTCACACTGACACAAAATATTAGAGAGTGACAGAGATCGAATTAATTACACACTAACTTAGTGACAGGGCCTGATCGACACAGAATGAATCTCACACTCACATAGAGTATCAGAAAATAATAGAGATTAAATGAATTCCACACTGACACAGACTATTAAAGACTGACTGATACAGAATTAATCTCACTCTAACACATTTTATCAGGCACTGACAGATACAAAACCTACATCACTGTCACCTACAGCACAAGACATTGATGATACAGAATCAATCACACACCGACACACAGTATCAGAGATTGAAGTAACAAATGATTCTCATTCTCACTCATTACCTGAGATTGACAGATACAGAATACACCCGATTGTCACATACTGAACCAGAAACTGACAAATCCAGAATTAATCAAACACTGAAAAAGTGTATCAAAGTCTATGAGATAAAGATTGCATATAACAATCACATACAATACCAAAGATTAAGAGACAGAAAACTAATCTCTCTCTAACATAGGGTATCAGAGACAGGCAGTTAAAGAATAATTCCCAAATTCTTATGCCGTGCCAGATCTGACTGATATTGACTACATCTCAGACTCATATACAGTATTAGAGACTGACAGATGCATAATGAATCTCACACTAACAGAGTATAAGAGTCAGACAGGTGCAGAATGAATCCCACAAGCATATACAGTAACAGATAATGATAGAGACAATATGTCCCCACTCTGATACAGAGTATTATAGATACAGACTGATACAGAATGAATCTCACTCTCAAACATATTACCATAGACTGAGAGATACAGAATATATCTCACTGTCACATAGAGTATCAGACACTGACTAACACAGAAACAATCCCAAACTGACACAGATTATCAGAGACTGACAGCTATAGAATCTCATGCTCACATATGGTATCGGAGACTGACAGATACATAGCATGAATCTCACATTCACATACTGTACCAGATAGTGACAGAGACAGAATTCATCTAACTCTCACAGAGAGTATCAGAGACTGACAAGTACAGAATAAATCCCAAACTGACAGATATAGAATAAATCTCAATCTCACATACAGTATATCAGATTGGCAGAGAGAGAGAACGAATCTCACACTGACACTGTGAGGGTGCCAGTCAGTTCCTTCTGGAACCTCTAGATGGCACCTTCACTTGTTTGTTTTCCAGCCCTTTGTTAATTGTTCCTAGCTTCCCTCTTTCTGTAAGACCAAAATAAATTAGACAAATAAACTGTAACAAAAACTCTAATAAATCTTTAAATAAAACTTAACAAATCAAATAAAAATTCGGTCGTTTAAATCAATTCTGCACTCCAGTCCCCGCGGCGCCCACCATTCACGGAAGCGCTCGAGCATGCCGGCGGACACTGCGTGCTCCATCTCCAGGGCCACCCGGGCGCGAACATGGCCGCGGAAGCGAGGAAGCCAATCTCGCTGGATGACCCCCTCGAGCGCCCGCTGCCTGGACCAATTAATGGCTTTTTTTGCCAGGCCCAGGAGCAGACCCACGAGGAGGTCCTCCAACCTGCCCGCTCCCCTCTGCACCGGGTGACCGTAGATCAAGAGCGTGGGACTGAAGTGCAACCAAAAATCGAGGAGCAGCCCCTTCAAATAATGGAAGAGGGGCTGCAACCTCACACATTGAACATAGACGTGGAACACGGACTCCTCCAGACCACAGAACAAACAGGCGGTCTGGGTGTCCGTGAAGCTATTTAACAATATATTGCACGGGACTGCTCCATGCAACACCCTCCAGGCCAAGTCCCCAATAGAACAAGGGAGGACTCCCGCATAGAGAGCCCTCCATTGGGGACCTCCGCCTCTGCCAGAAGGCAAAACGGCGTGTCCGGACGGCAGGCGAAGATGACAAAGTGGAAGGTGTGCAGGAGCAGCCCGTACAGGAAACCCCTCCGTGCGGAATGAAAAGGCACGGAGGGCATCTCCTCGAGACGGCTCAAGTTGTGAGGTGCCGAACCCCGAGGGGAGTTTCGGGGCAGGGCGCCAATAAGGAATTCCATCCGAACGGGGGAAAGCTCGGGCGGGATCGCCCCATGCGCTTGAGCCACCTCGATACACCTCGTGGCGCCGGGGTGCAGCGTCGCTTTAACCGCCTCGATGGCATCGACCGCGAGCCGGACGTTGTCCCAAGACATGCGCCGCGCCAACTCCTCCGGTGCCATCCAGCCCGCTCCTCCGCCATCGAGTAGGTCCCCGACTCGAGTCACCCTACCACGCACAGCCCTACGTTCCGCCAGCCACCCGAACTCGCGGACGTGGAGGTGCGGATTCCTGAACAGCGGCTCCCGGAGGACAGCCGCCATTCCTGACGGGGGAGAGCTCCGCCTGGAGGCGACGTTGTTCCAAACCCATAGCAGTTCCTGGTAGAAGACAGGCAGCACCCGCAGGCTGGCACGCCTGCCGCCCACTTCCAAAAACAGGAGCTGCATGTCGTAATTGAGGCCGTGCAGCTGGCGGAAAAAATACGCCGCCAGCGCACACCATCTCGGAGGATTCTCGACGTACAGGTATCTCGGCAGCGTCTGAAGACGGAAAGTCGCAGCCTGGGTGCGGAGGCACACCAACGCCTGAGCGCCCTCCCTAAGCGGGAGACTCAGAACCGCGGCAGAGACCCAGTGCTTCCTTTTGTCCCAGAAGAAGTCGACGAGCTTCTTCTGTATCTTGGCGACAAACGCATGGGGGGGGGATCAAAGTGACGAACCGGTACCACAACATGGCGGCCACCAGTTGGTTTATGATCATCGCTCGGCCCCTGTAGGACAACACTCGGAGCAATCCTGTCCAGCGTCCTAAGCGAGTGGTGACTTTGGCCTCCAACTCTTGCCAATTCGCCGGCCAGGCGTCCTCGGCAGGGCTGAGGTAGACTCCCAAGTAGAGGAGGTGCGTGGTGCTCCAGGCGAAGGCCTGAACTCCTCCGGCAGGGAGTCCACCCGCCACTGACCCACCAGGAGTCCAGAACATTTCTCCCAGTTGATCTTGGCGGAGGATGCGTCCGAGTAAATCTGCTGGCATTGTCGCATACTCCGCAAGTCAGCGGGATCCATGACCGTGAGGAGTACGTCATCGGCGTAAGCCGAGAGGACCACCTCCACGCCCGGCCCTTGCAGAGCCAGTCCCGTCAACCTCTTCCGCAAGAGGCGCAGGAAAGGCTCTACGCAAACGGCATATAACTGGCCGGACATGGGGCATCCCTGATGCACCCCCCTCCCGAAGCGAAGGGGCGCCATCAAGGACCCGTTAACTTTAATCAGACACTCCACGGCAGCGTACAGAAGTCGGATCCGGGCGACAAAATGAGTCCTGAACCCGAATGCGCGCAGAATCCCGAAAAGATACTCGTGATCCACCCTGTCGAACGCCTTCTCCTGATCCAGGGAAAGGAAGGCGACCGACAGACCAGCCCTCTGGGAATGGTGGACCAGGTCCCGGACCAGATGGATGTTATCATGGATGGTCCGGCCCGGGACCATGTAGGACTGGTCGGGGTGGACCATGTGGGCCAGCACGGCGCCTAGGCGAGCAGACATAGACCTGGCAAAGATTTTATAGTCCGTGCTGAGGAGGGAGACTGGGCGCCAGTTTTTAAGGAGGCGGAGATCATCCCTCTTAGGCAGCAGGACAATAACCGCCCTGCGCCAAGAGAGGGGCATCTCCCCGGTCGCCAGACATTCCCCCAGGACCCGCGCGTAGTCGCCCCCCAAGATGTCCCAGAATGCCCTGTGGAACTCGACGGTCAGCCCGTCCAGCCCCGGGGGCTTTCCCCTAGAGAGCTGGCGGAGGGCGCCGGTCAGCTCCTCCAAACTGAGAGGGGCGTCCAATTTTTCGGCGTCCTCCAGGCCGACCTTCGGCAGGTCCTCCCACATAACTCAGCGCGCATCCTCGCTGGACGGATCCGGAGAGAACAGAGCCCCGTAATAGGCGCGGGTCTCCGCGCAGATTCCCTCCGGATCCAAGACCAGAGATACGTCATCGGCCAGCAGCTCCAAGAGCTGCTTACGGAACCCCCGTCTTTTTTCCAGCGAGTAGAAGAAGGGGGAGCCGCGGTCCAGGTCCCGCAGGAACTGGATCCGCGACCTCACGTACGCGCCTCGGTACCCGACGAGCTGCAGATCCTTTAGCGCGCCCTTCTTTTCTTTGTACACCATCCGCAGGGCCGGGTCCTCGAAGACTTGACCGAGACGGGACTCCAGGTCGTGCACCTCCTTCTCCAACTACCCGACCCGGGCCTCCCGCCTCTTGGTCGACCCCTTCGCGGACTCCTGACAGAAGAGACGGATGTGAGCCTTGCCCACATCCCACCATAGCCTCAAGGAGGGGAAGCCCCCCCGCTTCCTTCTCCAGCCGGCCCAGAACCGACTAAACACATCCCGGAACTGTGCGTCCTCCAGCAGCAGGTTGTTAAAGTGCCAATACACGGACCCCCCCCGTGCGCGCAGCAGAACGAGCTCCACCCACACCAGGTGGTGGTCCGTGCACGGCACCAGCCGCATGGAAGCCGCCGGAATGCAGGAGACGTATGCCCGGGAAATGTAGAGGCGGTCGATCCTGGACGCTCCTCCCCCAGACCTCATGTTAGTGAAGGCGCTGGAGTCGGGATGGAGATTTTGCCAGACGTCCACCAAGTCGAGGGACCCAACCAGGTCCCTCAACTTCTTCATCGCCGCCGGGCATGGCAGGGTGCCCGTGTGGTCCCTCGCCTCGAGGGTACAATTAAAATCCCCCCCGAGGATGACGCACTCGCCCGCGTCGATGGAGCCCAGAAGAGTGGACACTTCTTCAAAGAAGCGCGCTTGCTGCGCACCGGCCCCAGGGGCGTACACGTTCACTACATGGAGCAGCATGCCCCCCAGGCGAACAGTGACCTGGAGCAAGCGGCCCGGCACGAGCTCCTTGACCCCCAAGATCTCCGGCTGAAAATGCGGGGCCAGCAAGATAGCCACCCCACTGAAAACACTGGAGAGGTGACTCATGCTGACCCCTCCTTGCCACTCCAGGAGCCACATGGCCTCGTCTCCCGGAACGGTGTGGGTTTCTTGCAGGAAGCACACCGCATACTTCCCGTCCCGAAGGACCGAAAAGTTATTACATCTGCGGCTAGCTTCCCTGCTGCCGTTGATGTTGAGACTGGCTATTTCAGAAGCATAGATCAACCTCTACTTATATCTAACGGGGGAAGGGAGACCGGCCGCTAGTCAACCGCCACTCCCTTAGCAGCCCAGTGTGGAACGACCGGAAGTGACGCAGCTCGGGCGGGCTCACGCACGCGTCCGCGCCCAAGGTCTTGAAGGCGAAGCGGGCCGACCCGACGTGCAGCGCCAGCCCCGGCCATCTGTCGAGGGCCAGCCGGGTCCTGCGATGACCCTGGCACGTGGCCACAAAGTCCCGGAGTTCCTCGATGGGAATGAGGGGGGTCCCGGCGAGGGACGGGAGGTCATCCACCGCCTCATCGGCGATGGAATCCCAGTCATCCTCCGCCCCCACCACCGAGTCCCCGTCCTCCTCCGGGGGGTCGCCACCGGCGGCCGACCCGTCCGTCATGCAGAGCGCAGCGAACGGTTCGGCCGCAACGGCCGGCCCCGCCTCCGCCCGGATCCCACCCCCAGGATCGGTGGCGGAGGATTCCTCCCTGGGCTCCTGCAGGGGCGCCGGGCCAGAAGACGGCGGTCGTTCGGACACCCCCTCCGCCCCAGGCGCCGGAACGACCGGAGAGAACGGAGAGAACGGAGAATATGTAAATCCGATCTCCTCCAAGTCGTCCGGCGCCAGAGACACAGACAGAGGGCCTTTCTCTACCACGCCACCGGCCTCCGACCCAGCAGAAGGGGTATTTCTGGTAAAATCCTCGACGAGGTCGAGCAGCACCTGGGAAAAGTCCGGGCCGCTCTGGGCAAGCTCATCTCCCGCGAGCTCGCCCGACCCAGACTCCAAGCCGCCGACTCGTCGAGGGGTAACGCCACCGATAGGGGATCGATCTCAGCCGCGGGAGGCATGAGCTGGGCAGACACCTCTGCCTCAGCCTCCCCAGGGACAGGCGACCCCCGCCGATCGCTTACGATGGTGACAGCGGTGGGGTGGGGCGCAGTACCCGCGGCGGGCGACGACTCCCCCTGACCAGAGGGACCTTCCTCCTCCTGGTCCTCCTCCTCATCCTGGGGGTCGCGCCTTCTTTTTAAAGTGGAGGGATAGGGGGAGACCTCCATTTCTGCAGGGGCCTCCCCTGCTTCCTCCGGTGGAGCAGTTTCGTCGGGTCCCTCGGCCCAAGCCCGGCCGCAGGTCCTAACAGTCCCGCCTCAGCGGTCGCGGCCAATGCTGGGGCACGAGGTCCCCCCCACTGTCGCCCCCCGCGATCATCACGGCAATGCCCTCGGGCGTCAGGGGCTCTATATCATGGGGCACGCCCTCTAGGGGGGACCCGCCCTACGGTGTTTATTTTTCCCCCGTGCCTTCCTCCCGACCGGACACACTTCCTCCCCCTCGCCGGAGGCCTGGATGGCATCGACCTCCGACGACGACCGCACCCCGGTAGTATTTGTTTGGGGGGGGCACGGCCAGTTCCGGGGGGAGGAGCGGCGGCGGTGCCAGCCTCGGCCACGCCAGACGTCCTGGCGGCATTGGAGGCGGGGCAATTTTTACGTACATGCCCCACCTCCTTGCAGGCGTGGCACCGCACGCCGTCCATCATCCAGAAGACGCGGTGAAGGGTCCCCTCATGGAGGACCGAAAAAGCCCCGTCAGTCTCCCCCTCCCGCGCCAGCTGAACAAAGGCCAGGCGCCGGAAGGAGAACACATGGCGAAGGATGGCTTCCCGGAATCCGAGCGGGATTGGCTCGATCCCCGACCTCACCTCCCCAAGTTGGTGCAAGTGCGGGAGGAGGAGCTCACTGGAGATGTAGGGCGGGACGTTTGATAACACGACCCTCTGCGCGGTGGCCTCAAGAGGGTCCACCGGCAGGAAGGTCCCGCCCATGGTGAGCCCCTTGGTGATGGCCAGGGCCACCGCCCGCTCCGACTCCAGGAAAAACACAGCCTTCCCATACATTTTCGAGGTGGCGAGTATTGCTGGAGGGCCGACAACCCCAGCCATGGCCTTCACGGACGCCTCGATGGTCATGTTGGGGTGGGTGTAGCTCTTCACCCCAAGCTTCTTTGTTATCAGGCGGAAGTGCGACGGGGCAGCAGCGGAAGCGGGAGTAGCCGTGGCTTTGGTCGCCACCGCCGCATAAGTTCTTGCCGGCCCCGTCACCGCCGCAGATGTGGACGCCATAATGGGGTGGATCTTTAAAGAGCTACACACACCCCAAAGTCACAGGCCTGAAGGTGTTTAATAGCCTTGGTAATAAAAGTCTTCCCTTGAGCAGAGGGAGTGTAAAGTAGCTGGCCCACCTCTCCCCTGATGGAATTAATTGGGAGAGGGGCCTTCCTTCCCTCTGCTCAATTGGCAATTAGTAAAATGGAGGTGCCTTTTAGGGAGGCAAAGAGAGGACAAAGAGAGAGAGAAAGGGGGGGTGGGAAGGAGGGGGGCCGGAAAGGCAGGGTCCTCACTCAAGGTGGTATTCGGTGGGCGGGTGTCGGCAGGGTGCACTCCCCGATGGATAAACAAAAGTCTTAGCAGATGGTCTTCGGGCAGGGGGAGAAGATGTCTTCACCTGGGTAGGCTGGAGAAAGCCCAGGCTCAGCCCCACACCAGGACTTCTCAATGTAAAGGAACAAGCTTCACCTGGGCAGGCTCCAGCCAACCCAGGCCAGGCTTTCCGGCCCTACTTCTTTCCTCCCACCGCCTAGAATGCAAAGTCTTTAGGGGAATACACAAAAGACACCCACCTGCAGATGTTGAAGATGCAGCTCCTCCCCTCCTTCCAAGTTGGAGCTGAGTGGTATTCCTCTCCCCTCTCTCCCTCTCCTGGGCTGGAGGCCAAATTGGGAGGCAGTGATGGAAAGGCCTCTCCAGGTGTAATGCTAGCCTCCTCCTCTGTCCTCTACTCCTCCCTCTCCAGGCACCTTTGTAGATGATGTTGGTTGAAGTTGGTAGGTTGCTGGTAGTGGTGGCCTGGGGTCACTCCTTCCCTTCCACTCCCAGGCCAAGGCGACCACACACTCTCCCCACAGCAGCAGCAGCAGCAGCAGCACAACCTGCTCCTAAGAGAGCAAGTTCCAGAATGAACTCCTGTGAGGGTGCCAGTGAGTTCCTTCTGTAACCTCTAGATGGCACCTTCACTTGTTTGTTTTCCAGCACTTTGTTAATTGTTCCTAGCTTCCTGTGTTAATGCTTAACGGCCTGTTAGCTGTTCATGGGTTGCACCTGGTTTTCTTGGTATATAAGTTCTATGGTTGTTTCACTCTTTGCTCAGTCCTAGCCGGGTAACCGGGGGGACTAGCCCTTGCTCTGTGGCTCCTGACTTTAACTAGTTGGTTGCCATAGTTCTCTTGAGCTTTGTATTTAAGATGTATTCTCGAGTTCTGTATTTAAGATGTAACTAACTTGTGATCTTGTTGTTCTTAGTCTTGATAAGGTGCTTGTTTGGACCGGTGTGTTGCCATGCTGGCGCTTGTCTTGAGCTCTTGAAAAGCCTGTTACCCCTGCGGCAGCCCCTCGTGATAGCTTGTCGCGAGTCACGTCTCGGCAAGCTGGTTGCGCTTGTGGTAAGCTTATCCCAGCTCATAATGGACAAGTATGATGCCTCATGGAAGCTGTCCTGAGTTCCTATTCTTGACTAGCCGTTTTGTAACTTTTCTCGAGTTCTATGTTTAGTGTTCTCCTCTCGAGTTCTATGTGTTATGTGGTTTCCTGTCTCGAGTTCTTACGTATGCTGTTTGTGTTCTTGTATGAACCAAGTTATGTGTGAATCTAGTTAAGTCATGAATAAAGTACTGTTCCTTAAGATTGTATACCTGCCTTTAGCCTGGTTTCTGCACTTGGGTCCAGAACTTACTTTGCCCGGAGGGCACGGCCCCGTATCTATACGGCCCCGTGGCTCCCCAACCCTGACAGACACAGAGTATCAGACGGTGACAGTCCCAGAATTAATACACACTCGCTCACAGCATAAGAAAATGATACCGACCAAATTAACCCCACATTAAAGATTGATTGGTACAGAATGAATGTCCCTCTCATATACAGCACCAGAGATTGTCAGATATATAATTACACTAACTCGCAATTACAGAACAGAGGCTGACAGACAGAGAATGAATCTTACAGTAACACAGAGCAACAGAGGGCGTGGCAGATACAGAATGACTACACAAGCACATGCAGTATAATTGATTTACAGATAGATTCAGTCCCACACACATACAGTACCAGATACTAGCAGAAATGGAATTAATCTAAGTGCCAGAGTCGGATAGATGCAGTAAGAATCGCACTTTCATAAACCGAGTAAGTAGCAGATTCATGCGGAATCCTTTGGTGAAAGACAGTACGAGAGACAGACAGATTCAGCACTAATCCAACACGAACATGCAGTCCCAGAGACTGACAGATACAGAATGAATCTCACACTCACGCTCAGTACCAGAGACTGACATCATAGACTTAGACTTGCACACCATCCCAGTGAATGACAGATACAGAATGAATCTCAGACTCGCACACCCCAGTGAGAGACTGACACAGAATTAATGTCACACACACGTACACCACCAGAGAATGACAGATTTCAAATGAATCTCAATACTGACACACGGTACCCGAGTCTGACAGTGACAGATGGAATCCCAACCTGACACATGGTATCAGTGATGGACAGGAAGCGAAAGGATCCCGCACTCACATACTGTAACAGAGCCTGAGATTGAGAATGATTCCCAAACTTACATAAATCACCAGAGACTGAATAATAAAGAATTATTCCAATACACACACTCACAGTCCTAGAGACTGGCAGATACTGGACTAAAATGGTGAAGACCATACCACAAGATGTGAATATAGTGCACTGGTTGAAGGAAGTACATCTAAATTGCTGTCACGTCCGGAAGAAGTGTTTGGGTCACTGGATAATGATCTGGGAAATGGTGAATGGACAGATGCTCTTGCAATGACTTTTCTGACTGCAGAGGGCGTGCTGGTGACAAAAACTCAATCTGATTGGATACACAAAGAAGCCAATCAGTGAGATGCAGAACAATGGAAATTGAAATCACTGTTCAGCAGCCAATCACATTCATTGCCTTCACCCATCCCTCATTAGCATAGGGCTGTGGGGGCAGCCTATTTAAGACTGCCCGGAGCGGATTCACATCATTTTGTTTCTGAAATCGAGTTTGAGAATGGTTGAGGGAAAGAAACCAGTTGCCAAGAATGGCGCCAAGAAAAGCATCACTAAACCGGCAGCGAAGGGTGGCAAGAAGCGCAGAAAGTCGAGGAAGGAGAGTTACTCCATCTACATCTACAAAGTGATGAAGCAGGGACTCCCCGACACCGGCATCTCATCCAAGGCCATGAGCATCATGAACTCGTTTGTAAACGATATTTTCGAGCACATCGCGGGTGAGGCTTCCCGCCTGGCCCATTACAACAAGCGGCACACCATCAGCTCCCGGGAGATCCAGACCGCCGTGCGCCTGCTGCTGCCCGGGGAGCTGGCCAAGCATGCCGTGTTGGAAGGGACAAAGGCAGTGACCAAATACACCAGCTCCAAGTAAAACTCCACGCTGTTCTGAAAGAACAAACCCAAAACACAATGGCTCTTTTAAGAGCCACCCACAACCTCTCTGAAAGAGCTACACAAACACATCTCCCTTTAGACTCAATTTACTGTAATTATTTCCTTAACAAGTTTGTTTGAGAACGTTTCAATTTCCAGCTATAGTTTTATTTTTGAATTCTCAGATAAGCAGGTCCACTGACCAGATCGACATTAGCATCGCTGTTGAATTTCCCGTCCAGTAAACTACAAACACCATCCGTGGTCGCTATTTCCCTTTGCACTCAGAATCTATGACTATTTCTAGAGCCTGCCAAAGAATGAAAAGCTTGTTTTCGGGATGAGACTCGGATTTCAGATGGGCCGATTGGCCTCCAATGTGCTGTAATGATTCTATAATAGGTTTCAAATGCAGCGTGCCTCCATTAATGAATTTTAATTATATTGTCCGCTGTTGCTTTTCTGGGAAGCGAGTGGTCAGGGTCTGGAATGAACTGACTGAGAGGGAGGTGGAGGCAGAATCAATCGTAGCGTTCAACAGAGAATTGGATAAATACCTGTAGGGGGAAAAATGCAGGGCTACTGAGAAAGGGCGGGGGTGTGGGACTAGCTGAAGTGTTCTTGCAGAGAGCCGACATGGGCTCGATGGGTCGAATTGCCTCCTACTCTGCCGTAACGATTCTGTAATCGATTTGAAGTGCAGTGTGCCCCATTTGTTGAATTTTAATTATATATTGCGTTTATTGCTTTTCGAAAAATCCTTGATTATCAGGATTTCCCTGAATGTGTATTTAGCTTTTGTGAAGATTTTTACAGAGGATTGTAACGTCAACTTGTAGCGGTTACTGGTAGCTCAGAGCCCTTTGTCTCTGTCACTCTGAATCTCTCCTCTTCCTTCCCGTGCTCTCTGCTCTGTCTCTTTCAACCCGCCTTACTTCCGCCTCACGTACAGTCTGCCTTTCTCAGCCACGTCCGCTCAGGCTGCATAAATAAAGTTCTAAGGCGAGGGAATCTCATTCAGCGACAATTTCAGTGAAGAATCATCATGACTGGATGAGGTAAAGGAGGCAAAGGACTGGGCAAAGGCGGAGCCAAGCGCCACCGTAAAGTGCTCCGTGGCAACATCCAGGGCATCACCAAACCAGCCATCTGCCGCCTGGCTCGCCGTGGCGGTGTCAAGCAGATCTCGGGTCGATTTACTAGGAGACCCGCAGGGTTCTGAAGGTTTTCCTGGAGAATGTGATCAGGGACGTGGTCACCTACACTGAGCACGCTAAGTGCAAGACGGTCACTGCCATGGATGTGGTGTACGCTCTGAAACGGAAGAGCCACTCTCTCTATGGATTCGGTAGCTGAACAACTCGATCCTTTCAACCAAACATAACACAAAGGCTCTTTTAAGAGCCACCCACCACCTCACTAAGAGAGGAGTGACCTGGGAGCGGAGATAGATTGTGGATTTACATTGTGATCGCTGTAGATCTATATTTTATCCCAACATCAAATTTAGGTTTGGAGATGATTTAAATCAGCATATGCATGATGGGTAGAATGGCATTTACTCATAGAATCGTTGACATTTACGGCACAAAAGCAGGCTATTCGACCCTTCGTCTCTGCCGGCCGCAGTCATGTCGGTAGCGGCACTTCAGTACCTGTCAGTTTCTGGTCTGGGATTTATGTGCGTGTTGATTTTACTCTATATCTGTCACTTGCTGGGTTGTGACTCAGAGTTACTGCGTACTTCTTAGGGTCTAGTTTTGTAAGCGGGGCATCTATAACTGGTTTAAGGTAATTCACCTGGTCTGCAGCTTTTGCCTGCAATCTGACCAATTTCCAATAAACCAATTTTAAAACAGTGGTTTCGAATCGCTACCCCACCTTGCAGTTCTGACTGCAGGACTTATAATTAATGATATTAAAAATGGACACGTGGTTTGGATGAGAGAAAAATCAAGTTTTATTAACAAAAAGAAACTACAATCAAATTTTAAACTATACCACACAAACACAGTAATTACAGTAAAATTGCTGAAATGGGGGAATGCAGATGGTAAAAACGAGGGGTAAGTGACTACAATGTTAATTAAACAATCTTAGCAATATCCCCTTAATTACCATCCCTTAACTCCTTACTAGGTTGCTTTGCTGAGGAGTCAGAAACTGTGCTCACATGTGGTCCAGCGAAGTGAGAGAGAGAGAGAGAGAGGCTCACCTGTGGTCCCAGGAAGTAAAAAGAGAGTGGTAGCTTCTCAGCAGCTATCTTATATACCTGGTGAGCCCCGTGCACCCCCTGCTGTTTGCCTGTCTGGAAGATTTGCGGCCAAAAAGTTCCAACACACACAAGAGAAAAGCTGTGATTGGCTAACTGAATGTGGTTGGACTGGGTTAGTGTGTCTGCACTGTGGGGCATAAATGTTCCTGCCCACATCCGGAGTTTACCTGGGCTGAAACAAAAGGGAATGCAACAGCACTATTGTCCAGAATGCTGGGTGATTTAAACCCATTCAATGCTTAAACTGTTCCCATTCAAGATCCGGTCCATGGTTTCAATGTCTTCATTGTGTGTCTGAGTAGTTTGAATGGCTGTGTAAACAGAAGCAGTTACAATCAATTGTCCTACGGTTGGTCTCAAGCAGTTGTAATCCCTTATGTCAATAAGCAACTTCAAGTGCTTCTGAGGGAGCGTCCCCTTGCTTGGCAGGTCTGACTCACAGCCACTGAATCCTCCCACCTTTTCACACCGACAACTCGAGCTGTTTTTTTTGTCCTTTGGACATGCTTTCTCTGGCCATTTTAAAACCTTTTGTGATTTCCCAAACTCCAGGGAACGATATTATTAATAAAGTACTGTCTCAAGGTGTGTGAATATTTTCCACATAATGCCTTGACTCCTGTGTTGTCCACGTTCTTTTCAGACCCCTCTGCAATTTGCACAGTTTGAAACTCAAAGGGTAACATTATAATCTTAAAATCGTGATTTTGAGACAATTCAGGTCACACAATTCTTCGTCTGCGATGTGGACCAATATTTTTCAATCTTCAATGAAATAGGGGAAATTTTGCAACCCCTACATTCCCCCCTTTTGATACTCCCAACTTGTTTGTAGTATCAACTCGAAGGAGTGAGCAAAATTTTAAGACCCCCTCAAGAACAACCATTCCCTGTATTTACCTAACAGAAATCTGCCACTGATCCTCCGAACTGTCTATTCCCTAAAATTCGAGAAAAACCGTTGTACGGTAGGCATCCTACAGATGCATTAGTTTACAATAAGGGGTCTCATACCCCTACGTGCTTGTAAAATTATACAATGTAATCCAAAATTACAAATGCTTGTTACATTGTAACTTATTACAAAATGTTGCAATCTTAGTTACACAATGTAATCAAAATGACCCCAAGCACGGAGAGGGTCCAACGCCTCTGCTCGACTTGGAACTATAAAACAAAATACAAAAAAATCATTAAACATTTGAAACAACATGCGTAAATAAACCCTGACCATCATGTGCCAATGATGGGTCGCAAAATTCGAGTGGGTATTGCTCCTCCCACCTGGCCAGTAAATGTACTGGCAGAATGGATTTACAGACCAGACTGCTCCACCAGCCCCGAGCCATTCCCTTGTCCTTTTGTGGAGGTGGGGTACCCCTCATGTTATAATTCCCATGGCACAGACCCAGACTGGGGACTATGGGATCATGACTCCCGGTCCCTCCCCCTCCCGCCTTCCATCGACTGGCTGCAGAAAATGATCGGTGCCTGTGTGGCTGCTCTCCCTGGCCCCATACTGAGACTTGGATCCCAGATCCGGCCACCCACTCATTCTTCCCAACCACACTTACTCTCTTTGCCCGTGGGCCCCCAGGTGAGTTCCTACCTCCCCGACCGCACCCACGTGATTCTTGGGTCTCCCCCTCCTCTATATGATCTTTCCTGGGCCATCACCACTCACCCCCGAGGAACACGTCCGTATCTGACAAGACGCCCGTGCTTCCCCATCAAGAATCCTCAACAGCGAGGTCTCCCGCAAGTGAACTTCAGTCAGGATGGTGCTGGGTTGGGGGCTGTGCCACACCCAGCTGGGGCCATCTCCTCCCCGCAGGAGGAGTCGGCAAGTCCCTCCGGACACTATCCGGGTTTTCCTGAAGATCACTGCGGGGTCTCCTGGATTCGTCCTGTGGCGAGGTGATCCCCAACATTCCATATCCGTATCTTCACTCGATGCCCAGCTCGGGCTGGGTGAACATGGCTGCTTCATGGTCCAATCTCCTGCAAAACCTAAAAGGACATGCAGCCATGTCTCACTGACCTGCTGCCTTAGGTGGAGACATGGTCGGGTCCCTTGACCTCGGGCCAAAATAAAAACATTTGGCACACATGTAAACTTAAACTCTTTAAACTTAAACTTAAAATTAGTTATATCAACAAAACTTAAAATACACCTTAAAAGCACGCTATACTCACACCAAAGCTATAATACAAATGCCGCCCATCTCCGGACAACCAGGCTAATCTCTGGCACTGTTGCAGATTGCTGCTGGTGAGGAAATCTACATGATATAAGGGGTTAATTTCAAGTGCTTGCTTGGTAAAAGTTTTCAGACTTGACACAGGTAAAGAGTCGATGTGTAACTAGAGCTATTGCACGAACCTGGATTACAGCCAAGAACAGATGTCTGCCCACCTAATAAGAATGTAGAAGTGAAACAATGGGTTCCGTTTGATTTACCCAGTGACCTGATAACTTGCGACCGTAAGCAAACCTAGCATCCCAATACATGATTAAGATTAAAGAGGACCTCCGGTTACACAATTCATCCCCTGTTATAGATTAATGGTTGACTTATGTGTCCAGGATCCTTCTGTCAATATGTCATAAGACCTGATGATTAATCTAAAATGTATCCTGATAGAGGAACAAAGGAATGTCAATCAAACTTGTTTGTTACGCTGTATAAATATGGAACGCTTATGCTGTATCATTGGAATAGTTGCCTCACCCCTTGAGTAGAGGTGCTGATTCCCCTTGCAAGGGAAATAAAAGGCCTGTCTGCCTGACGAATCCAAGAGTGTATTGAGTCATTACCCAGAGCTAAGAAAAAAGGCACTTCAACAATTTGGAGGTTCCACCGAGATGGCTTGCCGTACCAATTGGTGAGTTAACAGACGCCGAGTGATGTAAGAAAAAGGAGACTTACCATCAAGTAACTTTAAAGTAAGCTTTAAGTAACTTATAAACACACTATATACACAAGAGAGGTCTTTACCATGCCTCTGGTAGAAGCCTCTTACAATACTGAACAGACCAGTATTTATACCAGTCCAACAGGAAGTGACATTTGACAGGAAGTGAGGTATGTACACAGTTCGTAGTTCATAGTTCACAGGAAGTGATGACATAACTTCCCGGATGTTATCATTTTTATCACATTCTTCCCTCCTGCAGGATTAGGAGGCTGTGGTCTACCTTTTGGTCCGCAGCCGCCGAACAAGGAAGAGTCGCACCCATTTGGATTCCCGTCGTAGAGGGTCGCTGGTCCGCTTACATGCGGTTGGCCATTGGTCAGAGTCTGTGTGGCCTGGATTGCCCTGTGAAGGGTCGGGGAGATCATGGCTTCGAGTACGAGCCCCAATAGGTTCAAAGTCGGACTGCCTCTGTTCAGAGGGAGGTGCAGAGCTGGTCTGTGGCGGATCAGTACTTTCATGCGCGGTACTGGGAAGGTCGCAACCTTGAGCACGGGGTTCTACCGGCACCAAGCTAGTTGGTGTCCGATCAGGATCCTGGAGAGGGGTACCCGATAGGTCCCAAGAGTTTCCTGGTGAAATGCCATCACCCGATGTCCCACTAGGTCCTGGTGGGCAGGGAGCCAGATCCCGTAATGATACGGTAGATTCTCGGCCGTCGGAATATCGTATGTTTGCATAGGTGGGGTTGGCATCGGTTAGTTCGACCTCATCTACAAGAGGGTCATTTTTAGACGTCCGAACGTATCTTCGGAGTAATACAGGTCCAGGAGTAGTTAGCCATGACGGGAGTGATGTCCCATGAGATGAGCGACGCTGGAATCCAAAGAACCGCTCATGAGGTGTAGTATTTGTGGCTGTAGAAAGCAGGGACCGTATAGAGTGCAATGCATCCGGAAGCACTGTTTCCCATTGCTGGTCTGGTAGGCCCCGAGATCTTAAAGCGAGACGTACGGAATTCCAGATGATACCGCTATACCTCTCTACCTGCCCATTTCCGATGGGATGGTATGGTGTTGTTTTGCTTGTAGCAATTCCCCGTTCTGAGAGGTAGTCCTTGAGTTCCCTTGACATAAAGGATGGATCCCGATCTGAGTGAATATAAGCCGGCATGCCACAGAGAGAAAATACCTGCTCAAGGCAGCAGATTACTGTGGACGCCAGCATATTGGAGCAGGGGAAGGCAAATGGAAAACGTGAATATTCGTCGATCATGGTGAGCAAATATGTGTTCCGAGTTGAAGAGGGCACTGGGCCCTTAAAATCGATGCTAAGTCGTTGCATCGGTTGGGTTGCATGTATGAGTATACCATCTGAGGGGCGGAAGAACTGAGGTTTTAATTCCGCACAAAGCCGGCATTCTGAGCATATTTTCTTTACATCTCCAGTGGAAAAAGGGAGATTCCGTGATCGTACGAAATGTAGCATGCGCGTAACGCCAGGATGACACAAACCATTGTGGACATCCATGAGAGTGGAGGATGACATAGTGGAGCAGAATGCCCGTGTGAGGGTGTCCGGGGCCACATTCTCCTTGCCAGGCCGATAGAGAATGGTATAACCAAAAGAGGCCAGTTCCATCCTCCAAAGTTGTATTTTATTATTCTTAATTTTGGTTCATTTTCGATTATCGAGCATGAAGGCGACTGATCGTTGGTCCGTGATCAATGTAAAGTGCTGGCGAGCTAGAAAATGGTTCCACTTCCGTACTGCCTCTATGATGGCTGTGGCTTCTTTCTCAACCGGAGGATAATGTAGCTCGGCACCTTGTAAGGTCCTGGACATAAATACTACAGGACGACCTTCCTGATTCAGAGTAGCCGAGATCGCCACCTCCGAGGCATCACATTCAACCACGAAAGGGAGATTCTCATCAATGGAGTGAAGAGCCGCTTTCTCCAACTGTTTTTTGAGGAGGTTAAAGGCTGCAACAGCCGCTGTTCCCAGTGGAAATGATCTAGCATGCAGCAAGGGTTGGATTTCGTCCGAAAAATGAGGAATCCATTTAGCGTAGTATGCAAACAGACCGAGAGCCCGATGTAAAGAAGCCGGATTCTTAGGTGACGGGAGCTCTTGGAGCGGGCGAAGTCTTTCTGGGTCTGGCTTAATGATACCATTGCCTACGCAGTAGCCAAGGATGTTGATGGTCGGTTGTGACTCAACAGATTTGGATTTATTCAGGGTCAAATTACGGCGATGGAGGGCATCCCGAAATTTTTGGAGGTTGGAGTCGTGTTCCTGTTGATCGTGACCTGCAATGGTAATGTTATCAAGATAGGGAAAAGTGTCCCTTAGGTTTTCCTGCTTAACCAGGCCATCCATTGCCCGTTGAAAGACAGCCACTCCATTAGTAACCCCGAATGGGAGGCGACGAAATTGGTACAGCCGTCCATTAGCCTCAAAGGCTGTGTACTGCTTATCTGAGACCTTCAAGGGTAACTGATGATAGGCACTTTTTAAATCTTAAGTTGAGAACACTTTGTATTCGGCCAGTTTATTAACCATATCATCAATGCGTGGCAATGGGTAGGCGTCCAAGTCGGTATATTGATTGATGGTTTGCGAATAATCGATGCATAGTCGCTATTTGTGAGGTTTTAGAGGGTTCTTGACAATGACGACTTGAGCCCGCCAGGGCGACGAACATGGTTCAATGATATCCTCTGCTAGAATTCGAGAGATTTCAGCCGCAATAAAAGATTGGTCTTCCTGAATAAAGCGCCGCGATTTCGTTATTATCGGTTGGCATTGAGGCGGAATACTGGCAAATAATGAGGGTTCATTAAGTGAAGCTGCTGATAATGCACAAAATGGTAATTTAGATGGTATATTAGAAATAGTAAGTCCGGGTTTGGATCCACCAAACTCAATGGTGAGTTTCTTATTCTGTTTTTGGAAGTCCAGCCCTAAGAGGAGATCACTACATAAGTCTTTGAGCACCGAAAGTCGGGTGGAGGGATACATACGACCATGAAGTGTCATATCAACAACACAAAAGCCGGAGATTCTGGTATTAAGTGATGACTGGGCCATCGCAATTGCCTGGTCCGATGGGAAGACATGTAGTTTCAATTTCGCAACAATCTGTTCCTTAATGAAACTATCAGTACTTCCTGAGTGAATTAAGGCATCTAAGGTATGCCCTTTAATTGAAATTTTTGTGGCTGCATGAGACAGGTTCTGTGGGCAAGCAGCTGTAATTGGTGTCGTTGCACAGAGAGTGGCTAAAACTCTCGGTGTGCTTCTTCGGGAGAGAGCTCGAGAGGAAGCTTGATAGGTCCTAGCTGGAGCATCTTGATAGGCCCTAATTGGGGCAGTTCGGTAGGCCTTAGCTGGATTGGCCCTCGTAGAGGCCCTTGATAGGCAAACTTTAGCAAAGTGTCCTTTTTTCCCGCAATAACTGCAGATTGCATTGCGAGCAGGGCAGGTGTTCCTAGGGTGAAAAGCATCTCCACAAAAGAAGCATTCCTTCCGAGATTGCCAAGAGGCTGCTAAAGTGGGGTCGTCCTCCTATTCTTCATCAGAATTATCAGAATTAGATTCCCCCATGATAGGGTTCACCTGAGACCGCTTGAATTGTCTGGTTGCAGCTACAGCAGCAGATCGAGATCTGGGCAGCTGATAGAGGTCTGCATTTCTCTTTGCCAAATCCAGTGAACAAGCTAGGTCAAAAGCTTTTTGTAGCTCAAGTGTTTTACTTTCTAGTAGACGCTGGCGTATAAATGGAGAGGCAATCCCGCAGATGAAAGCATCACGAATCATTTCTTGGCGGTACAGCTCAGCTGAGGCTGCCTGAAAGTTACAATCTACGCTGAGCCTGCGAAGTTCTTGCAGGAATTCGTCAATTGATTCCCCTGGCCCTTGTCGGGCTGTGGCCAGTAGATGTCTAGCATAGACCTCATTTGGGGTCTTCGCATACAGTTTCTTAAGTGCCCGAATCACCTCTTCATAACTATCCCAGTCATCAACATATTCGAACACTTTTGGGGTCACATAATTGACAAGTATCTTCAATTTAGCAGGAGCATCCACTTTACATTCATCCAGAAAATTCTCAAAAGTACGATACCAATGCTTCCATATCCTGCCAGCTGCTGGTGTATTCGGGTCCAAGTCCAGACGAATAGGTCTAAGGATTTTCTCCATGATGGGTGGTTCCCTGGATCCTTAACTTCCGAGTTTGTCTGAAGATCTAGTATTTGTCAGTGTAAATATTAAGTTACTTAAATTGATGTAAGAAAAAGGAGACTTACCATCAAGTAACTTTAAAGTAAGCTTTAAGTAACTTATAAACACACTATATACACAAGAGAGGTCTTTACCATGCCTCTGGTAGAAGCCTCATACAATACTGAACAGACCAGTATTTATACCAGTCCAACAGGAAGTGACATATGACAGGAAGTGAGGTATGTACACAGTTCATAGTTCATAGTTCACAGGAAGTGATGACATAACTTCCCGGATGTTATCATTTTTATCACACCGAGTACATTGCTCAGTTAGGAAAATCCCATCGGCCGAAGGTGGTGTTTTGCCACATTTTTGGGACTTTTCCTGCCAGAAGCATAGCTGCGTATAGTCTGTTTAATCCATTGGACAGTACTGCCATCGGGTAATTGACTCACAAGGTTCGGAGGTTAAACTGCCGTTGTGACTGCTTCCCTTTCAGAAACGGAACAGAGGATCAGCCATGAGGCGCTGATGCCCCGCGAACAGGATTGTGCAGAAAAGGACTGTATAAAGGTTCCAGAGAGAGAAGGTTAAGTCAGGAATTTGATTAACTATGGAGCTAGCGATTTACTGGAAATTGAACTAGCAATGTTCCATAAAGGGAGCAGGGTAGAAGGAGAGAGAGTGGGTGAAGTTAGTTGGGACAAATTGAAGGCCCTTTTTGCTAAAAAATTTGGCTAAAGGGAGTAAGGTAGAGGGAAGAAGAGTGGGCGATTGTCTGAAACACAGTGTCAATGTTTAATGTTTATGAGAGTGAGTATTTAACTACTTGTTATTAGCAATCAACTTTGTCCAGTAAGGCTGCATAGGTTCGGGATTTAGTAACACTTTGGTTGTTGTTTATCAAGTGTATTGTTTATTGTTTATTGTCATATGTATTAATGTTTAGTCATGTCTGATCTGTAGAGGCGTCCCACGCAGATCATAGAGTGTTACGGAATTGTTGTATGTTTTAACTAAAACATTTAAGCTGAAAAAAATACTGCAGAAGGGGTTGGAAAAGACCCAAGCCGGGGAAGTGAGTCCCGCGGCGGAATGTATTGTTGAGAAAATAGTGGTGTCTTTTACATGATCCACTAAGATATTGTGGATTCAGTATTTTCCCCAGTTAGAAATACCTTCCACGAGGGTTGAGATCCCTCGAGTTTTAAAGCATAAGGATATGTCTTAATGTGTTGTAAATATTTAAAAAAACCTTGTTGCAGTCAATTGACTAAATTCAGTCGGGAAGTGCTGAGTTTCAGTCGCCTAGCCTCAGGCCAGTTATTAAGAGGGCAAATGCCCCACGTGAAGGCCGGGACCATAAAGTAGGCGCCGAAACTCTAAAGGCACTCGGAGTGACAAATGGTCAAGGATTTTGTGACACTGATTTGAAGTAAAGACCAAGAAGATTGGATGTGACTGTAATTTTGATACGTATGTATAGTTTATTAATCTGATCTGTAGGGGCGTACAACGCAGATCACGGATTGTCACGGGGTTTAGATTGTTTTAAGTGAACCATTTAAGCTGCTAAAATGGGTGCTAGCACCAGTAAGCCACCCGAGAAAGGCACGTCAGCAGCCTTTATGTTAAAGAACTGGTCAATCATCTATTGATCACCTACCAAATTGGTCCAAATGGTCTGTAAATAAGACTAGACCCTTTCCCACAAATGGTTCATTTAACATAGAAAGAATTACTTGCCTCGAGGAATGTTTAACGGACAAGATAGAAATAGAGAACAGCCAGATAAAAAGACTGCCTCTATGTTTGTTGAGTCAGAAGAAAAAAAAAATTACCCCGAAGAAACACCTTTCTCCTCTATTATGGTAGGATAACAAGGTAACTATAGAAGGATGAATAGAGGGGAATATAGAGGAAGACGTGGTAGAGTAAGAGGGTATGGACGATCTGGTAATTTTTACAATTGCGGACAACCCGGACATTGGGCAAACCAATGCCCTGCGAAAAATCGTCAGAACCAAACCTCCAATAATGGACCTCCGTTAGAGAATAAAGGTCCGAATTTCACTGTCCATAACCCTTTTGTGGACCAGTCAGGAGGTTACCCTACAAACGGACAGGGATTTAGGAGAAAAAGAGATCAGAATTACTGACTGACACCAGCAGCCCCAAGCGCCACAGACCACCAAATGCCTGTTGTTTCTTTAAATTCACGCAGCGAACCTGAAATTAAAATGCAAATAGCTGGGAGACCTATGTCATTTTAGTAGATACAGGAGCAACCTTTTCGGTGTTAGGGAAAGGATATTCTGAAGGAATGCCTATTAATGGGAAAAAGACCACGATAGCTGGATTGGCTGGAATACTACAACGCTTGAATCAATCGACTCCCCTCACAGTAAAAGTAGAAGAATTTGAGGAAGAACACTCCTTTCTGTTATCAGGAGATGTCTCTATGAATTTATGTGGAAGAGACTTGCTATGCAAAATGAATGCTACAATCATTTGCTCCCCATCAGGAGTAACGGTAGAAATCCAAGCAGATAAGGCATATGAGTACCCAGTAACAGAAATAAAACACCCTGTTCTTTACGCATGGGAAATTGCCGACCCAAGTTTGAGTCCCAAACTTGTCAGTCTGTTAGGAGCATGGGGATTCGTTACAAGCTCCATAAAACAATACCAGGAATCCCTGAAACTAGGGAAATAGCATTCAAAATTGCACTGCACGGCCTGCTATGACAAAACAGGACAAGATTATCAGCCGTTTTTAAATTTAAAATACCTCCTAACTATTAGACTGCACAGCCCTATAAAGTTACAATTAATCCAGCTGCACCATTACCCAAAAGGTCACAGTATCCATTGTCAGAGAAAGCAGAAAAAGGAATTGAGCCAGTGATGGAATCATTGTTAAAACAGGGTGTTAACGCCGGATAGAATAAAGGTCATTTGCAACACATCGTTGCCAAAAACTAAAAGAGAAATGAAGCATTTTCTAGGAATGACTGGCTATTGTAGACAATGGATATTGAACTATTCAGAAATAACCAGACCACTAATGGACATGAGCATGACAAATTTGGAAAATTCGCGGTTATTTAACGACATCAGGAACCAAAATTAAAAAGTGCACGAGGTTCAAAGCCTTTTATTAGCCATCCAGAGACCTAAGCAGATTGCCATTATTAAGTGCCAAGCACACACGGGGCATTTGGACAAGGTTGCACTTGGAAACGCTGCTGCAGATAGCGCTGCTAAGTCAGTAGATATATCAAGTACTGAACGACAAGTTTCAGCCTTCCCTGTTAGCGAAAAGCCAGAGATACCGCAGCCCCCGTCCTTAGATGATGTGCTGACCCATCAAGATAGGGCCAGTTCTGACGAAGTAAAGGAATGGGTTGTTAATCATTGTTTTAAAAACACTGACGGCTTAAGGGTTCATCATGACGGCCACATGGTGGCACCCAAATCATTACTATCACCAATTGCCCGATGTGTTCATAAATTCACCCATGCGGGCAAAGGGGGGATGGCGGACTATATCCTCAAGATCTGGTATGCACCAGGAATCTCAAAATTGGCAAAACAAATTTGTGAAAATTATATTATCTGTCAGACCATGAATGCAGGAAAAAAATAAAGAAGGTACAGCCCGCATCCCATCCAAACCCCATGGGTCCTTTTGTACACTTGCAAATGGATTTTATTGAACTACCTGTATGTATGAGCTTTAAATATGTATTAGTTATTATTGATATGTTTTCAAGATGGATTGAAGCTTTTCCTTGCAGAAAGAAGGACGCTACCACTGTTGCTAAATGTTTATTGAAGGACATTGTACCACGCTTTGGGATACCAGCAAAACTGTCAAGTGACAATGGGTCTCATTTTACGGGAACAGTGATTAAGGAACTATGCAAAGCCTTACAGATTAACCAGCACCTCCATTGCAGGTATCATCCACAGTCGGCTGAACTAGTGGAAAGATATAACGGGATGCTGAAAAACAAGCTTGCAAAACTGTGTAAAGAAACTGGACTTAAATGGGTTGATCTGTTACCCATAGCTTTAATGACAATGCGGTCTGCTACCAACAGAACTACAGGATTGTCGCCTCACGAGATCGTCATGGGAAGACCACAAAGATTGCCCTTTTCAGCACCTTTAACAGCTAAACAAATGGACATTCATAAAATGGAGGAAGATATGTTGAGTTATTGCATTGCACTAACCAAATGCATTTCTAGTTTCCATCAACAGGTGAAGGAAGCCCAGGTCGATCCCGCTGAAGGAAAGTGCCATACTTTCGAGCCAGGAGATAACGTCTATATAAAAACCTTCAAGCGAAAGAATAGCCTTCAACCCAGATTTGAGGGACCCTTCCTAGTACTCCTGACCACAAACACCGCTGTGAAAGTAAAGGAGCGACCAACATGGATACATGTGTCCCATTGTAAGAAGGCATCAGTTGAAGACGATACACTGCCAAGATGAACTGGATTTGGACTTTAACAAGACTGTTCTTTTTGTCAACAATAATTGAAACTGCCATATGGATTTACCCAGATCCTCTGCAAGGCAAACCATGCATAAAAGAATGTGTACTTTTAAACAAAAATCTCTTTTATCATAACTATCATCATGTTAATACCTTTGTATACATGAGTTATTTGCACTAGATATGGAACAAATTTGAAGCCTATAATAACACCTATTTCATCTGTGGGCATAGAGCATACCCTTGGTTACCACAAAGTTGGACTGGGTCATGTTACTTGGGATATGTAGTGGTCTATATACATCATATTTCATCTTTGGATAGCCTCCCTGGGACACGAGTAAAATGAGCCATTACAGAAACTGAAAGGTTCTTTGCTGTAGCATTTCCCTGGTATGGAACAGGGAAGTTAGCAAGAGAATCTATAAACATGGCAGCAGTGTTGGAACAAATAGCCAATGATACTGATGCTCTTAGTGATGTAAACGCAGAAATGGTGGCTTTGCGCACAGTTGCCTTACAAAACCGCATGGCTCTGGACTATTTGTTGGCAAAAGAAGGGGGCACATGTGCAATCATAAAAATCGAATGTTGCACCTATATTCCAGATAGCTCAGAAAATATCACCAACGTGGTAAACCACATAAAGGAGGCCGTAAAGAAACTACGTCAACCTGAACAGTGGTCCATGTGGGATTGGATTTCAGGGTGGGGAGGAGCACTAGGAAAGCAAATTTTGGAAGCCTTAATTGCAATTGTGATGATAATAATTCTAATTAGTTTATTGATTGGTTGTTTAAAATTATTGTGTACAAAAGTTTTTTCCTTATTGACATCAACTCCTCCAGTACCAATGATGTCTGAATATGAGGATATTAAGGGTGAGACCTTTGATGTGGAATTTCTTAAACTTAGCGAAATAGATTGTCCTTAGAAAGGACAAAAGGGGGGAATGAGGAAATCTACATGATATAAGGGGTTAATTTCAAGTGCTTGCTGGTAAAAGTTTTCAGACTTGACACAGGTAAAGAGTCGATGTGTAACTAGAGCTATTGCACGAACCTGGATTACAGCCAAGAACAGATGTCTGCCCACCTAATAAGAATGTAGAAGTGAAACAATGGGTTCCGTTTGATTTATCCAGTGACCTGATAACTTGCGACCGTAAGCAAACCTAGCCTCCCAATATATGATTAAGATTAAAGAGGACCTCCAGTTACACGATTCATGCCCTGTTATAGATTAACGGTTGACTTATGTGTCCAGGATCCTTCTGTCAATATGTCATAAGACCTAATGATTAATCTAAAATGTATCCTGATAGAGGAACAAAGGAATGTCAATCAAACTTGTTTGTTACACTGTATTAATATGGAACGTTACGCTGTATCATTGGAATAGTAGCCTCACCCCTTGAGTAGAGGTGCTGATTCCCCTTGCAAGTGAAATAAAAGGCCTGTCCGTCTGACGAATCCAAGAGTGTCTTGAGTTATTACCCAGAGCTAAGAAAAAAGGCACTTCAACACTGGCTGCAGAGAAGCTGGACTGCCTCCTGTCTGTGGTCCCTCGCACCTTATGACTGTTGATTGGGGAACTCTGCCCTTTGGCTTCTCCCCGGCTTGGGAGATTGTTCTTTGTGGCAGGTACCCTGGTGACCACCTTTTCTTGGGCTTGCGGGCCCGCTGAGACCTTCTGAGGGGCGTCTCTGTGGGGGAAACTTTGGCTGGCGGACCCTGAGCCAGGGTCGCAGCCGTAGCTGGCTGCGAACCTTCTCACCCATGTCCAAAACCTGTTACCAGCTCCCCTGCAAGAGGAATTGCTATCCCTGCAGCCCCCCAGGATCCCACATCATGGGGGGAACCATTCTAGAGGTTGGCTGGGAAGCTGGTCCCTTTAAACAGGCGACTGCGTGAAGCTCCTCCCATGAGTCCCTCGGCAGAGGCTGTGAAGCGTCTGTATTCAAGCAGGCGAGTGCGCCCGAGCAAACCTCCTGGAAAACAGCCATGCTGGTCCCACTGGCAACTGTGTTTGCACAAACCTCCTTTCCTGAGTTCCCCGGCAGAGGCTGTGAAACCTTTGTATTCAAGCTGGCGACCGTGCCTGTGCAAGTCTCCTCCTCTTTGTCCCACGGCAGAGGCTGTGAAGCCTGTGGCTTCAAACAGGCGAATGTGCCTGCATGGGATAACAGAAGAGGGGCTGCTGGGGTCCCGCAGGCAACCGCGCCTGTGCGAACAATTTCTTTAAAGTGCTGGGGAACTGCTACACTAGCACACACAACCGCGCCTGCACGTTCGGTCTCTTTAAAAACGGTTGGAAGAAACGCTGGGTCTTCCAAGCAGGCTTCTGCGCCTGCGCGTAAAAACTTAGCAGCCGGGATCTTTAAATGGCTGACTGCGCCTGCGCGCTCGGCCTCACAGGGGAAAGGAGTCGCTGGGGGTTCCAGGTTCACGACTACGACTGCGCGAACCCGGAGTTGAGAAACCTCTTCCCTCAGCCACGCGGCTGCGCATGCGCTGCCCTCCTTTTGGCAAAGCTCTCCCCACAGGAGCGCGACTGCGCCTGCGCAGGAAAACTGAGGAGGATCCGCTGGGGCTACGGGCTGTGGAACTGCGCTTGCATGAACCTGATCCTGGCAAAACTCTCCCCTCAGGTGCACGACTGCGCCTGCACGAACCTCTGTTCAGAATTCGGGGATTCCCGTCTCCAGACCAGAGACTGCACATGCGCGGGCAGTCTCCAAGCGATCTGTGAATGGATGGGCAGCAGCCTGCTGAGTTCTGATCCCAGGCTGCTGTTTTTCCATTTCTAAGCCACATAACATAAGAACATAAGAAATAGGAGCAGGAGTAAGCCAATCGGCCCCTCGAGCCTGCTCCACCATTCACTAAGATCATGGCTGATCTGATCTTAACCTCAAATCTTCTATCACTCTGCATCCACCCGAACCCATGTGATCTCCCGGGAGAGGCGAAAAACCAGATAAAGACGCAATGGCCAATTTGGGAGAAAAAAATCTGGGAAATTCCTCTTCGACCCAACTAGGCGATTGAAATTCTTCCAGGAGATCACTCTGTCCCTATATTTTCTACAGTACTTACCTTCTGTAAAGGCGATCGCCACCCCAGCCAGGAACAGGAATAAAACAATTTCCTGAAATCTAACACAGAATTAGAACACAGTAGGAGCAGAACAAGACTACACGGCCCCTGGGCCCACTCCACTACCCACAGGGCCATGACCATTCCGAACCTAAACTCATATCCAATTGCCTGCCCGCTCCCCATAACCCTTAATTCCCTTTACTTCTAGGAAACTATCTATTTCTGTTTTAAATTTATTTAATGATGTAGCTTCCACAGCTTTCTAGGGCAGCAAATTCCACAAACCAACCACCCTCTGAGTGAAGAAGTTTATCCTCATCTCAGTTTTGAATGAGCAGCCCCTTATTTTTAGATTATGCCCCCTAGTTCTAGTTTCACCCATCATTGGGAACATCCTCACCGCATCCACCCGATCAAGCCCCTTCACAATCTTTTATGTTTCAATAAGATCGCCTCTCATTCTTCTGAACTCCAATGAGTAGAGTCCCAATCTACTCAACCTCTCCTCATATGACCACCCCCTCATCCCCGGGATTAACCGAGTGAACCTTCTTTGTACTGATTCGAGAGCAAGCATGTCTTTTCTTAAGTATGGACACCAAAACTGTATGCAGTATTCCAGTTGTGGTCTCACCAATACCTTGTAAAACTGCAGCAATACCTCCCTGTTTTTATATTCCATCCCCCTAGCAATAAAAGTCAACATTCCATTGGCCTTCTTAATCACTTGCTGCACCTGCATGCTAACTTTTTGAGTTTCGTGCACCAGGACCCCCAGATACCTTTGTACTGCAGTACTTTCCAGTTTCTTGCCATGAAGATAATAACTTGCTCTATGATTTTAACTGCCAAAGTGCATAACCTCACCCTTTCCAGTATTGTATTCCATCTGCCAAATCTCTGCCCACTTAATTAGCCTTTCTATGCCACTTTGCAGGTTTTTTATGTCCTCCTCACTCACTACTTTCCGTCTCATCTTTGTATCATCTGCAAACTTTGATATGTTACACTCGGTCCCCTCCTCCAAATCGTTAATATAGATTGTAAAGAGTTGGGGACCCAGCACTGACCCCTGCGGAACACTACTAGTTACTGGTTGCCAATCTGAGAACGAACAATTTATCCCAACACTCTGCTTTCTGTTAGAGAGCCAATCCTCCACTCACGCCAGAATATTACCCCCAATCCCGTGATTTTTTATCTTGAGCAATAATCTTTTGTGTGGCAGCTTGTCAAATGCCTTTTGGAAGTCTAAATACACTACGTCCACTGGTTCCCCTTTATCCACCCTGTATGTTACTTCCTCAAAAAACTCAAGCAAATTAGTCAAACATGACTTACATAGAAACATAGAAGATAGGAGCAGGAGTAGGCCATTCGGCCCTTCGAGCCTGCTCCGCCATTCAATGGGATCATGGCTGATCATCCAAACCCTAGCACCCGGTCCCTTCCCCTTCATGAAACCATGCTGAGTTTGTCCTATTAAATTATGTTTTTCCAAATGTCCCGTTACTGTCTCCTTAATAATGGAGTCTAACATTTTACCAACCACAGATGTTAGGCTAACAGGTCTATAGTTTCCATCCTTCTGCCAACTACCCTTTTTAAATAAGGGTGTTACATTAGCAGTTTTCCAATCTGCCAGGACCTTTGCTGAGTCCAGTGAGTTTTGGAAAATTATTACCAATGCATCCACAATCCCTACCGCCACTTCCCTCAAGACCCTAGGATGCAAGCCATCAGGTCCAGGGGATTTATGCGCCTTGAGTCCCATTATTTTACCAAGTACCACTTCCTTAGTAATTTTAATCGTATTTAGTTCCTCCCCCCCTAGAGCCCCCTGTTTGTCCAGTGTTGGGATATTCTTAGTGTCCTCTACTGTAAAGACAGATACAAAATAATTGTTCAGTGTTTTTGCCATCTCCATATTTCCCACCATTAATTTCCCGGTCTCATCCTCTAAGGGACCAACATTTACTTTAGCCACCCTTTTTCTTTTTATATAACTATAGAAACTTTTACTGTCTGTTTTTATATTTTTTGCTAATTTACTTACATAATCTATCTTCCCTTTCTTAATCAATCTTTTAGTTATTTTTGCTGTCTTTTAAAGACTTCCCAATCTTCCATCCTCCCACTAGATTTGGCTACATTATATGCCCTTGTTTTTAGTCGGATACTATCCTTAATTACTTTACTTATACACGGATGGCTATCTTTTCTTTTACACCCTTTTTTCCTCAGTGGAATATATATTTTTTGGAAGTTGTAAAATAACTCTTAAATGTACAACACTGATCATGTACCGTCTTACCCTTTAATCTATTTTCCCAGTCCACTCTAATTAATTCCGCTCTCATACCTTCATAGTCTCCTTTATTCAAGCTCAGCACGCTTGTTTGAGATTCAACCTTCTCACGCTCTAATTGAATATGGAACTCAACCATGTTATGGTCACTCATTCCAAGGGGATCCTTTACGAGGACATTTTTAATTAATCCTGTCTCATTACACAGGACCAAATCTAATGTTGCTTGCCCCCTGGTCGGTTCAGTTACATACTGCTCAAGAAACCCATCCCTAATACACTCAATGAACTCATCCTCAAGGCTGCTCTGCCCAATTTGATTTGTCCAGTTAATATGATAATTAAAATCCCCCATAATTATAGCTGTTCCCTTATTACAAGCCTCAAATATTTCCTGATTAATACTCCGTCCAACAGAGTTGCAACTGTTCGGAGGCCTATAGACTACACCCACTAGTGTTTTTTTCCCCTTATTATTCCTTATCTCCACCCAAACTATTTCACTATCCTCCTCCTTTGACCCAATATCATTTCTCTGTATTATAGTGATTCCTTCCTTTATTAACATAGCCACCCCACCTCCTCTCCCTTCCTGCCTGTCCTTCCTGATTGTTAAATAACCTGGTATGTTTAATTCCCAGTCATGGTCACCCTGCAGCCATGTTTCTGTAATGGCCACAAGATCATACCCATATGTCATTACTTGTGCCGTTAACTCATTCATTTTGTTACGAATGCTACATGAATTCAGATAAAGAACTTTCAAGTATGCTTTGTAACACTTAGTTCCTGTTTTTTCCCTTTTTAGTACTTTACTTTTTACTCCATACCTTCTGTCTCCTCCTGACACATTCTGTTTTTTAATTCCCCCACTGCTACCTAAGCCTATGACCTTCTCTGTTTTCATTTCTATTGTTTGCTCTCTAGAAACCTCCCCCCCACTAATTAGTTTAAAGCCCTCTCTACAGCCCTAGATATATGATTCGCCAGAACTCTAGTCCCAGCACTGGCCAAGTGGAGTCCATCCCAACAGAACAGCTCCCTCCTGTCCCAGTACTGGTGCCAGTGTCCCAAGAAGCAAAACCCATTTCTCCCACACCAGTCTTTCAGCCACGCATTTAACTCTTTAATTTTATTTATCCCAGCCAAATTCGCTCGTGGCTCAGGTAATAACCCAGAGATTATTACCCTTGAGGTTCTGTTTTTTAATTTGACCCCTAGCTGCTCATGCACCTTTAACAGAACCGTCTTCCTTGTCCTATCTATGTCGTTTGTACCAACATGGACCACGACAACTGGATCCTCCCCCTCCCACTCCAAGTTTCTTTCCAGCCCAGAAGAGATGTCCTTAACCCTGGCACCGGGCAGGCAACACAGCCTTCGGGACTCCCGCTCTTGACTGCAGAGAACCCTATCTATCCCCCTAATGATACTATCCCCTACCTCTACAACATTTCTTTTTACTCCCTCCACTTGAATGGCCCACTGTACCACGGTGCTGTGGCCAGGTTGCTCATCCTCCCTGCAGTCCCCGCTCCCGCCCTTACAGGGAGTAAGTACCTCGATCCTGCTGGACAAGGACAAGGGCTGCGTCTCCTTCAACACTACATCCTGGATCCCTGTACCTTCTTCACTCATAGTCACACCATCCTGTCCGTGACCACGGACTACATCTGCAGTAATTAACTTCATAGGTGTGACCATCTCCTGAAACATAGAGTCCAGGAACTTCTCGCCCTCCCTGATGTGTCGCAGTGTCTGAAGCTCGGTCTCAAGCTCCATAACATGGAACCTCGAGCAGCAAACACTTGTCGCAGATGTAATCACCGTGAACCTCAATGGGGTTCATCAGGTTCCCACATCTCGCAACAGTAACACATCACCTGCTCCATTCCATATAATTAATTAAATTTCTTATTATTTGTTATGAAGACCCTGCCCGGATATATATGATAATTTCACACCACTATTCAATAGGACTTACCAACTTAAAGGTATAAAAGAGAAGAGAAGGAAGAAAATCAACCAACCAGCTGATCACCAACCTCCTCCTTGAATGTTGTCTGTGGGGCCTGTTTGGTTGACTCGTTTCGCTGCTCTGCCTCCGCAGTGTTGTCTAAGCCTGCGAGTGGGGAACAAAACAGAGCAAAAAAAACACCCTCACCTCCCACTTATCCGAACTCTACCACTTAGCAAAACTCCAGCAGCACTCAATGCACAAAGCACTCCGTGTACTGCACTAGCCCCTCCCCTTTTATAACCGGATTCTACCTCCGGTTTAAACTGCCCAAGAGTTTAAAAAACCCTTAAAAAATTAAACTTACTTCAAATAATTGACTTCTTAACACACTAAAATTCACAAAATACACTTAAATGATTTTTCTCCAACTTAGCAAAACTCCAGCAGCACTCAATTCACAAAGCACTCCGTGCACCGCACTAGCCCCTCCCCTTTTATACCCGGATTCTACTTCCGGTTTAACTGCCCAAGAGTTTAAAAAACCCTTAAAAAATTAAACTTACTTCAAATAATTGACTTCTTAACACACTAAAATTCACAAAATACACTTAAATGGATTTTCTCCCACTTAGCAAAACTCCAGCAGCACTCAATGCACAAAGCACTCCGTGCACCGCACTAGCCCCTCCCCTTTTATACCCGGATTCTACTTCCGGTTTAAACTGCCCAAGAGTTTAAAAAACCCTTAAAAAATTAAACTTACTTCAAATAATTGACTTCTGAACGCACTAAAATTCACAAAATACACTTAAATGATTATTCTCCCACTTAGCAAAACTCCAGCAGCACACAATTTGAACTTTGTGCAAAACTAGGGTCCTACTGGGGTAGGGAAGTGTCCCAATTTGCGGGTTGGACAACTTTTCCCTGAGAACAAGCCACAGAGCCTGTCTTTACAGGCTGTGAACTTGAACTTGTTTGGTAAGCGAACTCATGTTCTCTTACCCGGGTGGCTTTAAATGGGGAATTTTGGACTTGGACCTGCCTTTGGTCTGGGGCCAAAACTATCCCCTTTGTGCCTCCCCTGTCCCGGATTTCTGCTACTGGACCTGCTCTACAGGGGTCCCAGAACTCTCCTTCCCTGTTCCCTGGCTTAAACAGCTTACTCTGCCTAGGAATGGCTCCTCCCCCAACACAAGCCACAGCACTTTCCTGTGGACTTGAACCTACTGTGGGCTGAGGATTCCTATTCTCAGGCTCACTCCTCACATAGGACCATACCTCCATTGTCGGAGGGGGTAAACTGGTCCTGGTCCCCACCTGCCTAGCGGGACCTGCTGGCTTTCTCCTACCACCCCATTGACCACCCTCCTTGCTGCCAGAGCTCCTCAAGACTCGGAGCTTTGGGCTGCATTCTTGTGGTCTCTAATTCCCGAGTCATTCATTCCCTGGGTGTTGCCTCTGGGGTGATTTGATTTGGACTGCCAGTAAAAGCCAGCTGACCAGCCTTCGGGCTGATCACGCAAATCATTCCCCTTGCTACCTTTAAAGCCATGCTAAGGCTTTCTATCTCTGCCCTACAGGGGCCATGATCTGCTTCACTAAACCTTTGGGCGCAGGCCAGCTTATAGGCTGCCTTTACTTCCCTAAACCATTCCTCCAGCTCCATTACTTCTGAGATGAGACGGGCATTCTCTTCCCGCAGTCTCATCTCACTTTCCCTGGCCTCAGTGACTTCCTGCACCAGGCACTCTACAAATGCCTGGCATTTTTTAAACTGGGGCTCACGATTCTTGGTCTCCTTAAGCTCCTTCTGCTCCCTCATCTCATCCTTCCTAAACCAGCCACCTATACCCCGATAGGTCAGCCTACACACTGCTGCTAAAATTTGCAGGGCTACCCACATACTGACAACGAGAGAAACAAGAGATGGTACTTTCTCCAGATCCAAACCACTCAGCAAATCAAAAACGGCCTGCAGTCCTGCCGTGGTCGCCATTTTGTAAGGGGGGCATCTTTAACTGTTTTAAGGTAATTCACCTGGTGTGCAGCCTTTGCCTGCAATCTGACCAATTTCCAATAAACCAATTTTAAAACAGCTGTTTCGTGTCGCTACCCCACCTTCCAGTTCTGACTGCAGGACGTATAATTAATGATATTAAAAACGGACACTTGGCTTGGATGAGAGGAAAATCAAGTTTTATTAACTAAAAGAAACTACAATCAAATTATAAACTATACCACACAAACACAGTAATTACAGTAAAATTGCTTAAATGGGGATTGCAGATGGTAAATACGAGGGGTAAGTGACTACAATGTTAATTAAACAATCTTAGCAATATGCACTTAATTACCGTCCCTTAACCCCTTAACTGCTTACTAGGTTGCTTTTCTGAGGAGTCAGAAACTCTGCTCACTTGTGGTCCAGCGAAGTGAGACAGAGAGAGAGAGGCTCACCTGTGGTCCCAGGAAGTAAAAAGAGAGCGATAGCTTCTCAGCAGCTATCTTATATACTCGGTGAGCCCCCTGGCCCCCCCTGCTGTTTGCCTGGCTGGAAGATTCGCGCCCAAAAAGTTCCAACACACACAAGAGAAAAGCTGTGATTGGCTAACTCAAAGTGGTTGGACTGGGTTAGTGTGTCTCCACTGTGGGGCCAAAATGTTCCCGCCCACATCCGGACTTTACCTGGGCTGAAACAAAAGGGAATGCAACAGCCCTATTGTCTAGAATGCTGGGTGATTTAAACCCATTCAATGCTTAAACTGTTCCTTATCAAGATCCGGTCCAATGTTTCAGTGTCTCCATTGTGTGCCTGAGTAGTTTGAATGGCTGTGTAAACAGAAGCAGTTACAATCGATTGTCCTGCGGTTGGTCTCAAGTAGTTGTAATCCCTTATGTCAAGAAGCTACTTCAAGTGCTTCTGAGGGAACATCCCTTTGATTGGCAGTACTGAATCACAGCCACTGCATCCTCCCACCTTTTCACACAGACAACTCGAGCTGTTATTTTTGTCCTTTGGCCATGATTTCTCTGAGCATTTTAAAATCTTTTGTGATTGCCCAAGCTCCAGAGAACGATTTTATTAATGAAGTACTGTCTCAAGGTGTGTGACTATTTTCCACAGAATTCCTCGACTCCTGTGTTGTCCACGTTCTTTTCAGACCCCTCTGCAATTTGCACAGTTTGAAACTCAAAGGGTAACATTTTAATCTTAAAATCCTGATGTTGAGACAATTCAGGTCACACAATTCTTCGTCCGCGATGTGGACCAATATTTTTCAATCTTCAGGGAAATAGGGGAAATTTTGCAACCCCTACATTCCCACCTTTTGATACTCCCAACTTGCTTGTAGTATCAACTCGAAGGAGTGAGCCAAATTTTCAGACCCACTCACAAAAAATCATCCCCTGTATTTACCTAACAGCTATCTGCCACTCATCCTCCGAACCGTCTATTCCCTAAAATTCGAGAAAACCATATTACGGTAGGCATCCTACAGATACATTAGTTTACAATAAGGGGTCTCATACCCCTACACGCTTGTAAAATTATACAATGTAATCCAGAATTACAAACGCTTGTTACATTATAACTTATTACAAAATGTTGCAATCTTAGTTACGCAATGTAATCAAAATGATCCCAAGCACGGAGAGGGTCCAACGCCTCTGCTCGACTTGGAACTATAAAACAAAAACAAAAAAACCATTAAACATTTGAAACAACATGCGTAAATAAACCCTGACCATCATGTGCCAATGATGGGTCGCAAAATTCGAGTGGGTATTGCTCCTCCCACCTGGGCTGTAAATGTACCTCCCACCACCCTTTGATTGTCTTAAACTTTAAAACAGGCAGAATGGATTTACAGACCAGCCTGCTCCACCAGCCCCAAGCCGCTCCCTTGTCCTATTGTGGAGTTGCGGTACCCCTCATGTTTAAAATTCCCATGGCACAGACCGAGACTGGGGAGTATGGGATCATGACTCCCAGTCCCTCCCCCTCCCGTCTTCCTTCGACTGGCTGCAGAAAATGATCGGTGCCTGTGTGGCGGCTCTCCCTGGCCCCATACTGAGACTTGGATCCCAGATCCGGCCACCCACTCATCCTTCCCAGCCACACTTACTCTCTTTGCCCGGGGGCCCCAGGGTGAGTTCCTCCCTCCCCGACCGCACCCACGCGACTCTTGGGTCTCCCCCTCCTCTATACGATCCTTCCTGGGCCATCACCACCCACCCCCGAGGAACGCATCCCTATCTGACAAGGGGCCCGCACTTCCCCATCATGACTCCTTAACTGCGAGGTCTCCCGCAAGTGAACTTCAGTCAGGATGGTGCTGGGTTGGGGGCCATGCCACACCCAGCTGGGGCCATCTCCTCCCCATAGGAGGAGTAGGCATGTCCCTCCGGACCCTATCCGGTTCTTCATGAAGATCACTGCGGGGTCTCCTGGATTCGTCCAGTGGATAGGTGATCCCCAACATTCCGTATCCGTATCTTCATTCGATTCCCAGCTCGGGCTGGGCGAACATGGCAGCTTCATGGTCCAATCTCTTGCAAAGCTTAAAAGGACATGCAGCCAGGTCTCACTGACCTGCTGACTTAGGTGGAGACATCACCGAGTCCATTGACCTCGGACCAAAATACAAACATTTGGCACACATGTAAACTTAAACTGTTCAAACTTAAACTTAAAATTAGTTATATCAACAAAACTTAAAACACACCTTAAAAGCACGCTATATTCACACCAAAGCTATAATACAAATGCTGCCCATCTCCGGACAGCCAGGATAATCTCTGGCACTTTTGCAGATTGCTGCTGGCTGCAGCGAAGCTGGTCTGCCTCCTGTCTCTGGTCCCTCGCACCTTATGGCTGTTGATTGGGGAACTCTGCCCTTTGGCTTCTCCCCGGTTTGGGAGATTGCTCTTTGTGGCATGTACCCTGGTGACCAACTTTGCTTGGGCTTGCAGGCCCACTGAGACCTTCTGAGGGGCGTCTCTGTGGGGGAAACTTTGGCTGGCGGACCCTGAGCCAGGGTCGCAGCCGTAGCTGGCTGGGTACCTTCTCCCCCATGTCCAAAACCTGTTACCAGCTCCCCTGCAAGAGGAATTGCTATCCCTGCCCCCCCCCCGAGGATCCCACATCATCAGGGGATCCATTCTAGAGGTTGCCTTGGAAGCTGGTCCCTTTAAACAGGCGACTGCGCCTGCACGAAGCTCCTCCCGTGAGTCCCTCGGCAGAGGCTGTGAAGACTCTGTATTCAAGGAGGCGAGTGCGCCCGAGCAAACCTCCTGGAAAAGAGACACGCTGGTCCCACCGGCAACTGTGCTTTCACAAACCTCCTTTCCTGAGTTCCCTGGCAGAGGCTGAGGAACCTTTGTATTCAAGCTGACGACCGTGCCTGCGCAAGCCTCCTCCTCTTTGTCCCACGGCAGAGGTTTTGAAGCCTTTGGCTTCAAACAGGCGATTGTGCCTGCGTGGAAAAACAGAAGAGGGGCCGCTGGGGTCCCGCAGGCAACTGCGCCTGCGTGAACAATTTCTTTGAAGAGTTGGGGAACAGCTACACTAGCACACACAACCGCGCCTGCACTTTCGGTCTCTTTAAAAACGGTTGGAAGAACCGTTGGGTCTTCCAAGCAGGCTTCCGCGCCTGCGCGTAAAAACTTAGCAGCCGGGATCTTTAAGTGGCCGACTGCGCCTGCGCGCTCGGCCTCGCAGAGGAAAGGAGTCGCTGGGGATTCCGGGTACACAACTATGACTGCGCGATCACGGAGTTGAGAAACCTCTTCCCTCAGCCGTGCGGCTGTGCCTGTGCAGCCCTCCTTTTGGCAAAGCCCTCCCCTCAGGCGCGCGACCACGCCTGCGCGGGAAAACTGAGGAGGATCCGCTGGGGGTACGGGCTGTGGAACCGCGCTTGCGTGAACCTGATCCTGGCAAAACTCACCCCTCAGGCGCACCACTGCACCTGCATGAACCTTCTGTTCAGAAGTCTGGGATTCCCATCTCCAGACCAGCGACTGCACATGCGCGGGCAGTCTCCAAGCGATCTGTGAATGGATGGGCAGCAGCCTGCTGATTTCTGATCCCAGGCTGCTGTTTCTCCATTTCTAAGCCACATAACCTTTCCAAGTTTGAACTTTGTGCAAAACTAGGGTCCTACTGGGGTAGGGAAGTGTCCCAATTTGCGGGTTGGACAACTTTTCCCTGAGAACAAGCCACAGAGCCTGTCTTTACAGGCTGTGAACCTGAACTTGTTTGGTAAGCGAACTCATGTTCTCTTACCCGGGTAGCATTAAATGGGGAATTTTGGACCTGGACCTGACTTTGGCCTGGGGCCAAAACTATCCCCTTTGTGCCTCCCTTGTCCCGGATTTCTGCTACTGGAGCTGCTCTACAGTTGTCCCAGAACTCTCCTTCCCTGTTCCCTGGCTTAAACAGCTTACTCTGCCTAGGAATGGCTCCTCACCCCACACAAGCCACAGTACTTTCCTGTGAACTTGAACCTGCTGTCGGCTGAGGATTCCTATTCTCAGGCTCACTCCTCATGGGCGGACCGTACCTCCATTGTCAGAGTGGGTACACTGGCCCTGATCCCTGCCTGCCTAGCGGGACCTGTTGGCGTTCTCCTACCACCCCATTGACCACCCCTCCTTGCTGCCAGAGCTCCTCAAGACTCGGAGCTTTGGGCTGCATTCTTGGGGTCTCTAATTCCCTAGCCAGCCTTACCCTGTGTGTTGCCTCTGGGGCGATTTGATTTGGGCTGCCAGTAAAAGCCAGCTGACCTGCCTTCGGGCTGATCACGCAAATCATTCCCCTTGCTACCTTTAAAGCCATGTTAAGGCTTTCTATCTCTGCCCTACAGGGGCCATGATCTGCTTCACTAAACCTTTGGGCGCAGGCCAGCTTATAGGCTGCCTTTACTTCCCTAAACCATTCCTCCTGCTCCTTTACTTCTGAGATGAGGCGGGCATTCTCTTCCCACAGTCTCATCTCACTTTCCCTGGCCTCAGTGACTTCCTGAACCACGCACTCTATAAATGCCTGGCATTTTTCAAACTGGGACTCCCGATTCTTGGCCTCCTTACCCTCCTTCTGCTCCCTCATCTCATCCTTCCTAAACCAGCCACCTGTACCCCGATAGGTCAGCCTACACACTGCCACTAAAATTTGCAGGGCTACCCACATACTGACAACGAGAGAAACAAGAGCTGGTACTTTCTCCAGATCCAAACCACTCATCAAATCAAAAACGGCCTGCAGTCCTGCGGCGGTCGCCATTTTGTAATGGGGGCATCTTTAACTGGTTCAAGGTAATTTACCTGGTCTGCAGCCTTTGCCTGCATTCTGACCAATTTCCAATAAACCAATTTTAAAACAGCGGTTTGGAATCGCTACCCCACCTTCCAGTTCTGACTGCAGGGCTTATAATTAATGATATTAAAAACGGACATGTGGTTTGTATGAGAGAAAAATCAAGTTTTATTAACTAAAAGAAACTACAATCAAATTGTAAACTATACCACACAAACACAGTAATTACAGTAAAATTGCTTAAATGGGGAATGCAGACCATAAAAACGAGAGGTAAGTGACTACAATGTTAATTAAACAATCTTAGCAATATGCACTTAATTACCATCCCTTAACCCCTTACCTCCTTACTAGGTTGCTTTTCTGAGGAGTCAGAAACTCTGCTCACATGTGGTCCAGCGAAGTGAGAGAGAGAGAGGCTCACCTGTGGTCCCAGGAAGTAAAAAGAGAGCGATAGCTTCTCAGCAGCTATCATATATATTCGGTGAGCCCCCTGCTACCCCCTGCTGTTTGCCTGGCTGGAAGATTCGCACCCAATAAGTTCCAACACACATATAGAGAAAAGGTGTGATTGGCTAACTCAAAGAGGTTGGACTGGGTTAGTGTGTCTGCACTGCGGGGCCGAAATGTTCCCGCCCACATCCGGAGTTTACCTGGGCTGAAACAAAAGGGAATGCAACAGCCCTATTGTCCAGAATGCTGGGTGGTTTAAACCCATTCAATGCTTAAACTGTTCCCATTCAAGATCTGGTCCATGGTTTCAGTGTCTCCATTGTGTGTCTGAGTAGTTTGAATGGCTGTGTAAACAGAAGCAGTTACAATTGATTGTCCTACAGTTGGTCTCAAGTAGTTGTAATCCCTTATGTCAATAAGCAACTTCAAGTGCTTCTGAGGGAACCTCCCTTTGATTGGCAGGACTGACTCACAGCCACTGCATCCTCCCACCTTTTCACACAGACAACTCCAGCTGTTTTTTTGTCCTTTGGCCATCCTTTCTCTGGCCATTTTAAAACCTTTTGTGATTGCCCAAACTCCAGGGAACGATTTTATTATTAAAGTACTGTCTCAAGATATGTGAATGTTTTCCACAGAATTCCTCGACTCCTGTGTTGTCCACATTCTTTTCAAATCCCTCTGCAATTTGCACAGTTCGAAACTCAAAGTGTACCATTTTTATCTTAAAGTCCTGATGTTGAGACAATTCAGGTCAAGCAATTCTTCGTCCGCGATGTGGACTAATATTTTTCAATCTTCAGGGAAATAGGGGAATTTTGCAACCCCTACAGTACATGAGTGTGATTTACTCTATAGCTGTCTGTCTGCGATTTATTGTATCAAAGAAATATATGGCACAGAAGGAGGCCATTTGGCCCATCATGTCTGTGTCAGCCATAAAAGTCGATAAAGCCAAATCCCACTTTACAGCTCTTGGTCCATAGCCTTGCAGTTTACGGCACTGCTTGGATATGACCATGAACTTTTTAAAATGCGATGAGGGTTTCTGCCTCTCCCACCCTTTCAGGCAAAATAGTACCAGACCCCCCATGACCCTGTGGGTGAAAATAAAATATCAACTGGCGGAATGTGTAAACCTGTTCAGGAACACCCACTCCAGTCTGGGTCACGCACTCGGTTTATCAGTAATTTGGATGATAATTAATATCGTCTCCATGTGGCCCATTTAATGAATGATAAAAGCGATTTGTGAAACAATCACATTTTGGCTGATATAAGTGTGATAAAAAGAAGTCTGACCATGCACTCAAATACAACCCTCGCCTCGGCCTCCCCCACACTTTTTAAACCGATGGGAAGGGCCCCTGCGAGCACCGCTCCCCCAGCGGATGCCGTTTCCTCTGTGCTTGGCTGGTGAGAACTAAAAACACGGTCGTGGTCGCTCTTTCCCTTTGCTCACAGACCCGTTCATTTACACCGCCTGCCAATGAATTAAGAGCTTGTTTAAGGAAGGGACAAGACACTGATTTCAGTCACTTTATTCGCTGAAGAGATCTTTCCAATTTTTTTAATGCCATTTGGGAGTCATCGGATAATTAATTGAGGCTTTGTGCAGTGTAACAACCCAGAATGGGAATTATTTTAGAGAACAGAACAGGGCAGTTTGATCACTCTGTCCCTCTCACCTTTTCACAGAAGGACTCCCAGATCTACCTTCACTCCCGCAGCAGTGCCTGTGCAAATGATCGATGGATAATCTGTGAGACCTCACTTTTACAAAGATTGAGCTGGAATGTCTCCTGTTTCAAATTCAATGGAAATTGATTCCCGCCTGCTGCAGTTTCAAATTGAACGCGGAATTAATCCTGATTGTAACAGCCTGGAATTTGCAAGGGAGAGATGGAATAAGACAGAAGGAAGAACAAAAATTTCCGGAATATCTTTGGCTAATGGAGAATTTATTAACTTAGTTCGCTTGTTTTAGAAAATATTGGCGGGCTTTTTGAAATTAAAAAACTGGTTTGCGGTCTGAATGTTGAGGACAGTTTTCATTGGAGGGAATAACAAACTGTGATTGGTCACTGGAAAGCACCAATGAAATTCACCACAGAGCGACCAATCACAAGTACGCTGTCTGCACTCCTCCAGAAGGTATAAGAAGGGCAGATGTGGGAGGAGACTTTCATTCTTTCTCTGAACGGGTGAATTGTGGAAATGTCTGGAAGAGGAAAATCCGGCAGTAAATCTCGGGCCAAGGCCAAGTCCCGCTCATCCCGGGCCGGACTGCAGTTCCCTGTGGGCCGTGTTCACAGGCTCCTGCGAAAGGGCAACTATGCTGAGCGTGTGGGTGCCAGAGCCACGGTCTACATGGCTGCTGTGCTCGAGTATCTGACCACTGAAATCCTGGAGCTGGCCGGCATCACGGCCTGCGACAAGAAGACCTGCATCCTCCCCAGACACCTGCAGCTGGCCATCCACAACGATGAAGAGCTCAACAAACCGCTGGGAAAGATGACCATCGCTCAGGGCGGGGTGCTGTCTAATATCCAGGCTGTTCTACTGCCCAAGAAAACCAGCACTGCCAGCTCCAAGAGCAAGTAAAGCGGACAATATTTAATCGAATAACCCAAAGGCTTTTTCAGACCCACCCACTGTATCTGAAAGGGCTGGTTACTGTTGATCAATTGATCGCAATTGTCCTAGAGTTAGTCTTATATTAAAACTTTACAGTGGATGCCCTGGAAATGTCCTGATCTGAGATGACTCGTATATATCCGTGTCTGTCGAACATTTAGAAATCTAGATCAACAATCACTACTGCGCGTTGGCTGTTAAGATTCTTTACACACACAAATATATATGCAGAGGAAAAAACCACAAATAATCTTCAACTTAACGCCGGTCGTCGTTGAACAGGTTTGAGGGAGCAGAATAGAAACGGGATTAGAGGACAGTATAAATATGGAAGGGGTTTTAATACGTGATGGCATTCCAGTTATGAGATTGTGGTGAACGCAGAATCTGATTGGATGCGTAAAGAAGACAATCGGAGAGATAGAGAACAAAGTAAATTGACAACGTTGCCAATAAACCAATCGCAATCCTTGCCTTCACCCATCCCTCATTAGCATAGCTCTGCGGATGGATTGTGGGGCTGCCTATATAATACGAGCTCGGAGCATTGTTCTCTTCAATTGTTTCCTGATCCTGAACGAGACGATGGTTGATGATAAGAAATCCGCTGCCAAGAAGGGTGCCAAGATAATGGTGAAGAAAGCGGCAGCGTAAAGCGGCAAGAAACGCAGAAAGTCGAGGAAGAAGAGTTATCCCATCTATATCTACAAAGTGATGAAGCAGTTTCACCCCGACACCGGCATCTCCTCCAAGGCCATGAGCGTCATGAACTCGTTTGTGAACGATATTTTCGAGCATTTTGCAGGTGAGGCTTCCCGCCTGGCCCTTTACAACAAGTGGCACACCATGAGCTCCTGGGAGATCCAGACCGCCGTGTGCCTGTTGCTGCCCGGGGAGCTGGCCAAGCACGCCATGTTGGAAGGGACAAAGGCGGTGACCAAATACACCAGCTCCAAGTAAAACTCCATGCTGTCCTGAAAGAACAAACCCAAAACACAACGGCTCTTTTAAGAGCCTCCCACAACCTCTCCGAAAGAGCTACACAAACGCGTGTTCCTTTCGACGCAATTGGCTGTGTTTTTCCTCAGTTTACTATAATTATTTGCTGATCAAATGTTTTTGAGAACAATTTTTGAATTTCCAGCTGCAGCTTTAGTTGGGAATTCTCAGATAAGCAGTTCCATTATCCGTTTCGACCTGAGAGTCACTGTTGAATTTCCTGCCCAGTAAATTATAAACACGATCCCTGCTCGCTCTTTCCTTTTGCTGTCAGACAGGATGAATTAAAAGCTTGTTCTAGGGATGAGATTCGGATTTTAGTCACCTCGTTCTCTTTCAAGGCCTTTTCAATGTTTTTGTAAAGCCAGTTGGGAGTCAATCCGTTTGTTAACCCGGGGATACCTGCAGTGTTACAACGCAGAATGGGGGTTCATACAGAGACCAGAAAGGGGGCAGTTTGAACCCTCTGGCCCTCTTCTCTTCTCACAGCAGGACTCCCAGTTCTGGTTTCACTCCCGCAGCAGCGCCTGTGCAAATGATCGATCGATAATCTGTGAAACCTCACAAAGATTGAGATGGAATGTGTCCCGTTACAGAATCAATGCAAACTGATGCCCGCCCGATACAGTTTGAACTTGAACCCGAAATTAATCCTAATTGTAACAGCCTAGAATTTGCAAGGGAGAGTTGGAATAAGACAAAAGGAATAAAAAAATGTCCAGAAATCTTTGGCTGATAGTCAATCTTTTAACTTAATTCGTTGGTTTAGGAAAATATTGGCGGTCTTTTTGAAATTAAAAAAGGGTTGGCGGTATGACTGTTGAGGCAGTTATTTCCACACACTTTTCAATGGCAGGAAAAAACAGACTGTGATTGGTCACCAGAAAACACCAATGAAGTTGACCATAGAGCGACCAATCACAAGTACGCTATCTGCATTCCTCCAGAAGCTATAAGAAGGGCAGATGTGGGAGGAGATTTTCATTCTTTCTCTGAACGAGTGTATTGTGGAAATGTATGGAAGAGGAAAAACCAGCGGTAATGCTCGGGCCAGGGCCAAGTCTCGCTCATCCCGGGCCGGATTGCAGTTCCCTGTGGGCCGTTATCACATGCTCCTGCGAAAGGGCAACTACGCTGAGCGTGTGGGTGCCAGAGCCCCAGTCTACATGGCTGCTATGCTCGAGTATCTGACCACTGAAATCCTGGAGCTGGCCGGCAACGCGGTCCGCGACAACAAGAAGACCATCGTCCCCAGACACCTGCAGCTGGCCATCTGCAATGACGAGGAGCTCAACAAGCTGCTGGGAAAGGTGACCATCGCTCAGGGCGGGGTGCTGCCTAATATCCAGGCGGTGCTGCTGCCCAAGAAAACCAGCACTGCCAGCTCCAAGAGCAAGTAAAGCGGACAAGATTCAATCTAATAACCCAAAGGCTCTTTTCAGAGCCACCCACATTATCTGTGAAAGAGTTGCTTACTATTTAGCCATTTTCGGTTATAAACAGGACACTGACTGTGGAACATGTAGAAATCTAAATCTACAAACAGTGCAGGGGGCATGCTGTGAGCGAATATTCTGATCTGTGAATCAATATAGAGAAGGACTGGCTTCAGAGAAAAACATAACACACGGAACCCTAACGTGAGACCGACACTCAATGAACACGTTGTTGGGAGAGCCGAATATGAACGGATGTTAAGAACCGAGTATAAAGTGAGTGAGCGGTTGTTGGGCTTACTGTTCGTTATTGGGACAATAATTCCAAAGGGAGAAATATATATATCCTGAACCATACAAACATTTCCCCTTTTAATTAGCAGACAGGATCGAACCAGAATTGCAGCTTTGGTTAATTTAAAATATTTCAAATAGTAACTAAAGTTCCCACCTGTCCCGCATTAAGAGCTGGTTTTAAAGGTGAGATTCAATATTCAGACAACTTGTTCTCTCTCTCGCGCGGATCTATCCCGGTATGTGGAGTTGTATCAATTCACAATCAGAACTGCCAATTAAAGTTTCCGACTCACACTGTGCGAGTTCATTCAGTCTACTGGGCAGCTCACTCACATTTCAACCGAGATCATAAGCGTTCCGTCAGATATTCACTGCCCCCAATTTGTAAATCCCCAGTTAAGGTAACAGTACAAGACCTGCACGGTGTGTGCAGACCAATTTGCTTTGCACAGATTGCAGCACTTTCCTTTGCTGATTTGGTGGCTCGTAAAAGAGCCGTTGTTGCATTTGGTGCTAAAGTCTGGAGCCGGGCAAGGGGGAGTTCAGGTGCGCTCCCTGTGGATGCGGCCGGCCAGCTGGATGCCTTTGATCATAATGGTGACTCACTTAGCGTGGATGGCGCACAGATTGGTGTCCTCAAAGATTCCCACCAGGTAAGCCTCGCTGGCCTCCTGCAGGGCCATGATGGCCGAGCTCTGGAAGCGCAGGTCGGTCTTGAAGTCCTGAGCGATCTCACACACCAAGCACTGGAAGGGCAGTTTGCGGATCAGCAGCTCGGTGGATTTCTGGTAGTGGCGGATCTCCCTCAGAGCCACAGTGCCGGGTCTGTAGTGATGAGACTTCTTCACTCCGCCCGTGGCTGGAGCGCCCTTCCGGGCCGCTTTGGTCGCCAGCTGTTTGTGAGGAGCTTTCCGTCCGGTCGATTTGCGCGCTGTCTCATTGGCCCTGGCCATTTTCTCAACTGATCTCAGCAAAATCTGGAACAAAGGGACTGTCAATGCGGAATCTGCAGTGTGCCCGCCTTGTTATACTCAGTGACGGACCGCCCCGAGCACTGATTGGCTGCAGACCGACAGCCAGGCAGTTTAAACCCAACTCTGACCAACCAATGAAATGCTAGAAACTCAGTCCCCGATTGACTGAGCTGGGATTGATCACACATTTCAAAATGCCCGCCAATTTTAGTGAAGGAAATAAGCGTTTTCATAGATGCATACAAGATAGCAAGCAGAAGTAGGCCATTCGGACCCTCGAACCTGCTCCGCCATTCAATGAGATCATGGCTGATCATTCAATCTCAGTACCCTGTCCCTGCCTTCTCTCCATAGCCCTTGATCCCTTTAGCCTTAAGAAATATATCCAACTCCTTCTTGAATATTTTTAATGAATTGGCCTCCACTGCCTTCTGTGGTAAAGAATTCCACAGGTTCACCACTCTCTGGGTGAAGAAATTCCTCCTCATCTCTGTCCTAAATGGCTTACCCATTAGACTGTGACCCTTGGTTATTGACACCCCCGCCATCGGGAACATCCTTACTGCATCTAGTCTGTCTAGTCCTGTTAGAATTTTATAAGTTTCAGTGAGATCCTCTCTCATTCTTCTAAACTCCAATCGACCCAAACTCTCCTCATACTTCATTCCTGCCATCCCAGGTATCAGGCTGGTGAATCTTCGCTGCACCCCCTCCATGGCAAAAACATTCTTCCTCAGATAAGGCGATCAAAACTGCACACAATACTCAAGATGTGGTCTCACTAAGGCTCTGTACAACTGCAGCAAGACATCCTTGTTCCTGTGCACAAACCCTCTCGCTACGAAGGCCAACATGCCATTTGCCTGCTTAACTGCCTGCTGCACCTGCATGCTTACCTTCAGCGACTGGTGCACAAGGACACCCAGGTCTCGTTGCACTTCCCATTCTCCCAATCTATTGACATTCAGATAATAATCTGCCTTCCTATTTTTGCCACCAAAGTGGATAACCTCGCTTTTATCCACGTTATATTGCATCTGCCATGCTTTTGCCCAATCACCCAACCTGTCCAAATCATCCTGGAGAGTCTCAGCATCCTCCTCACAGCACACACGCCCACCCAGCTTTGTGTCATCTGCAAATTTGGAGATATTACATCTAGTTCCCTTGTCTAGATCATTAAAATATATTGTGAATTTTTTGTGCCCAAGGAACAATCCCTGCATTACCCCACTAGTCACTGCATTCCACTCGGAAAAAGAGCCGTTTATTCCAACTCTGTGCTTTCTGTCTGCCAACCCGTTCTCTATCCATGTCAATACCTTGCCCCCAATCCCATGTGCCTTAACTTTACACGCTAATCTCTTATGCGGGACCTTGTCGAAAGCCTTCTGAAAGTTCAAATACACCACATCCACTTGTTCTCCCTTATCTATTTTACCAGTTGCATCCTCAAAAAATTCCAGTAGATTAGTCAAGCACGATTTACCTTTTGTATATCCATGTTGACTTTGTCCGATCCAGTCGCTGTTTTCCAAGTGCTCTGCTATTACCTCTTTTATAATGGACTCTCGCATTTTCCCCACTACCGATATCAAGCTTACCGGTCTGTAATTCCCTGTTTTCTCTCTACCACCTTTTTTGAATAGTGGGGTAAAATTAGCTACCCTCCAATCCATGGGTACTGTTCCAGATTCCATCGAATGCTGGAAGATGATCAGCAAAGCATCAACTATTTCTAGGGCCACTTCCTTAAGTACCCTAAGGAGGTAGATTATCAGGCACTGGGAATTTATTGGCCTTCAATCCCATCAATTTCCCGAACAACATTTCCCAACAAATACCGATTTCTTTCAGTTCCTCCCTTTCATCAGACTGTATGTTCCCCGACATCTCTGGGAGGTTATTTGTGTCCTCCTTTGTGAAGACAGAAACAAAATATGTATTTAATTGGTCTGCCATTTCTTTGTTCCCCATTATAAATTCCCCTGATTTTGACTGCAAGGGACCTACGCTGGACTTCGCCAATCTTTTTCACTTCACATATCTATAAAAGCATTTACATTCAGTTTTTATGTAACCGCAAGCTTACTCTCATATTCTATTTTCCCTTTCTTAATTAATCCCTTTGTCCTCCTTTGTTGAATCGTAAACTGCTCCCAATCCTCAGGTTTACTGCTTTTTCTGGCCAATTTATATGTCCTCTCCTTGGATCTTATGCTATCACTAATTTCCCTTGTTAGCCACGGTTGAGTCACCTTTTTTGTTTTATTTTCATGCCAAACTGTGAGGAACAAATTCTGTAGTTCTTCCATGCGGTCTTTGAATGTTTGCCATTGCCTATCCACCGTCAACCCTTTGAGTGACATTCCCCAATCAATCCTACCCAACTCCAGCCTCAGATCTTCGTAGTTTCCTTTATTTAAATTTAGGACCCTATGTTACCCATAATATCTTGAAAAGTTCAATAAAGTCACATCTTAATCATCTAAATACCAAGGAATACAACGATAGTTTGTAAAATAAGTGTGTGATATTCACTGGTGTATATTATTATAATTGTGTTGGTCCGTTTATTATAAAACAAACTTTGACAGAAACCTGTTATTTTCTGTCCTTTATGTAATGAAATTTACATTTGTTCTAACACAGCAGCAACATTGTGACACTGAACGCGCACCAGATCATATGTGTTAATGCAATGTTAATTTGCCCATTCATCATTCAGAGCCTGAGTGTAACATCAGCAATGAATTCTGTCGTTTCAGAACCCCCACCTCCTCCAACAAGGCCCAGTTATCCGGTATATCTGGTCAGAGAAGAACTCATCATTATCTGCGATGCTGCCAATGGTTACACTTTCGGTCAGCTTCAGTGGTTACTCAGGTGGCCGGTTGGCAATACATCCAATGAAATATACAAGGAACAACAATCGTTTACTAACTCAATAATAAATGTAAATAACAATAGTGACGGATGCTCCAAATGCCTTTATGAGAAACAAGTGCCCGGACGCCGGATTAACTCTATTCCCAGCGATGCTGTGACTGTCCAAAGTGAGTTATACATTCTGATATTTTATGCCATTCCAATTTTGTATAACGGCTTCCAGAGATCAGCAACACCTTCAGTTGAAGAAAAGTAGATATTGCTCTTGGGCTGGTGCACAAATGGGCGCTATCCAATCTGCTGCACGTTTTTGGTCCCGCCTGATGTTGACGTTGATTGACCGCAATGGAACTGAATATCTACCTGTAAAACTTGGCTCTGATAACTGGTAAAAATCTTATTGTGTGTGCTCAACCCTCTGTGGAAATGGAAACTGGGCAGTGTGCAAAAGGGGCGACCGATTATTTCCCACCATTTTGTTGCTTCCGCAAAACACAAATTTCACCGCAAAAATATGCTTTTAGTGAGTTACCACGTTAAATTGTAGCGACCTCTAGAATTGTTCTCCTGCTGTGTCTTTATGGGGTAGAACTTCCTCCTAGGCAGCAATGGTACAGTGGGCGGCATCGCTTCGTCTGCCTGTTCCACACCCCGGTGCGTATAATGGGAGGCCGATTGCATTGCTCATGTTTTGTGTTACACCCGATATGATTTAGTACAGCAACATCTTCAGGAAAGAAATTTATAATGAATTAACCCGAGCTAAGGCAGCAGGCTAAAAACCAGTAATGTGATATAAGAATTGCTAGACGAAATAAATAGCAAAGCATCTGAATGATGCCGTTGGCGTCTCTATTGATGTTGGCTGCCTGTGTGTGGCTGCCTCAACTTCAGCTGGATAACATGGGCAATATGGGAATGCTGCCCGTTATATATCCCGCTCGCTTTTGCTTTGCAATTTCTTCAATGGAAAATAAAATAATGTGGGGCGGGCAGTGGGTATGACGGAAGGATGATTGGAAATCGCCGTTTTACGCCCCTAGGGAAGTTGAGAGTTCTGGCGCATATCTCTGTAATTGTGGCCCATGATAACAGAGCTAGTTTTACATTTCTGCGATGGTGTAAATTGGGTGATGTCCATTGGCCGCCTGTAATACTTGCAAGCCTGCTTTTCCCTCCATTGACTTTATGTATAATGAGAAAGCTGTGATTTATGTTGTGATACGAATATAACTTCTTTCAAATCTATTATTTTTAATCTCCTGTTCCAGGACAAAAGATGATCACCAGTGTTTCTTTGTACCACCAGCCGGGTGAGTATATGAATGGAGATTCAGCTCCCATTACCTGTTCCGATTCCGACCAGATCAATGTCAACAACTTCACTTTCTATCGGGACAATTTGTTACTTAACTCCCTAGATATTGGTTCCCCTCATCATTTTCCAAAACATGCTGAAACTGAAATGGATCTAACATTTAGCACATTAATGACAAACGTGAAGACGAAGTGCGAAGAATGACTGTGATGGAATTGGTCATGGCGGGGCAGGGGGTAGGGAGCGTGGTTGTAAAACTGACGGTAGCACATTAGTGGCCTGGGATATGCTGCGCCTAATATTCAATTCAGCCACCGAGTAATATGCTGTCAAGTGAACTGAATATCAGTCGCTACATAGAGCGGGCGGCCGATCCGACACCGTCCGGTTTTCACCACCATCCGAGTCCAATTTCTCACCCAAAAAATATTGACTTCTAACGACTCAATCATATCATCAGCAACTTGCTCAATTGTACTTCGTGCAACTCTACACTGAATTGATGGCAATGCCTCCAGCATATGAAATTTAGTCAACTTCCCTCAATACGTTTTCTTTTCAGAGATTTTTAAACCAGTTATATCTACACATTCAGGAAATGTTGAAATCGGTGGAAACGTCTCTATTACCTGCACCAGATGGACTGTCTATCGCAGCATCATATTCTTCTTGCAGAGAGCTGGCGATGCCAATTTCTCTGCCTCCCGGACTGTGTCAGCAGAGGATCATTCTGTCACCATCACCTTCACCAATGTGACTCAGGATGATGAAGGAGCCTACTCCTATCGCTATAAAGCAATGGTCAATGGAACAGTGTTAACATCAGCTATCAGTCAACTTGTGCAGGTGACTGTAAAGGGTGAGAGCGATTTATACAGTGACATGTGGGTAAAGGTAATGATTGACTACAGGGCTCGTGGCAGTAAATACATTGTGAGATTTCTGGAGCCACACTGTATAAATGAATCAGTTCATCCTGACAAACAGACAAATAACACATGGAAAGAAAGAAAGGTGCATTAGACCCAAGAGATCTGTGGGTAAAATGTAGTTTAATCGAATGTAACCCTTGACCTAGATTCGAGGTGGTGAAGTTCCACATGTGCGGGGTTGGAACACCTGCGGAATCACATCGGCTTCCACTTATAAAACCGCTCGAAATTGAATGTAAATTGCTGGGTTCTATCAAGTACAGACAATATGCGACACCAAATTACCTCCTAAACAATTATGTTGAAAATTTGTCCCAGCACGTCTAATATTCGCTCTTACTTCCCAAATGTGACTCCACCATCAATATAGAAAAGGTAAGAGTAAGGTCCAGGAAGATATTGTTATCAAACAATGAACAACACAAATGGGTGCAGCTTCACCCAGTGTCTCAGTGGGTTCAAGCAATGAGGCACTGAGCATTGGCCACTGGCCTTTTAACAACCGGAACAAGAATAATAGTCACATTTCACGAAGTACACGAGGGCGCTCCTTGGACAGTAAACAATTTGAGCAAGGCCTCAACTGGGAGACGGGGGATTCAATGGCAAGGGTGAAAAGAGGGCAGGTGCGGATGCGTCACCTGTTATACAGCCGGCCCGAATTTAGTTCCCATTGAATTTAATAGGTGAACCTTACAGTTTGCTGATGGCGCAGAATGTGCAGTATTGAAATAGAACCCCATTAAAAACCACACCGGATTTCCCTTTCCACTGAAGGTGATGGAATTTAAAATCGGGAGAGTTGCACATTCAACGGCTAATTCACTGTCGCCCGTTGTTCACCTGTGCCAGGAGTTCCAATAAATCCCAAATAGAAAGTAAAATGAGTTGCGTGTATAACGGTCAGCCGATCCGCTCCCCCCTTTTGGTAAATCTCCCGAATTCTGATTTCACCCTTCGTCTTGCGAGGAGGAAATATTGATAGACCATGAAGAATTCACAAAAACTGAGCGCTGGTAAATGCCAAAAATAGTTTAATGCGGTTTGTGTATAAATAAGAACCATTGTACGCCCTTCTAAAACTATTACGGAATATAAATACCATCAGGTTGTTTCTGACAAAAAATATTCACATCGAAGAAAATTCAGCACAGCTAATATTCGTTGAATCATGCAGCCCAGAAGGAGGCTATTCGGCCCATGGTGCCTGTGCTAGCGCTCTGAAAGAGCTCTCCAGATAGTCCAACTCCCCTACTCCTTCCCGTTAGCCATGCAAGTTACTGTCGAAGATGCTTATGCCACTTTTTCAGGCATTGCAGTCCAGATCATAAATCGCTGAGTTAAAAAAAAACCTCCTCACCCTTCCTCTGTTTTTTTTTACAAATAAATTAAAATCTGCAGCTTTTGCTTAACAACGCTCCTGCTAGTGGAAACAATTGCTCCCTATGTACTCTATAAAAAAACCCTCATAATTTTGAACAAATCTCTTCTTAATCTTTCCTCCAAGGAGAGCAATCCCAGCTTTTCTAGTCTCTCCACATGACTGAATTCCCTAATTCTGGTATAGCTCTTCTGTACCTGCTTCAAGGCCGTGACATTCTTTCTAGAGTGTGGTGAACATAATAGTACACAATACTCTAGCTGAGGCGTAAGGAGTGATATATAAAGCTTTACCATAACTTCCTTATTTTTGCCTCTATTTTGAAACCAACGTGTCCCGGATACATTTTTCGCAGCCTTCTCAACTTGTCCTGCGACCATCAAAAATGTGTATATGTGAATGGACAGTTCTCTCTGTTCCCGCACCCTGTGTAAATGTTTTCCATTGAGACTATTCTGCGGCTCCTCATTTTTTTCCCTGCTAAAATGCATCACTTCACAAATCTCTGCATCAAATATATCTACCATTGTTCTGCCCAATTCACCATTCTTTCTCTTTCCTCCTAAAGTCTGCTACTATGCTCCTCACTGCTCACTATATTTCTATGCTTTGTGTCATTTGCGAACTTGGCAATTATTCAGCCGATACACCGTGCAGTTCATTAATATATATCAGAAAGAGCAATGGTCCTAATATCAACTCTAGGGAACACCGATTTATGCATCCCTGCATTCTGAAAAACAGCCATTCACCACTGCTCTCCACCTCCTCCCTCTCAGCCAATAGCGAGTCCATTCTGCCAATCCCCATTAAACACGAGGGCTTCAAATTTGCTGCGGTTGAGTTTTTTTAAAGTGCCGTTTAATGCGAAACCAATCTTCGAAGACCTGTTAGATCTCAAGCATTGCGAAAAGTAAATAAATGTAAAATGAGTTAGTGGTAAAATTGAGTCACGAACCTATCTGTCTAATGCAGCTGCTTGTTATTTCACAGCCAAATCAACGATTGAAATGATGGTTCGCAATATTTGTTTGATTGCGGTGGTGGTGTTGGAGCAGTCGCTGTAGCGACCGCCATTAGGAACCAGAAAAGAAAAGGTAAAATAAAGAATTTATCATCATTGAACTATCTTCAACTTAAACAGACCAAGTGTTTCATTGCTATGATGACACAACCACATGTGTTTGATATACACATTGTGTTAAATCATGATTATATGTATTTCTACAATGGGGAATAATAAACTCCCGGCCGACTCCAGTCAACTTGCTAGTAAGCCCCAAACATAGAAACATAGAAGATAGGAGCAGGAGTAGGCCATTCGGCCCCTCGAGCCTGCTCTGCCATTCAATGCAATCATGGCTGATCATCCAAATTCAGTACCCTGTCCCTGCTTTCTCCCCATACCCCTTGACCCCTTCAGCCTTAAGAAATATATCCAACTCCTTCTTGGATATATTTAATGAATTGGCCTCTACTGCCTTCTGTGGTAGAGAATTCCACAGGTTCACCACTTTCTGGGTGAAGAAATTCCTCCTAATTTCTGTCCTAAATGGCCTACCCCTTATCCTTAGACTGTGACCACTGGTTCTGGACTCCCCGACCATCGGGAACATCCTTCCAGCTTCTAGTCTGTCTAGTCCTGTTAGAATTTTATAAGTTTCGATGAGATTCCCTCTCATTCTTCTAAACTCCAGAGAGTACAAGCCCAATCGATCTAATCTCTCCTCATACGTCATTCCTGCCATCCCAGGTATCAGCCTGATGAAACTTCGCTGAACTCCTTCCATGGCAAGAATATCCTTCCTCAGATAAAGAACACAAAGAAATCATATGCGGCATCACAAAGAGGGAGGAAAGAAAGAGAAAGGGAGAGAGATAAAGATCAATCCTAAATTTATAAAAAGTGGAATTCTAAGTTTATCCGGGTAGAAATCTGTCCCGGGTGGTAGCGGAAGAGGGAGTTACTGGAATGGTTGCTCATTCCATGCCCCGCTACAGATATTTAATTCCATTGACACTAATGGAATTGAATCTTGAGCAGCGTGTGTAGCAGGAGGCCGACCGTCCAAGCTGAACCTCGACTCCAATGAGACTTCTGTGTACCTGGCTTGTGTAATGATTGGTTAACAGAACTTACATTGAAATGAATCAATGATAGAGATCGGTAAATTAAGCATCATGGTCTAACCTGTCTCATGGAATACAACAATTTTTGTTCTGAAATTCGCAGGACATGCCAGTTTGTTAACAGCTGCCGCCAACTTAAATGAAATGAATCCTACCTTCAACGCAGAGGCCACGTTTTGAGAACGGAAAGAAACCACGATGCAACATATGATGTGATACTTTATATTGTTTCCTTATTTAGACGGTTATCATTCTAAATCGGAAGCACTCCCCATAATAATAAAGGATTCCGCTCTCCTCTCACATCTAACCTGGTGTAGGTTTTTCATAGTGAATTCGGCCATGAGAAAAACGTATATCAATGATAACTGCAAGTTTCCGATTTCGCTTTTGGAATAGCCATCGTTTATTTGTCTTTATAGCAACAGGGACGTTATTTTGTACAATGTGTTTTCAGACTATCATTAGCAACCTCACTGTTTTTATATGAATGGAAGTCTCTTCTATCATTCATATCAAACAGAAGACAAAACACGTAACATGAAGTTGTATTCAAATGATGTTTTAACATATTTTATATAATGCGCTTAATTCATTACAATATATTAATGGTTAATTTTCCTGGCTTCCTATCGGAATTAACAGAATTACTTTTGCAATAATTGGCAGGTTGTCCAGTTGCATTCAATTTGTGTTCCTTCTGTAAGTTCACTTAACTGATTTCATTCTGTTTTTCTTAAATATGGTTAATAGATGTGATCAATATATGAGATTAACGTATTGGATTAATAAATCTTTATTTTTGAAATGCCATTACTGGTACAAATTTTGCCTTGACTCAGAATGCTGAAGATTGTCAGCCAATGCAAAAGCATCATGATTTAAGATACCACACACACACACACACACACACACACACACACACACACACACACATAACGTAATGCACAGACACACACACACACACACACACAGATACACAAACACAGATGCACACAAACACACAGATACAGATACGCATAACATCATGCACAGACACACACACAGATACACAAACACAGATACACACACAGATGCAAATAACGTCATGCACAGACAAGCACACACACAGATACACAAACACAGAGACACACACACACAGATACACATAACGTCATGCACAGACACACACACACAGATACACAAACACAGATACACACACACACACACAGATACAGATACGCATAACGTCATGCACAGACACACACAGATACACAAACACAGATACAAATAATGTCATGCACAGACACACACACACACAGATACACAAACACAGATATACACACACACAGATACACATAACGTCATGCACACACGCACACACACACAGAGATACACCTACACATAACTTCATGCACAGACACAAATGCATACCCATAGACCGAAACCTGTGGACAAAACACGGCCACACACACATATATAAACATACACATATACAACGCATTCACTCAAAAAAACACACACACACACAAATAAACATAAGCACACACAGTCCCACACAATCACAAATATACAACTAGTAGCAGAAATCGGCCACACAGCCATTCGAGCCTGCTCAGACATTCAATAAGATCATGACTGATCATCGACCTCAACTCCACTTTCCCGCCAGTTTTCCATATCCCTTGATTCTCCTGGATTCCAAACATCTCTCGATCTCAGCCTTGAATATATTCAATGACTCAGCATCTACCCTTTGGGGTAGTGAATCCCGAAGATTCACAATCCTCTCAGTGAAGAAATTCCTTCTCATCTCAGTGTTATACCCCTTATCCTGAGACTGTTCCTCCTATTTTTCGACTCTCCAGCCAGGGGAAATAACCTGTCAGCATCTACCGTGTTAATCCCTCTCAGAATCTTATATGTTTCAATGAGATAACCTCTCATTTTGCTAACTCCATAGAGTAAAGGCACAATCTACTCACACTCGCATAAGAAAAAGCCCTCATCCAAGGAATCAGTCTAGTGAACCTTCTCTGCACTCCCTCTAAGGCATGTATGCACTATCTTAGATAAGGAGACCAAAACTGTGCTCAGTACTCCAGGTGTGGTCTCCCCAAAGCTCTGTACAATTGTAGTAAGACTTCCTTACTGGTATTCACCAACCCACTTCCAATAAAGGACAACAAGCCATTTGCCTTCTGCATTGCTCGCTGTGCCTGCATGCTAACTTTCTGTGTTTCCTGACCGAGGGCAACTAAATCTCTCTGAACACCGACATTTAAAAATTTATCATCATTCAAATTAATCTGCTCTTCTATTCTTGCTACCAAAGTGGATAAACTCACACTTCTCCACATTATAGTCCATCTACTACATTTGTGCCCACTCACTTAAACTCTCTATATCCCTTTGGAGGCTCTTTGTGTTCTCCTCACAGCTTACTTCCCCACCTAGCTTTGTATCATCAGCAGACTTGGATATATTGCACTCGGTCCCATCATTAATATAGATTGTAAGAATACATAAAGACACACACACACACACGCACATGAATTGCTTTATATGCAGAATGTATATATTTCACATCTCTCTCAATCACGGGGTTGGAGAATGGAGATGGGGGCGGGCTGCAGGCAACACATATGCGAAAAAGCACAATCGCACCTGCCACCAGGCCAGCGGTGACTGCACAGAACCTGGACAATCTGAGGTCCACACCTGTAGTAATGGTTGTGTAGGAACACATTGTGCATCTTTAAGTAGTGTTAGGCTTTATTTTTGTTGCACTTATTGCAGTTCTACGGAGTACTACATCTGCAGAGTACTATACTCGGGAATTTGGTGAGTGAAGGGGTTGTTAAGTGTTGATCTCTTTCTAAAATGTCATTACATTTCGCATTTAACATTTGGCGTTTAACTTAACTTCAACCTTAACTTGTACTTTATTTCACAGCGGTAAACAAACTGCCTGCTAGTGCCAGTTGCACAGTTAATGCGGTATCTAGCAAGAACTGGTTACCCGGTAATTCTTGTCAGCAGGGGCTGAATCAGAGGGTTTGAATTTCTGCTAGTGTAATAATGCACGGAGGTAAGTAGCACCGAGTCCAGGTCTATGGATTATTGCTTCTACAGAGTAATAAACTCGGAAATTTGCTGAGTGAGGGAATTTGGTGAGGTGCCGGGGGGTGGGGGGGGGAGTAAAAGGTTTTGCTTGATGCATAACAAAAATAAACAAAAAGGTTTAATTATGACTGTGGGCTAAGTTACAGTAAAGACCTAATGCATATAACTAATTTTAATATACTCAATTGACAATTAATATTTTCTAATCCAAGTAATAGCCTTGGATGAGTTAATGAATTTCCGACTTTACTACTCTGTAGAAGCAGTAATCCATAGAACTGGAATCGGTGCCACTAACCTCCGGGCATTAGCAAAAGCCTTTTGTTATTATAGCAGAAATTCCAAACCCCTGAGACAGCCCCTGCTGACAGGAATTACCAGGTAACCTCATTATCTCATCCAAGTTTATTGCTTGCATTAGAAAATATATATAGTCAAATGAGTATTTCAAAAATTGTCAATTTCATTATTTAAGGAAAATACAATAGAGTTGGCAGGGCAGGTGAGGTGCTGCAGCTGTAGCAAGTGGAAGCTGGTGGACCCCAGTGAGGTCCACAGCAATCACGTCTGCAGTAAGTATCTGCAGCTCGAACAAATTCAGCTGTGAATTGATGAGCTGGAGTCCGAACTTCTGACACTGCAATACCTCAGGGAGGGAGAAGGTTACTTGGAAGCTTTGTTCCAGGAGGCAGTCACAACCTTCATTTTAATTTTTCAGATTTGGTACGTGGTCAACAACAGGAGGGTCTGACTACGATTGAGGCAAGTATAGGGATGCAGAAGGTAAACATAGAAACATAGAAACATAGAAGATAGCAGCAGGAGTAGGCCATTTGGCCCCTCGAGCCTGCTCTGCCATTAAATGCGATCATGGCTGATCTTCCAAATTCAGTACCCTGTCCCTGCTTTCTCCCCATACCCTTGATCCCTTTAGCCTTAAGAAATATATACAACTCCTTCTTGAATATATTTAATGAATTGGCCTCTACTGCCTTCTGTGGTAGAGAATTCCACAAGTTCACCACTCTCTGGGTGAAGAAATTCCTCCTCATTTCTGTCCTAAATGGCTTACCCCTTATCCTTAGACTGTGACCCCTGGTTCTGGACTCCCCGACCATCGGGAACATCCTTCCTGCATCCTGTCAGAATTTTATAAGCTTCAATGAGATCCCCTCTCATTCTTCTAAACTCCAGCGAGTACAAGCCCAATCAATCCAATCTGTCCTCTTACATCATTCCTGCCATCACACGTATCAGCCTGGTGAATCTTCGCTGAATTTCTTCCATGGCAAGAACATCCTTCCTCAGATAAGGCGATGAAAACTGAACACAATACTCAAGATGTGGTCTCACCAAGGCCCTGTACAACTGCAGCAAGACATCCTTGTTCCTTTACTCAAACCCTCTCGCTACAAAGGCCATCATGCCACTTGCCTTCTTAACCAACTGCTGCACCTGCATGCTTACCTTGAGTAATTGGCGCACAAGGACACCCAGGTCTCGTTTCACTTCCCCCTCTCCCAATCTATTGCCATTCAGATAATAATCTGCCTTCCTGTTTTTGCCACCAAAGTGAATAACCTCGCATTTATCCACGTTATATTGCATCTGCCATGCTTTTGCCAAATCACCCAACCTGTCTAATCATCCTGGAGTTTCTCGGCATCCTCCTACCAGCACACACGCCCAACCAGTTTTGTGTCATCTGCAAATTTGGAGATATTACATCTAGTTCCCTTGTCTAGACCTTTAATATATATTGTGAATAGCATTGGAGAAGTCTCAGCCCTTGCACTTGTCGAACCGGTACGACGTTCTTGCTGCCTGTGTGGACGAGAGCAGGGACTGCAGCAAGGTTGAGTAAACTGAACACAGCATGGTTGTACAGGGGGATATTCATGTTGGGGGAGTAAAAACGAATGAAGTAGTGGAAGGGAACAGTAAAGTTAGGCGGATAGACACTGTTCTCTGCAGCCGAGAGCGTGACTATAGAAGGCTGCGTTGCCTGCCCATTGCCAATTTTAAGGACATCTCGTTGGGGCAGGAGAGGAACTTGAAGTGAGAGAGGAATGATCCAGTTGCCATGGCCCACGTAAATACCAATGGCATAGGTAGGTCTAAGAAAGAGGATCTGCTAAGTGAGTTTCAGGAGCTGGATCCTAATTAAAAAGCAAAACCACGATGGTAATTATCTCTGCATTACTACCTCATCCACGATCAAATTGGCATAGGGTCAATCAGATCAGAGATTTGAACGCCTGGCTCAAGGATTGGTGTGGGAGAAATGAGTTTCGATTCATGGGGAACAAGCACCAGTACTGGGGAAAGAGGGGCTTCTTCCATTGTAACGGGCTTCACTTGAACCATGCTGGGACCAGTGTCCTGGTGAATTGAATAACCTGGGATGTAGATAGGGCTTTAAACTAAATAGCGGGGCGGGGTGGGGGGGGGGCTGGTTCAGGTGAGGGGAAACTTAAAAAGTTAAATAGAAAGGAGAAGGCCAAAATGCAAGGTAGCTTAGGGGTAATGAGAATCAGAGTGTGCGAGGAAGGGACAAAGCGTACAAACATAAGAGTGCACCAGCAAACAGGGTCAGAGTAGGGAAAATAGCAAAAAGACAACACTAAAGGCTCATTATCTGAATGCACGCAACATTCAGAACAAGATAGATGAATTAACGGCAGAAATAGAAATAATAAGTTAGGTCTGAGAGTGTTAAAGAACAAGCCTGCAGGCTTTGTGTCTTAATGCGAGGAGCATTCATAATAAGATGGACTAATTAGATGTGTAAATAGATGTAAACGGATATGATATGATTTGGATTACGGAAACATGGCTCCAGAGTGACCAGGGCTGGGAACTCAACATCCAGGGGTATTCAATATTCAGGAAAGACAGGCAAAAATGAAAAGCAGGTGGGGTAGCATTGCTGGGTAAAGAGGAGATTAACATAATTGTAAGGAAGGATATTAGCTCTGATGATGTAGAGTCTCTATGGGTAGAGCTGAGAAAAACCATGGGACAGAAAACGTTAGTGGGAGCTGTATACAGACCCCCAAACAGTCATGTGGAGGTTGGGGATGGCATTGAACGGGAAAATAAAGATGCGGGCAATAAGGGCACAGCAGATATCATGGGTGACTTTAATCTACATATAGATTGGGCTAACCAAAATAGTAACAATAATGTGTAGGAGGAATTCCTGGAGTGTATACAGGATGGTGTCCTGGACCATTATGTCGAGGAACCAACTGGAGATCAGGCCATCTTAGACTGGGTATTATGTAATGAGAAAGGATTAATTAGCAATCTTGTTGTTCGAGACCGCTTGGGGCGGAACGATCATAATGTGATAGAATTCTTCATTAACATAGAGAATGAAGTATTAGACGCACAGGCTAGGGTCCTGAACTTAAATAAAGGAAACTACGATGGTATGAGGTGCGAGCTCGGTAGGATTGATTGTGGAATGTTACTCAAAGGGTTGATGGTGGATAGGCAATGGCAAACATTTAAAGATCGCTTGGATGAACTAAAGAATTCGTTCATCTATGCTTGGCATAAAAAATAGAACAAAAATGTTGACTCAACCGTGTCTAACAAGGGAAATTAGCGATATCATAAGATGCAAGGAGAGGACACAAAAAGTGGCCAGAAAAAGCAGTGCACCTGAGGATTGGGAGCTGTTTAGGATTCAACAAAGGAGGACAAAGGGATTTATTAAGAGGGGGAAAATGAAGTATGAGAGTAAGCTTGAAGCGAACATAAATACTGACTGTAAAATCTTCTATCGATATGTGAAGAGAAAACGATTGTTGAACTCAAGCGCAGGTCCCTTGCATTCAGTATCAGTGGAATTCATAATGGGGAACAAAGAGATGGCAGACCAATAAAATACATACTTTGGTTCTGTCTTCACAAAGGAGGACACATATAATCTCCCAGAGATGTCAGGGAACATAGGGTCTAATGAGAGGGAGGAACTGAAAGAAATCAGTATTTGTAGGCAATCACAAACATACGAACATAAAATTAGGAGCTAAAATAGGCCATACGGCCCCTCGAGGTGGCTCCGCCATTCAATGAGTTCATGGCGGATCATCCAAACTCAGCACCCTGTCCCTGCCTTCTCCTCATATCACTTGATCCCTTTAGCCTTAACAAATATATCTAACTCTTTCTTGAATATATTTAATGAATTGGCCTCAACTGCCTTCTGTGGTAGACAATTCCACAGCTTCACCACTCTCTGGGTGAAGACATTCCTCCTCAGCTCTGTCCTAAATGGCTTACCCCTTATCCTACTCCTGCTCCTATCTTATTTGTTTCTATGATCTACTAGCCATTACAGAGACGTGCTTGTAAGGTGAGCAGGGCTGGGAATTGAATATACTGTGATCTTTGTCATTTCATAAGGATAGCCAGAAAGGAAAAGGTTGGGGTTCTTCTGTTAGTAAAGGATGTGATCAGTACATAGTGAGAAATGATCTTGGCACGGGAAATCAAGATGTAGAATCAGTTTGGCTGGAGTTAAGAAATAATAATGGAAATAAGTAACTGCTGGGAATAATCTATAGGCACCCTAACATTTGTTACACTCTAGGACAGATTATCAGTCAGGAATTAATGGGGGCTTGTAAGAAAGGAACTGCAATAATCGTGGGCGATTTTAATCTTCATATAGATTAGACAAATCAAATTGCCAAAGGTAGCCTTGAGGACTAGTTTATAGAGTTTATTCAGGACAGTTTCTAAAGAACAATACGTTGTGGAACCAAGCAGTGAACATGCTATTTTATATATGGTAGTTTGTAATGAGACATAATTAATTAATTATCTCATAGTAAAGGATCCTGTAGGGAAGTGTGATCATAACATGATAGAATTTCACATTCAGTTTGAGGGTGAGAACCTTGGATATGAAACGAGTGTCTTAAACTTAAATAAAGGCAATTATAATGGTATGAAGACAGATTTGGCTAAAGTGGACTGGGAAAATAGATTGAAATGTAAAACGGTAGATAAGCAGTGGCAGAACTTTAAGGAGAAATTTCATAACTCTCGACAAAGATATATTCCAGTGAGAAAGAAAGACTCGATGAGAAAGATGAACAATCCACGGCTAACTAAGGAAGTTAAAGATGGTATCAAATTGAACGAAAAGGCATGACATTTTGCAGATATTATTGGTAGGCCAGAAGATTGGGAAATATTTAGAAACTTGCAAAGGATGACTGTAAACAAATAAAGAGGATGAAAATAAATTATGAGAGTAAAAGAGCAAGAAATATAAAAAACAGGCAGTAAGAGCTTCTACAAGTGTATAACAAAGAAGAGAGTAGCGAAAGGAAACGTTGGTCCACAGTGGATGAGTCTGGGGAATTAATAATGGGAAAGAAGGAAATTGCAAAGACTTTCAACAAATATTTTGTATTTGGCTTCAAGAGAGATGTAAAAGTCTCCCAATGTTAGTGGAAAATCAAGTGGCAAAAGGGAGGGACTTAAAACAATCACTGTCACTAGAGAAAATCTACAAGATAAAAAAATGGGACAAAAGGCTGACACCGTGTTCAGCCTGGAGGCACCAGCTTTGCAGCAACTGAGAAGCTGCATGAGGCAGAGCGAACGGCATACTAGTCATGACCGAGTGGTTAAGTCAATGGTCAATAGCAACCCATTGCGGTTTACCCGCATAACTTTGAATCCTGTCGATGATGTCATCCAAAGTGATACAGTTTTACTTAATTTTTCTGCTGCCTTTCAGTTCCTGCGCCGAGGCACATTCAAAGCTGCATAGAATTATCACAGAATCATAGAAAATTACAGCACAGAAGGAGGCCTTTCGGCCGATCTTTTCCATGCCGGCCAACAAAGAGCTATTCCAGCCTAATCCCACTTTCCAGCACTTGGTCTGTAACCTTGTAGGTTACGGCACATCAAGTGTTTATCCAAGTACTTTTTAAATGTGATGAGGGTCTCTGCCTCCACTACCCTTTAGGCACTGATTTCCAGACCCCCACCATCCTCTGGGTGAAAACAAACTCTCCTCGAATCCCCTCTAAACTTCCAAACAAGTACTTTAAATCAATGCCCCCTGGTTATTGACACTACTGCTAAGGGAACTTGGTCCTTCCTATCCACTCTATCTTGGACCCTCATAAAGTACTACACATCAATTAGGTCTCCCCTCAGCATCCTCTGTTCCAAAAAACACAAGCCCAGCCTATCGAATTTTTCCTCATAGCTAAAATTCCCCAGCCCAAGCAACATCCTCGTAAATCTCCTCTGCACCCTCTCTAGTGCAACCACATCCTTCCTCTAATGTGGTGACCAGAACTGCATGCAGTATTCTAGCTGTGGCCGAACTGGTGTTTTATTCTATTCAAGCATAACCTCCCTGCTCTTTTATTCTATGCTTCAGCTAATAAATGCACGTATCCCATGTGCCTTCTTAACCAACCAGTCTGGCTTGTACAGGTCCCACCTCCCCCAGAAATGGTCCCACTGCCTCAGGATTCTAGATCCCACCTGCATGCGCCATCACTCCAGCCATGCATTCATATATTCTATCCTCCTGCTTCTGCAGTCATTAGCACGTGGCACCAGGGGTAATCCGGAGATTGCTACCTTTGAGGTCCTGCTTTTTAATCTTTCTCCTAGCTCCCTGAAATCTGCCTGCAGGACGTCATTTCTCTTTCTACCTATGTCGTTGGTACCGATGGGGACCACGATCTCTGGATTTTCACCTTCCCCCTCAGAATGCACTGCAGCCGCTCAGTGACATCCTTGACCCTGGCAGCAGGGAGGCAACATATCATCCTGGAGTCACGTCCGCAGCTGCAGAAAGGTCTGTCTATTCTCCTAATTATAAAATACCCTACAACTATTCCTCCTCCCAACCTGGGCAGCGGAGCCACCCATGGTGCCGTGGACTTGGCTCTTGCTGCAATCCCAGAGGAACAGCGCCCAAACCAGTATCCGGAACTGAATATTGAGCCAGATGCACTCAGGGGACTCCTGCAGTACCTGCCTGGTCCTTCGCTTCTGTATGGCGGCCATCCATTCCCTTTCTGCCAGCACACTCTTAGAACATAAGAAATAAGAGCAGGATTAGGGCATATGGCCCCTCGAGCCTGCTCCGCCATTCAATAAGATCATGGCTGATCATCGACCTCAACTCCACTTTCCCGCCCGATCTGCATACCCCTTGATTCCCCTAGAGTCCAAAAATCTATCTATCTCAGTCTTGAATATACTCAATGATTCAGCATGCACAGCCCTTTGCGGCAGAGAATTCCAAAGATTCACAACCCGCTGAGTGACGAAATTCTGACTCACCTCAGTCTTAAATTGCCGACCCCTTATTCTGAGATGATGGCCCCTAGTTCTAGACACTCCAGCCAGGGGAAACACGCTCGCAGCATCTACCCTGTCAATCCACTTCAGAATCTTGTATATTTCAAAGAGATAACCTCTCATTCTTCTAAACTCCAGAGAGTATAGGCGCATGCTACTAAATCTCTCATCATAGGACAGCCCTCTCATCCCAGGAATCAATCTAGTGATCCTTCTTTGCACCACCTCCAAGACAAGTATATCCTTCCTTAGATAAGGAAATCAAATCTGTGCACAGTACTCTGGTTGTGGTCTCAACAAGGCCCTGTACAATTGTAGCAAGACTTCCCTACTTTTATATTCCAACCCCCTTGCAATAAAGGCCAACATACCATTTGACTTCTTTACTGCTTGCTGTACCTGCATGCTAGCTTTCTGTGTTTCTTGCACGATGACATGCAATTCTCTCTGAATAGCAACATTTGAAAGATTCTCAAGGTTTAAAACAAATCTGTTTTTCTATTCTTCTTACCAAAGTGAATAACCTGACATTTCCCTACATTATACTCCATCTGCCACCTTACTGCCCACTCACTTAGTCTATCTATATCCCTTTGCAGACTCTTTGTGTTCTCCTCACAGCTTACTGTCCCACCTAGCATTGTATCATCAGCAAACGTGGATGCATGACACTCATTCCCTTCATCTAGGTCATTAATATAGATTGTAAATCACTGAGGCACCAACACTGATTCTTGCGGAACACCACTAGTTACAGCCTGCCTACCTGAAAAAGATCCGTTTAGCACTACTCCCTGTTTACTGCCCGTCAACCAATCCTCTATCCATGCTACATATATAACCTCCAACCCTGTGAGCCCTAATCTCGTGTACTAGCCATTCATGTGGTACTTTATCGAATGCATTTTGGAAATCTAAATATACCACATCCACTGGTACTCTTTTATCCAAGATCTGTACATGAGGACATAAGAATAAGGAGCAGGATTTAGTCATGCGGCCCTCGAGCCTGCTCCACCATTCAATAAGATCATGGCTGATCCTCTACCTCAACTGAAACTTCCCGACCTAGCCCCATATCCCTTCCTTTTGGTAATGTCCAAATCCTTCTTGGTTAGGAATGTACTGAACATCCACAGGCCTCTGCGGTAGAGAATTCCAAAGATTCACAACCATTACTTTGAAGAAATTTCTCTTCCTCTCCATCCGACATGGCTTGCCGCTTGTTCTGAATCTTTGATCCCTATTTCTGGACTCCACAGCCAAAGGAAACGGCCTCTCAACATGTGACCTGTCAAGCCCTGCAAGAATTTATCTATTCTTTCTTTGTACATTGTGCTGATTTCTTTTCTCCACAGAAAAAACAATGTTTAACTGGGTGGACACGCAGCAGGAAATGCAATGCAGCCGCAGATTTATTCTCTTCCACTTTCTGTGAATCACAAACTGCTGCCTAAATGGGAAAAAAAGCAGGACACAAGAGAAAAGCCGATTTGAATTCTGTCCGTGGTGTCGAATTGCCTCAATTTGGCCAAGCGACATTTGAAGCAGCACTTTGAATCAGACTTTACGTACAATCCCTCTACAACTCCATCCCACACCTGGACTGCCTTAGGGCGCTATGTTTCTTCATTGAACAGAGGTCCAACCAGTTCCCATCCATCACCACCCTACTCCGCCTGGGTGAACTTGCTCTCACATTGAACAACTTTTCCTTTGACTCGACTCATTTCCTCCAAATTAAAGCTGTTCATATGGGAACCCGATGGGTCTGAGCTATGCCTGCCTTTCCGTGGGATTATGGAACATTCTTTGTTCCAATCCTAATCAGGCCCCCTCCCTCACCTATTATTCTGGTACATTGATGATTACATTGGTGCCGTTTCCTGTTCTCGCCCTGGACTTGAAAATTTTATTCACTTAGCTTTCAATTTCTACCCTTCCCTCACCTTCACATGGTCCATTTCCGACTCTTCCCATCCTTTCCTCGACTTCTCTGTCTCCATTTCTGGGGAAAATTTATCGACCAGCAACCACTATAAGCCCACTGACTCCCACAGCTACCTGGACGACACTTCCTCCCACACCGCTTCCTGCAAGGACTATATTCCATTCTCCCAGTTTCTCCGCCACATCTGCTCTGACGATGCCACCTTCTATACAAGTGCTTCTGATATGTCTTCCTTTTATCTCAGTTAAGGATTCCCCTTCAGTGTGGTTGACACGGCCCTGGACTGTGTCCTTTCTATCTCCCGCAGTTCTGATCTCACCACTTCCCCTCCCTCCCGAATCCATAATAGGGTTCCTCATGACCTCACCTTTCACCCCACAACTCCACAGTCAATTGAACATCCCCTGCCATTTCCTCCACCTCCAGCATGATCCCACCACCAAAGGTATCTTCCCCTGCCCTCTGCTTTCAGCATTCCACAGGGACTGCTCCCCCGGAAACACCCTTGTCCATTCCTCAACCACCCACAAAATCCCCTCCCCTCTGCATGGGACCGTCTCGTGCAAGCAGGAGATGCAACACCTGCCCTTTTACCTCATTAATTCCCACCGTCTAGGGCCCCAAACACCTCCTCCAGTTGAAACGTCAATTTACTTGTAATTCTTGCAATTTAGTATACTGTACTCGCTGCTCACGATGCGGGCTCCTCAACATTGATAGACCAAACGCAGATTGGGTGACCACTTTGCGGAACATCTCCGTGCAGTCCACAAGGGTAAACCGGCGCTCCGGTCGCTTTACACTTTAATTCTCCACTCCACTCCCATTCTGACCATCTTACACTGTTTTAAAGAAACTCAATGCAAGCTCGAGGAACCGCACCTGGTCTTTCGATAAGGCATTTTAAAGCCTTCCGGACTCAACATTAAGTTCAACAATTCCAGACAATAAACCCTGCCCCTATTTTTGATGATTCTGCCATCCCAATTTAAAGCATTCAACCACTCCTGGCTTCCACCCTATCACAGACCTTTCCTTTTGTTCTTTCCTATCCTCCTGTTTTCTCTGCCTCTGCACCTGCTTATAAACTGCTACATCTCTAACTTTATTCAGTTCTGGCGAAGTTTCACAGAAATGAAAAGTTAATTCTGTTTCTCGCTCCTCGGATGTGGCCTGAGTGTTTCCAGCATTTTCAGTTGTTATTTCCTTCATTAGTGTATTGAAATGATTGTCTCTCTGATAATATTGAAACTAATTAAAGAAATATCTGTGGTCAATTTGTGGGATATATTGAGTAAATAGAAAATTAATTTTTCTGCCACTACGAAATCCAGCCTTTTGAAATCACTGATTGTAATGTCAGAAACGCTGCAGCCAATGTTTGCAAATAAGCTCCTACAAACAGCAATATGATAATGACCAGATATTATGTTTTTAGTTGTCTTAAATGTGGGATAAATATTGGCCAGTGCACAGGGAATAAGTCCCCTGCTCTTTTTTGTAATATTGTCCTGGGTGATTTTACATCCACCTGGCAGCAGATGGGTCCTTGGTTTAACGTCTCCTCTGAAAGACAGCCGCTCCACAGTGTCCTTACAGTGCAGTGCTGGGGTTTGTGCAAGTCTGTGTCCTTACATTACAGTGCTGGTTGTTGTAAAGGTCTATGTCCTTGCAGTGCAGTGCCAGCAGATTTTTAAAGGTACGTGTACATACAGTGCAGGTGCCGTTATTATAAAGGACTGTTTTCTTAAAGAAAACCGAGCTGCAGCCATACAGGTCTCTGTCCTTAGATTGAAGTGCTGGGTGTTGTTTAAGGTAATATAAGAATTGGGAGCAGGATGTAGGCCATACAGCCCTTCGAGCCTGTTGCACCAATCAATAAGATCATGGCTAATCATGGATCTCAACTCTACTTTCCCGCCTGATCTCCATAGACCTTTATTCCCCGAAAGTCCAAAAATCAATCTATCTCTGCCTTGAATATATTCAATGACTGAGCATTCACAGTCCTTTGGGGTAGAGAATTCCAATGATTCACAACCTTCTGAGTGTAGAAATTGATCCTCATTCAGACTTAAATGGCTGTCCCTTCTTCTAATTCATTAATATAGATTGTAAATGTCTGAGGCTCCAGCAATGATCCTTGCAACACCCCACTAGTTACAGCCTGCCAACCTGAAAATGCCCCGTTTATCCCTATCTGTTTCTGTCCGTTAGCCAATGCTATATCCATGCTATTATATTACCCCCAACCTCACGAGCCCATATCTCACGTGCAATGTTGTCGAATCTTAACTCCCCTCAGAATTGGCTTAGCAAGCCACACAGTTGTTCCAAACCGCTACGACAGACTTTAAGAAGAATAAAACTGAATGGACAACTCTGCATCGAACAAGGCATTGGATTCGGACACGACAAAGTTACACCCAGCCCAGTCGACCCTGAAAATTGCTGCTCACTAAAACCTGGGGAATCTGCCCAAAATTGGTAGACTTGTCCCACAGACTAGACAAGCAATAGCCTGACATAGTCATACTCACAGCATCATAGCATTCAGCAAACATCCCAGAATCCTCCATCACTATCCCTGGATATGTACTGTCTTACTGGCAGGACCGACACACCAGTGGTTGCTGCATTGTCGGGAGGGAATGGAACTCTAAGTCATCAAAATTGACACCGGACCCCATGAAGTCACATGGCTGCAGGTCAAAGATGGGCAAGGAAACCTCCTGCTGATTGTCACCTATCACCCTTCCTCAGCTGATGAATCTGTATTCCTTCATGTTTAACACAACTTCGAAGAAGGACTGAGGTTGCAACGGTACAAAATATACTCTGGGTGGGGGACTTCAATGTCCATCACCAAGAGTGACTCACCAGCACCAGTACTGACCAAGCTATCAGAGCCCTGAAGGATATAAAAGTCAGGAAAGGCTTGCCGCATGTGATGATACAATCAACATGAAGAGAAAAGAAAACAACTTGACCTCATCCACGCCAATCCACGTGTCGCAGATGCATCTGTCCATGACAGTACTGTGGAGATATGACCGCCACACAGTCCTTGTGGAGACCACATCCAGTTTTCACATTGAGGGCACCCTTTTCCGTGTTGTGTGGCACTACCATCGTGCTAAATGGGGTAGATTCAGAACAAATCTAGCCATTATAACTGGGTATCCATTAGGGGCTGTGGGCCATCAGCAGCAGCAGAATTGTAATCTGTGCAACTTGTAACCTCATGGGATGGCCGGCATATCCCTCACTCTACTAGTACTATCAAGCCAGCGGACTACCTCTTGTTCAATGAGAAGCGTGGAAGAGCATGCCATGAACTTCACCAGGCCTAGATATAAAGAGCTGCCAATCTGGTGAAGCTACAAGTCTGGAATCCATGCATCAGAAACAGCGGAAGCATCGTGATATAGACAGAGCTAACCGATCCCACAAAGAACGGATCAGATCAAAGCTCTGCAGTCCTGCCACATCCAGCCTTGAATGGTGGCTAGGGATGGGAAATAAATACGGCCTTTCCAGCGACGCCCTTATCCCATGAACAAATAAAGAATAAATCAGCCCAGTCGATTGTTTTCGAGATTGAAAGGTCCAATTTCCTCCACTCTTTCCTCATAAACCAGAGCTTTGGCTTTGGGGATCAGACTCCTGGCCGTTCCCTGCTCTGTGCCCCGCACTTAATGTCCCCCCTATATTTCGGTGAATAATGGTGAACAGATTTCTCAAACATTGGATGGAGCCGAGCCGCACACAGTTGCACGGTGATTTCCCTGACTTGTACTCTGTTGTTTGGGATTGTAGATGAATATTTTATTGATATTTTTGATTGCTGTATTGCCTTTGTTGGATTGTTCACTGTTCAATCTACTTAACATCCCAGGGCTCTTTGTTAACTTATCCTCAGCTCCAAGAACACTTTTATTTTAATGCCTAGAATTCTAATTCCTCTAACTGTGTGGTATTTTACACGGGCCTGCATTAAATTACACCGCCCATTAATGTTCTCACTTGAATATTTTGCCTAAAATGTCGTGTTGTTTCTGAGCTGTGTTCTCCGCCTAGAGCACCCTTTCTGATTTGACAATATCTAAAATTTGATCAGTTGACATTGAGTTTCCTAGACTTTGTTAAAGAGGGAAATTAGCAACAATACTTTTCCCAACACCGATCCCCGCAAAGCCCACACAGTTCTCCCCCGCCCTGCCGTGCCCTAAATCCTGTAACATTTAACCATTGTTATCTAACTTTCAAAGTCTTTGTTATCCAGTTCCAAAGTGTGATGTGTCACATTGAAACGTTCATTCCCATAGCAGTATTATCCTGGGAGTAAAGCGGCTGACGCAAACTGTTTGTTCAAATGACTGTAACTAATATCAGTGGCCCTGGGACAGAACTGTATGCTGGAGATTTCCCTGCTTTATAAATGAGGGCTGCTTTCAATGTCTCACTTCACAGTTTTCACCGGGGCTGATGTATCCATCACAACAGGAATAGTCGCTTCTCACATTAAATGGAAGCCCCGATACTTCAACAGATAAGAGCCATTTACTGCCCTATTCTCGCAGCTGTTGGTGTTCCTGGTAAGAGATTATTAAAATATACGAATCGTGTAAACTCTGTTAACTACATGGCTTCTCATGCTGCGTGTCTGACAAAGCAGCTGCTTTTTTGAGTTCCTCTCTTGCAGTTATGTAAGCTGTAGTGTCTGTTTAACCTCAATGTTCCTGTTTAATTAAGGTGGTGTCTTCTTTCACGCTCTAGTTTCTAGTGACGTCACCGTGCTTTTTCTGAACTGTTTGTCTTGCAAGCTGGGCTCCGGATCAAAGGACTCCATCAAATGAGAAATGGTGTCGCCGGACATGAAGTGTGTAAAATGGCAATCATTGCATAGTGCTAATTAATGTCGGGTTTGACGCATTCTCCAAAATTCACATTGAAATAATTAACAATGTAATTGAATGAGTTTCCTGGGTGTTACAGTATTGCAAGGAACGAACGTTCTACTAATCACTTACTTTCTATTACAGCGATATTTATTTTGAACTGTGCACAGTGAGCACATCAGCAATGTTGGCCAAACGACAAAGTTGTAAATGTTAATGGAATTTCGATGTCTTATTTACTTATGGTTGGAAGCAAGAATCAATCATGTCTGCATCTTGACCACTTCCATTGATCTCATGATTCAGCTCAGTCTAATTTTGTCCTACATTCCTGTTGTTGCGTTATGTTGTAAATCATTTTTCTAACTATAAACGAAATGCATTTGAAAGTGGAGCTGTTTGATGTTATGTATTGTCACGTTCCTGTGTATCATTAGGAAACCTAAGTTACCGCATTACTTACAGATGGGAATCGGCTCTGGGTGGGCTCCTATATCTCTCCAGTTAGAAAGTGGTGCATCATATTATTGAGCACAACGCAATCATTTAACATTAAGCTCAATGCTTATTGGAATGGCTCTCCCTGAAGTTACAGGTTCTCCCAGTAGACTTCGTTTCAATATGTTTTTTTGTTGGCTTGGCTTTGTTGCCAGCGCTCCAGCATTTATTTCAGGAAGTTGTGTGTTCTAGTCTCTCTCTGGTACTTAAAACTATAACGAAACTAACATGTCATTCAAGGGGTGCTGAATGTCAGAGATTTGTAGAAATACCAATCCTTCAATGCTTACATCATAGTGGGGTCATTGCAGCTAGAAGCGCAGGGGAACCGAAACATGTGTCTGCTGAAAATCATATTTTAATAATATCCTGTAAGTGAATAGGAGTCCAGAAAGAAGTTATATTTGGATAGATCAGTGGATAATGCAGGACAAAATAATTTGAGTATGTCAGTATTTGATTCGGTAGATAATTGTGAGGATAATTCTTTGGATATTTCAGTGTTTAATTCTATACCAAATTGAGAGGTGAATTCTTTGTAGACTCTAGTGTTTAATTCGATGTATAATTGTGTGGATTATTCTTTGGATATTTCAATGTTTAATTCGATGGATAATTGAGTGGATAATTCTTTGGATATTTCATTGTTTAATTCGATTGATAATTGTGTGGTTAATTCTTTGGATATTTCAGTGTTCAATTCGATGAATAACAGAGATGATAATTCCTTGCATATTTCAGTGTTTAATTCTATAGATAATTGAGTGGATAATTCTTTGGATATTTCAGTGTTTAATTTGATTGATATTTGTGTGGCTAATTCTATGGATATTTCAGTGTTCAATTCGATGGATAATAGAGATGACAATTCTTTGCCTATTTCAGTGTTTAATTCTATAGATAATTGAATGGATAATTCTTTGGATATTTCAGTGTTTAATCCTGTAGGTAATTGAGAGGATAAATCTTTGGATATTTCAGTTTTTATTTCTATAGATAGTTGAGATAATAATTCTTTGCATTGTTCAGTGTTTAATTCTTTAGATAATTATATGGATAATTCTTTGTACATTTCAGTTTTTAATCTGCAGATAATTGTGAGGATAATTCTTTGTATATTTCATCGTTTAATTATATAGATATTGTGAGGATAATTCCTTGGATATTTCAGTGTTTAATTGGATGGATAATTGAGTGGATAATTCTTTGCAGATTTCAGTGTTAAATTCGATGTATAATTGTTTGGATTATTCTTTGTATATTTCAGTGTTTTATTATATAGATATTGTGATGGTTATTTTTTGGATATTTCACTGCTAAATTCGATGCAGAATTGAGAGTATAATTCATTGTACATTTCAGTGTTTAATTCTGTAAAGAATTGTGTTTATTTATATATAGATAAATGAGTGGATAATTATTTGGTTATTCATTGTTAAATTCGATGGATACTTGTGTTGGTAATTCTTTGGATATTTCAGTGTTTTATTATATAGATATTTTGAGGATAATTATTTGAAACATTCAGTGTTTCATTCTATAGATAAGTGTCTGGATAATTCTTTGAATATTTCAGTGTTTAATTCTATAGATAATTGAGATAATAATTCTTTGTATAGTTCAGTGTTTAATCCTTTAGATAATTATATTGAAACCTCATTGGATATTGCAAAGTTTAATTCAATGAATAATTAAGAGGATAATTCTATGAATATTTCAGTGTTTAATTTCGATGGACAATTGAGCAGATAATTAATTGTATATTTCTGTGTCTAATTCTATAGATATTGTTAGGATAATTCCTCAGGTATTTCAGTGTTTAATTCTATACAGAATTGAGAGGATAATTATTTGTAGATTTCAGCATTAAATTCGATGAATAACTGCGTGGATTATACTTTGGATATTTCACTGTTTAATTCGATGGAAAATTGAGAGGATAATTGTTTGGATATTTCAGTGTTTAATTATATAATTAATTGCATCGATAAACCTTTGGATACTTCATTGTTTAATTTGGTGCATAATTGAGAGTATAATTCCTTGTACATTTCAGTGCTTATATCTGTAGATAATTGTGTTTAATTATATAGATAATTGAGTGGATAATTATTTGGATATACAGTGTTTAATTCGCTGGAAAATTGTGTTGGGAGTTCTTTGGATATTTCAATGTCTACTGTTATAGATATTGTAAGGATAATTCTTTGGATATTGCAGTGTTTAATTCGATGGACAATTGAGTAGATAATTATTTGTATATTTCAGTGTTCAATTCTATAGATATTGTTAGGATAATTCTTTGGCTATTTCAATGTTTAATTTTATAGATAATTGAGAGGATAATTCTTTGGATATTTCAGTGTTTAATTCTATAGATAATTGAGAGGATAATTCTACAGATATTTCAGTGTTTAATTATATAGATAATTGAGAGGATAATTCTTCAGACATTTCAGTGTTTAATTCTATACAGAATGGAGAGAATAATTCCTCAGATATTACAATGTTTAATTCTATCGATAATTGAGAGGATAATTCTTCAGATTTTTCAGTGTTTAATTCTATACAGAATTGAGAGGATAATTCTTTGTAGATCTCAGCATTAAATTCGATGAATAATTGCGTGGATTATTCTTTGGATATTTCACTGTTTAATTCGATGGAAAATTGAGAGGATAATTCATTGGATATTTCAGTGTTTAATTATATAGTTAATTTCACAGATAATCCTTTGGATACTTCAGTGTTTAAATCGGTGCATAATTGAAAGTATAATTCCTTGTATATTTCAGTGTTTATTTATGTAAATAATTGTGTTTAATTATATAGATAATTGAGTGGATAATTATTTGGATATTCAGTGTTTAATTCGATGGAATATTGTGTTGGTAATTCTTTGGATATTTCAATGTCTACTTTTATAGATATTGTGAGGATAATTCGTTGGTATTTCAGTGTTCCATTATATATAGATAATTGTGTGGATATTTCTTTTCGAAATTTCATTGTTTAATTCGATGGATAATTGAGAGGATAATTATTTGTAGATTTCAAAGTTTAATTCGATGGATAATTGAGATGATAATTCATTGTATATTTCAAAGTTTAATTCGATGGATAAGTGAGAGGATAATTCTTTGTATATTTCAGTGTTTAATTTGATGGATAATTGAGAGGATAATTCTTTGTATATTTCAGTGTTTAATTTGATTGACAATTGAGTGGATAATTCTTTGACTATTTCAGTAGTTCTTTCACTAGATAATTGAGTGCATAACTGAGTTCGGAATTCTGTTGAAATTCATTGAATAATTCGATAAATAATTATTTTGATAATTCTGTTGATAATTGTTTCGATAATTCTTTGGATATTTTAACATTTAATTCATAGATAATAGTGTCGAAGTTTTAGAGGACAATTCTTCGATTGTTTCAGTTTTTTGTGTTTGGACAATGATGTATAATTTATGGGTTAAATATATATATAATCCATGTGAATGAATTTCTCGAAATTGCAGATCAAATGAAAGTTCTGTCCATGTATCTGTTATTCGTTATCATAATATTGACTTTCATATTTCAAATTAATCCGTGTTAATTTAAACTCATCTCTTCATTCGGTCTGGTGCTGGGGTCTGGGGGGAGGGAGGGAATTCTGCTTTGAATTATCGAGTGTTTTATCCACAGTTTGTAACATTGCTATGTAAAGACTCTGTGGTCAACAGCAGCAACATAATTGATATCAGACAGGCAGCAGTGGGAAGCCTCCACCCAAACCATCTTCAGTTCCTGCCCACATGTGAATGTAGAAGCTTTCTCCACATCTATGTATGAAAACACGCCTATCCTCGTATCCGGTGCTTGTGCTTTCTGCCCAATATCTGCTCCTGGCTTCCCTCCAGAGGGCGCTGTTCATGAGCTCTGGCAGCATCCTATCACTGATTGGGTCCACCTCTAACTATATCACAATGATTCAGAACTTTCAACAACACATTACTTCTTTTTCACTTCTCTATCATACAGCAAGATCGATTTTGAAATGGAGGAAACACGTTTTCGAATTGGATCTTCATCCTGCCAAGTCCCCATTGCAGCTTTACCCCTCCAATCCCCATTTCTCCTTCGCCAGGCACAGTTCCCATGGAACCGTCACCAGGCTGAGCCCCCATTGAAATTACACCCTGCCCAAACCCCACTGCACCTTTCCACTGCTCAAACCCAACTGCAACTGCTCTCTGCCCAAATCCCACTGCACCTTCCCCCTGCCCAAAACCCACTGCACCTTCCCCCTGCTCAAACAACACTGCCCCTACCCCCTGCCCAAACCCCACTGCAGCTTCCCCCTGCCCAAACCCCCCTGCACCTTCCCGCTGCTCAAACCCAACTGCAACTGCTCTCTGCCCAAACCCCACTGCACCTTCCCTCTGCTCAAACCCCACTGCACCTTCCCCCTGCCCAAACCCAACTGCACCTTCCCCCTGCCCAAACCCCACTGCACCTTCCCCCTGCCCAAACCCAACTGCACCTCCCCCCTGCCCAATCCCCACTGCACCTTCACACTGCCCAAACACTACTGCTCCTTCACCCTGCCCAAGACCCACTGCACCTTCACCCTGCCCAAGACGCACTGCACCTTCCCCCTGCCCTAACCCCACTACACCTTCCCCCTGCCCAGCTTCCATTGTACCTTCACCCCGCATGGTTCCCATTACATAGAATAGAATGACATACAATTTTCCATCACAGAAACCGGCCATTCTGCCCAACAGATCTATGCCAGGATTTATGTTCCACGAAAGTCATCTCCCACCTTTCTTTGCCTCACTCCAAAAACAATTCCTTCTATTCATGTTTGCCTCCTGTACTTAACTAGCTGCCACTTAAATGCATCTATGCTAAGCGCCGCAGCCTCTATATATCATAGAGTCATAGCGTCATAACGGCACAGAAGGAGGCCATTGGGCTCGTCAACTCCATGCCAGCTGTCTGTAGAGCAATCCATTCAGACTTAATCCCCCCGGTGGTTGTTTTATGAAAAAAGGTTGAGCAGGATGTACCAATACTTATTGGATTTTAGAGGAATTATAGGTGATCTTATTGTTACATATAAGATTCTGAGGGGGCTTTACTAGGTAGATGTAGAGAGGATATATCCCCACGGGTGGAATCCAGATCTCGGGGGCATAGTTTCAGAATAAGGGGTCGCCCACTTAAAACGTAGATGAGGTGGAATTTCTTCTCTCAGCAGGTCGTGAGGCTTTTGCATTCTGTACCTCAGACAGCTGTGGAGGCTGGGTCATTGAATATATACAAGATGGAGATAGACTGATTTTTGAAATATAGAGGAGTCAAGGGTGATGGAGAGCGGGCAGGAAAGTGGAGTTGAGGCCAAAACAGATCAGCAATGATCTTATTGAATGCAAACGAGTTTCAAATTCTAACCCATTTTGCACTTTATCCAGTGCTTCTACATACTTGTTGTACTAAGCAGATCATAAATGTGCTCTGCACTCTAAGTGTGGTCTCTCCAATGTTCTATATAATTTTAACATACCTCCTCTGTTATTGCAACCCATTCCTCTAGAAATGAACTACGTTGTTTTGACAGCACGTTTTATGGCTTCCTTAACCTTCTTAGCTACTTTAATAATTTGTGAATTTGTCCCCCTAAATCCATTTTCTTCTCTCCCCCATTTGGACTCTTATTTTCCAAGTCTCATGCGGCCTCCTTATACCACCTAACAAAATTCACCACCTCACATATATAGTTATTGAAAATCATTTATCATTTACTCTCCTTGATTCCATTCTGTTAATATCTTCTTGAATTTTGTCGCAGACTTCCTCAGTGTTAACTTTACCGCATAATTTTGTGTAATCCGCAAATTTCGATGTTATACTTCTGATTCCCAAGTCCAAACCTCCACTATAAATTGTAATCAAAAGTGGCCCCTGTGGAACAACACTTCCCACCTTCCGCCAATCTGAACAACTACCTTTAATCTTTACCCTCTGTTTTCTATTTAGCAGCCAGTTTACTATCCATGCGGCTACATGTCCACTGAGTCTACATGCTCGGACCTTAGTCATGAGTCTACTATGGCGGTGGAAGCTCTTTGAACGTCTATGTATACTACATTCGCAACTTACCCTTAACTACTCTCTCTGCTAGTTTGTCAAATAATGCTATAATGTTGGTCAAAGATGTCCTTCCCTTTTGAAATCCATGCCGACAAGTCTTTATTATTGACATAATAAAGACTCACTACGCACTTTAATCGACTTGTAACAAAACATGGATGTCTAGTTAGTAGCCACTAGCTTCCTGTTTCCAGACTGTCTCTGGCCAAGCTGGGCCCACACCCTAGTATTTATACTCCTCGGGCGACACACTCAGCTGGCCGTTCAGTAGTACTTCCTGAGTTACTTCTTGTAGAGTTTGCGATTTATGACAATTATTTTTTTTGATTTTAGCGTTTCTTCTATATTATGTTTGAGCAAAGATTTCAATACCTTTCCTCTCGCCGATTTTAAGCAAACTGGACGACAGAATTTGTTTTACATATAATAAATTTAAAAAATATATATATATATATAGTGCCTCTGCTATCTCTTCCTTAGCTTTGAGTATGAGGGGTAACTGTCTTTCCAGACCCCAGGTTTATCATCTAGTTAATTAATGTCTAGTTCATTAAAAATCTCACTCCTGTCTATCTTAGAAGCCGTGGTTACCTTTCTGAATTCTTTGGCTAACTTCACGTGCACCATGTTTGTGACGCTGGTAAAAACTGCGGTAAAATAACTCTTCAATATTTCTCATTTCACTGCCTTTATTTTAGAGTTTGTCTTGTTCATTCCTTAGTGGCTATATCCCTATTTTCCTATTCCTATGATTATAAAATACTTAACTATTTATTTTTATATTGGTTGCGAATTTAATTTCGTATTTTGTTTTGAGTTCCTAATTATTTATATTCATTTAAGGACAGAAGAACATAAGAAATAAGATCAGGTGTAGGCCACACGGGCCCTCAAGCCTGCCCTGCCAATCAACAAAATCATGGCTTATCATCGACCTCAACTCTACTTTCATGCCCGATCTCCATATTCCTTGAGTCCCTAGATTCCAAAAATCTATCTGTCACAGCCTTGAATATATTCAAAGTCTCAGCATTCACAGTCCACTGCAGCAGAGATTTCCAAAAGTTCACAACCCTCTGAGTGAGGAAATTCCTCCTTATCTCAAGGTTCTATTGTAAGGGGAATAGATAGGCATTTCTGCGGCCGCAAACCAGACTCCAGGATGGTATGTTGCCTCCCTGGTGCAAGGGTCAAGGATGTCTTGGAGCGGCTGCAGGGCATTCTGGGTGAGGGTGGTTGAGCAGCCATTTGTCGTGGTGAATATAGGTCACAACGATATAGGTTGAAACCTGGCATGAGGTCCTAAAATGTTGAATACAGGGAGTTTGGAGGTAAATTAAAAAATAGGACCTCAAAGGTAGTAATCTCAAGATTGCTACCAGTGCCACGTGCTAATCAAAGTAGAAATAGAAGGATATTTCAGATGAATACGTGGCTAAAGGACTGGTGCAAGGGGGAGAGATTCAAATTCCTGGGACTTTGGAATGGCTTCTGGGGAGGTGGGACCAGTACAAACTGGACGGTTGGCACATGGGCAGGACCGGGACCGATGTCGTTGGGGGAGTATTTGCTAGTGCTGTTGGGGAGGGTTTAAATTAAAAGGGCAGGGGGTTGGGAACCAGTGCAGGGAGACAGAGGAAAGGGAAACAAGGAACGCACCAAAGGCAAAAGACAGGAAGGAGAAAAGCAAAAGTGGCAGTCAGAGAAATCAAGGGTTTATATTAAACATGGCCAAAGTAAATAATAATTTTAAAAGGATTAAGAGTGCTAAAAAAACAAGCCTGAAGGCTTCATGTCTTAATGCGAGGAGCATTCATAACAAGGTGGAAGAATTAGCTGTGCAAATAGATGTTAACGGATATGATATGATTGGGATTACAGAAACATGGTTCCAGGGTGTCCAAGGCTGGGAAATCATCATCCAGTGGTATTCAATATTCAGAAAAGACAGGCAAAAAGGAAAAGGAGGTGGGGTAGCATTGCTGGTTAAAGAGGAGATTAACACAATTGTAAGGAAGGATATTAGCTCTGATGATATGGAATCTGTATAGGTAGAGCTGAGAAATACCAAGGGACAGAAAACGTTAGTGGGAGTTGTATACAGACCTGCAAACAGTAACGCTAAGTTTGGGGATGGCATTAAATGGCCAGATGAGATTTGAAAACAAGAATGAGAATATTAAAATTTTGGCTTTGGCAGACCGGGAGCCAATGAAGATCAGTGAGCTCAGTGGGTGCTGGGTGAACGGGACTTTGTGCAAGTTGGGATGTGGGCAGCAGAGATTTGGACGACTCAAGTTTATGAAGGTTGGAAGAGGGTAGGTCGGACAGAAAAGAGTTGGGGCAATCAATCCTAGAGGCCACAGCAGCATAGATGAGGGGGTCAGCAGCAGTTGAGATGAGGCAGGGGCTGAGTCGGTGATGTTACAGAGGTGGAAGCAGGCAGTCTTTGTGATGGAGCAGATATTTGGTTGGAAGCTCATATCGGGATGAATAAAACACCAAGTTTGGGCAAGGCTGGTCCAGCCTCAGAAAGTTGCAAGAGAGGGATGGAGCCGGTGGCAAGGGAATGAAGGTTATAGCGGGGACCAAATACAATGGCTGCGGTCTTCCCAATATTTAGTTGCAGGAAATTATAGTTCATGACAAATAATGTGAAAATTATGGACAAGGGACGTGTTGGGTGAGCTGGTGGTGAGGTGGAGCTGGGTGTCTTCGGCATGCCTTTGATTCAGACGTTGTGCTTTCAGATGATGTCGCTGATGGGCAGCATGAAGATGATAAGCAGGAGGAGGCCAGAGGTAACGGTGCGGGAGTGGGAAGATAATCTGCTGCAGGCTCCGATTATATCGATAAGATTAGAACCCAGTGAGTGCAGTCCCCTGCAGCTGGCAGACGCTGGAGAAGCATTGGAGGAGGATTGTCTGGACAAAGGATGCAGACAGGTCGTGAAGGAAGAGGGGGGATAGCTTACCACAGTCACAGTCACATAGGATGCCATTTGTGACTTTGTTAAGGGCCGTTTATGGACTGGGGCAGCGGGTGACACCAGATTTGAGGGGTTCAAACATGGAATTCTGTGAATGATGGGCACGGATTGGGAGGAGACAGCACGATCAAGGACGGGGTAAGGAATGGGAGGTTGGAGATTGGGCGGTAGTTGGCAAGGACAGAGGCTTCAAGGTTGTTTTTTGAGCAGGTGCTGATGACGGCGGATTTGAAGGGGAGGGGACAGTATGTGGGGAGAGAGAACTGTTAACAATATCAGCTAACATGGGGGCCAGGAAGTGAAGTTGGGTGGTCAGCAGTTTGGTTGGAATAGGATCGAGCGAGCAGTAGGTGGGTCTCATAGACAAGTTGAGCTCAAAGCGGGCATGAGGGGAGCTATGAGAGAAATTGGATAACGATGCGAGTTCAGATTAGATGGCAGATGGCAGCCACCAGTGCGTGAATGATTTCCTATTAATCAGTGCAATAATAACTTGAAAGTTCACTCAAAACAATTTGAATAATGAGGGTTTTACTGCGACTCTGAGTGGAAACAAATCTCACTAATCTTTGTATCTCTTGCAGTTAACTTGGTGGCGATTGTGATCCTGTCCCGAGGAAAGTGCGGTCTCTCCAAATGTATCACTCGCTACCTGGTGGCCATGGCAACGGCCGATCTCCTGGTTGTTTGTACGCATGTAATATTACGGTGCTTTGTTGTAATTTATTTCCCAGTTTCATTCTTGACCATTACCCCCGTGTGCTGTCTCAATATAGTCCTGGCTTGTGCAGCCACAGCGGCCTCGGTCTGGTTCACAGTGGTTTTCACCTTCGATCGATTTGTGGCCATTTGTTGTCAGAAGCTGAAAACAAAATATTGCACCGAGAAAATGGCGGCTGTTGTTATCGGGGTGGTGAGTGCGCTGGGCTGTTTAATAAACATTCCCTGGTACTTTGTATTTGACCCTGAATATATAATGGAGAACGTACCCCGGGGTTGTGTCTGGAAACCGACCTTTCTTACTTCACCCGCGTGGGCAGCGTTTGACGTCTTTAATCTTACTTTAATCCCTTGTGTCCCATTCGTTCTGATTTTGTTGCTCAATGTTCTCACCGCTAGACACATTTTAGTGTCCAGTCGAGTCCGCAGGGGACTCCGGGGCCTCGGCAATGCAGAGAATCACAAGGATCCAGAGATGGAGAACCGAAGGAAATCTATCGTTTTGCTCTTCAGTATATCAGGCAGTTTTATTTTGTTATGGACGACCATGGTTGTTTATTCTCTATTTGTCCGTATTACCGTCTTTGATTATGATGATGTTAATGACATTGAATCGGTGGGATTCATGCTTCAGGTTCTCAATTGCTGCACAAACACATTTATTTATGTGCTGACCCAGGATAAATTCAGAGAGGAGCTAAAGAATGGGGTAAAATATCCACTGAATTCAATTGCAAAAGTATTTAAATAAGTGAAATAGCTGAAGTGTTTCCCACACAATATTTATCGGCGATTGCAATACAGCTCAAAACATGTTTAATGGATCAATCGATATTGGTACAACATTTTAAGCAAAGTTGCAAATCGATGCTTGCTGTAATATATTCTCCTTAATAAACTGTGTTATGTATTGTCACAGATGTGATTCTTATGTTAAAACTTTTCCTGCTATTAACTGTGAAAATTAAAATAAACGAAGACTGAACATGCACAGGAAATTCAGCTTCTCTTCTGATGGGAACAATTGTTCTAACGATACACGATGCTGCAACATTCTTCCAGCAGACACGAAACCCATCCAATAAATCATCGTGTGCAACATTAATAATCACCTGGGCATGTTCAGCCCATATCAGGCCAGCCAAAGAAACTGGAGACAAGCATGACCCGTAAGAGTGTCGTGTAAAAAGCAAGATTGTCAATTGCAGCCACTTTCCTCTCAACGCAACAAACAATATCTGAAATGTACTGCCTTACAACCTTCCACAATATCTGAGACACTTCCTTCACCAGCAACTCTTACTTTACCTAATATCTTTAACCAGTAAGACGCAGTTGAAGGCTCTTGTGACAGATTTTCTGTTACCAATACACGTTTTCACCCAATGAATGAATGCGCTATGAATCCAGAGATGTATCACGTATTATTTTTGATCATTTTCACTCGAGCAAATTTCTTCTATCATGAGAACTAGCCTAAAAGCAAAGAGAAGGTAGAATTATCCTCACTCCCCATGGGTTGTGCTCTAAAAACTCCCCTGCAAACTAAGATGCTTGTGCTCGCTCGATGAGGCAAGAGGCCTTTGTTGAAAATACAAACAATAAGAGCTATGAAGGAGACGTTCATGAACAGCTAAGACCAGGTATCTCAGAATCATTGCTTATATTGTACATGTAATACTGGTTCAAATTACACTTAATAATACTTATAACTCAACGTTGCTCTTTTAATTGAGGGACTCAAACACCTCACAATTCCGATTTTGGTTTACAGGCTTAATCAGATCTAATCCAATCATATGCATTTGATCAAAACTACCACTTTTTTTTATCTTTTTCTCTTAACATTATTTAGGATGTGATAACAGGGCACTTAGAAAATCATAATATGATTAGGCAGGCTCAACATGGTTTTTTGAAAGGGAAAATGTGTTTAGCAAATTTATTGTAGTATATTGAGGATGCAACGAGCAGGGTAGATGAAGGGGAAGCAGTGGATGTACTATATTTGGATTTCCGAAAGTCATTCGATAAGGAGCCACGTTAAAGATTGTTATGGAAGATTAAGACTTATTAGGGCGGGGTAAATTACTGGCATGGTTAGAGGATTGATTAACGGGCAGAAAACAGAGAGCAGGGTTAACCGTGTCATTTTCTGGGCGAGGGGAGAGAGTCTGGCCGAGGGGAGAGAGTCTGGCCGAGGGGAGAGAGTCTGGGTGTGGAGAGTCTGGGCGTGGAGAGAGTCTGGGCAAGGGGCAGGCTATAATTATTGGGGTGGCGAAAGGATTATTGGTTGGGTCACAATTATTTACAATCTAAATTAATGATTTACATGAAGGGGCCGAGTGTAATGTACTCAATTTTGACGACGATACAAAGCTAGGTGGGAAAGTAAGTTGTGTGGAAGATACAAGGATCCTGCAAAGTGATATAGACAGGTTACGTGATTGGGCAGTATAATGTGAGGAAATGTGAGGTTATTCACTTTGGTAGGAAGAATAGAAAAAGAGAATACATTTTAACTGGTGCCAAAATATTGAATGTTGAAGTTCAGAGAGATATAGGTTTTATCGAACAGGAACCTTAGAAGGTCAGCATGCAGGTACAGCAAACAATTAGGAAGGCAAATGGCTTGTTGGTCTTTATTGCAATGGGATGGAGTGCAAGAGTCAGGAAGCCTCACTCCCATTGTACAGGGCTTTGGGGAGACCACACTTGGAGTACTGAGCACAGTTATGGTCTCCTTAATTGAGAAAGGTTATACCTGCCTTAGAGGCGGTACAACAACAGTTTACGAGATTGATCCATGCGATGGGAGGATTGTACTATGAGGAGAGTTTGAGTAGACCGGGCCTATACTCTATGTGGCAAGATTGGAGGCAGTGATGCTACTGAGGCAGAAGTCAGTGAACTTTGTTATAGAGAGACTGATGGTTATAACGCAGCACCTAGGATCACAGAGGTGCTGAGGTTCATTGGCAGCTCACGGCCAATGTGGGGATTGGGATTGGTGGTTAGGGAACAAAGTTTGTAAAGTTTGTAAAATTTGACTAAACATGATGGCTTTTGCCTTGCCAATGTTTGTTCAGAGAAAGTTATGGCTCATTCAAAGCAGGATTATGGAAAAGTAGTCGGATAACACAGGAAAGGGGGGGTCGAGAGAGGGGATGTTAAAACTGGTGGCGTGCGGGTGGGTCAGGGGGTGAGTGTGGGACGTGCGTGGGTCAGGGTGAGTGCGGGACTTGCGGGTGGGTCAGGGTGAGAATGCGGGATGTGCGGGTGGGTCAGGGGGTGAGTGCGGGATGTGCGTGTGGGTCAGGGTGAGTGCGGGACGTGCGGGAGGGTCAGGGTGAGAGTGCGGGATGTGCGGGTGGGTCAGGGGGTGAGTGCGGGATGTGCGTGTGGGTCAGGGTGAGTGCGGGACGTGCGGGTGGGTCAGGGGGAGAGTGCGGGATGTGCGGGTGGGTCAGGGTGAGTGCGGGACGTCCAGGCGGGTCAGGGGGTGAGTGCGGGATGTGCAGGTGGGTCAGGGCCAGTGCGGGACGTGCGGGTGGGTCAGGGTGCGTGCGGGACATGTGGGTTGGTCAAGGTGCGAGTGCGGGACAGGAGTGAGTGCGGGACGTGCGGGTGGGTCAATGGGCAAGTGCAGGACGTGCGGGTGGGTCAATGTGAGTGCTGGACGTGCGGGTGGGTCAGGGGGTGAGTGCGGGACGTGCGGGTGTGTCATGGGGTCAGTGCGGGACGTGCGGGTGAGTCGGGGTGAGTGCGGGACGTGCGGGTGGTTCAGGGGGTGAGTGCGGGTCGTGCATGTGGGTCAGGGGGTCAGTGTGGAACGTGCGGGCGGGTCAGGGTGAGTGCGGGAGGGACAGGGGGTGAGTGCGGGACGTGCAGGTGGGTCAGGGTGTCAGTGCGGGACGTGCGGGAGGTTAAGGGGGTGAGTGCGGGACGTGCGGGTGGGTCAGGGTGAGTGCTGGACGTGCGGGTGGGTCAGGGGGTGAGTGCGGGACGTGCGGGTGTGTCATGGGGTCAGTGCGGGACGTGCGGGTGAGTCGGGGTGAGTGCGGGACGTGCGGGTGGTTCAGGGGGTGAGTGCGGGTCGTGCATGTGGGTCAGGGGTTCAGTGTGGAACGTGCGGGCGGGTCAGGGTGAGTGCGGGAGGGTCAGGGGATGAGTGCGGGACGTGCGGGTGGGTCAGGGTGAGTGCAGGTGGGTCAGGGGGTGAGGGCGGGACATGCAGGTGGGTCAGGGGGTGAGTGCAGGACGTGCGGGTGGGTCAGGGAGTCAGTGCAGGTGGTTCAGGGGGTGAGTGCGGGACGTGCAGGTGGGTCAGGGGTTGAGTGCGGGATGTGCGGGTGGGTCAGGGGGTCAGTGTGGGACGTGCGGGTGGGTCAGGGTGAGTGCGGGTGGGTGAGGGGGTGAGTGCGGGACATGCAGGTGGGTCAGGGGGTGAGTGCGGGACGTGCGGGTGGGTCAGGGTGAGTGCAGGTGGGTCAGGGTGTGAGTGCGGGATGTGCGGGTGTGGCAGCGTGAGTGCGGGTGGGTCAGGGGGTGATTGCAGGACATGCGGTTGGGTCAGGGTGACTGCGGGTGGGTCAGGGTGAGTGCGGGATGTGCGGCTGGGTCAGGGAGTGCGGGCGGTACGTGCGGGTGAGTCAGGGTGAGTGTGGGACGTGCGGGTGGGTCAGGGTGAGTGCAGGACGGTCAGGGTGAGTGCGGGACGTGCGGGTGGGTCAGGGTGAGAGCGGGACGTGTGGGTGGGTCAGGGTGAGTGCGGGACTTGCGGGTGGGTCAGGGGGAGAGTGCGGGATGTGCGGGTGGGTCTGGGTGAGTGCGGGTGGGTCAGGGAGAGTGCAGGACGTGCGGTTGGTTCAGGGCGAGTGAGGGAGGGTCAGGGTGTGAGTGCAGGACGTGTGGGTGGGTCAGGGGTGGGGGGGCGGAGTGCGGGACGTGCGGGTGGGTCAGGGGGCGAGTGCGGGACGTGCGGGTGGGTCAGTGTGAGTGCGGGACATGCGGGTGGGTCAGGGGGTCAGTGCGGGACGTGCGGATGAGTCAGGGGGTGAGTGCGGGACGTGCGAGTGGGTCAGCGGTTGAGTGCGGGAGGTGCGGGTGTGTCGGGGTGAGTGCGGGATGTGCGGGGTGGGTCAGGGGGTGAGTGCGGGACGTGCGGGTGGGTCAGGGGGTGAGTGCGGGAGGGTCAGGGGGTGAGTGCGGGAGGTGCGGGTGTGTCGGGGTGAGTGCGGGACGTGCGGGTGGCTCAGGGTGAGTGCCGGATGTGCGGGGTGGGTCAGGGGGTGAGTGCGGGACGTGCGGGTGGGTCAGGGGGTGAGTGCGGGAGGGTCAGGGGGTGAGTGCGGGATGTGCGGGTGGGTCAGGGTGAGTGCGGGACATGCGGGTGGGTCAGGGGGTGAGTGCGGGATGGGTGGGTGGGTCAGGGTCAGTGCGGGTGGTTCAGGGGGTGAGTGCGGGACGTGCGGTTGGGTCAGGGGGTGCGTGCGGGAGGTTCAGGGGGTGAGTGCGGGATGGTCAGGGAGTGCGTGCAGGACGTGCGGGTGGGTCAGTGTGTATGCAGGTGAGTTCAGCCCCTCCTAATAAACAGGCACGTATCCTTCTGCTGGGCTCTGCCCCACACCAGAATTACTACTTAGATCAAATCCCTTCACTAGAAAACACACACAAGATTCACTTTGACTGTGCTAAGAGGCAGAAACTGATCTTATTTCACATTCCATTGCAAGGCCACATGCTGGGTAATTGTGCTCGGTGGTCAGACTTTCCCAGTCTCATGATGAAGGGTCCCAGACCTGAAACGTTAACTCTGTTTCTCTCTCCATGGATGCGGCCTGGCCTGCTGAGTATTTCCAACATTTTCTGTTGTTATTTCAGATTTCCAGCATCTGCAGTATTTTGCGATGATATCATTCTCACCATTTCCTGACTGAAAGTGTAGCCTTTTTGTCCTGTCTGCAGGACTAGTATTTATCCGTGTCAATGGGACTCTCTCTGACCTTTCTCCCCAGTCCATCTCCAGGACCAGTGTGTATCTGAGTCAATGGGAATCTCTCTGACCTTTCTCCCCAGTCTATCTCCAGGAACAGTGTGTATCTGAGTCAATGGGACTCTCTCTGACCTTTCTCCCCAGCCCATCTCCAGGACCAGTGTGTATCTGAGTCAATGGGACTCTCTCTGACCTTTCTCCCCAGTCCATCTCCAGGACTAGTGTGTATCTGAGTCAATGGGACTCTCTGACCTTTCTCCCCAGTCCATCTCCAGGATTAATGTGTATCCGAGTCAATGGGACTCTCTCTGACCTTTCTCCCCAGTCTATCTCCAGGACCAGTGTGTATCTGAGTCAATGGGACTCTCTCGGACCTTTCTCCCCAGTCCATCTCCAGGATTAATGTGTATCCGAGTCAATGGGACTCTCTGACCTTTCTCCCCAGTCCATCTCCAGGATTAATGTGTATCCGAGTCAATGGGACTCTCTCTGACCTTTCTCCCCAGTCTATCTCCAGGACCAGTGTGTATCTGAGTCAATGGGACTCTCTCGGACCTTTCTCCCCAGTCTATCTCCAGGACCAGTGTGTATCTGAGTCAATGGGACTCTCTCTGACCTTTCTCCCCAGTCCATCTCCAGGATTAATGTGTATCCGAGTCAATGGGACTCTCTGACCTTTCTCCCCAGTCCATCTCCAGGATTAATGTGTATCCGAGTCAATGGGACTCTCTCTGACCTTTCTCCCCAGTCTATCTCCAGGACCAGTGTGTATCTGAGTCAATGGGACTCTCTCGGACCTTTCTCCCCAGTCTATCTCCAGGACCAGTGTGTATCTGAGTCAATGGGACTCTCTCTGACCTTTCTCCCCAGTCCATCTCCAGGACCAGTGTGTATCTGAGTCAATGGGATTCTCTCTGACCTTTCTCCCCAGTCTATCTCCAGGACCAGTGTGTATCTGAGTCAATGGGACTCTCTCTGACCTTTCTCCCCAGTCCATCTCCAGGTCCAGTGTGTATCTGAGTCAATGGGACTCTAACTGACCTTTCTCCCCAGTCCATCTCCAGGACCAGTGTGTATCTGAGTCAATGGGACTCTCTGACCTTTCTCCCCAGTCCATCTCCAGGAACAGTGTGTATCTGAGTCAATGGGACTCTCTGACCTTTCTCCCCAGTCCATCTCCAGGAACAGTGTGTATCTGAGTCAATGGGAATCTCTCTGACCTTTCTCCCCAGTCTATCTCCAGGAACAGTGTGTATCTGAGTCAATGGGACTCTCTCTGACCTTTCTCCCCAGTCCATCTCCAGGACCAGTGTGTATCTGAGTCAATGGGACTCTCTCTGACCTTTCTCCCCAGTCTATCTCCAGGTCCAGTGTGTATCTGAGTCAATGGGACTCTCTGATCTTTCTCCCCAGTCCATCTCCAGGACCAGTGTGTATCTGAGTCAATGGGATTCTCTGACCTTTCTCCCCAGTCCATCTCCAGGACCAGTGTGTATCTGAGTCAATGGGACTCTCTCTGACCTTTCTCCCCAGTCCATCTCCAGGACCAGTGTGCATCTAAGTCAATGGGACTCTCTCTGACCTTTCTCCCCAGTCTATCTCCAGGAACAGTGTGTATCTGAGTCAATGGGACTCTCTCGGACCTTTCTCCCCAGTCCATCTCCAGGACCAGTGTGCATCTAAGTCAATGGGACTCTCTCTGACCTTTCTCCCCAGTCCATCTCCAGGACCAGTGTGCATCTAAGTCAATGGGACTCTCTCTGACCTTTCTCCCCAGTCCATCTCCAGGACCAGTGTGTATCTGAGTCAATGGGACTCTCTCTGACCTTTCTCCCCAGTCCATCTCCAGGACCAGTGTGTATCTGAGTCAATGGGACTCTCTGACCTTTCTCCCCAGTCCATCTCCAGGACCAGTGTGTATCTGAGTCAATGGGACTCTCTCTGACCTTTCTCCCCAGTCCATCTCCAGGACCAGTGTGTATCTGAGTCACTGGGCTCTCTCTGACCTTTCTCCCCAGTCTATCTCCAGGTCCAGTGTGTATCTGAGTCAATGGGACTCTCTCTGACCTTTCTCCCCAGTCCATCTCCAGGACCAGTATGTATCTGAGTCAATGGGACTCTCTCTGACCTTTCTCCCCAGTCCATCTCCAGGACTAGTGTGTATCTGTGTCAATGGGGCTCTCTCTGACCTTTCTCCCCAGTCCATCTCCAGGACCAGTGTGTATCTGAGTCAATGGGACTCTCTCTGACCTTTCTCCCCAGTCCATCTCCAGGACCAGTGTGTATCTGAGTCAATGGGACTCTCTCTGACCTTTCTCCCCGTCTATCTCCAGGACCAGTGTGTATCTGAGTCAATGGGACTCTCTCTGACCTTTCTCCCCAGTCTATCTCCAGGACCAGTGTGTATCTGTGTCAATGGGACTCTCTCTGACCTTTCTCCCCAGTCCATCTCCAGGTCCAGTGTGTATCTGAGTCAATGCGACTCTCTCTGACCATTCTCCCCAGTCCATCTCCAGGACCAGTGTGTATCTGAGTCAATGGGACACTCTCTGACCTTTCTCCCCAGTCCATCTCCAGGACCAGTGTGTATCTGAGTCAATGGGACTCTCTCTGTCACCTCTCCCCAGTCCATCTCCAGGACCAGAGCGTATCTGAGTCACTGGGATGCTCTCTGACCTTTCTCCCCAATCTCCAGGACCAGTGTGTATCTAAGTCAATGGGACTCTCTCTGAACCTTTCTCCCCAGTCTATCTCCAGGACCAGTGTGTATCTGTGTCAATGGGACTCTCTCTGACATTTCTCCCCAGTCCATCTCCAGGACCAGTGTGTATCTGAGTCAATGGGACTCTCTGACCTTTCTCCCCAGTCTATCTCCAGGACCAGTGTGTATCTGAGTCAATGGGACTCTCTCTGACCTTTCTCCCCAGTCCATCTCCAGGACCAGTGTGTATCTGAGTCAATGGGACTCTCTCTGACCTTTCTCACCAGTCTATCTCCAGGTCCAGTGTGTATCTGAGTCAATGGGACTCTCTCTGACCTTTCTCCCCAGTCTATCTCCAGGACCAGTGTGCATCTAAGTCAATGGGACTCTCTCTGACCTTTCTCCCCAGTCTATCTCCAGGACCAGTGTGTATCTGAGTCAATGGGACTCTCTCTGACCTTTCTCCCCAGTCTATCTCCAGGACCAGGGTGTATCTGTGTCAATGGGACTCTCTCTGACCTTTCTCCCCAGTCTATCTCCAGGACCAGTGTGTATCTGAGTCAATGGGACTCTCTCTGACCTTTCTCCCCAGTCTATCTCCAGGACCAGTGTGTATCTGTGTCAATGGGACTCTCTCTGACCTTTCTCCCCAGTCTATCTCCAGGACCAGTGTGCATCTAAGTCAATGGGACTCTCTCTGACCTTTCTCCCCAGTCAATCTCCAGGACCAGTGTGTATCTGAGTCAATGGGACTCTCTCTGACCTTTCTCCCCAGCCCATCTCCAGGACCAGTGTGTATCTGAGTCAATGGGACTCTCTGACCTTTCTCCCCGGTCCATCTCCAGGATTAATGTGTATCTGAGTCAATGGGACTCTCTCTGACCTTTCTCCCCGGTCCATCTCCAGGACCAGTGTGTATCAGAGTCATTGGGGCAGAAATTCGGGTCGGGGGCTTGCCGCGCGTGCAAGCCCCCGATCTGCACTTACCCGACGCGCCGGCCATTGAGCTTCAGGGAGGCCTGGAATTCCTGTTTTAAAATGTTGACTCCCGGGCAGCGTCCGACGTCACGCCGCCCAGGAGTGCAGCCAGCGCGAAGCCTGGAGCGCGCAGCGCAAGTGAGACACGCCCCTTGAGGTCTCAGTTTAAAAGGACACGCCCCCAATGCTTCTCACCAGCTGCAAAGCATTTTTAAATGTAGAGCAGCATTTTAAATAGGTTTTTTGTATTTTTAAGAAGCTTTTCGTAACTTTTATAAACTTTTAAAAACGGTTACATTATTTTGAAGAATCTGAAGTAGTTTTAAACAGAATTAAAGCGATTTCAAGACTTTTAAAAGCCCTGAAATCATTTTTTTCATTCCATTTATTTAATTAGCAACATCGTCGTCGTACGTATCCTCACACTGTTCCCTTTGGGGAACTGTATGAAGTGGTGGAAGGATTTCTGGCCGTGATTAACGCTCCATCCGTGACCGTAACCATCATTGTACCAGCCATTAGGGTGGTTAGTCCTATGGCGGGAGGGTTTTACGGGCTCCCACAACCTATACGAGGTGGGGGGCCACCCACACCCACGGATGCAAATATCCCACTGGATGTCTACCCAGAATTTAGAGCCGGAGCTCCGACTCCACTTGCCGGGACTGTCTGGAGCAGGGTTCGAAACCCTACACCGTGTGGCCCAGTGGCGGGGATGCTACTGCTACGCCAAAGGCCCACTCAGATTAGCAACATTAAATGGCTGGAATGAGCACAATTCACGGCATTAAAAGAACTCACAATTGAACTGATGATGACCTCAGCAATCTCCTCAATGAGGTGGAGGTGCAGCGCCTGCTCATCATTGGTAATGAGAAGTCCAAGGCGCCGCAAAAAGGACAGATGATAGCTTGGTCTTTCAAGTGGCAGCATAGGGCTCCAGTCACGGGGAGGGAAAAGGTGCAGGAAACGTAAGGGTGTCATCTTTTGCGCGGAGTGGGCCTTTTGCGTAGCGGTAAGCATCCCCGCCGCTGGGCCAGAAGGAGTGGGGTTTCAAACCCCGCTCCAGCCAGTCCCGGCAAGTGGAGTCGGAGCTCCAACTATAAATTCTGGGTGGACATCCAGCGGGATACTTGCGTCCGCGGGTGTGGGTGGCCCCTCCCCTCGGATGGGTTGTGGGAGCCCGTAAAACCCTCGCGCCATAGGACTAACCACCCTAATGGCTGGTATGAAGCTGGTTATGGTCACGGAAGGAGCGTTAACGTGGCCAGAAATCCTTCCACCACTTCATACAGTTCCTGAAAGGGAACAGTGTGAGGATACGTATGACGATGACCTCTTGCGCAATGCACCTCCTTGGACCCTCAGTCGCAGATGCGAGGGGGCAAATCGTGCAATTTTTAAATTTTTCATTTTATTGACATGTAAAATGTTGGCCCATTAATTCCCTTCCAAACGCGCGAGTACGGTCGGGGTACTCGCGCGTCTGGCAAGAGGAAATGCCGGTTTTCAGCATGCACAGCACATGCGGGGAAAACCGGCATTTCCTGTCCTCCGAACGAAGGGGTTCAGAGGCAGAACGCGTGCGAATGCACAGGCAGCGCGTCCGCAGTAAAATTCGCCGGTTTCATTCATGCTTTCAGTGAGGTTAAGTCCTTACAACTTACACATGAAAAAAGCATGAGTACAGTTGCTCCAGAGGCTGCGGAGGACGATATTTTTTATCATGGATCTTCTGAAAGGGAATATTTTTGTTTGGGAAAGGGAGGAATGTTATTTTAAGAAATGCTGAGGTAAGTTTTAAAGTTTATTTTATGTTTTTTAAAACGGGTTTTCAGTACTGTAGGTAGAAGGATCAATTGTGGCTATGTGAATTGAATTTGCTGTGTTTATTAATGTGAAAATGACTCCAACATTTTTAAGAAAGAAACTTTTCATCAGTAATATATTCTTTTAAGTAATTATGTATGTATGTCTGTATATATTCCTTTGCGTGTATGTATATATTCCTTTACTTATGTGTATGAATGTATGTATTTAATTATGACTTTCAGAGAAAGTAACTTATTGGAAAATCATAATTAAATACATATATTCATACACATAAGTAAAGGAATATATACATACATGTAAAGGAATATATACAGACATACATACAGAATTACTTAAAAGAATATATTTTAGAACAGTCATTTTCACATTAAACACAGCAAATTCAATTCACACAGCCACAATTGCTCCTTCTACCTACAGTAATGAAAAGCCGTTTAAAAAAAAATTAAACTTTAAAACTTACCTCATCATTTCTTAAAATAACTTTACTCCCTTTCCCAAACAGAAATATTGCCTTTCAGAAGCTCCACGATAAAATATATCTTCCTCCGCAACCTCTGGAACAACTTTGCACATGCTTTTTTCATGTGTAAGTTGCAAGGACTTACCCTCACTGAATCCATGAATGAAATCGACGAAGTTCACTGCGCACGCGCTGCCTGTGCAGTTGCACGCATTCTGCCTCTGAACCCCTTCGTTCAGAGGACATGAAATGCCGGTTTTCTCCGCAAGCGCTGTGCATGCTGAAAACCGGCATTTCCTGCGGCCAGACGCGTGAGTACCCCGACAGTACTCACGCGTTTGGAATGGAATTACTGGGCCATTGGGATTCTCTCTTACCTTTTTCCCCGTCGATCTCTGGAAGCTCTTTGAATCCGAAGATTTCGCTCCGGTTGGTGCTCTCAAAACCCTGCGTTGGTTCACCTGTTGTCATTCTTCAGTCTATAATCCCTGTTTACTCTCAGCTGTGGACCTTCCTCAATCACCGGGAAACCTAATTAAGGCAGGCCTGAAAATAACAATATGAATAGTGTAAACTAATGTAATGTAGACAATTCTTCTGCTTAATAAAAATAAATGTTTGGGTCCGAGTGCTTCTGTCTGATTTTGTACCTTGACTCAGATCCCCGCCACGCCCGCCTGGGCTTCCAGCTAATCACCAAAGTTCATGAGAGAAATGCACAATTTCCCTGTGCTTTAGGCAAACCGAAGCTGGGGCCATCTTTCCCGGGTAACACACGGTCTGATCTCAGTGAGCCCATCCTCTCCGGGTTACACACTGTCTGATCCCACTGGGCCCACCTTTCCCAGGTAACACACGGTGTGATCTCACTGGGCCCATCCTCTCCGGGTTACACACTGTCTTATCTCACTGGGCCCATCCTCCACGGGTTACACACTGTCTGTTCTCACTGGGCCCATCCTCCCCGCATTACACACTGTCTGTTCTCACTGGACCCATCCTCCCCGGGTTACACACTGTCTTATCTCACTGGGCCCATCCTCCCCGGGTTACACACTGTCTGATCTCACTGGGCCCATCCTCCCCGGGTTACACACTGTCTGATCTCACTGGACCCATCCTCCCCAGGTTACACACTGTCTGTTCTCACTGGGCCCATCCTCCCCGGGTTACACACTGTCTGATCTCACTGGACCCATCCTCCCCAGGTTACACACTGTCTTATCTCACTGGGCCCATCCTCCCCGGGTTACACACTGTCTGATCTCACTGGGCCCATCCTCCCCGGGTTACACACTGTCTGATCTCACTGGGCCCATCCTCCCCGGGATACACACTGTCTGATCTCACTGGGCCCATCCTCCCCGGGTTACACACAGTCTGATCTCACTGGGCCCATCCTCCCCGGGTTACACACTGTCTGATCCCACTGGGCCCATCCTCCCCGGGTTACACACTGTCTGATCTCACTGGGCCCATCCTCCCCGGGTTACACACTGTCTGATCTCACTGGGCCCATCCTCCCCGGGTTACACACCGTCTTATCTCACTGGGCCCATCCTCCCCGGGTTATACAATGCCTGATCTCACTGGACCCATCCTCCCTGGGTTGCCCACTGTCTGATCTCACTGGGCCCATCCTCCCCGGGTTATACAATATCTGATCTCACTGGGCCCATCCTCCCCGCGTTACACACTGCCTGATCTCACTGGGCCCATGCTCCCCGCGTTACACACTGTCTGATCTCACTGGGCCCATCCTCACCGGGTAACACACTGTCTGATCTCACTGGACCCATCCTCCCCGGGTTACACACTGTCTGATCTCACTGGGCCCATCCTCCCCGGGTTACACACTGTCTGATCTCACTGGGCCCATCCTCCCCGGGTTACACACTGTCTGATCTCACTGGACCCATCCTCCCCGGGTTACACACTGTCTGATCTCACTGGGCCCATCCTCCCCGGGTTACACACCGTCTTATCTCACTGGGCCCATCCTCCCCGGGTTATACAATGTCTGATCTCACTGGACCCATCCTCCCTGGGTTGCGCACTGTCTGATCTCACTGGGCCCATCCTCCCCGGGTTATACAATATCTGATCTCACTGGACCCATCCTCCCTGGGTTACACACTGTCTGATCTCACTGGGCCCATCCTCCCCGGGTTACACACTGTCTGATCTCACTGGGCCCATCCTCCCCGGGTTACACACTGTCTGATCTCACTGGGCTCATCCTCCCCGGATTACACACTGTCTGATCTCACTGGGCCCATCCTCCCCGGGTTACACACTGTCTGATCTCACTGGACCCATCCTCCCCAGGTAATACACTATCTTATCTCACTGGGCCCATCCACCCCGGGTTACACACTGATCTCACTGGGCCCATCCTCCACTGGTTACACACTGTCTGATCTCACTGTGTCCATCCTCCCCGGGTCCATCCTCCCCGGGTTACACACTGTCTGATCTCACTGGGCCCATCCTCTACGGGTTATACAATGTCTGATCTCACTGGACCCATCCTCCCTGGGTTACACACTGTCTGATCTCACAGGACCCATCCTCCCTGGGTTACACACTGTCTGATCTCACTGGGCCCATCCTCCCCGGGTTATACAATGTCTGATCTCACAGGACCCATCCTCCCTGGGTTACACACTGTCTGATCTCACTGGGCCCATCCTCCCCGGGTTATACAATGTCTGATTTCGCTGGGCCCATCCTCCCCGGGTTATACAATGTCTGATCTCATTGGGCCCATCCTCCCTGGGTTACGCACTGTCTGATCTCACTGGGCCCATCCTCCCCGGGTTATTCACTGTCTGATCTCACTGGGCCCATCCTCCCCGGGTTACACACTGTCTTATCTCACTGGGCCCATCCTCCCTGGGTTACACACTGTGTGATCTCACTGGGCCCATCCTCCCCGGGTTACACACTGTCTGATCTCACTGGGCCCATCCTCCCTGGGTTACACACTCTCTGATCTCACTGCGCTCATCCTCCCCGGGTTGCACACTGTCTGATCTCACTGGGCCCATCCTCCCGGGTTACACACTGTCTGCTCTCACTGGGCCCATCCTCCCCGGGTTACACACGGACAGATCTCACTGTGCCCATCCTCCCCGTGTTGCACACTGTCTGATCTCACTGGGCCCATCCTCCCCGGGTTACACACTGTCTGTTCTCACTGGGCCCATCCTCCCCGCGTTACACACTGTCTGATCTCACTGGGCACATACTCACCGGATTACACACTGTCTGACCTCACTGGGCCCATCCTCCCCGGATTACACACTGTCTGATCTCACTGGGCCCATCCTCCCCGGGTTACACACTGTCTGATCTCACTGGACCCATCCTCCCCAGGTTATACACTATCTGATCTCACTGGGCCCATCCCCCCCGGGTTACACACTGATCTCACTGGGCCCATCCTCCCCGGGTTACACACTGCCTGTTCTCACTGGGCCCATCCTCCCCGCGTTACACACTGTCTGATCTCACTGGGCCCATCCTCCCCGGGTTACACACTGTCTGATCTCACTGGGCCCATCCTCCCCAGATTACACACTGTCTTATCTCACTGGGCCCATCCTCCCCGGGTTACACACCGTCTTATCTCACTGGGCCCATCCTCCCCGCGTTACACACTGTCTGATCTCACTGGGCACATACTCCCCGGATTACACACTGTCTGATCTCACTGGGCCCATCCTCCCCGGATTACATACAGTCTGATCTCACTGAGCCCATCCTCCCCGGGTTACACACTGTCTGATCTCACTGGACCCATCCTCCCCGAGTTACACACTGTCTGATCTCACTGGGCACATCCTCCCCAGGTTATACACTATCTGATCTCACTGGGCCCATTCCCCCCGGGTTACACACTGATCTCACTGGGCCCATCCTCCCCGGGTTACACACTGTCTGATCTCACTGTGTCCATCCTCCCCGGGTCCATCCTCCCCAGGTTACACACTGTCTTATCTCACAGGGCCCATCCTCCCTGGGTTACGCACTGTCTGATCTCACTGGGCCCATCCTCCCCGGGTTATACAATGTCTGATCTCACTGGACCCATCCTCCCTGGGTTACACACTGTCTGGTCTCATTGGGCCCATCCTCCCCGGGTTGCACACTGTCTGATCTCACTGGGCCCATCCTCCCGGGTTACACACTGTCTGATCTCACTGGGCCTATCCTCACCGGGTTACACACTGTCTGATCTCACTGGGCCCATCCTCCCCGGGTACACACTGCCTGATCTCACTGGGCCCATCCTCCCCGGGTTACACACCGTCTGATCTCACTGGGCCCATCCTCCCCGGGTTACACACTGTCTGATCTCACTAGGCCCATCCTCCCCGGGTTACACACTGATCTCACTGGGCCCATCCTCCCCGGGTTACACACTGTCTGAACACACTGGGCCCATCCTCCCCGGGTTACACACTGTCTGATCTCACTGGGCCCATCCTCCCCGGATTACACACTGTCTGATCGCACCAGACCCATCCTCCCCGGATTACACACTGTCTGATCTCACTGGGCCCATCCTCCCCGGGTTACACACTGTCTGATCTCACTGGGCCCAACCTCCCCGGGTTACACACTGTCTGATCTCACTGGGCCCATCCTCACCAGGTTACACACTGTCTGATCTCACTGGGCCCATCCTCCCCAGATTACACACTGTCTGATCGCACTGGGCCCATCCTCCCCGGGTTACACAATCATAGAAATTTACTGCACAGAAGGGGGACATTCGGCCCATCTTGTCCGCGCTAGCTGAGAAAGAGCTATCAACGCTAATCTCACGTTCCAGCCCTTGATCCGTAGCCTTGTAGGTTGCAGCACTTCAGGTGCATATCCAAGTACTTTTTAAATGTGATGAGGTTCTCTGCCTCTACCACCCTTTCAGACAGTGAGTTCCAGACCCCCACCACCCTCTGGGTGAAAAAACGTCTCCTCAAATCTCCTCTAATCCAGTGACCATCTGCTTCAAATCTATGCCCCCCTGGTTATTGATCCTTCTGCTAAGGGAAATAGGTCTTTCCTGTCCACTGTATCTAGGCCCCTCAAAATTTTATACACCTGAATTCGGTCTCCCTTCAGCCTTCTCAGTTCCAAAGAAAACATACCCCAGCCTATGCAATCTTTCCACATAGCTAAAATTCCCCAGCCCAGGCAAAATCCTCGTAAATCTCCTCTGCACCCTCTCTAGTGCAATCACATCCTTCCTGTAATGTGTTGACCAGAACTGCACCCAGTATTCTAGCTGTGGCCTAACTAGTGTTTTATACAGTTCAAGCATAACCTCCCTGCTCTTATATTCTATGCCTCGGCTAGTAAAGACCTTTCTCCCCAGTACATCCACTAGAGGGTGCAGAGCAGATTTAATTTCTTTCACCCAAAGGGTGGTGGGGTCTGGAACTCGCTGCCTGAAAGGGTGGTAGAGGCAGAGACCCTCATCACATTTAAAAAGTACTTGGGTGTGCACTTGGAAGAGCCGTAACCTACAGGGCTACGGAGCAAGAGTCTGCAGGACAGGTTCATGGAATTCATTCGGGACAGTTTCCTGGAACAATATATCATGGAACCAACCATGGAACAGGCAATTTTAGAACTTGTATTGTGTAATAATACAGGGCTAATTAGCAATCTCATAGTAAAGCACCCTCTGGGGCAGAGTGATCTTAATATAATAGAACTTCACGTTAATTTTGAGAGTGACTTGCCTAAGTCCAAAACTAGAGTCTTAAACTTAAATAAAGCCAATTACATAGGTATGAGGGGCGAGCTGGCTAAGGTAGATTGGAAAAATAGATTAAAATGTATGGCGGTAGATAAGCAGTGGCTAGCTCGCATTTAAAGAAATATTTCATAATTCTCAACTAAAATATATTGAATTGAGAAACAATAACTCCACAGGAAATGTGATCCAACTGTGGATAACTAAAGAAGTTATGGATAGCATTAGATTGAAAGAAGATTATAAAATGTTGCAAAGAATAATAGTAAGCATGAGGATTGGGAGAGTTTCAGAAACCAGCAAAGGTTGACCAAAAAATTGATGAAAAGGGAAAAAATGGAATGACAGGAAACTGGCAAGAAACATAAAAGCAGGTTGTAAGAGCTTCTACAAGTATGTAAAAAGGGAGAGAGTAGCAAAAGTAAACATTGGTCCCTTAGAGGCTGAGACAGGAGAAATTATTATGGGGAATAAGGAAATGGCAGTGTAAGGGGACAAAAAAACTTCTTAGAATTAAAGTTAGAAGAAACTATAACTATAAGGCTGATAAGCTCGTCTCCTACCCTTGCTTAGGAATGTAGGACCTAGATATGACAGGAACTATAAGGCTAACAATCTTGTCCTTTGTCCTTGCTTAATAGATAAGAGTCATAGAGTTATACAGCACAGAAAGAGGCCCTTCGGCCCATCGCGTCCGCGCCGGCCATCAAGCCCTGTCTAATCTAATCCCATTTTCCAGCATTTGGTCCGTAGCCTTGTATGCTATGGCATTTCAAGTGCTCATCCAAATGCTTCTTGAATATTGTGAGGGTTCATGCCTCTACCAGCCTTTCAGGCAGTGAGTTCCAGATTCCAACCACCATCTGGGTGAAAAAGTTTTTCCTCAAATCCCCTCTAAACCTCCTGCCCCTTAACTTGAATCTATGCCCCCTTGTTATTGACCCCTCTACTAAGGGTAAAAGTTCCTTACTATCTACCCTATCTATGAGCCTCATAAGTTTGTACACTTCAATCAGATCCCCCCTCAGCCTTCTCTGCTCCAAGGAAAACAACCCCAGCCTGTCCAGTCTTTCTTCATAGCTGAAGCGCTCCAGCCCAGGTAACATCCTAGTAAATCTCCTCTGCACCCTCTCCAAAGCAATCACATCCTTCCTATAGTGTGGCGACCAGAACTGCACACAGTACTCCAGGTGTGGCCTAAATAGCGTTTTGTACAGCTCCATCATAACCTCCCTGCTCTTATATTCTATGCCTCGGCTAATGAAGGCAAGTATCCCATACGCCTTTTTAACCACCTTATCCACCTGTTCTGCTGCAGGGAACTATGTACATGCACACTAAGGTCTCTCTGATCCTCAGTCTTTCCGACTGTCTTAACATTCATTTGTGTATTCCCTTGCCTTGTCAGCCCATCCAAAATGCATCACCTCACACTTTTGAGGGTTAAATTCCATTTGCCACTGTTCTGCCCATCTGACCAACCCATCTATATCGTACTGTAGCCTGAGCCTTCCCTCCTCGCTATTTACCACCCCACCAATTTTCGTGTCATCTGCGAACTTATTGATCATACCTTTTACATTCACATCCAAATCATTAATGTAGACCAGAAACAACAAGGGACCCAGCACCGATCCCTGTGGTACCCCACTGGACACAGGCTTCCACTCACAAAAACAACCTTCGACCATCACCATCTCCCTTCTGCCACTAAGCCAGTTTTGGATCCAATGTGCCAAGGCACCCTGGATCCCATGAGCACTTATCTTCCTGACCAGTCTCCTATGCAGGACTTTATCAAAAGCCTTACTGAAATCCATTTAAACCACATCCAATGCACTACCCTCATCCACACACCTAGTCACCCCCTCGAAAAATTCACTCAAATTGGTCAGACATGATCTCCCTTTGACAAAGCTATGCTGGCTATCCCTAATTAATCCTTGCCTCTCCAAGTGGAGACTAATTCTGTCCCTCAGAATTTTTTCCAATAATTTCCCTACCACTGATGTTAGGCTCACTGGCCTGTAATTGCCTGGTTTATCCCTACTACCCTAAGGCAGGACAAACAGATTCTCATAGAATGAGGTAAGCACCGAGTGGCCAGAGTAGAAACAGGTAATTTAGCCTGCAAATGCTGTAAAGATGGGTTTCTGTGAACCATTCAGCAACCTTCCTGGTAAGGGGCATCGAATGCACACAGCCCTTCACCTATTCTGTACACCAATCAATGATAGTAGAAGGGGGTGCATGCCTCAAGTTAGGGTATAATTGCTGTATGTATTTGATACTCGGTGGAAGAATCCTTTCTCTGAATGAGTCTGAGATTTTCCCCCAGCATATGGTTGAATAATGATCATTAAACTTATCCAAGGTGTCCGTCTGGTGAGTTCGTGTTTGCTATCGGGCAAGCGTTGACCCCTTATTTCAGGGGGTTCGCTTGAGGAGGGAAGACTTCTCTTTTACCCCAACAGCAGAAACGTTAAACAAATATTTTTTATCTGTCTTCACAGTAGAAGACACAAAAAGCATACGAAAAATGGTGGAGAACCAAGGGTCTAATGAGGGTGAGGAACTTAACGTAATTAATATAAGTAGAGAAAAAGTACTCGAGAAACTAATGGGACTAAAAGCCGACAAATCCCATGGACCCAACGACCTACATCCTAGGGTTTTAAAGAGGTGGCTGAAGAGATAATAGATACATTTATTTTGATCTTCCAAAATTCCCTAAATTCTGGAATGGTCCCAGCGGATTGGAAAGTTGCAAATGTAACACCGCTATTCAAGAAAGGAGGGAGAGAGCAACCAGGGAACTACAGGCCAGTTAGCCTGACATCAGTCATTGGGAAAATGCTGGAATCCATCGTTAAGGAAGTGGTATCAAGTCACTTAGAAAAATCGTAACATGATTAGGCAGAATCAACATGGTTTTATGAAGGGCAAATCGTGTTTGACAAATTTATTACAGTTCTTTGAGAATGTAACTAGCAGAGTAAAGGGGAACCACTGGATGTAGTATATTTGGATTTTCAAAAGGCATTCGATAAGGTGCCGCATAAATGATTATTACACAAGATTAGGGCTCATGTGGTTGGGGGTAATATAGTAGCATGGATAGAGGATTGGTTAACGGACAGAAAACAGAGAGTAGGGGTAAACGGATCTTTTTCAGGTTGGCAGGTTGTAACTAGTGGGATGCCGCAAGGCTCAGTGTTGGGGCCTCAGCTATTTACAATCTACATGAATGACCTAGACGAAGGGGTAGAGTGTAATGTATCCAAGTTTCCTGATGATACAAAGCTAGGTGGGACAGTAAGCTGTGAGGGGAACACAGAGTCTGCAAAGGGATATAGACAGACTAATTGAGTGGGCAGTAAGGTGGCAGATGGAGTATAATGTAGGAAAATGTGAGGTTATTCATTTTGTTATGAAGAATAGAAAAACAGATAAATATTTAAACGGTGAGAAACTTTTTAATGTTGGCGCTCCGAGATTTGAATGTCCTCGTGCAAAAAACACAGAAAGCTAGCGTGCAGATACAGCAAGCAATAAGGAAGGCAATGGCATGTTGACCTTTATTGCAAGGGGGTTGGAGTATAAGAGTAAGAACGTCCTGCTCCAATTGTACAGGGCCTTGGTCAGACCACACTTGTGCACAGTTCTGGTCTCCTTATCTAAGGAATGATATACTTGCCTTGGAGGCGGTGCAACAGCGGTTCACCAGATTGATTCCTGGGATGAGAGGGCTGTCCTATGATGAGAGATTGTGTAGAATGGGCCTATACTCCCTGGAGTTTAGAAGAATGAGAGGTGATCTCATTGAAACATACAAAATTCCGAAGGGGATTGACAGGGTAGATGCTGAGAGGTTATTTCCCCTGGCTGGAGTGTCTAGAACTAGGGGGCATAGTGTCAGGATAAGGGGTCAGCCATTTAAGACTGAGATGAGGAGGAATTTCTTTACTCAGAGGGTTGTGAATCTCTGGAGTTCTCTGCCCCAGAGGGCTGTGAATGTTGAGTCACTGAGTATATTCAAGGCTGAGAGAGATTTTTGGGTCTTATTGAACGGTGGAGCAGGCTCGAGGGACCATGTCACCGACTCCTGTGTCTGATGTACTGAAGGAATTGAAAAGTGGGACTGGGGAGGAGCACCTCATCTTTCGATTAGCCACTCTACAGCCTTCTGGATTCAACATAGAGTTCAACAATTTCAGATCATAACCTCGGCCTCCATCACATATATATATTTTCTTTTTGTTAATCCACACTTTGTTTGGCCTTTTTTCCTTCCCTCCCACATGGCAGCGGTTTTTTATTCTGCCAGTGCAATTCACACTTCATCTCGAGCCATCCTTTGTTTGTTTACCTGTCCCATTACCACCTCCACTCGCCTTGAATATCTCTTAATGTCTTTCAATGTCTCTTTACTTCTCCTGCATGCCATCCTATCACAGACCTTCCCTTTTGTTCTTTCGTCCCCTCCCCCTTTTCCCAGCCCCAAAACTTGCTTAAAAATCACTGTCCAGGGCCCCAAACACCCCTTCCAGGTGAAACAGCGATTTACTTGTACTTCTTGCAATTTAGTATACTTTATTCACTGCTCACGATGTGGTGTCCTCTACATTGGGGAGACCAAATGCAGATTGGGTGACCGCTTGCTGGAACACCTCCATTCAGTCCGTAAGGGGGACCCCGAGCTTCCGCTCACCGCTCTTTACCTGTCCTACTACCATCTCATCTCGCCTTGAATATCTCTTAATGTCTCTTCACCTCTCCCAGACCTTCCCTTTTCTTCTTTCGTCCCCTCCCCCATTTCCCAGCCCCCAAACTTGCTTCTTAATCTGTTTCATTTCCAGCTTTTTCCACTTCTGATGAAGGGTCCCAGAACTGAAAGTTGACTCTATTTCTTTCTCCACGGATGACCTGCTGAGTATTTCCGCCGGTTTCTGCTGTTATTTCTGATTTCCAACATCCGCAGTATTTTGCTATGGTATTGCTCTGTGACGGACAGGCCGCTGCTGTAAATGTCGGTGATTCTCTGATCCCCACACTCACCGCACCATTCCCCCCACCCACTCTCTGATCAATTGGCCCAGTAATTCCGTTCCAAACGCATGAGTACGGTCGGGGTACTCACGCGTCTGGCCGGAGGAAATGCCGGTTTTCAGCATGCACAGCGCATGCGGAGAAAACCGGCATTTCCTGTCCTCTGAACGAAGGGGTTCAAAGGCACAGTGCGTGCGACTGCACAGGCAGCACGTGCGCAGTGAACTTTGTCGATTTCATTCATGCTTTCAGTGAGGTTAAGTCCTTACAACTCACACATGAAAAAAGCATGTGTAAAGTTGCTCCAGAGGCTGCGGAGGAAGATATATTTTATCGTGAAGCTTCTGATAGAACGGATTCTTTTACCCTCAGTCTGGTTCAGCAATCACTGAGTCGAATACAACTGGAGAGTTCAAACGATTTATTATCCATGGAGTCTTACTCTGATATATCGGCACCGACTCCTGCAAGAGTCTGACGAAACCAACAAAGTAAGCAATTTTTCATAGAGCGTGCTACATTTTTATACCTGCATTGAGAAAGCATTAACACATCGTACATTCTGCGCCAATCCTGAGCTGTGCACGTATACTTTTAATTTGATTTCCTGGTCTGGCAGTTCGAGCTGGGCAAGCCACATTTCACTGAATGGGTTACAGCTAAGTAAACATCACGGTAATGCGTTTACGATCACCTATTGTCAGTATAAATTTCTGCACACCGCCCTACATTGTTCCTCATCAGCAAGGTGTACCATCATGGGCGCCAGTCACATTAGCAGCTAAAGATCAGGTTAGCTTTTTTATTTTACTTTTTAGCTGCCTTTACAGTTTCTCGTTTCTTTTCCATGGACCTTGGTATTCTCATTCCCTCCTTTTATCATTCTATGATAACCAACCATTATTCGGTTACGTCTATCCTATTTAGTCGATCAAATTCTTCATTATCATCGTACTTTGCTTCCTTCATTTCACATTCATTGGTCTGTCTTACTATTAACATCTTCGGGCCACCTATTTTCTCCAAAGCTAGCTGCATTCTTCCTAACACACATTTCATGATTGCTAGTCCAACAAAAATACAGACGATTGCAACTACTAGGTACATAGCCATATTTATCAACCAATCATACCATCCTCCAAATCCCCAGTTTCCCCAGTTACTTGCTCCCTTCATATCATCCATTTGTTCCCTTATCTTTGTGATAAAGCGGGTGATGTTCTCTGTCTGGTCTCGGACTCCCATAAGGCATTTACCTTTTACAATTGCACAGACACCACCTTCTCGGGCCAGCAGGTAGTCTAGGGCATATCTGTTCTGCATAGTGAATAACCTGAGTTCTGACAATTCTTTAGTGACTGCGTCAAGGGCCCCCATGGTAGCATTACCCAGGATGGTGAGGCCGCAGATAAGGTAGTTCCGGTTATTGGTGGCCAAATAGGCTCCAGTATAGCCTATAGAGAACAGGCCAGCAAATCCATATCCTACAGAGGTTCCGTGTCCTCCTAGGGATTCAGGATCTTTCCACTTGGAGCAAAACTCTTTCGAGGCTGCCCTGGCTACTATTCTTCGGTGGGATGTCCATTGGGAGGGGCAAGGTACTGTGGTAGGGGTTAAGGTAGCGATGGCTACAGTCCGGGGGGCGGTATCTATTACCATGAAATTAGTGGCTTTTCCTTGGCCCAAGAAAAAGTAGCCTGGTTTGGTATATATCACGGATATTTGTTTCTGCCTTGTGCTTAAATGGCTCGGGGGAAGGAAATAGTCAAAACCTCGGATCAGTATCAGCAGGCTGGGTATTAGCTATTTTTACTAGCATAAAGGTTTCCCCCCCTACCTTCAGAGTTGTCCCATCCCCTTCTCCACATAAAACTTGTACTCCTTCGGTTATCGATACACATACAGATTGCTCACATGTGCAGCTACCGGTGTCAGGGCCTATCGTACACCGATGGTGGAGGCAACGTGTCACCAAGCAGGTGTAGTTATGTTTAACCCATACTGACCTACAACCATAGCCCGTCCCATTCCAACAATACTCGTAACCACCAGGGTTCCTGCTTAGTTTCAGGCAATTGGCGGGCGGGGTTAAGGTATAGGGTAATGTTATATTGGTTGTGGGAGGGGGGAGGTGAGTATCTAAAAGAAAGTCCGGTGGCACAATAACCGGGGTTGGGGCAAACACCCCCTCAACAGATATCAGGGGCGGATAACAAACAATTGACTCTGGGGAGTATAGGGCTGCGTGAGTCTGGAGGAATAGGTTGCCCGTTGGGGTTTCTTCAGGGAAAGTGTGTTGGAGATCTCATTTACGTCTCTTTGTGAGGGTACCTTCTACCCTGAAATAGTCGAAGCTGCTCATAGGGGGCAGCCCATTTCTCTTCCTTTCCTGATTGAACTTCAGATAACGACTTTGTCCTTTGGTATCGGTAGTTCTACTGCATGGCCCTGCAGTAACAGACTTGGTCACCTGGCATCGACAAACGTAATCAAATTTGCACTCGGTCCAATAGCATGGCAATGTTCCTGTGTTTGTTTCTCAGCACTAGCGAGCGGTGGGGCTGTCTAATAAGCCCAATGTAGGTGTCCCAAGTTGATCACGTTCTATTTCCCAAACCCGCCTGGGTTATCATCATTGCACCGAAGCACGTCTCCTTGGCATAGATGGTGTACCCGCTTGGGTTGGTTCCGCCAGCATGTTCTCATTCTGGGCTGTTCAGTTATTCCAGGAGTGAGCAGGACACTGATGGAGAGGATCCACAGTGGCGTCTGCATGGCTGGTCGGCATGGCACGTCTGTTTAAGAAGAGATTTCTTGGAAGCAAGAGAGGTTAGCATTCTTTAAGTTTTAGGCATAGCATTACTGACAATTTTACAGTGGTGGAGGTGAACCCAAGCACCCTTTCCCTCTACTTTGGCAGCGGTTGGGGTGGTGAGTAGGACTTGATAGGGTCCTTCCCAACGAGGTTCCAATCCTTTTCGCGTCCAATTCTTGATCAATACATACGCTCCGGGCTCGATTTTGGATGGACTGACTATAGGAGGGAGGTCGACGTAAGCAGCGCGTACCCGGGAGTGCAGACTTCTCAATGCCCTGGTTAACGACAAAATATAGTTAGTTAGTCATTTCTGCCATCGTGTGGTGAAAGTGGACAGTCTTTGGGACTTCCTGGTTCCACGGGGTTTTGAGAGGTCTGCCATATATGATTTCAGCAGGGCTTAACCTTGCTGCACCAGCCGGGGTAGTACGTATTTGGAACAAGGCCACGGGGAGTAATTTGAGCCAGGTAGTTCCCGTCTCGGCCTGTAATTTGGCAAGTTTATTTTTCAAGGTCTGATTAGCCCGTTCGACCAGTCCGGCGGCCTGTGGCCTGTAGGCGCAATGTAGCTGCTGTTGGATGCCCATTTGAGTGCAGAATTCCTTGGTTACCTGACCCACGAAGTGAGGGCCGTTGTCGGTTTGGAATTCCGTACCTGGGAATAATTTCTCTCGTTAAACCTTTTACAACAGTGGAGGCTTTGTTATCCATAGTCGGGTAGGCCTCAATCCACTTACTAAATACATCAACAATAACCAGTACATATTTATAACACTGACACCTTTCTAACTCAATGTAGTCCATCAGGAGGGTCTCAAAAGGACACTTGGGTAACGGCGTCTTACCCATTTCACAAGGTATGCCTTTTCCCGGGTTATGGGGCTGACAAATGAGGCAGCAACTGCTAATACCTTGAGCCAGAGATTGTAATCTAGGATGCCACCATGTAGCTAATAACGTGTCACTAGTTGCTCTGGCACCACGAGTTGCAAAGTGTATACATTCAATAACCCATAATGCTAGCTCATCTGACATACAAGTTTGCTCAGCAGGGGTGACCCATAGTTTAGACACACAATCATATGTACAACCGAGCTGTTTCCACAGTCCCTTATCACAGTCAGGAGCGTCCTCCTGTAACTTAATGACGTCTTGGATGGTTGGCATTGGCTTTTCCGAGGGAGACTTGCTTTTATTTGAGCTTTTAGTCTGGCTCAGCATTCCAGGCACAACCACTCGTTGTTCCTAGGACGCTTCCCTAGCTTCCTGGTCAGCGCATCTATTCCCTGTATCTACTGGGGTTTGTCCTGCTGTGTGTGCGGAGCACTTTATCACGGAGATCTGTTTTGGTAGCATGAGGGCTTGTAGTAAGTCAGATACTAATTTCTGATGGGATATCTGTGTTCCTGCAGAGGTTAGGAACCCTCTGTTTTTCCATAATTGTCTGAAATCATGAACCACTCCGAAGGCATATCTCGAGTCTGTATAAACATTAACCGTCCTTCCCTAAGATACAAGCTCGTATTAATGCGAACAGTTCTGCTTGTTGGGCGGAATACGGAAACTCAGGCGGCAGACTCCAAAGTGATACCGTCCTGATCTACGATTGCATATCCAGAAAGTCTTTTCCCAAGGGGACTGACGGACGCACTTCCATCTACATACATGGTTGTGTCAGGACTCTGCATTGGGGCATCAGATAGATCATCCCTGACGGAGGTATCCTCCTTGATTAAAAATAGACAATCATGTCCTGGGTCTGTTTGTTCGAGGGGTGGTTCTGTGAGAAAACATGCTGGGTTGATAGTAGTACAATGCTTAAATTGCAGTTTAGGATTATTCAACAGGTATATCTCGTACTTATTTTGTCGGGCCATAGTGAGGTGCTGACTTTGTAATTGGCCTAATAGTGCAGTTACCGAGTGCGAACTGTATACTGTAATATCTTGTTGCAAAGTTAGATTGGCAGCCGATTGTAGGCTATTATAGATGGCGGTCAGAATCTGGGTGCATACGGGATGCCCTAGCGCTACCGGATCTAACTTCGAGGAGTAGTAAGCCACCGGCCTATGTTGTCCCCATGTTTTTGAGTTAGGGCAGCAGTCGAACAGTGAGGATAGTGCAGTATAGCTGGAAGGGCCTGTCATACAGGGGTCTCCCCAGCGCTGGTGCTTGTGACAATGCTCCCTTTATGTTTTCAAACGCTCTCAAGGCGACAGGATCTAGTTGAAACTCGCCCTCCATACTGGTGTATGGTGTTAGTCGTTTGGTTTCTAGAGCGATGTTGGGTATCCATTGTCTACAGTAGTTTACCATCCCCATCCATTGTCTCACTTGTTTTGCACTACGGGGTACGGGGAACTGACAGATTGGCTCAATCCTGCTTCTCTCTAGACTCCGCTCGGTTGCTGACAGCATGAAGCCGAGAAACTTAACTTTCTGTTGAGCCACTAGTGCCTTTGATGGAGAGACTACGTACCCTAGTGAGAATAGGTGATTAAGCAACTGGGCGGTGTCTTCCCGGTTACTTTGTTCATCAGGGCTAGCTATTAGCAAATCGTCCACGTATTGGACTAGAGCGGAACCATGTTTCAAGGTCAACGTCTGCAACTGTCCTTGTAGGCACCTAGAGAATAATGTTGGAGAGTTTACAAAACCTTGCGGCAGTCGGGTCCACGTATACTGTTGTCCATTATAAGTAAAGGCAAAGAGGTACTGGCTTGCCGGTTCCAGTGGCAAGGCGAAGGCGGCGTGTTGGAGATCGACTACTGCAAAGATTTTCGCTTGTGCAGGGACCTGGGCCAGAATGTGAGCTGGATTAGGTACTAGTGCATGAAGCGGTTGTACAATAGCATTGATAGATCGTAAGTCCTGTACTAATCTGTACTGGTTTGGCTTTCCTGATTTTGGAACTGCAAGTATGGGCGTGTTGCACGGGGACTGGCATTTAATCAGGATTCCTTGTTTCAGTAGTCCCGTGATCAGTTTATCAATGCTTGGTATCGCTTGGTGTTTCAGCGGATACTGTCGTATGGAGGGTAGTACAACATTTTCCTGTAGGGCGATTTGGATGGGAGTTATTTTAACGCATCCTACCTGTGTGGGGTCTTCTGCCCACACTTGCGGATTGACGTATTCCGGTACCTCATTCCCAACGTGGTGGTGCAACTGTGTCAAGGCTGCCTTTGGTTCTTGGTAGAACAGGATAGTTCGACCGCCTGACGGGGCCTGCTCTTGCCGGTCATCTGGGTTAGCTTGTTCAACCGCCTCGCACGGTAGGTGGAGTTCACTTCCCGGGTGATGTGTGGGGCTACAGTTAGGGGTTGCTTCCACAATTCCGAGGGAACCTCAACATATTCTGCTTTCCCCTCCAATCCCGTAACTATGGCTCGGAGAACAACATCCCACTCAGTTCCTCCATAAGCTTGGTAAAAATTCTCCAATTCCTTATCTTTTCCACTTCGATCATAAGCTAGGGTTACATGAGATGGGGGTTCATCCTTTAAGTCCAGAGACCACCATTGTGGGGTGATGGAGACGTATCATTGTCTTTTCGGGGCCCATGGTTTTACAGTTATTCCTTCGTTCCCACACTCAAGTCTTAGTTGAAATGCACATAACAGGTCTCTGGCCATGAGATTGCAATCCAGCCCATTTGTGATCACGAATTGGTGTTTTACGGACTCATTTCGAAATGCTACTTCAACTGGTTCCGATATCGGGTACTGGCACATTTGTCCTTGGAATCCAGACAGGCTTGGTGTCTCCCCGGATTTAGGGAGATCGAGCTCCGATCGGACGGATGACATAGCTGCTCCGGTGTCTACCAGAAACGTATGCCAGTTCCCTCCAATCAGTAGTGATAGAACGGGCTCCTTGTCCGACTGGAACCCGTTCACCACGAGGTTGGCTAGTCAGTAATGGGGAAACGGATTATTCTGGGAGAAGTCTGTATATCTCCCTCGTCCCCGATTTCCCTGCCAACCTCCCCGTTGTCCTTGCATATGGCCCCCTCTTCCTGGTCTTCGGGAGGGACGTTCCCTGCTCCAGTGGCCTTGCTGACCACAGTTAAAACAGGCATCTGACCCTGCTTGCCTCCCTCCTCTTTCGCTGAAATTTTGTCTCAGGGGAGCGTATGGTGGGCCATAATTAGGGACGGTCGGTCCGTCGGGATGGCTGATATATCTGTACCCTTGTCTATCAACCTACCCTGGGACGCAGTACTGGGGCTCCGTCTGATATCCTATCACTTCTTGGGCGGGCTTTGGCTCTTCCTTTTTCATCACATACTCAGTCTTGACTTTGACCTGGGGCTGACTCTCCTGACTCTTACTTTCTTTCCAATAATATTTCACTGCCCTGGCCATCTGGCTGGGACTATTCTCTGACCAGTCCATATTGTTAGTCTTAATTGCTTCAGACACCGAGGTTGGTAGACAATTTATCAGAATAGCACAGTATTGCGGCGAGTTTGCTCCGTTCTGGTAATTAGCATCTCCTGACTGACTCCGATATACCTCAGAGAATCTCTCTAGGAATTCCTCTGCTCCCTTGCCCTTTCGTGGTTTAGTATCCAACACCTTGGATATATCAATGGGTTTCTGCAGGGTGGTGGTTAAAGCAGTGAGTATGGCGCGTTCACGAGCAGCACCCTGTGCGTTTTGAGCCTCTAATGTGGCATGGTCCACAAAGCCTAGGTTAACCAAAAACCTTGCATGTTCGGCGGGAGTCAAGATCGGCTGTACTAACGCCCATAAGTCTCTTGATTCAGCATTATAGACGAGTATAGTAGTCCGGATGAATTCTACAAACAGGGTGGGGGATTTCTTCCTATCTGGCATCCCAGTTAAGATAGCCATTATCTCATTAGGTTTCTAGGGGTAGAAGATACCTATGGTCCGGGGGTTATCGGCGGCCACTGGAGTATTCGCGTTAAAGGCAGAGTTAGGCATTTGTCTCACCGGCAACTGCCGGGGTGTCGGTTTATGTCTGGCGGGTCTCTCGGTATCGGATTCTGATTCCAGGGATGACAAGTCGCCTCCTGAATCTCCATTGTCAATGTCACTATGGTCCCGGCACTCTAAAAAGGACCTTAAAGCCTTGAGGGTACTCCGGCTCTGACTCTCTAGCCTCTGACTTTGAATCATCTGCCTTTCATTTCTCCATTTTCGTGACCTTGATGGACTGGGTTGGGGTGGGGAGGGTGGCGTTGGGGGCCGATTATTCTTAGTCCTGAGTCGGGTGCAAAAAGCAACAGGGTCAGTATACTGGGGACCCGGTTGTTGATCTCCCATCTGGACCGGCGGGGGATTATTCACTTGAACCGTGACTGACGGCGGCGGGGAAACAGCACTGGCAGATACTTGGTGTCGGCGCGGGGGTTTGTACAGTTGGTACGGGTGCCACCGGGGGATAAATGTTAACGTACGGGGGGGGGGGAAGCATGGGGAACATGAGCCCTGTGATTCCATTCTTCCAAATCATCATCACCATCTCCCTCTGTTAAGGCAAGGCCAACCATTGGATTACGTAATCCACTCTCATCAGCCTTTCCAGACTCGCCCATGGTCTTTTCAGACTCCTGTTTCGAGCGTTTCTCATGAGCACATTCCTTTTTCAATACCTCTACTGGTTTGACTACCCCTCTTTTAGGTAAGTCCTATTCCTAATTTTAAGGCATTATCCTGCCAACTTGCTAACAAGGAAGTTTCTTTCAGTTCCTGGCAGTACTGTCTCCATAGGGCAATTAGTTCTTTGGCTGTGGTACCTCTGTTACTTCTCCAAATTAGTTCTTGAGCCTTTTTAGCGGCATCTAGGTTCTTAGTTCCTCCTAGTGGCCATTGATCACTTCCTAATTTCTTATTTAATCCTCCCGACAACTGTCTAAGTTGCTTTGCTTTGTCAGGATGTTGTTCACAAAGGGTCTGTAAGGCGCTACCCAATTCAGTCGTGGTATCTAAACAGTTTCCCATCTTACTCCCCTTGTGAACTTTACACAGTCACGTTTTAAACTTCTTCAGAGCATAGGCGCCCCAAGTGATATACAAGGTCGACGCTTTACCTGACACAAGTGCTTATTTCTAAGTTTACACAGTTCCTAGTTATTCCCTCAGCACGTATACGGAACCTCAGTGATATCCGATCACTGACCTAATCAGCTATCTCTTCCAGTATTCGCCAGACTGACCTGGATATCGGCGGGACGCCACACGGGAGTCAGCGATTGGCCGACTCGTCGTCAGACTGGCGGAATCGGAGGAAAACCGAGGTAGTACAAGAAACTACTTACATCGGGGGCCCATTTCCTCCCTCCATGTCCGAGACGATTCAGCTCTTAATTCGCAAACTCTCGGTGACTGTCCGTTGAGATCCCACTTCTGACACCAAATGATAGAACGGATCCTTTTACCCTCAGTCTGGTTCAGCAATCACTGAGTCGAATACAACTGGAGAGTTCAAACGATTTATTATCCGCGGAGTCTTACTCTGATATATCGGCACAGACTCCTGCAAGAGTCTGACAAAACCAACAGAGTAAGCAATTTTTCATACAGCGTGCTACATTTTTATACCTGCATTGAGAAAGCATTAACACATCGTACATTCTGCGCCAATCCTGAGCTGTGCACGTATACTTTTAATTTGATTTCCTGGTCTGGCAGTTCGAGCTGGGCAAGCCACATTTCACTGAATGGGTTACAGCTAAGTAAACATCACGGTAATGCATTTACGATGACCTATTGTCAGTATAATTTCTGCACGCCGCCCTACATTGTTCCTCATCAGCAAGGTGTACCATCATGGGCGCCAGCCACATTAGCAGCTAAAGATCAGGTCAGCCTTTCTATTTTACTTTTTAGCTGCCTTTACAGTTTCTCGTTTCTTTTCCATTGACCTTGGTATTCTCACTTCTGAAAGGCAATTTTTGTTTGGGAAAGGGAGGAAAGTTATTTTAAGAAAAGCTAAGGCAAGTTTTAAAGTTAAATTTTTTTTTTTTTTTAAAAACGGGATTTCAGTACTGTAGGGAGAAGGAGCAATTGTGGCTATGTGAATTGAATTTGCTGTGTTTATTAAATGTGAAAATGACTCCAACATTTTTAAGAAAGAAACTTTTAATCAGTAATATATTTTTTCTTAAAAATGTTGGAGTCATTTTCACATTTAATAAACACAGCAAATTCAATTCACATTGCCACAATTGCTCCTTCTACCTACAGTACTGAAAACCCGTTTAAAAAAAAAAAAAAATTAAACTTTAAAACTTGCCTTAGCTTTTCTTAAAATAACTTTCCTCCCTTTCCCAAACAAAAATATTGCCTTTCAGAAGCTCCACGATAAAATATATCTTCCTCCGCAGCCTCTGGAGCAACTGTACTCATGCTTTTTTCATGTGTAAGTTGTAAGGACTTAACCTCACTGAAACCATGAATGAAACTGTCGAATTTTACTGCGCACGCGCTGCCTGTGCAGTCGCATGCGTTCTGCCTCTGAACCCCTTTGTTCAGAGGACAGGAAATGCCGGTTTTCCCCACATGCGCTGTGCATGCTGAAAACCGGCATTTCCTCTGGCCAGATGCGCGAGTACCCCGACCGTACTCACGCGTTTGGAACGGAATTACTGGGCCGTTCATTTTACATGTCAATAAAATGAAAAATTTAACAATTGCACGATTTGCCCCCTCGCATCTGCGACTGAGGGTCCAAGGAGGTGCATTGCGCAAGAGGTCATCGTCGTACGTATCCTCAGGGAGCGGAGATCTCACGGGCCCGAGTAAGGGAGCAAACAGCAGCCTCCTCACAGCAGCACATCACACCACACTGGGTCTGTGTCCGCAGATGGACTTTGAGTCGGGGTAAGTGGAACGGCAGTCGGTGGCTCTTTGAAGGAGGCAGAGTGGAGCATAAGAACATAAGAACATAAGAAATAGGAGCAGGAGTAGGCCCCTCGAGCCTGCTCCACCATTCAATAAGATCATGGCTGATCTGATCCTAACCTCAAATCTTCTATCACTCTGCATCCACCCGAACCCATGTGATCTCCCGGGAGAGGCGAAAAACCAGATAAAGACCCAATGGCCAATTTGGGAGAAAAAAATCTGGAAAATTCCTCTCCAACCCATCTAGGCGATCGAAATTCTTCCAGGAGCTCACTCTGTCCCTATATTTTCTACAGTACTTACCTTCTGTAAAGGCATGAACCAGTTCCGTAACATGGAGTGAATGGGGGAAGGGAGAGGCCATTCTCGGGCTGTCTGTGTACAGTGTAAGGTAACATAGAAAGTAAATCACCTCGCTCTTTCAAATCATTGCTTCTTTCTCCAGATCAGTAGTGAATGTTCCTGATTCAGTTCCAGTCTCGCCGTGTCTGTTGTTATTCTTCAGTGAACAGTGAAACACAGCCTGACAGTGAGTATGTGCGGAGATTCACAACGAGCATCGATTGCAGACAGCAGGTGTACTCTTTTGGTGGGTACATTAACAAATTTGACTATAAATTAAACAAACTTCAAATGAAACTTAAACAAATCAAATTAAAATTGTATTGTCCGGGCTGATGACGCACTCCAGTCCCCGCGGCGCCCACCGCTCGCGGAAATACTCAAGCATGCCGGCGGACACCACGTGCTCCAGCTCCAGGACCACCCGGGCGCGAACATGGCCGCGGAAGAGAGGCAGGCTATTCGGCTGGAAGACCCCTCGACCGCCCACTGCCTAGACCAATTAATGGCTTTCTTAGCCAGGCCCAGGAGCAGTCCTACGAAGAGATCCTCCAACCTGCCCGCTCCCCTCCGCACCGGGTGACCATAGATCAAGAGCGTGGGACTGAAGTGCAACCAAAAATCGAGGAGCAGCCCCTTCAGGTAATGAAAGAGGGGCTGCAACCTCTCACATTCTATGTAAACGTGAAACACGGACTCCTCCAGGCCGCAAAAAATGCAGGCGGTCTGGGAGTCCGTGAATCTAATTAAAACCAAATTGCACGGGACCGCTCCGTGCAACACCCTCCAGGCCAAGTCCCCAATAGAACAAGGGAGGACTCCAGCATAGAGAGCCCTCCATTGGGACCTCCGCCCCCACCAGAAAGCAAGACGGCACGCCAAGTCGTGTCCGGACGGCGGGCGAAGATGGCAAAGTGGCGAGTGTGCAGGAGCAGCCCGTACAGGAAGCCCCTCCGCGCGGAATGAAAAGGCACGGAGGGTATTTCCTTGAGACGGCTCAAGTTGTGAGGCGCCGGTTCCGGAGGGGAGTTTCGGGGCCGGGCGCCGATGAGGAATTCCATCCGAACGGGGGAAAGCTCAGACGGGATCGCCCCACGTGCTTGAGCCGCCTCGATAGGCAGCAGGTGTAATGTGTGAAAGAACACAATTCAAAAATCGGTTATTTCCTTTTGATGCATTGCGTTCTCCAGAGCCGTGTTGCTGGTGATCGAGAGATACATTGTCACTCCCTCAGATACATCAGGATCCGGGCTCTGAGACATTCTGTTAACTATTAAGGCCCTCAACTCGGTTTCGATATGCTGCAAATAATTGATGTGCAGCCCAGCTACCGATGGAATTATTGCAGGAAGCGATTCTGCATTTTACACCTGCTCCTGTGGGAGTGGGAGATATAAACCTGGACTTTGCCAACCGGATGGTCACATTTATAGTCCAGAGCTGGGTTTAGGTTGTGTCTGGATGCTGATAACTTACTGTAGAACCATCCTACACACCTGGTGTGGAGAAACTGAGTGCCACTGTACCGCAGTGAGGTCAGACAAAGACACAGTTTGTATCGCGGTTTCCCCTCTCCAGATACTTTAGCTTTATATGAACAAACGCATTAATGATAACTTTATTTTTATGTTCTCCCAGCACCTGTCCATATCTAATATCTAATATTGTTTTTCTTGTAATCAGAGTAAAATACATTCACGAGCCAGAATAAATGTATCTTTCCTCCAACTGTAACACAAGGAACAGTGCAGGCAGTTCCTTCTCACACACAGTAAGTACATTTGGCCTAGTAATTCCGGTCCCAACGTGTGAGTACGGACGGCGTGGGCCCGTTGGAAGTGCCGGATCTCAGCATGCACAGCGCATGCGCGGAAAACCGGCATTTCCTCTCCGCTGAACCAAGGGGTTAAGAGGCGGTTCCCTAGCGACGTTTGAGGCAGCGCGGACGTGTTGAACTTCGGTTTTTTTGACAGGGTTGTCTGTGCGTGAAGGCCTCCACTTTTCACGAATGTAAAAAGCAGACGTAAGGTAAGTGGTCTAATAATTAAAGTTAGAAATTTTTTTCCACAGGTTTATTATTTTTAAAGAATTTACAGTAAGGTAAGTGTATTTTTGGACCCGATTTCTTGAAAAAAAAATTTGGCAGAAATTTGAGTAATTGAATTAGTTTTTTTAAGTTATTAATAGTTAATTTAATTATTGGAATTTTTTTTAACTTTTATTTAAAGTTTAAGTAATGTTTTGGGCGCCCGTACTTTTCATGAGTTTGACAGGTCTTATGTCTAACTCATGAATGGACTTTTGTAAACTCCCATTAGTTGCCCAGTGCTCACGTGATCCCAGCCGGCTCATCGCACTAAGTACGCCGCTGGATCACGCACGCACAGCGCGCCGGGAGCTGAACCGGGCCACAGACCGGAAACCCAAGCAGGCCCAGTCTTCAAATGTCAGCGCGATAGGTAAGTGTAGGTCGGGGGCTTGCACCCGCGGGAAGACCCCGACCCGAATTTCGGGGCCAAAATCACTCACAGAGCGCAGAGACACAGAACTGGCCTCAATCCTATTATCACAGGCTGCAGAAGCAATCAGTCCCACAGTGATCCGATTTTCCTGAATTTCATTATCAATCCCGCAGTCACTTGGAGCAGCAGAATAAGATGCTGTTTTAAAGCCCAACTGAGAGGCAGATCAATTTTCACTCCCTGACTCACACACAGGAACAAATAGACAGTGATATGGAGTCAATGCTCGCTGCTGGCAGTACACGGACTTTCAAACCCAACAACTTCCAGACAAGAGCAGAGAATCGGAGGTAATGGACTGAACCATACCTCCTCCTGAGACAGTCACAGATACTCTCAAACTAGCATTGGCCTACACTAGGTGGGGAAGGAATGGAATCCACCAATCACACAGAGCAAGAATAGAACAGTACAAGAGACTGTCAATTAAATAATAATTCTCTCAGTCACACACATTTCCAGTCTAACGGGTGAAGAATCAATCCCACTCTCACAAACAGTACCAGGCAAGGACAGCTACAGAATAAAGGCCACATTCACAACGCAGAGACAGACAGGAACAAAGTAAAATCCACAATCACACCACAAACTGGCAGTCACAGACAAAACATTACATCCATATAATAGAAACGGAGTTAGAGGATAATCCACACTAACAGCCTAGAGACGGGTAGCTATAGAGTAAAACCCACACTCATATACCAGGTTGACAGCTATAGATAAAATCAACACTCAATTAAAAGCGTCTGACAGACACAGAGTGAATCTTGCACTCACATCCCATAGAGTGACAGGTACAGGGTGAAACCCACACTCACAAGCATAGAATGTCAGATACAGACTACAATCCACACTCGCATACCAGAAACAGGCAAAGACTGATTAAAGCCTTAATTATATAACAGATACTGACAGGTACAGCATACAACTCCACTCGGGTACTAGAAACTGACATTTACAGAGGTAACACCACACTTACATACAAGAGACAGAAAGGTATAGAGCGAAATCCACACTCGCACACCAGAAGTAGACAGATACAGAATAAAATCCCAGAGACTGTCAGGTACAGAGTAAAGTCCACACTCACATTCCAGACTCTGAATGATAAAGAGGAAAACAAAACTCAGGCACCAGAGAATAACAGATAGGGATTAATGCCATTACTCATAAACCAGTGAATTACAGACACAGACTAAATTCCACCCTCCCATCCCAGAAACTGTCAGGTACTGAATAAAATCCTTACTCTTACATAAGAGCATAAGAAATAGGAGCAGGAGTAGGCCAATCGGCCCCTCGAGCCTGCTCCGCCATTCAATAAGATCATGGCTGATCTGATTCTAACCGCCAATCTACTATCACAGAACCATCTCCTGAATCTAACAGAATTAGACACATGAAATAGGAGCAGGATCAGGCTACACGGCCCTTGGGCCCGCTCCGCTACCCACAGAGCCATGACTGATCCGAACCTAGACTCATGTCCAAATTCCTGCCCGCTCCCCGTAACCCTTAATTCCCTTTACTTCTAGGAAACTGTCTATTTCTGTTTTAAATTTAAATAATGATATAGCTCCTACAGCTTTTTGGGGCAGAATATTCCATATTCTTACAACAGAAATTGCCAGGTACAGCACAAAACCCACACCCACATACCAGAGACTGTCAGATACTGAGTGAAACTCACTCATATTCCAGAGACTGTCAGATACAGAGTGAAACTCACACTCACATACCAGAGAGTGTCAGATACAGAGTGAAACTCACACTCACATACCAGAGACTGTCAGATACAGAGTGAAACTCACACTCACATACCAGAGACTGTCAGATACAGAGTGAAACTCAAACTGACATACCAGGGACTATCAGATACAGAGTGAAAAACACACTCACATACCAGAGACTGTCAGATACAGAGTAAAACACACACTCACATACAAGAGACTGTCAGATACAGAGCGAAACTCACACTCACATACCAGAGACTGTCAGATACAGAGTGAAACTCAAACTCACATACCAGAGACTGTCAGATACAGAGTGAAACTCAAACTCACATACCAGAGACTGTCAGATACAGAGTGAACCTCACACTCACATACCAGAGACTGTCAGATACAGAGTAAAACACACACTCACAGACCAGAGACTGTCAGATACAGAGTGAAATTCACACTCACATACCAGAGATTGTCAGATACAGAGTAAAACACACACTCACATACCAGAGACTGTCAGATACAGAGTGAAACTCACACTCACATACCAGAGACTGTCAGATACAGAGTGAAATTCACACTCACATACCAGAGACTGTCACATACAGAGTAAAACACACACTCACATACCAGGGACTATCAGATACAGAGTGAAACTCACACTCACATACCAGAGACTGTCAGATACAGAGTAAAACACACACTCACATACCAGAGACTGTCAGATACAGAGTAAAACACACACTCACATACCAGGGACTATCAGATACAGAGTGAACCTCACATACCAGCAGATCACAGGTGCATAATAAATCCAACATTTGCATACCAGAAACTGAAGACAGTGAAATAACACAACTCACATTCAAGAGACTGACAGATACAGAATAAAATCCCCAATCACATCCAAGAGACTGTCAGCTATAAGAGAATAAGAAACAGTTATAAAGCCCCACAAGCTTGCTCCGACATTCAATAAGATCATATCTGAACTCCTACCACAACTACAATTTCCCATCCTATCCCGATATCCCTTGATTCTATTAGTGCCCAAAAATCTATAACCTCAATCTTGAATACACTCATCGACTGAGCATCCACAGCCCCATGCAGTAGAGAATTCCAAAGATTCACAACACTCTGAGTATATACATTTCTCATCAACTCATTCCTAATTGTCCGATGACTTATTGTGAGACTATGGCCCCGGGTTCTAGACTCTCCTGCCAGGGGAAACAGCCTCGCCACATTTACCCCTGTCAAGCACAAAAAGACTTTGAAATGTTTCAATCAGATCACCTCTCATTGTTCTAAACTCCAGAGACTATATGCCCATTATAAACAATCTCTCCTCATAGGACAGCCTCGGAATCAACCTCGAGAACATTTGATACACCCCATCTAAAGCATGTGTATCCTGCCTTCGATAAGGAGACCAAAATGTGCAAAGTACTCCAGTTATGGTTTAACTAAAGGCCTATAAAATTGCAGCAACACTTACTTATACTTTTACTTCAACCCCTTTGCAATAAATGCAGACATACCTTTTACCATTGTAATTGTACCTGTGTGTTAACTTTCTGCGATTCTTGTAAAAGGACACTCAAATCCCCCTGAATAGGGGCAGAGGAATACCACACTCACATACCAGAGACTGTCAGGAATTGAGTGAAATCCTCAATCATATAACACAAACTGACCGATGTATAATACAACATACCGACACATAGCAGAAATTACAGGTACAAAGAAAAACCCACACTCACATCGCGGAGACAGAGAGGTACAGAGTAAAAGATACACTCACGTTGCACAAACTGAATATTACAGTCAAAAACCCACACTCATATCCCAGAGATATAAGAATTAGAAGCAGGAGTAGGCCATACGGCACATCGAGCCTCACAGATACAGAATAAAGCAACACTCACCCACCAGAGACTGTCAGGTACAGAATGACCACCCACTCTTCCATGCCAGAAACAGACAGGTAAAGATTAAAAACTAGCATTCAGAAAACAGAAAATAACAGATATGGAGTAAAACCCACCCTCACACACCAAAGACAAACAGAGAGAGAGTAAAATGCGTAAGCACATCTCAGAATATGACAGATATAGTATAAAACCAACACACACATCCCAGAGTATGACAGATACAGAGTAAAACCCAGAAACACATCCCAGAGTATGACATTAACAGAGTAATACACTGACACACATCCCAGAGTATAACATTACAGTGTAAAACACACACTCACATCACAGAGTATGACATATACAGAGTAAACCCCACACCACACATCCCAGATTATAAAATTTACAGAGTAAAACACACACTCACATCCCAGAGTATGACATATACAGAGTAAACACCCCACCACACATCAAAGATAACGACATTTCCGGGAAAAACCTAACACACATCCCATAGTATAACATTTACAGAGTAAAACCCACACTCAACTCACAGAGACAGACAGATACAAGGGAAAAACCCACACTCACACCAAAGACTGAGATACACAGTAAGTCCCACATTCACAAACCAGAGACGAATAGATACAGAGTAAAACTCACACTCACATTGCAGAAACTAGCAGTATTGATTCAAATCCTCACACATTCAGCAGTGACTAACAAGTACATAATACAACCCAGTCACACATACAAGAAACAAAAATGTACAGAATAAAGCCTGTCCTCACAAAGCAGACACTGACAGGTACAAAGAAAAACGCACACTCAGATAGCAGAAACTGACAGAGAGAGAATAATCTCACACTCACTCAGCTGTGACTGACTGATACAGAAGAAACCCACACTCACATACCAGAAGCTGATAGGTAGATAAAAAAACACAACTGCATAACAGGAAAAGTACATAGTGAAAAAGACACTCACCTAGCACAGACTGACAGATAAAGACGAAAACCCAGACTCACGAACCAGAAACTTACAGATTCAGAGTAAACCCTTTCTTCCAAAGCAGAAATTGACAGGTAGGGGGGAGAGAGGCGAGAGAGAGCAGAGTGCAGCCGGTGTTCAAGGGCCGAGCAGCATCAACGGGGGAGTGAGGCGTGCAGGAAAATGTGCAGAGCGCAGCCGGTGTTCAAGGGCCGAGCAGCGTCAATGGGGGAGAGAGGCGCACAGGAAAATGCGAGGCACTGCCATTGCCACGAGGACCGCAGATAGCGGCGTTGGCAGCAGCGCAGGAGCAGTGCACAAAACCCACAGGGCGTCGCCATTTGCCACGAGGACTGCCGAGAGTGGTGTTGGCAGCAGCGTGGGAGACGCCATTTTAAGCTGCAGCGGGGAAGAAGGGAAAGCGCGGGAGATGCCATTTTGAGCCAGTCTACCCACACCCAAAAATGCCGAAGAGTGCCAGTATCACAGCGTTCGACAATGAACTCGAAGATTGGACGACATATGTCGAACGCAAAGAAATATACTGCAAGGCGAATGAAGTGCCAGATGACAAGAAAGCGCTGGTATTGTTGATTTCAATGGGTGCAAAAACGTACGGCTTACTATGAAACCTAGTAACCCCAGAGAAGCCAGTAGAAAAGGATTTTGAAAACAGTGTCAATCCTACAGGACCACTTAAACTCCACACCACTGCTGATAGCAGAAAGATTTAAGTTTCACAAAAGGAACCAGCATAAAGATGAAAGTAATGCTGAGCATTTAACAGAACTGCGCAAGCTATCGAAACGCTGCCAGTTTGGAACGGGACTAGCAGATACTTTAAGGGACAAGTTTGTGTGTGGGCTTCAAAGTGAAGGAACCCAGAAATGGCTTCTATCAGAAAAGGATCTTACGCTGGACAATGCTTTCAGCATTGCAGTATCACACGAAGCAGCAGCACGGGGCGCTGCAGAGATACAACGGAGACCGCAAGAATATGGCACGTATGAAATGTCATACGGAACAGTGAAGTGCTATCGCTGCGGCAGAACAACACACGACCATAATGATTGCTGTTTCAAGGACAAAGTGTGCAGATTGTGTGGAAAAGTAGGACACATAGCAAGAGTCTGCAGGTCGGGAAAGCAAACCAGCAGCAAGAAATCTCCACAGGAGAAATACAAGAAGGTACATAAAGTGACGGAGAGTAGTTCAGACGAACAGAAGAATGATACAGACTCCGGAAGCAAGGAGCTGGGTTGTCTGAAACTACATAATGTGATCAAAACGGAGGATCACCAAACTATCTGAGTCACGCTCTCAAGACAGCAGGAGTCCAAGTGAAAATGGAATTGGACACAGGATCAGCCCTAACAGTCATAAACCGAAGGGACTACAAGCAGCTATTCTCACATATACCCATATACCCTTGAGAGATACGAAGATTGTCTTGAAGACGTACATGGTGCAAAAAGTCTACCCCAAAGGAAAAATAAGGGTGAACGTTATATATAACAGCAAGGAAACACCAAAAATGGACCTATATGTATTGCCAGATGGAGGACCACCACTACTAGGACGTAAATGGATCCGGAAGATACAGCTAGTTTGGCATTCCATACAGGCACTGACTGTGGCTGACAAAAAGGATGACGACGTCACACCTGGGTGACTGTCAAAGATCCTAACTGATGTGAAAGAAGTGTTCCAGCAAGGACTCGGAACACTAAAAGGCATGACAGCGATGATTAAAATTTAAGAAAACGCAAGCCCAAAATTTTTTAAGCCCAGCTGTCGAAGCAGAGCTGGAGAGCCTGGAACGTTCAGGTGTACTGTCCAAGGTAGACTGGAGCGAGTGGGCTACACCCATCGTCGCTGTGATGAAAAAGTCGTTGAGCAGCACGCCTGGGGAACCAAGGAAGGTTTGCATCTGTGGCGACTTTAAGGTAACAGTGAAACCGGTTCTTCACACCATGCAATGTCCACTTCCGCGGATTGAAGATATTTTCGCCTCGCTATCTGGAGGGAAAAGCTTCACTAAGATTGATCTGGCCCAGGCATATCTGCAAATGGAGGTAGAAGAAGCATCAAAAAATACCTCACAATCAACACCCATAAAGGTCTCTACCAATACAACCGGCTGGTATTCGGGGTAGCATCAGCTCTGGCTATTTGGCAGAGGGCAATGGAACAAGTCCTGCAAGGGACCACAGGGACTCAGTGTTATTTGGACGACATCCTGGTCACGGGCAAAAATGCCAGTGATCACCTTGCCAACCTGGAGCAGGTGCTCACTAGATTGCAGGAATATCGGCTCCGAGCTAACCGCCCCAAATGCGAGTATTTATAAAACAGATCTCGTATTGTGGCCACGTTATCGATAAAGAGGGGTTACATAAGTCCCCAGTGAATATTGAGGCAGTAGTCAAGGCTCCAGCACCGGAAAATGTGTCACAACTGAGTTCGTTCCTCGGGCTGGTAAACTACTGCCATAAGATCTAGCCAAATTTATCTACAATACTACACCCACTGAACACCTTACTGCAAACTGGGGTGCCATGGAATTGGAGTGACGAATGTAGATGAGCTTTCCAGAAGAGCAAAACACTAATCACATCGAAAGAGGTATTGGCCCATTACAACCCGGCATTACCAATTCGGTTGGCATGTGATGCGTCACCCTACGGCATTGGAGCGGTGCTGTCGCAGAAATTCTTGGATGGCTCAGAGGCCAATAGCCTTTGCGTCACGATCACTAACCTCAGCCGAGCGTAACTACACCCAGATTGACACGGAGGCCCTCAGCCTAGTGTGGGGAGTGAAAAAGTTCAATCACTATCTGCGCGGGCAGAAGTTTACCTTGCTGACTGACCACCAACCACTTGTCTCCATCTTTAATCCAAAGAAGGGCGTTCCGGTGATGACTGCACAATGGCTACAAAGATGGTCACTTTTTCTAGGGGCGCACCAATATGAAATCGAGTATAAGGGCACGAAACAGCATGGAAACGCTGATGGGCTATCATGCCTGCCACTGCCTACTGCGGAGGAAGCACCAGCAGTGGATCCTGTCGAAATATTTCATTCGACTATAATTGAATGCTTGCCAGTAACTAACGCTGGTATAGAGAAGGAAACCCGAAATGACCCAACATTGTCTCAGGTATATGATTTGACGATGAAGGGATGGTCAGCACATGGCGACTCACTGTTGCCAGCATTCTCATCCAGAAGAGAACAGCTGTCAGTATGCCAGGGGACCTTGATGTGTGGATCACTCGTGGTAATTCCACCCAAGTTAAGGGAGAGAGTGCTCAATGAGCTTCACGAAGGTCATCTGGGAGGGGTGAAAATGAAAAGCCTTGCTAGGGCTTATGTGCGGTGGCCGGGGATCGATCAGCGAATCGAGGACCTGATAAAGAGCTGCTCAGGATGCCAGAAGGTCCAAAATGCACCACCACATGCCCCTCTACACCCATGGGAGTGGCCCTCAACTCCATGGCAAAGGGTGCATATTGATTTTGCCGGTCCATTCATGGACTCAATGTTTTTAATAGCCGTGGATGCGTACTCGAAATGGCCTGAGGTCATCAAAATGTCCTCCACCACCACGGAGAAAACTATTGCAGTCCTACGGACCATTGTTGCCAGGAATGGCTTGCCAGAACAGATTTGCTCCGACAACGGACCACAGTTTGTGTCCGAAGAGTTCCGGAGATTCTTGAAAAAGAATGGGGTAAGGCATTACACATCCGCCCCGTATCATCCAGCCACAAATGGATTGGCTGAGAGGTTCGTACAAACCTTTAAGAAGGCAATAAAGGCTATGTACAATGACAACATTCCGCTGCAGCACAAGGTGGACAATTTCCTGTTCACCTACCGGAATGCGACACATGCAGTCACCAACCAGGCCCCAGCCATGATGTACTTTAACCGAAGGTTAAGATCTCTCCTGGATTTGCTCAGACCAAACGTAAGAAGAGATGTTGAGAGTAAGCAATTCCAGCACATCCATGAGAAGCCAACAAGGAGCTTCAATGTAGGGCAACCAGTCTTGGCCCGCGACTACCGAACAGAAAAATGGCAGCCTGGAACGATATGCACACGGAAGGGCCCACTAATGTACACAGTGGACGTTGGTGAGAGCATCGTGAGATGCCATGCTGACCAGATCCTAGAGTCACAGGAACAAGTCAACCCCATGCCTTGCCCATACGTACCTGGTGATGAACCCAAAGTACAGGTTGCATCTACCCCAGAAACAGTCGCATCGGAAGCTGATGAACCAACCAACGACAGGGGGCCAGAATCGCCTCCGCCCCAAGAGCAAGACACTCGGGAAAGGCGCTATCCAGAAAGGATCAGGAAGCCTCCCCAAAGACTGAATTTAAAAATAGACTATTTTCAGCTAATGTTGCATGTTAAAAGTGTTAATTGTAATTAGTTTGATATTTAATTGTTAAATGAGTGTTATGGTACTGTTAATCTAAAAGCGGAGGAATGGTAATGTATGTACCTTTAAGGGAGAGAACTACTTTTTACAGCTCCTCTATACTGTAGTACTGGCAGTGACCACACCTGTATATAAACCCTGAGTAGTGATCTGTATAGTTAGTTCTAGACTAACCCTCATTCAGTAAACACCTGTTGAATCGTTCCCTGCAGTCGTTGTCTGATTATTGAAGGACACAACATTAAGATACACGGATCTAACAGCAACTGTCCTAGAGTTAGTTTTATATTAAAACTTTACAGTAGATGCCCTGGAAATGTCCTGATCTGAGATGATTCGTTTATATCCCGGTCGCTGTCTGTCGAACATTTAGAAATCTAGATCAACAATCACTACCGCGCGTTGGCTGTTAAGATTCTTTACACACACAAGTATATATGCAAAGGAAAAAACCACAGATAACCTTCAACGTAACGCCGGCCGTTGTTGAAGAGGTTTGATGGAGCAGAATAGAAACGGGATTAGAGGACAGTATAAATATGGAAGTGGTTTTAATATGTGACGGCATTCCAGTTATGAGATTGTGGTGAACGCAGAATCTGATTTGATGCATAAGGAAGCCAATCGGAGAGATAGAGAACAAAGGAAATTGACAACATTGCCAATAAACCAATTGCAATCCTTGCCTTCACCCATCCCTCATTAGCATAGCTCTGTGGACGGAGTGTGGGACAGCCTATATAATACGAGCTCGGAGCATTGTTCTCTTAAATTGTTTCCTGAGCCTGAACGAGATGATGGTTGACGATAAGAAATCCGTCGCCAAGAAGGGCACCAAGAAAATGGTGAAGAAAGCGGCACCAAAAAGCGGCAAGAAACGCAGAAAGTCGAGGAAGGAGAGTTACTCCATCTACAACTAAAAAATGATGAAGCAGGTTCACCCCAACACCAGCATCTCCTCCAAGGCCATGGGCGTCATGAACTCATTTGTGAACGATATTTTCGAGCGCATCGCGGGTGAGGCTTCCCAGCTGGCCCATTACAACAAGGGGCACACCATCAGCTCCTGGGAGATCCAGACCGCCGTGCGCCTGTTGCTGCCCGGGGAGCTGGCCAAGCACGCCGTGTTGGAAGGGACAAAGGCAGTGACCAAATACAGCAGCTCCAAGTAAAACTCCATGCTGCCCTGAAAGAACAAACCCAAAACACAACGGCTCTTTTAAGAGCCTCCCACAACCTCTCCGAAGGAGCTACACAAACGCGTGTTCCTTTCGACGCAATTGGCTGTGTTTTTCCTCAGATTACTCTAATTATTTGCTGATCAAATGTTTTTGAGAACAATTTTTGAAGTTCCAGCTGTAGCTTTAGTTGAGAATTCTCAGATAAGCAGTTCCATTATCCGTTTCGACCTGAGAGTCGCTGTTGAATTTCCTGCCCAGTAAATTATAAACACGGTCCCTGCTCGCTCTTTCCCTTTGCTGTCAGACAGGATGAATTAAAAGCTTGTTCTAGGGATGAGATTCGGATTTTAGTCACCTCGTTCTCTGTCAAGGCCTTTTCAATCTTTTTGTAAAGCCAGTTGGGAGTCAATCCGTTTGTTAACCCGGGAATTCCTGCAGTGTTACAACGCAGAATGGGGGTTCATACAGAGACCAGAAAGGGGGCAGTTTGAACCCTCTGACCCTCTTCTCTTCTCACAGCAGGACTCCCAGTTCTGGTTTCACTCCCGCAGCAGCGCCTGTGCAAATGATCAATCGATAATCTGTGAAACCTCACAAAGATTGAGCTGGAATGTGTCCAGTTACAGAATCAATGCAAATTGATGCCCGCCCGATACAGTTTGAACTTGAACCCAACATTAATCCTAATTGTAACAGCCTAGAATTTGCAAGGGAGAGTTGGAATAAGACAAAAGGAATAAAAAAATGTCCAGAAATCTTTGGCTGATCGTCAATTTATTAACTTAATTCGCTGGTTTAGGAAAATATTGGCGGCCTTTTTGAAATTAAAAAATGGTTGGCAGTTTGACTGTTGAGGCAGTTATTTCCACACACTTTTCATTGGCGGGAAAAAACAGACTGTGATTGGTCACCCGAAAACACCAATGCAGTTGACCATAGAGCGACCAATCACAAGTACGCTATCTGCATTCCTCCAGAAGCTATAAGAAGGGCAGATGTGGGAGGAGATTTTCATTCTTTCTCTGAACGAGTGTAACGTGGAAATGTCTGGAAGAGGAAAAACCGGTGGTAAAGCTCGGGCCAGGGCCAAATCTCGCTCCTTCCGGGCTGGATTGCAGTTCCCTGTGGGCTGTTATCACAGGCTCCTGCGAAAGGGCAACTACGCTGAGCGTGTGGGTGCCGGAGCCCCGGTCTACATGGCTGCTATGCTCAAGTATCTGACCACTGAAATCCTGGAGCTGGCTGACAACGCGGTCCGCGACAACAAGAAGACCCGCATCATTCCCAGGCACCTGCAGCTGGCCATCCGCAACGACGAGGCGCTCAACAAGCTGCTGGGAAAGGTGACCATCGCTCAGGGCGGGGTGCTGCCAAATATCCAGGTGGTGCTGCTACCCAAGAAAACCAGCACTGCCAGCTCCAAGAGCAAGTAAAGTGGACAGGATTTAATCTAATAACCCAAAGGCTCTTTTCAGAGCCACCCACTGTATCTGGGAAAGGGTTGCTCACTATTTAGCCATTTTCTGTTATAAACAGGACACTGACTGTGGAACATGTAGAAATCTAGATCTACAAACAGTGCAGCGGGCATGCTGTGAGAGAATATTCTGATCAGTGAATCGATATAGAGAAGGACTGGCTTCAGAGTAAAACAAAACACACGGACACTAATGTGAGACCGACACTCAATGAACACGTTGTTGGGAGAGCCGAATATGAACGGATGTTAAGAACCGAGTATAAAGTGAGTGAGCGGTTGTTGGGCTTACATTTCCTTATTGGGACAATAATTCCAAAGGGAGAAATATGTACATCCGGAACCATACAAACATTTCCCCTTTTAATTAGCAGACAGGATCGAACCAGAATTGCAGCTTTGGTTAATTTAAAATATTTCAAATAGTAACTAAAGTTCCCACCTGTCCTGCATTAAGAGCTGGTTTTAAAGGTGAGATTCAATATTCAGACACCTCGTTCTCTCTCTCGCGCGGATCTATCCCGGTATGTGGAGTTGTATCAATTCACAATCAGAACTGCCAATTAAAGTTTCCGACTCACACTGTGCGAGTTCATTCAGTCTACTGGGCAGCTCACTCACATTTCAACCGAGATCATAAACGCTCCGTCAGATATTCACTGCCCCCAATTTGTAAATCCCCAGTTAAGGTAACACTACAAGACCTGCACGGTGTGTGCAGACCAATTTGCCTTGCACAGATTGCAGCACTTTCCTTTGCTGATTTGGTGGCTCATAAAAGAGCCGTTGTTGCATTTGGTGCTAAAGTCTGGAGCCGGGCAGGGGGAGTTCAGGTGCGCTCCCTGTGGATGCGGCGGGCCAGCTGGATGCCTTTGATCATGATGGTGACTCGCTTAGTGTGGATGGCACACAGATTGGTGTCCTCAAAGAGTCCCACCAGGTAAGCCTCGCTGGCCTCCTGCAGGGCCACGACGGCCGAGCTCTGGAAGCGCAGGTCGTTCTTGAAGTCTTGAGCGATCTCCCACAACAAGCGCTGGAAGGGCAGTTTGCGGATCAGCAGCTCGGTGGATTTCTGGTAGTGGCGGATCTCCCTCAGAGCCACAGTGCCAGGTCTGTAGCAATGGGACTTCTTCACTCCGCCCGTGGCTGGAGCGCTCTTCCGGGCCCCTTTTTTCGCCAGCTGTTTGTGAGGAGCTTTCCGTCCGGTCGATTTGCGCGCTGTCTCATTGGTCCTGGCCATTTTCTCAACTGATCTCAGCAAAATCTGGAACAAAGGGACTGTCAATGCGGAATCTGCAGTGTGTCCGCCTTGTTATACTCAGTGATGGACCGCCCCGAGCACTGATTGTCTGCAGACCGACACCCAGGCTGTTTAAACCCAACTCTGACCAATCAATGAAATGCTAGAAACTCAGTCCCCGATTGGCTGAGCTGGGATTCATCGCCCATTTCAAAATGCCCGCCAATTTTAGTGAAGGAAATAAGCGTTTTCATAGATGCATAAAAGATAGGAGCAGGAGTAGGCCATTCGGCCCCTCGAACCTGCTCCACCATTCAATGAGATCATGGCTGATCATTCAATCTCAGTACCCTGTCCCTGCCTTCTCTCCATATCCCTTGATCCCTTTAGCCTTAAGAAATATATCCAACTCCTTCTTGAATATTTTTAATGTATTGGCCTCCACTGCCTTCTCTGGTAGAGAATTCCACAGGTTCACCACTCTCTGGGTGAAGAAATTCCTCCTCATCTCTGTCCTAAATGGATTACCCCTTAGACTGTGACCCCTGGTTCTGGACACCCCCACCATCGGGAACATCCTTACTGCATCTAGTCTGTCTAGTCCTGTTAGAATTTTATAAGTTTCAATGAAATCCTCTCTCATTCTTCTAAACTCCAATCGACCCAAGCTCTCCTCATACTTCATTCCTGCCATCCCAGGTATCAGTCTGGTGAATCTTCGCTGCTCCCCCTCCATGGCAAGAACATTCTTCCTCAGATAAGGCGACCAAAACTGCACACAATAACCAAGATGTGGTCTCACTAAGGCCCTGTACAACTGCAGCAAGACATCCTTGTTCCTGTACACAAAGCCTCTCGCTACGAAGGCCAACATGCCATTTGCCTGCTTAACTGCCTGCTGCACCTGCATGCTCACCTTCAGCGACTGGTGCACAAAGACACCCAGGTCTTGTTGCACTTCCCATTCTCCCAATCTATTGCCATTCAGATAATAATCTGCCTTCCTGTTTTTGCCACCAAAGTGGATAACCTCGCATTTATCCACGTTATATTGCATCTGCCATTCTTTTGCCCAATCACCCAACCTGTCCAAATCATCATGGAGAGTCTCGGCACCCTCCTCACAGCACACACGACCACCCAGCTTTGTGTCGTCTGCAAATTTGGAGATATTACATCAAGTTCCCTTGTCTAGATCATTAAAATATATTGTGAATATCTTGTGCCCAAGGAACAATCCCTGCATCACCCCACTAGTCACTGCCTGCCACTCAGAAAAAGAGCCGTTTATTCCAATTCATTGCTTTCTGTCTGCCAACCAGTTCTCTATCCAAGTCAATACCTTGCCCCCAATCCCATGTGCCTTAACTTTACACGGTAATCTCTTATGCGGGACCTTGTCAAAAGCCTTCTGAAAGTTCTAATACACCACATCCACTGGTTCTCCCTTATCTATTTTACCAGTTACATCCTCAAAAAATTCCAGTAGATTAGTCAAGCTTGATTTACCTTTTGTATATCCATGTTGACTTTGTCCGATCCTGTCGCTGTTTTCCAAGTGCTCTGCTATTACATCTTTTATAATGGACTCTAGCATTTTCACCACTACCGATGTCAGGCTTACCGGTCTGTAATTCCCTGTTTTCTCTCTACCACCTTTTTTGAATAGTGGGATAAAATTAGCTACCCTCCAATCCATGGGTTACTGTTCCAGATTCCATCGAATGCTGGAAGATGATCAGCAAAGCATCAACTATTTCTAGGGCCACTTCCTTAAGTACCCTAAGGAGGTAGATTATCAGGCACTGGGAATTTATTGGCCTTCAATCCCATCAATTTCCCGAACAACATTTCCCTACAAATACCGATTTCTTTCAGTTCCTCCCTTTCATCAGACCGTATGTTCCCCGACATCTCTGGGAGGTTATTTGTGTCCTCCTTTGTGAAGACCGAAACAAAATATGTATTTAATTGGTCTGCCATTTCTTTGTTCCCCATTATAAATTCCCCTGATTCTGACTGCAAGGGACCTATGCTGGACTTCGCCAATCTTTTTCACTTCACATATCTATAAAAGCTTTTACAGTCAGTTTTTATGTACCCGCAAGTTTACTCTCATATTCTATTTTCCCTTTCTTAATTAATCCCTTTGTCCTCCTTTGTTGAATACTAAACTGCTCCCAATCTTCAGGTTTACTGCTTTTTCTGGCCAATTTATATGTCCTCTCCTTGGATCTTATGCTATCCCTAATTTCCCTTGTAAGCCACGGTTGAGTCAACTTTTTGGATTTATTTTCATGCCAAACTGTGAGGAACAAATTCTGTAGTTCATCCATGCAGTCTTTGAATGTTTGCCATTGCCTATCCACCGTCAACCCTTTGAGTGACATTCCCCAATCAATCCTACCCAACTCCAGCCTCAGGCCATCGTAGTTTTCTTTATTTAAATTTAGTACCCTATGTTACCCATAATATCTTGATAACTTCAATAAAATCACCTCTTAATCATCTAAATACCACGGAATGCAACGATAGTTTGTACAATAAGTGCGTGATATTCACTGGTGTATATTATTATAATTGTGTTGGTCCATTTATTATAGAACAAACTTTGCCAGGAACCTGTTATTTTCTGTCCTTTATGTAATGAAGTTTACATTTGTTCTAACACAGCAGCAACATTGTGACACTGAACGCACACCAGATCATATGTGTTAATGCAATGTTAATTTGCTTATTCATCATTCAGAGCCAGAGTGTAACATCAGCAATGAATTCTATCATTTCAGACCCCCCACCTCCTTCAACAAGGCCCAGTTATCCGGTATATCTGGTCAGAGAAGAACTCATCATTATCTGCGATGCTGCCAATGGTTACACTTTCGGTCAGCTTCAGTGGTTACTCAGGTGGCCGGTTGGCAATACAACCAATGAAATATACAAGGAACAACAATCGTTTACTAACTCAATAATAAATGTAAATAACAATAGTGACGGATGCTACAAATGCCTTTATGAGAAACAAGTGTCCGGACGCCGGATTAACTCTATTCCCAGTGATGCTGTGACCGTCCAAAGTGAGTTATACTTTCTGATATTTTATGCCATTCCAATTTTGTATAACGGCTTCCAGAGATCAGCAACACCTTCAGTTGAAGAAACGTAGATATTGCTCTTGGGCTGGTGCACAAATGGGCGCTATCCAATCTGCTGCACGTTTTTGGTCCCGCCTGATGTTGACATCAATTGACTGCAATGGAACTGAATATCTACCTATAAAACTTGGCTCTGATAACTGGTAAAAATCTTATTGCGTGTGCTCAACTCTCTGTGGAAACGGAAACTGGGCAGTGTGCAAAAGGGGCGACCGATTAATTCCCACCATTTTGTGCTTCCGCACAACACAAATTTCACCGCAAAAATATGCTTTTACCGAGTTACCACGTTAAATTGTAGCGACCTCTAGAATTGTTCTTCTGCTGCGTCTTTATGGGGTAGAACTTCCTCCTGGGCAGCAACGGTATAATGGGCGGCATCGCTTCTTCTGCCTGTTCCACACCCCGGTGCGTATAATGGGAGGCCGATTGCATTGCTCACATTCTGTGTTACACCCGATATGATTTAATACTGCAACATCTTCAGGAAATAAATTTATAACGAATTAACCCGAGGTAAGGCAGCAGGCTAAAAACCAGTAATGTAATATAAGAATTGCTAGACGAAATTAATAGCAAAGCATCTGAATGATGCCGTTGGTGTCTCTATTGATGTTGGCTGCCTGTGTGTGGCTGCCTCAACTTCAGCTGGATAATATGGGCAATGTGGGAATGCTGCCCATTATATATCCTGCTCGCTTTTGCTTTGCATTGTTTTCAATGGAAAATAAAATAATGTGGGGCGGGCGGTGGGTATGATGGAAGGATGATCGGAAATCGCCGTTTTACGCCCCTAGGGATGTCGAGAGTTCTGGCGCATATCTCTCTAATTGTGGCCCATGATAACAGAGCTAGTTTTACATTCCTGCGGTGGTGTAAATTGGGTGATGTCCATTGGCCGCATGTAATAATTGCAAGCCTGCTTTTCCCTCCATTGACTTTAAATATAATGGCCTAGAAATTCAGTCGCGTTTGCGCCCACTTATGGGCTATAGAGTGGTTTGCGCCGGAAGTTTTTTCGCGCCCGAAATTCAGTTGGTCCGTAACATCGACGTTAGCCATTAGTGCTGCACCGGCACCGATGACGTCATCGGTCTGCTCAGCACCCCGGTTCCAATGCAATTCCGGTCCGACCGCCAAATTCAGTTGCGGCTGCCTCTCCCGTGGCGGCCGCAAACAGCGTTTGCAAAACAGTGCCTTGCAGCTCCGAGAGGCCGGCTCATAAAGGTGGAGGGGCGGCCGGCCGCTTTCCCGGCGGCCGCCTGGCAGCACCTCCCTCCCCGGACTCCTGCATCACCCCCCCGCGGCATTGGTGTGTCACTCCCGCGAGCCCGGCACTTCTCCGTGGTGCCGGGCTCATTTGCCGGGGGAATCCAGCTGCGATCTCACGGCTGCAGTCAGCTCCTCCTTAAGAGAAGGAGGAGGCCTGCAGTACCCCAGCCTGCAGCACCGCATCAGGTGGCGCAGCGGCAGCTGGACACCTGAAACTGACATTCTTCACCCCAAACGAGGCAGCCAGATCCTCCAATAGCGCCTGCCTCCATGTTAGGGCGGCGCAACTGAATTTCAGGCGGGCGCTACGGGAATCCGGCCGAGCGCTAAATTTCAGGCGCTAATGACCTGGCGGGGCTATACCTAATTTCTAGGCCAATGACCGGTCAATCATTATCATCCGTTTGATACCACCTCTCAAAGTTAATTGACCCTCAGAGTCTCGCGCCTTAGAGATTTATGTTGCGATACGAAAATAAATTCTTTCAAATCTATTATTTTTAATCTTCTGGTCTAGGACAAAAGATGATCACCAGTGTTTCTTTGTACCACCAGCCGGGTGAGTATATGAAAGGAAATTCAGCTCCCATTACCTGTTCCGATTCCGACCAGAACAACATCAACAACTTCACTTTCAATCGGGACAATTTGTTACTGAGCTCCCTAGATATTTGTTCCCCTCATCATTTTGCCTCCATCGTTATCAGCAACCTTTCCGATATACGCACAGGATTTTACAGCTGCAGTTATGAGATGAGATTGTTCGGAAGGCAATTATTATCACACCTCAGTAACTCTGTGTTAATAACTGTAGAAGGTAACTCTTCCTACTTTTGCTTTACTTAAAAAAACCTCAATTCCTACACCTAGAAAGCGTTTATGATTTCCTCACTCATGCAACAAACAATACATCCCCCATTCTTTGGCAAAACATACTCTTTCTGAACTGGTAAGAGATGCGGCTGTTACACAGCTGAATTTCGTCTTTGGCAGAAGCGACAAACGGGCAGAATCTTATTGGCCGCGTGTTATTTGCCCCGCCCGATATTCAGTCCCAGTAACATGAATGGGACTGAACCCGCCGGTGAATCACCTGGCGGTAGAAAATTTGTGGAGTTACTGGTCGCTCATATCCAGTGTCTTTCACTTCTATTCGTGACAGTTGTTATGATTGGTAAAGCATTAGACTAACTGACTCCTGCTCTAGTGAATTATCCTCCTAAACCTTTTGCATTGCCACATCTCTGCTCACCTTCAACAATGTTGGCACATGCCATGTAGCACTACTCATAACTGGTATTATGTGGCTGTCTCTCCATATCTGTAGAGCTTCCCCTGTGGAAGCCCCAGAACTTTAAATGTGCTATTTCAGAGTGTGTTCCTGTTCTGCAAGACACAGCAGTAAGAATAGTGAGAACCATCTGGTTAAACATTAGTCATATTGGGATAGATATTCTACCTACCACTTGGGCAGAACCCCGGTCTTGCCATTCCAAAAACCAATGGAAATGTAACTGGAGACGGTTCTATAACCAACTGCCAATGCTTAACGACAATTAATACACTTAGCCAGCAAAATAAACAACAAGCCCATTGTCCAGGAATGAATCTTCTACTATGAGGATCCGAACCATGCTGAAACTGAAATGGGTCTAATATTTAGCACATTAAAGACAAACGTGCAGTTGAAGTGTGAAGAATGAATGTGGTGGAATTGGTCATGGCGGGGCAGGGGGTAGGGAGTGCGGTTGTAAAACTGATGGTAGCACATTAGTGACCTGGTATATGCTGCGCCCGATATTCAATTCAGTCACCGAGTAATATGCTGTCAATTGAACTTAATATCAGTCGCTACATAGAGCGGGCGGCCGATCCGACACTGTTCGGTTTTCGCCACCGTCCGAGTCCAATTTCTCGCCAATATTGACTTCTAATGACTCAATCATATCATCAGCAACTTGCTCAATTGTACTTAGCGCAACTCTACACTGAATTGACGGCAATGACTTCAGCATATGAAATTTAGTCAACTTCCCTCAATACGTTTTCTTTTCAGAGATTTTTAAACCAGTTATAACAATACATCCAGCAAATGATGACATCGGTGGAAACGTCTCTATTACCTGCACCAGATCGACTGTCTATCCGAGCATCATATTCTTCTTGCAGAGAGCTGGCGATGCCAATTTATCTGCCTCCCTCTCTGTGTCAGCAGAGGATCATTCTGTCACCATCACCTTCACCAATGTGACTCAAGATGATGAAGGAGCCTACTCCTATCGCTATAAAGCAATGGTCAATGGAACAGTGTTAACATCAGCTATCAGTCAACTTGTGCAGGAGACTGTAAAGGGTGATAGCGATTTATAAAGTGACATGTGGGTAAAGGTAATGAATGACTACAGGGCTCGTGGCAATAAATACATTGTGAGATTTCTGGAGCCACACTGTATTGTAGGAGTCTACGTACTCCTAGCAAAAAATACTGATCTCGAAGAGGTTCAACAGAAAAGGTTTAATTGTTGAGGCTGCATGCTGAACACAAAATGGAGTCAGAGACTACACAAAGTACGACTGCCTTTCATCAGTGCACAGCTTCGACTGCTCCTCCCCCGCTCTGGGCTTAACTATGTTGCAGATCGAGTTTCTTAAAGGTGTGATCCTTCTTAAAGGCATGACGCCTGATTTATAGTCTACGGACCGGAAAGCGGATTGTGTCCATTCTGTGATCGGTACCCCACACAGCTCCCCCCAGAATCCGCTAGTAGGGAGTGTACGAACCGGCGTGGCGGCTTGATGGCACAGCCGGAACGGCTCTTGGTGGTTGGTGTCGGGAGCGGGGCGGACGGATGCGTCGGGCTCTTACGCGGTCTGCCCTGCAGTGGGGGTTGGCCCACTTGAACGGGTTCATCGGGCTCTAGGTGTGCCAGCTTGAGCAGGTCGACCAACACCTTGTCAGTTCTGCTGCCCACTTCGAGGAGGAAGAACTTGTTCCCCGTCTGGAGTACCTTGTAGGGTCCGTCATATGGGGGCCGTATAGGTCCTCGGTGGGCATCATGGTGCATGAAAACAAATTTGGCCATGTGCAGGATAGGTGGTACGCAGGTTGCTCATTCACCGTGCCGCCCAGTGGGTACCGGAGTGAACTGTTATGCTCGGTTGGCGAAAGCGCGGCGTTGCTGGTCAGCCGACCAGGGGGTCGTGGCAGTGGGCAGGAACTCTCTGGGTACGTGCAGCGGCTGGCTGTACACGAGTTCTGTCGCCGAGGCTTGCAGGTCTTCCTTGACTGCGGAGCGTAGGCCGAGTAGCACCCACGCGAGGCGGTCGATCCAAGCCTCGTCCTCGAGGCTGGCACGGAGGGACGCCTTCATGGACCTGTGGAATCGCTCGCACAGTCCGTTGGCTTGGGGGTGGTAAGCCGTGGTGCAGTGAATGGCCACCCCGAGGTTTTGGGCGATGGCGGCCCACAGATCAGTGGTGAACTGCGGGCCTCTATGCGACGTCATGTCGGAGGGGATGCCGAACCGAGTGACCCAGGTACCAATGAACACCCTCACGATGTCGGCGGTGGTGGTGGACATCAGTGGAATGGCCTCGGGCCTGTGGGTGGTACGGTCCACGATTGTCAGCAGGTGTGTGTGACCTTGTGATGGCAGCAGGGGGTCGCCGAGGTCGATGTGGACGTGGTCGAACCTTCTTTCTGGCACGGTGAACTCCTCGAGTGGGGCTTTGACGTGCTGGTGGATTTTGGCATGCTGGCAAGCTATGCAGGATCTGGACTAGATGCGCACATCTTTGCGCAGGCTTGGCCAGACAAATCGGTTGGCCGCCAGTCTAATGGACGCGCGGGTGCCGGGGTGTGAGAGGCCGTGGACGATGTCGAACACACGTTTTCGCCAGGACACTGGGACTACAGGGCAGGGTTGCGCCAAGGAGGTGTCGCATTTGACTGTGATGGCAGACGGGCCGCAGGCGACGTTGGTCAGTCGCAGCCCTGGGAGGGTTGTGGGCGTGGAGAGCATGTCGGGGTCAGTGCATTGCTCCGCTGCCAGTTGAGCATAGTCCACTGCCAGGTGGGTGCCGTGGACGGAGCTGCGGGATAGGCAGTCGGCCACCACGTTGTCTCGACCGGAGACGTGCTGGATGTCCGTGGTGAATTCGGACACCGCGGCGACCTGACGTTGTTGCCTGGCTGACCACGGGTCCACAGATTTTTTCATCGCAAATGTCAAGGGTCTTTGGTCGACAAACGCGGTGAAGGGGCGGCCCTCCAGAAGCGATCTAAAATGGCGGACTGCCAGGTACTGTGCGAGTAGCTCGCGGTCAAAGGTGCTGTATTTGGCCTCCGGGGGGCGCAGTTGGCGGCTGAAAAATGCCAGCGGTTGCCAGACCCCATCGACCCACTGTTCGTACATGGCGCCGACTGCGTGGTCGGAGGCGTCCGTGGTGAGGGCCACCCTGGCATTGGGCTGTGGGTGAGCGAGCATGGTGGCGTCGGCGAGCACCTTTTTGGTGGAGTTGAAAGCGGTCAACATGTCCGCCGACCACTCGATCGCCATTCTGTCTTTCTTACCCCGGAGGGCTTCGTATAGGGGCCGCATGAGGGAGGGCGCTCCGGGAATGAAGCGGTTGTAAAAGTTGATCATCCCCAAGAACTCCTGGAGGCCTTTGATGGTGGTAGGCCGGGGGAACTGCTGGACGGCATGCACCTTGGCGGGCAGGGGAATGGCTCCATCCTGCGTGATGTGGTGGCCAAGGAATTCGATCCTACTGAGGCCGAATTGGCACTTGGCTGGGCTGATGATGAGCCCGTGCTCACTGAGCCACTGGAACAGGGTGCGGAGGTGCTTGATGTGTTCCTGCTTGGAGGAACTAGCTGCCAGGATGTCATCCAGGTAGACAAAGAGGAACTTCAGGTCCCGGAGAACCGAGTCCATGAGCTGCTGGAAGGCCTGGGCCGCGTTTTTGAGGCCGAAGGGCATTCGGAGGAACTCGAATAGCCCAAAAGGGGTGATTATAGCTGTCTTGGGAACGTCCGTGGGGTGGTCTGGCACCTGATGGTAACCGCGCACCAGGTCGACTTTGGAGAAGACTGAACGGCCGGCCAGTCTAGCCGAGAAGTCTTGAATGTGTGGTTTGGGGTTCCGATCCGTCATGTTGGCGTCCTTTAGGTGCCGGTAGTCCCCGCAGGGGCGCCTTCCCCCATCAGGTTTGGTGACGATGTGGAGTGGGGAGGCCCAGGGGCTGTTGGAGCGGCGGATGATGCCGAACTGTTCCATTGTGGTGAGCTCGGCCCGCGCGATCTCCAGCTTGGCTGGGTCCAGCCTGCGGGCATGGGCATACACCGGTGGGCCTGTGGTGGGGATGAAGTGTTCTAACCCGTGCTTAGCATCCTTCACAGAGAAGGTCGGGTTGGTGAGGGCTGGGAACTCAGCCAGTGTTGCTGAGTAGTGGTCCGTTGAGCGGGCGCGGCACTGCTATGCCATTTTGGTGGGTTGGCGGGGGGCCATGGCGCTCGGGATAGTTGACATGGTGTGCATGTCCACGAGGCGGCGCCAACCAACAGGCCGTGGGCACACAGGAAATCCGCACCAAGGAGCAGGGAGAACACATTGGCGGTGATAAACTCCCAGCGGCAGCAGCGGCCTGCGAGGTCGATGGTGACGGTGCGGGTGCCGTACATCCGGATGTCAGTGTCATTGGCAGCAGCCAGCGCAGGGCTGCGGCCGCCTCGCTGCATCTCGAGGATGGACGCGGGGATGCTGCTGCGATGCGCGCCCATGTTGCATAGGAAACGGTGTCCGGAGGCGCAGTCCGTAATGTACAGCAACGCGCCTGCTTGCCCCACGGCCATCGTGTAGGTCGGTGTGGGGGCGGATGGAAACATGCAGGGATGGCTGCAGCGGCATGCCCGTGTGCCTAACCGGGTATGGAAGTAGCAGTACCCCTGGGTCGGAGGGCTTGGGGGACGTGGGGGCCTGGGGGGCCTCGTGGCCCAGCTGTGTGGCTGTGCGATAGAGGGTGGAGCACGCGCCGACGCTGCGGAGGCCAGGTCGGGTGTGATGGCGTGGTTGGAGCTGGCAGACAGGAGCTTATCGGCTTCATCGGCCAGGGCCTCGAGGTCCATGAGGCTGGACGCCACGATCGCCGGGCGGATGCTGGGAAGTAGTTGGCGGATAAAGAGCGTGCGGAAGAGGGAGCCGGGTGGTTTATCGTCAGTCAGAGCAAGCATGCGTGAGAGCGAGTCTGATGGCGTGGAGTCACCGAGGCCCGGTAGGTCGAGGAGGTGGCAGTTGTGCAAGAATTGGGAGGATGTGAATTTTTTAATGAGCGCAGCCTTGAGATGTGCGTACTTGCCTTCCTCCGGAGGGTTTTGTAGTGTTGTCCAGGCTTTCGTGATTGTGGAGCTGCCCAGGGAGGCGAGGAGGTAGTCGTACATTGTTGCATCGGCGGTGATGCCGCGGAGTCGGAATTGCGATTCGTCTTGAAGGAACCAGGCGGAGCCCAGGTTCTCCCAGAACTCCGGCAGCTTCCAGAAACTGTGTTTGTGTCAGCCATGGTTACGCTTAGGAGTCGTCCTGAGCGTCAGGGTCACCAATGTAGGAGTCTACGTACTCCTAGCAAAAAATACTGAACTCGGAGAGGTTCAACAGAAAAGGTTTAATTGTTGAGGCTGCTTGCTGAGCACAAAATGGAGTCAGAGTCTACACAAAGTACGACTGCCTTTCATCAGTGCACAGCTTCGACTGCTCCTCCCCCGCTCTGGTCTTAACTATTGAAATAAAGAGTAGATTTGCCTTTCTAAATCTAGGCTTTATTAACTTTAAAAACCCAACAGCACATCTTCAACACCCAGTCCCAACCAAGGCTGTAGAGAACTGAATTTAAGATGGCCACCACAAATCACATGACATCAACTACCAATGAGTTTACAGCATATATCTCAAGGCAGGAAACAAACAACCAATTACAATACTTCTTACAAAACATAAACAATAATCACCACATTCACCCCTCCTTTTAAAATATACTCCAACCTAAATAACCATTACAATTTATAATTAATTATTTACAACTAAAATAATACAAATATAATATTTCAACAATTTTAAAACATTACTATCAATTCAAAAGTCCATTTTCAGTCGGTCGACCGGATATCTTGTTCGTGTCGACCTTCTTAACCCTGGTGAAATTCCTTGCCCTCCCACACCAGGAGACACAGAGGTATCTTCTGCAGGAAGGCTATCCATATCCCGATTATCAACGGTTTCAGGATTGGGAATCCTATCAGGAGGTAAACTGGGACGGTCATGAACATCCATCGAAGGCTGACTAATAGAAGTATAATTATCTGCAATAGGATTGGAAATATTCGTAGTATCTGTAATGACAGCCACATTATCTGAATCATGACTATTGTTAATATCCTCAGAAGAGGGCTGGCCACCACAAGGAGCCAAGTCTTTAATTGAAACAGTACTTTCTTTCCCATCTTGGAATCGAAAATGAGCATATTGGGAATTTGCCTCCAACAGCTCCACCTCCTCCACTAAAGCATCATATTTTGACAATCTAACATGACGTCGAAGCAGCACAGGCCCCTGCATAGTAAGCCATGAAGGTACCGAATATCCCGTAGTAGATCTCCGTGGATAGTTAAAGAGCCTTTCATGGGGGATCACATTAGTAGCCGTTGAAAGCAATGATCCAATGGAATGCAAGGAATCAGGCAGTTCCATTTCCCACTGTGTATTCTTAAGGTTCCGGGATGTCAAAGCCAACATAACTGCCTTCCAGATCACCCCATTGTATCGTTCACACTGTCCATTACCCTGGGGATTATACGGGGTAGTTCTACTAGTAGAGATTCCCCGACTCTGAAGGTATTCCTTCAACTGGGAAGACATAAAAGAACTTCTCTGATCCGAATGGATATACGCAGGCGTCCCAAAAATAACAAAAAGTTGAGTCAGACATTTGATAACTGTAGCAGCTGATACATCTGTGCAAGGAAAAGCAAAAGGGAACCTTGAAAACTCATCCACAACAGTAAATATATATCGGTTTTGAGTAGTTGAAGGAAGAGGCCCCTTAAAATCAACGCTCAAACGTTCAAAAGGAGAAGTAGCCTTTATAAGATGAGCTCATTGAGGCTTAAAGAAATTCGGTTTACACCGAGCACAAATAGAACATGATGAAGTCATCCGCTTGACGTCTTCAACTGAAAAGGGTAAATTCTTACTGCGTACAAAGTGTATCATCCTCGTAACCCCAGGATGGCATAAGGCATTGTGAAGATTAATAAGCGTATCTCCGTGAATCACAGAACAATAAGCCCTCGACAGCGCATCAGCAACAACATTATCCTTCCCCGGACGATAAACTATACCAAAATGGTAGCATGCCAACTCAATCCTCCACCTCATTATTTTATCATTCTTGATCTTTCCAAAATGTTTGACATCAAACATAAAGGACACAGATTTTTGGTCAGTTACCAACGTAAAATGTCGTCCCGATAAATAATGTCTCCATTTACGCAGTGCTTCTACTATTGCATACGCCTCTTTCTCTATTGAAGAATGTCTTTTTTCACTATTATTCAAGGTACGTGAGAAAAAGGCCACAGGTATTCCATTTTGGTTCAGAGTAGCCCCAATTGCAAAATCAGAAGCGTCCGTCTCAATCACAAAGGGAACCTGCTCATCAATAGAATGCACAACTGCTCCAAGGATATCCTTTTTAAAATTATCAAAACACTTCCTGGCCTCCCATGATAGAGGATATGTCGTAACCCGAATAAGGGGCCGGATGTTCTGTGAAAAGTTTGCAATCCAATTAGAATAATAAGAAAGCAGTCCAACAACTCGTTGCAAAGCCTTAGAATTAGTAGGACAAGGTAAATCAATCAATGGTCGCAGGCGTTCTATCTGGTTTAATCTTGTTTCCCCGAGATAATATACCCCAGTAGATTTACCTCAGTTGTCGAAAAGATACACTTCTCTTTATTGAAAGTTAAACCAACTTTTTCTGCAGCTTGAAGGAATCTTTCTAAATTAGAATCATGCTCCACCCTTGATTTGCCACACACCGTGATGTCATCTAAGTATGAAAAGATGTCAGAGAGAGAGTTATCACTTATAAAAGCATCCATTGCCCGTTGAAAACAAGGAACACCATTAGTAACACCAAATGGTATTCGGCAAAACTGATACAGCTTTCCGCCAGCCTCAAAGGCCGTATATGGTTGATCCCTCTTAACAATAGGAATCTGATGATAAGCACCCTTTAAGTCAATAGTGCTAAAAACCTTATACTGAGACACTTTGTTGATAAGCTCATCAATCTTAGGCAAAGGGTACGCATCTAATTGAGTATACCTATTAATAGTTTGGGAGTAGTCTATCACCATTCGTTTCTTATGTCTCTCGTTAGTGGTGACAACTACCTGTGCCCGCCAAGGCAAACAACTAGGTTCAATGATTCCTTCCAATAAAAGACGTTGAACTTCAGAATTAATAAATTCTCTATCCTGACTGCTATACCTTCTTGACTTGGTAGCAATTGGCTTACAATCCGGCATCAAATTGGAAAAAAGTGATAATGGAGAAATGGATAAAGAGGTTAATCCACAAATAGCTAAAGGTGGCTTAGTCCCTCCAAACGAAAGACTGAGAGACTCGTGTAATTGAAGCACATCATGACCAATCAAAATATCCGCACAGAGATTAGGCAAAACAGATAGGCGTATATCAGTATACGTATTACCTAGAAGAATCAATTTCACAAGGCAACAACCAGCTACTTGTGAAGTGAAAGTCGTCTGAGCCATACACACCTGATAAGTAACAGGCAAAATTTTCAAACGCTTCTCCTTCGCAAACTGAAGACTTATAAAACTCTCAGTACTGCCTGTATCTATAAGGGCCTTCACTTCTAACCCATTAACTTGGGCCGTAACTATAGCTTTGTTTAGGCCATGAGCAAATGCAGCAGAAATTGATGCAATAAACACCCTAGCTAAAGGCTGAATAGTCGCAGAGGAGGTAATTGAACCTGATGGTGGAGCTGATGATTTACAAACACGTGCATAATTACCTCTCTTGCCGCATTTACTACACACAGCCTCCCGAGCAGGACACTTCAGATGAGGGTGCCGGAAGTTCCCACAAAAATTACACTTCTGAATCCTAGAGGCAACAGCCGCCAAAGTAGAAACTGTTTCAGAATCTAGTAAACCACTCCTATTAAGTCCACATAATTCCCTTTCATCCGGAACTGCTGAAACCACAGTCGCAGGCCGATTTAAAAGAGCATAAGGATCCGAACTTCTCTGAGCCACATCCAATGTAGAGGCTTGCGTGAAAGCACTCTTAAGGTCCAAAGTCTTATTTTCTAACAACCGCTGACGAATTGATCTAGACAGTAATTCATTAATAAAAGCATCCCGTACCGATTCTTCCTCATATTCTTCTGCCGTCATGGCCTTATAATTACAGTTAGCACAAAGGTGCCGAAGTGCTTGTAAATAAGTATCCAAAGATTCTCCCACCTGCTGCCTACGGGCAGATAGAAGGTGACGTGCAAATACCTCATTCTTTGGTTTAACAAAAATCTTTTCCAATGTAGAAATAGCCAATTCGTAAGTTTCACAGTCCAAAATATACTTATACACATCCGGAGCAATGTAGTTGATCAGCATATTCAGCTTATTTAGAGACTCTTGATCCAACACACACAAAAAGTTTTTGAATGTACGATACCAGTGTTTCCATTTATCATCTACTCCTGCAGAATTAGGGTCAGCATTGAATCGTTCCAGTTGAAGATATCGCTCCATTCTGAATTAAAGTTAATAAATTGAAATAAAGTGTAGATTTGCCTTTCTAAATCTAGGCTTTATTAACTTTAAAAACCAGTAGCACATCTTTCAACACCCAGTCCCAACCAAGGCTGTAGAGAACTGAATTTAAGATCGCCACCACAAATCACATGACATCAAATACCAATGAGTTTACAGCATATATCTCAAGGCAGGAAACAAACAACCAATTACAATACTTCTTACTAAACATAAAGAATAATCACCACAACTATGTTGCAGATCAAGTTTCTTAAAGGTGTGATCCTTCTTAAAGGCACGACGCCTGATATATAGTCTACGGACCGGAAAGTGGATTGTGTCCGTTCTGTGATCGGTACGCCACAGTATAAATGAATGAATTCATCCTGACAAACAGACAAATAACACATGGAACGAAAGAAAGGTGCATTAGACCCAAGAGATCTGTGGGTAAAATGTAGTTTAATCGAATGTAGCCCTTGACCTAGATTCGAGCTGGTGAAATTCCACCTGTGCGGGGATGGAACATGTGTGGAATCGCATGTGCTTCCAGTTATAAATCCGCTCGAAATTGAATGTAAATTGCTTGGTTCTATCAAGCACAGGCAATATGCAACACCAAATTACCTCCTAAACAATTATGTTGAAAATTTCTCCCAGCACGTGTAATATTCGCTCTTACTTCCCAAATGTGATTCCACCATCGATATAGAAAAGGTAAGAGTAAGGTCCAGGAAGATATTGTTATCAAACAATGAACAACACAAATGGGTGCAGCTTTACCCAGTGGCTCAGTGGGTTCAAGCAATGAGGCACAGAGCATTGGCCACTGGCCTTTTAACAACCGGATAAAGAACAATAGTCACATTTCACGAAGTACTCGAGGGAGCTCTTTGGGCAGTAAACAATTTGAGCAAGGCCTCAACTGGGAGACGGGGGATTCAACGGCAAAGGTGAAAAGAGGGCAGTCGTGGATACATCACCTGTTATAGACCCGGCCCGAATTTAATTCCCATTGAATTTAATAGGGGTAATCTTACAGTTGGCTGATGGCGCAGAATGTGCAGTATTGAAATAGGCCCCCATTATAAACCACGCCGGATTTCCCTTTCCACTGAATGGAATTTAAAATTGGGAGAGTTGCACATTCAGCGGCTAATTCAATGTCGCCCATTGTTCACCTGTGCTTGGAGTTCAAATTAATCCCAAATAGAAAGTAAAATGAGCTGCATGTATAACGGTCAGCCGATCCGCTCCCCCCTTTTGGTAAATCTCCCGAATTCGGATTTCACCCTTCGTCTTGCGAGGAGGAAATATTGATAGGCCGTGAAGAATTCGCAAAAACTGAGCGCTGGTAAAAGCCAAAAATAGTTTAATGCGGTTTGTGTATTAATAAAAACCACTGTACGCTCTTTTAAAACTATTAAGTGATATAAAAACCATCAGGTTGTTTCTGACACAAATATTCACATCGAAGAAAATTCAGCACAGCGAATATTTATAGAATCATGCAGCCCAGAAGGAGGCTATTCGGCCCATGGTGCCTGTGCTAGCGCTCTGAAAGAGCTCTCCAAAAAGTCCAACTCCCCTACTCCTTCCCCTTAGCCCTGCAAGTTACTGTCGAAGATGCTTACGACACTTTTTCAGGCATTGCAGTCCAGATCATAAATCGCTGAGTTAAAAAAAAATCTCCTCACCCTTCCTCTGTTTTTTCTTGACAAATATATTAAAAGCTGTGGCCTTTGCTTAACAACGCTCCTGCTTGTGGAAACAATTGCTCCCTACGTACTCTATAAAAATCCCTCATAATTTTGAATAATCTCTTAATCTTTCCTCCAAGGAGAGCAATCCCAGCTTTTCTAGTCTCTCCACATGACTGAATTCCCTAATTCTGGCATATCTCTTCTGTACCTGCTCCAAGGCCGTGACATTCTCTCTAGAGTGTGGTGAACATAATAGTAAACAAGACTCGAGCTGAGGCGTAAGCAGTGATTTATAAAGCTTTACCATAACTTCCTTGTTTTTGCCTCTTTTTTGAAACCAACGTGTCCCGGATACATATTTCGCAGCCTTCTCAACTTGTCCTGCGACCATCAAAAATGTGTATATGTGAATCGACAGTTCTCTCTGTTCCCACACCCTGTGTAAATGTTTTCCATTGAGTCTATTCTGCAGCTCCTCATTTTTTTCCCTGCCAAAATGCATCACTTCACAAATCTCTGCATCAAATATATCTACCATTGTTCTGCCCAATGCACCATTCTTTCTCTTTCCTCCTAAAGTCTGCTGCTATGCTCCTCAGTGCTCACTATATCTCTATGCTTTGTGTCATTTGCGAACTTGGCAATTATTCCGCCGATACACCGTGCAGTTCATTAATATATATCAGAAAGAGTGATGGTCATAATATCAACTCCAGGGGACACCAATTTATACATCCCTGCATTCTGAAATACAGCCATTCACCACTGCTCTCCGCCTCCTCCCTCTCAGCCAATAGCGAGTCCATGCTGCCAATACCCTTTAAACTCCAGGGCTTCAAATTTGCTGCGGTTGAGTTTATTTTAAGTGACATTTACTGCACAACGAGTCCTCGACTACTTATTAGATCTCAAGCATTGTGAAAAGTTACCAAGTGTAAAATGAATTAGCGGTGAAATTCAGACATGAACCTATCTGCCTAATGCAGCTGCCTGTTATTTCACAGCCAAATCAACGATTGAAATGATGGTTTGCAATGTTTGTGTGACTGCGGTGGGTGTGTTGGAGCAGTCACTGTAGCGATCGCCATAATGAACCAGAAAAGAAAAGGTAAAATAAAGAATTTATCATCATTTAACTATGTTCAACTTAAAAAGACCAAGTATTTCATTGCTATGATGATACAACCACATGTGTTTGATACACACATTGAGTTAAATCATGCATATATTTATTTCTACAATGGGAAATAATAAATTCCCGGCCGACTCCAGTCAACTTGCTAGTAAGCCTGAAACATAGAAGATAGGAGCAGGAGTCGGCGATTCGGCTCCTCGAGCCTGCTCCGCCATTCAATGCGATCATGGCTGATCATCCAAATGTATTACCCTGTCCCTGCTTTCTCCCCATACCCCTTGATCCCTTTAGCCTTAAGAAATATATCCAACTCCTTCTTGGATATATTTAATGAATTGGCCTCTACTGCCTTCTGTGGTAGAGAATTGCACAGGTTCACCACTTTCTGGGTGAAGAAATTCCTCCTCATTTCTGTCCTAAATGGCCTACCCCTTATCCTTAGACTGTGACCCCTGGTTCTGGACTCCCCGACCATCGGGAACATCCTTCCAGCTTCTAGTCTCTATAGTCCTGTTAGAATTTTATAAGTTTCGATGAGATCCCCTCTCATTCTTCTAATCTCCAGCGAGTACAAGCCAAATTGATCTAATCTCTCCTCATACGTCATTCCTGCCATCCCAGGTATCAGCCTAGTGAAACATCACTGAACTCCTTCCATGGCAAGATCATCCTTCCTCAGATCAGGAATACAATAAAATTATATCCGGCATCACAAAGATGGAGGAAACAAAGAGAAAGGGAGAGAGATTAAGATGAATCATAAATTTATATAAAGTGGAATTCTAACTTTATCCGGGTAGAAATCTGTCCCGGGCGGTAGCAGAAGAGGGAGTTACTGGATTGGTCGCTCATTCCATGCCCCACCTGATTTTGAGTTCCATTGAAACTAATGGAATTGAATATTGAGCAGCGCGTGTAGCAGGAGGCCGACCGTCCAAGCTGAACCTCGACTCCAATGATACTTCTGTGTACTCGGCTTGTGTAATGATTGGTTAACAGAACTTACATTGAAATGAATCACTGATAGAGATCGGTAAATTGAGCATCATGATCTAACCTGTCTCATGGAATATAATACTTTTTGTTCTGAAATTCGCAGGACATGCCAGTTGGGTTAAAGCTGCCGCCAACTTAAATGAAATGAATCCTACCTTCAACGCAGAGGCCACGTTTTGAGAACATAAAGACACCACGATGCAACATACGATGTGATACTTTATACTGTTTTCTTATTTAGACGGTTATCATTCTAAATCGGTAGCACTTCCCATAATAATAAAGGATTCCGCTCTCCTCTCACATCTAACCTGGTGTAGGTTTTTTATAATGAATTCGGCCCAGAGAAAAACGCATATCAATGATAACTGCAAGTTTCCGATTTCGCTTTCGAAATAGCCATCGTTTATTTGTCTTTATAGCAACAGGGGTGTTATTTTGTACAATGCATTTTCAGGCTATCATTAGCAACCTGACTGTTTTTATATGAATGGAAGTCTCTTCTATCAACAATATCAAACAGAAGACAAAACACGTAACCTGAAGTTGTATTCAAATAATGTTTTAACATGTTTTATATAATGCGCTTAACTCATTACAATATATTAATGGTTATTTTTACTGGCTTCCTAACGGAATCAACAAAATTAATTTTGCAATAATTGGCAGGTTGTCCAGTTGCATTCAATTTGTGTTCCTTCTGTAATTTCACTTAATTGATTTCATTCTGTTTTTGTTAAATGTGGTTAATAGATGTGATCAATATATGAGATTAACGTATTGGATTAATTAATCTTTATTTTTGCAATCCCATTACTGGTATAAATTTCGTCATGACTCAGAATGCTGAAGATTGTCAGCCAATGCAAAAGCATCAAGTTTTAAGATACCACACACACTCACACACACACACAGATACACACACACATAACGGCATGCACAGACACACAGACACACACAGATACACAAACACAGATACACACACACACAAACAGCTCCACATAACATCATGCACAGACACACACACACACACAGATACACAAACACAGATACATACACACACAGATACAGATATGCATAACGTCATGCACAGACACACACAGATACATAAACACAGATACACACACAGATACAAATAACGTCATGCACAGACACACACACACACAGATACACATAACACCATGCAAAGACACACACACACACAGATACACAAACACAGATACACACACAAACAGATACACATAATTTCATGCACACACGCACACACACAGACAGGTACAACTACACATAACGTCATGCACAGACACAAATGCATACCCATAGACCGAAACATGCGTTAAAACACGGCCACACACACATATATAAACATATACACATATACAACGCATTCACACACAAAAACACACACACACAAATAAACATAAGCCCACACACAGCCACACAATCACAAATATACAAATATACAATTAGTAGCAGAAATCGGCCACACAGCCCTTCGAACCTGCTCAGACATTCAATAACAACATGACTGATCATCGACCGCAACTCCACTTTCCCGCCCGATCTCCATATCCCTTGATTCTCCTAGAGTCCAAACATCTCTCGCTCTCAGCCTTGAATACACTCAATGAATCAGCATCCACAGCCCATTGGGGCAGAGAATTCCCAAGATTCACAATCCTCTCAGTGAAGAAATTCCTTCTCATCCCAGAGTTATACCACTTATCCTGAGACTGTTCCTCCTATTTATCGACTCTCCAGCCAGGGGAAATAACCTCTCAGCATCTACCCTGTTAATCCCTCTCAGAATCTTATATGTTTCAATGAGATCACCTCTCATTTTTCTAACTCCATAGAGTAAAGGCTCAATCTACTCAAACTCGCATAGGAAAAAGCCCTCATCCAAGGAATCAGTCTAGTGAACCTTCTCTGCACTCCGTCTAAGGCATGTATGCAATTTCTTAGACAAGGAGACCAAAGCTGTGCTCAGTACTCCAGGTGTGGTCTCACCAAAGCTCTGTACAATTGTAGTAAGACTTCCATACTCGTATTCACCAACCCGCTTGCAATAAAGGACAACAAGCCATTTGCCTTCTGCATTGCTTCCTGTGCCTGCATGCTAACTTTCTGTGTTTCCTGACCGAGGGCAACTAAATCTCTCTGAATACCAGCATTTAAAAATTTCTCATCATTCAAAATAATCTGCTCTTCTATTCTTGCTACCAAACTGGATAACCTCACACTTCTCCACATTATAGTCCATCTACTACATTAGTGCCCACTCACTTAACCTCTCTATATCCCATTGATGGCTCTTTGTGTTCTCCTCACAGCTTACTTCCCCACCTAGATTTGTATCATCAGCAAACTTGAATATATTGCACTTGGTCACATCATTAATATAGATTGCAAGTATACATAAAGACACACACACATGCACATGAATTGCTTTATATGCTGAATGTATATATTTCGCATTTCTCACAACCACGGGGTTGGGGAATGGAGTCGGGGGCGGGCTTCAGGCAACTCATATGCGAAAAAGCACAATCGCATCTGCCACCAGGCCAGCGGTGACTGCATAGAATCCGGACAATCTGAGGTCCATACCTGCAGTAATGGTAGTGTAGGGACACATTGTGCAGCTTTAAGTAGAGTTAGGCACTATTTTTGTTGCAATTATTACAGTTCTACGGAGTACTACATCTGCAGAGTACTATACTCGGGAATTTGGCTAGTGAAGGGGTTGTTAAGGGTTGATCTCTTTCTAAAATGTCATTACATTTTGCATTTAACATTTGGTGTTTAACTTACCTTTAATATTAACTTGTAATTTATTTCACAGTGGTAAACAAACTGCCTGCTAGTGCCAGTTGCACAATTAATGCGGTGTCTAGCTAGAACTGGTTACCTGGTAATTCCTGTCAGCAGGGGCTGAATCTGTGGTTTGGAATTTATGCTGGTGTAATAATGCACGAAGGTAAGTAGCACCCAGTCCAGGACTATGGATTACTGCTTCTACAGTGTAATAAACTCGGAAATTTGCTGAGTGAGGGAATTCGGTCTGTGGGGTGGGGGGGTGGTAAAAGGTTCTGCTTGATGCATAACAACAATAAACAACAAGGTTAAATTATGACTGTGGGCTAAGTTACAGTAAAGACCTAATCCACTATCAACATCCTGGGGGTTACCATTGATCAGAAACTGAACTGGACCAGCCATATAAATACTGTGGCTACAAGCGCAGGCCAGAGGCTGGGAATTCTGTGGCGAGTGTCTCACCTCCTGACTCCCCAAAGCCTTTCCACCATCGACAAGGCACAAGTCAGGAGTGTGATAGAATACTCTCCACTTGCCTGGATGAGTGCAGCTCCAACAACACTCAAGAAGCTCGACACCTTTCAGGATAAAGCAGCCCGCTTGATTGGCACTCAATCCACCACCTTCAACATTCACTCCTTCCAGCACTGACGCAGTGTGTACCATCTACAAGATGCACTGCAGCAACTCGCCAAAGCTCCTTCAACAGCACCTTCCAAACCCGCGACCTCTACCACTTAGAAGGACAAGGGCAGCAGACGCATGGGAACATCACCACTGACAAGTTCCCCTCCAAGCCACACACCATCCTGACTTGGACCTGTATTGCCGTTCCTTCACTGTCGCTGGGTTAAAATCCTGGAACTCCCTTCCTAACAGCATTGTGGGTGTACCTACACCAGATGGACTGCAGCGGTTCAAGAAGGCGGCTCACCACCATCTTCTCAAGGGCAATTATGGATGGGCACTAAATGCAGGCCTAGCCAGCGACGCCCACATCCCATCAATGAATAAAAAAAATAGCTAATTTTAATATACTCATATGACTATTAATATTTTCTAATCAAAGTAATAGCCTTGGATGAGTTAATGTATTTCTGACTTTACTACTCTGTAGAAGCAGTAATCCATAGAACTGGACTCGGTGCTACTTACCTCCGGCCATTAGCAAAAGCCTTTTGTTATTATGCCAGCAGAAATTCCAAACCCCTGATTCAGCCACTGCTTACAGGAATTACCAGGTAACCAGTTCTAGTTAGATATCTCTTTATCTCATCCAAGTTTATTGCTTGCATTAGGAAATATTAATAGTCAACTGAGTATTTAAAAAATTGTCAATTTTATTAGTTAAAAAATAAAATAAAGTTGGCAGGGCAGGTGAGGTATTGCAGCTGCAGCAAGTGGAAGATGGTGGACCTCAGTGAGAGCCACAGCAACCACGTCTGCACTAAGTATCTGCAGCTCGATCAAATTCAGCTCTGAATTGATGAGCTGGAGTCCGAGCTTTCGACACTGCAATACGTCAGGGATGGAGAAGGTTACTTGGACTCTGTTCCAGGAGGCAGTCACAATCTTCATGTTAAATATTTCAGATTTGGTACGTGGTCAACGACAGGAGGGTCTGACTACGATTGAAGCAAGTATAGGGATGCAGAAGGGAAACATAGAAACCTAGAAATATAGAAGATAGGAGCAGGAGCAGGCCATTTTGGCCCCTCTAGCCAGCTCCGCCATTCAATGCGATCATGGCTGATCATCCAAATTCAGTACCCTGTCCCTGCTTTCTCCCCATACCCCTTGATCCCTTTAGCCTTAAGAAATATATCCAACTCCTTCTTGAATATATTTAATGAATTGGCCTCAACTGCCTTCTCTGGTAGAGAATTCCACAGGTTCACCACTCTGTGGGTGAAGAAATTCCTCCTAATTTCTGTCCGAAATGGCCTACCCCTTATCCTTAGACTGTGACCCCTGGTTCTGGACTCCCCGACGATCGGGAACATCCTTCCTGCATCTAGTCTGTCTAGTCCTGTCAGAATTTTATAAGTTTCAATGAGATCCCCTGTCATTCTTCTAATCTCCAGTGAGTACAAGCCCAATCGAGCCAATCTCTCCTCATACATCATTCCTGCCATCCCAGGTATCAGCCTGGTGAATCTTCACTGAATTCCTTCCATGGCAAGAACATCCTTCCTCAGATAAGGCGATGAAAACTGAACACAGTACTCAAGATGTGGTCTCACCAAGGCCCTGTACAACTGCAGCAAGACATGCTTGTTCCTTTACTCAAACCCTCTTGCTACAAAAGCAACCATGCCATTTGCCTTCTTAACCACCTGCTGCACCTGCATGCTTACCTTCAGCAACTGGCGCACAAGGACACCCAGGTCTCGTTTCACTTCCCCCTCTCCCAATCTATTGCCATTCAGATAATAATCTGCCTTCCTGTTTTTGCCACCAAAGTGGATAACCTCGCATTTATCCACGTTATATTGCATCTGCCATGCTTTTGCCCAATCACCCAACCTGTCCAAATCATCCTGGAGTTTCTCGGCATCCACACACGCCCAACCAGTTTTGTGTCATCTGCAAATTTGGAGATACTACATCTAGTTCCCTTGTCTAGATCATTAATATATATTGTGAATAGCATTGGAGAAGTCTCAGTCCTTGCACTTGTCAAACCGGTATGACGTTCTTGCTGCCTGTGTGGAGGAGAGCAGGGACTGCAGCAAGGTTGAGTAAACTGAACACAGCACTGTTGTACAGGGGGATATTCATGTTGGGGGAGTAAAAACGAATGAAGGAGTGGAAGGGGACAGTATAGTTAGGGGGATAGCCACTGTTCTCTGCAGCCGAGAGCGTGACTATAGAAGGCTGTGTTGCCTGCCCATTGCCAATTTTAAGGACATCTCATTGGGGCAGGACAGGAACTTGAAGTGCGAGGGGAATGATCCAGTTGCCGTGGCCCACCTAGGTACCAATGACATAGGTAGGTCTAAGAAAGAGGTTCTGCTAAGTGAGTTTCAGGAGCTGGATTCTAATTAAAAAGCAAAACCACAATGGTAATTATCTCTGGATTACTACCTGATCCACGATCAAATTGGCAAAGGGTCAATCAGATCAGAGATTTGAACGCCTGGCTCAGGGATTGGTGTGAGAGAAATGAGTTTCGATTCATGGGGAACAAGCACCAGTACTGGGGAAAGAGGGGCTTCTTCCATTGTCATAGAGTCATAGAGTCATAGAGTTTTACAGCACAGAAAGAGGCCCTTCGGCCCATCGTGTCCGCGCCGCCCATCCACCCCTGTCCTGTCTAATCCCATTTTCCAGCATTTGGTCCATAGCCTTGTATGCAATGGCATTTCAAGTGCTCATCCAAATGCTTCTTGAATGTTGTGAGGGTTCCTGCCTCTACCACCCTTTCAGGCAGTGAGTTCCAGATTCCAACCAACCTCTGGGTGAAAAAGTTCCTCCTCAAAACCCCTCTAAATCTCCTGCCCCTTACACTGAATCTATGCCCCCTTGTTATTGACCCCCCTACTAAGGGGAAAAGTTCCTCTTTATCTGCCCTATCTATGCCCCTCATCATTTTGTACACCTCAATCAGGTCCCCCCTCAGCCTTCTTTGCTCCAAGGAAAACAACCCCAGCCTGTTTAGTCTTTCTTCATAGCTGAGGCGCTCCATCCCAGGTAACATCCTGGTGAATCTTCTCTGCACCCTCTCCAAAGCAATCACATCCTTCTTATAGTGAGGCGACCAGAACTGCAGACACTACTCCAGCTGTGGCCTCACCAGCGTTTTGTACAGCTCCATCATAACCTCCCTGCTCTTATATTCTATGCCTCGGCTAATGAACGCAAGTATCCCATATGTCTTTCTAACCACCTTATCTACCTGTTCCGCTGCATTCAGAGATCTATGTACATGTACACCAAGGTCCCTCTGACCCTCTGTACTTCCTAGGGTCCTACCACTCATTGTGTATTCCCTTGCCTTATTTGTCCATCCAAAATGCATCACCTCGCACTTTTCAGGGTTAAATTCCATTTGCCACTTTTCCACCCATCTGACCAACCCGTTTATATCTTCCTGTAGCCTGAGGCTTTCCTCCTCGCAATTTACCACCCCACCAATTTTCGTGTCATCTGCGAACTTACTGATCATACCTTTTACATTCTCATCCAAATCATTTATGTAGATCACAAACAACAAGGGACCCAGCACCGATCCCTGAGGTACCCCACTGGACACAGGCTTCCAGTCACAAAAGCATCCTTCGACCATCACCCTCTGCCTCCTGCCACTCAGCCAGTTTAGGATCCAACGCGCCAAGGCACCCTGGATCCCATGGGCTCTTACCTTCTTGACCAGTCTCCTATGCGGGACTTTGTCAAAAGCTTTACTGAAGTTCATGTAAACCACATCCACAGCATTTCCCTCATCCACACACCTAGTCACCGCCTCGAAAAATTCAATCAGATTTGTCAGACATGATTTGCCCTTGACAAAGCCATGCTGACTATCCCCGATTAATCCTTGCCTCTCCAAGTGGAGACTAATTTTGTCCCTCAGAATTTTTTCCAATATTTTCCCTACCACAGATGTTAGGCTCACTGGCCTGTAATTCCCTGGTTTATCCCTGCTACCCTTCTTGTATAATGGTACTACATTAGCTGTTCTCCAGTCCTCTGGTACATCCCCTGTGGCCAGAGAGGTTCTGAAAATTTGTGTCAGAGCCCCTGCAATCTCCTCCTTTGCCTCCCACAGCAGCCTGGGATACATCTCGTCCGGGCCTGGGGATTTATCCACTTTTTGGCCTGCTAAAACCGCTAGCACCTCCTCCCTCTCGATGCTAATATGTTGAAGTATGTCACAGTCACCTTGCCCGATTTCTATGTCTGCATCGTCTCTCTCCATAGTGAACACAGATGCAAAAAATTCATTTAAAACCCCGCCTACATCATCTGGCTCTACACACAGATTGCCACTTTGGTCCCTAATGGGCCCTACCCTTTCCCTGGTTATTCTCTTGCCCTTAATATACTTATAAAACATCTTAGGATTTTCCTTTATTTTGCTCGCCAGTGTTATTTCATGGCCCCTCCTCGCCCTGCTAATTTCTTTTTTAAGTATGCCCCTGCACTTTTTATACTCCTCTAGGGCTTCTTCCATCTTTAGTCTTTTGTAACTGCCAAAAGCCCCCCTTTTATTTCTAATGCATTTTTGTATATCCCTTGTCATCCAAGGTTCCCTTTGCTTGTTGGTCCCAACCTTGACCTTTAAAGGAACATGTTGGCGTTGTACTCTCTCTATTTCCCTTCTGAAAGTCTCCCACTGTCTTGATGTGGATTTTCCTATAAGTAGCTGCTCCCAGTCCACTCTGGCCAGATCCTGTCTTATCATATTAAAATCGGCCTTCCCCCAATTTAGAACCCTTATTTCCGGGCCGTCTTTGTCTTTTTCCATGACCACCTTAAATCTCACCGAATTATGGTCACTATCGCCAAAATGCTCTCCTACTGACACTTCCACCACTTGCCCGGCTACATTCCCCAGAATTAGGCCCAGTATCGCCCCCTCTCTTGTAGGACTTTCTACATGTTGGCTCAAAAAGCTCTCCTGGATGCACTTTAAGAATTCTGCACCCTCTAAGCCTTTCACACTCTTACTATCCCAATTTATATTGGGGAAGTTGAAATCCCCCACTATTATTACCCTATTATTTTCGCACTTTTCTGAGATTTGCCTACATATCTGTTCCTCTATCTCCCCCTGACTGTTTGGGGGCCTATAGTACACTCCCAGCAAAGTGCTTGCCCCCTTTTTGTTTTTAAGTTCTACCCATATGGCCTCATTAGAGGAGCCCGCTAATATATCATCCCTCCTTACAGCAGTAATTGACTCCTTAATTAATATTGCAACACCCCCTCCCCTTTTACACCCCCCTCTGTCTCGCCTGAAGATTCTATACCCCGGAATATTGAGCTGCCAGTCCTGACCCTCCCTCAACCATGTCTCTGTGATAGCAACAATATCGTACTCCCATGTGTTCAACAACAACTTCAGTTCGTCCACCTTATTTGTAAGACTCCTTGCACTAAAATAAATGCCTTCCAGCCGTGCCATATTCCCTTTTGCCTTCGCATATTTGCTCTGCCTTGTTTTTTTCTCTGTATTTGGCTGTAAATCACCCCCTGCTATAGCTCCACTCTGTACCCAATCCCCCTGCCAAGTTAGTTTAAACCCCCCCCAGCAGTGCTAGCAAACCTCCCCGCAAGGATATTGGTTCCCCTCTGGTTCAGGTGTAAACCGTTCGACTTGTACAAGTCCCACCTTTCCCAGAAGCAGACCCAGTGATCCAGGAAACTAAAGCCCTCCCTCATGCACCATCCCTTTAACCACGCATTCATCTGTTCTACCTTCCCATTCCTATACTCACTAGCACGTGGCACCGGGAGTAATCCAGAGATTACAACCTTTGAGGTCCTGCTCTTTAATCCTTCACCTAGCTCCCTAAATTCTTGCTGCAGGACCTCATCCCTCTTTTTACCTATGTCGTTGGTACCAATGTGGACCACGACCTCTGGCTGTTCACCCTCCCCCTCCAGAATGCCCTGCAGCCGCTCAGTGATATCCTTGACCCTGGCACCAGTGAGGCAACAAACCATCCTGGATTTACATCTACGGCCACAGAAACGCCTATCTGTTCCCCTTACTATAGAATCCCCTGCCACTATTGCTCTCCCACTCTTTTCCCCCCCTTCCTGGGCAGCAGGAGCACCCCCAGTGCCAGGAAGTTGGCTGCTGCTGCCTTCCCCTGGTGAGTCATCCCCCTCAACAGTATCCAAAGCGGCATACCTGTTTGAGAGGGGAATGGTCACAGGGGTCTCCTGCACTACCTGCCTGCTTCTATTGCTCCTCCTGGTGGTCACCCATTTCCTATCTTCCTGTGCAGCCCTTCCCTGTGGTGTGACCAACTCACTAAACGTGTTATCCACGAACCTCTCAGCATCGTGAATGCTCAACAACCCATCCACCCGCAGCTCCAGCGCCTCAATGCGGTTTGCTAGTAGCTGCAGATGGATGCATCTCTGGCACACGTGGTCATCAGGGGCACTGGCAGTGTCCCTGAATTCCCACATAGAGCAAGAGGGGCATATCACGGGGCTGGGCTCACCTGGCATGACCTTCCCTTTACTTAATTTAAATTAATTTACTATCACCAATTAAAAATATCTCTAAGGCGCTTGTATAGTCTACCAACAGTCCCTGCTACACCAGAAAAGACCCCAGTAACAATAAACTACAGAGTTTAAGTTTAAAAAAGAGAAATACTCACCAACCAATCAATTAGCTGCTCCCTGGTGACGTCACACTCTGATTACTTTTTACCTCTCTCCTCTGCTGTTGATTTGGTCCCGCCTCACTGAACCCGCCGGTTTTAAGTGCCGCCGGTCGCGCTGCTGCTCTCCCACAGGTCCAAGCTCTCTGACCTCGCCTCTGCTGAACCCGCCGGTTTTAAGTGCCGCCGGTCGCGCTGCTGCTCCCCCACAGGTCCAAGCTCTCTGACCTCGCCTCTGCTGAATCCGCCAGTTTTAAGTGCCGCCGGTCGCGCTGCTGCTCTCCCACAGGTCCAAGCTCTGTAACGGGCTTCACTTGAACCATGCTGGGACCAGTGTCCTGGCGAATTGAATAACCAGGGATGTAGATAGGGCTTTAAACTAAATAGCGGGGCGGGGGTGAGGGGGGTGGTTCAGGTGAGGGGAAACTTAGAAAGTTAAATACAAAGCAGAAGGCCATAATGCAAGGTAGCTTAGGGGTAATGAGAATCAGAGTGTGCGAGGAAGGGACATAGGGTACAAACATAAGAGCGCACCAGCAAACAGGGTCAGAGTAGGGAAAATAGCAAAAAGACAACACTAAAGTCTCATTATCTGAATGCACGCAACATTCAGAACAAGATAGATGAATTAACGGCAGAAATAGAAATAAATAGTTAGGTCTGAGAATGTTAAAAAACAAGCCTGTAGGCTTTGTCTCTTAATGTGAGGAGCATTCGTAATAAGGTGGATGAATTAGATGGGCAAATAGATGTAAACGGATAAGATATGATTGGGATTACAGAAACATGTCTCCAGAGTGACCAGGGCTGGGAACTCAACATCGAGGGGTATTCAATATTCAGGAAAGACAGGCAAAAAGGAAAAGCAGGTGTGGTAGCATTGCTGGGTAAAGAGGAGATTAACATAATTGTAAGGAAGGATATTAACTCTGATGATGTAGAATCTCTATGGGTAGAGCTGAGAAAAACGATGGGACGAAAATCGTTAGTGGGAGCTGTATACAGACCCCCAAACAGTCATGTGGAGGTTGGGGTGGCATTTGTGGTAAACCACTGTTTGTATTCCACTGTGTACATGCCTAGACATGCCTCGGCTGACTCCACCCACAAGTCCTAGTATAAAGGTGACTGCTCCCCAGCCCTTTGTAATTCTGGACCGGTCGACCACTCGAGGCAGACCTTCATTCTTTTGTTAATAAAAGCCTTTCGTTACTCTCTTAACTCTCAGTCTTTTATGAGTAATTGATAGGGCATCAATGTTATTAACAAAATTTTTATAATGGAGAAGATCCTCACACCAGCATGCCTGGACTTAGATCATCGGGAGGCGGACTCATCCATCAAGTTTACTCACTGGCTTAAGTGTTTCGAAAAATTCCTGACCGCCTCCGCAGCAATCAAATCGGACGAGGACAAACTGGATGTCCTGACCTCCAAAGTGAACCACAGAGTGTACTCGGTCATCCAAGACGCGACCTCATACGCGGACGCTAGCAACCTCCTCAAGGACCAGTAAACGCACCCAGTGAACGAAGTGTATGCCAGGCACCTTCTGGGGAGTCGTAAACAACAACCTGGGGAATCGACCGTGGAATACCTTCAGGCACTGTCGGTGCTTGGCCGGGCCTGTGGTTGTAAGGATGTAAAGGCCGCCGTGTACACAGAGGAACTTATCCGGGACACTTTTGTAGTGGGCCAAAGATCCAATTACACCCGACAGCGACTGTTGGAGCAGAGTGACCTCGACCTCAACAAGGCCTCTGAACTCGCACTATCATTGGATGCAGCCTACCGGGGCATGGATGCCTACTCCTCTGCACCGTGGACGCCGCGGGGAATGACAGCCTGGGACACGGTAGGACCGCCTCATAGCGCCGTGCCACCCCAGCCACACCCCAGCAGACGGCAGGCCTGGGCCCCGTGACCCGCTCGACATCTACGAGGACGACACGCCTGTGCCACAACCTACGCAGGACTCGACGCCGGAAGCTCCCCTACCCCTGCCGTCGCCACGCCAATCACAGCGGCAGACAAGACCTCCGGAGAGTCTCCAATACACTAACTTTTAATACACTTCACCCCGCCGGACTCAATTTTAAACAAGGGGTGAATGTGGTAAACCACTGTTTGTATTCCACTGTGTACATGCCTAGACATGCCTCGGCTGACTCCTCCCACAAGTCCTAGTATGAAGGTGACTGCTCCCCAGCCCTTTGTAATTCTGGACCAGTCGACCACTCGAGGCAGACCTTCATTCTTTTGTTAATAAAAGCCTTTAGTTACTCTCTTAACTCTCAGTCTTTTATGAGTAATTGATAGCGCATCAGCATTGAACGGGAAAATAAAGATGCGTGCAATCAGGGCAAAGCAGATATCATGGGTGATTTTAATCTACATATAGATTGGGCTAACCATAATAGTAACAATAATGTGTAGGAGGAATTCCTGGAGTGTATACAGGATGGTATCCTAGACCAATATGTCGAGGAACCAACTGGAGATCACGCCATCTTAAACTGGGTATTATGTAATGAGAAAGGATTAATCAGCAATCTTGTTGTTCGGGACCGCTTGGGGCAGAGCGATCATAATGTGATAGGAATCTTTATTAACCTGGAGAGTGAAGTATTAGAAGCACAGGCTAGGGTCCTGAATTAAATAAAGGAAACTACGATGGTATGAGGTGCGAGCTGAGTGATATTGATTGGGGAATGTTACTCAAAGGGTTGACGGTGGATAGGCAATGGCAAACATTTAAAGATCGCATGGATGAACTATAGAATTTGTTCATCTCTGCTTGGCATAAAAAATAGAACAAAAATGTTGACTCAACCGCGGCTAACAAGGGAAATTAGCGATATCATAAGATGCAAGGAGAGGACACAAATAGTGGCCAGAAAAAGCAGTACACCTGAGGATTGGGAGCAGTTTAGGATTCAACAAAGGAGGACAGAGAGATTTATTAAGAGGGGGAAAATAAAGTATGAGCGTAAGCTTGTAGCGAACATAAAAACTGACTGTAAAAGCTTCTATAGATATGTGAAGAGAAAACGATTGTTGAACTCAAGCGCATGTCCCTTGCAGTCAGAATCAGAGGAATTTATAATGGGGAACAAAGAGATGGCAGACAAATAAAATACATACTTTGGTTCTGTCTTCAAAAAGGAGGACACAAATAACCTCCCAGAGATGTCGGGAACCAAGGGTCTAATGAGAGGGAGGAACTGAAATAAATCAATATTTGTAGGCAATCACAAACATACGAACATACAATTAGGAGCAAAAATAGGCCATACGGCCCCTCGAGGCTGCTCCGCCATTCAATGAGGTCATGGCAGATCATCCAAACTCAGTACCCTGTCCCTGCCTTCTCCTCATATCACTTGATCCCTTTTGCCTTTAGAAATATATCTAACTCCTTCTTGAATATATTTAATGAATTGGCCTCAACTGCCTTCTGTGGTAGAGAATTCCACAGCTTCGCCACTCTCAGGGTGAAGAAATTCATCCTCAGCTCTGTCTTAAATGGCCTACCTCTTATCCTACTCCTGCTCCTATCTTATATGTTTCTATGTTCTACTAGCCATTACAGAGACGTGGTTGTAAGGTGAACAAGGCTGGGAATTGAATATTCCGTGATATTTGTCATTTCATAAGGATAGCCAGAAAGGAAAAGAATGGGAGTTGTTCTGTTAATAAAGGATGTGATCAGTACAGTAGTGAGCAATTATCTTGGCACGGGAAATCAAGATGTAGAATCAGTTTGGCTGGAGATAAGAAATAATAAGGGAAATATGTCACTGGTGGGAATAATCTATATGCACCATAACATTTGTTACACTCTAGGACAGATTATCAGTCAGGAATCAATGGGGGCTTGCAAGAAAGGAACTGCAATATTCGTGGGCGATATCTTCATATAGATTTGACAAATCAAATTGCCAAAGTAGCCTTGAGGACGAGTTAATAGGGTTTATTCAGGACAGTTTCTAAAGAACAATACATTGTGGAACCAAGCAGTGAACAGGCTATTTTAGATCTGGGACTTTGTAATGAGACATAATTAATTATTTATCTCATAGTAAAGCATCCTGTAGGGAAGAGTGATCATAACATGATAGAATTTCACATTCAGTTTGAGGGTGAGGAACTTGGATATGAAACTAGTTTCTTAAACTTAAATAAAGGCAATTACAAGGGTATGAAGACAGAGTTGGCTGAAGTGGACTGGGAAAATAGATTGAAATGTAAAACGGTAAACAAGCAGTGGCAGAACTTTAAGTAGATATTTCATAACTCTCGACAAAGATATATTCCAGTGAGAAAGAAAGACTCGACGAGAAGGATGAACAATCCGTGGCTAACTAAGGAAGTTAAAGATGGTATCAAACTGAACGACAAGGCATGACATTTTGCAGATATTATTGGTAGGCCAGAAGATTGGGAAATATTTAGAAACTTGCAAAGGATGACTGAAAACAAATAAAGAGGATGAAAATAAATTATGAGAGTAAAAAAGCAAGAAATATAAAAAACAGGCAGTAAGAGCTTCTACAAGTGTATAACAAAGAAGAGAGTAGCTAAAGGAAACGTTGTTCAATAGTGGATGAGTCTAGGGAATTAATAATGGGAAAGAAGGAAATTGCAAAGATTTTCAACAAATATTTTGTATCTGGCTTCAAGGGAGATGTAAAAGCCTCCCAATGTTAGTGGAAAATCAAGTGGCAAAAGGGAGGGACTTAAAACAATCACTGTCACTAGAGAAAATGTACAAGATAAGCTAATGGGGCAAAAGGCTGGAACTGCATTCAGACTGGAGGCACCGGCTTTGCAGCAAATGAGAAGCTGCATGAGGCAGAGCGAACGGCAGAGTAGTCGTGACCGAATGGTTAAGTTGATTGGAAATCGAAACCTTTTGGGGTTTTCCCGCGTAACCTTGAATCCTGTCGATGATGTCATCCAAAGTGATACAGTTTTACTTAATTTTCCTGCTGCCTTTCAGTTCCTGCGCAGAGGCACATTCAAAGCTACATAGAATTATCACAGAATCATAGAAATTTACAGCACAGAAGGAGGCCTATCGGCCGATCTTTTCCATGCCGGCCAACAAAGAGCTATTCCAGCCTAATCCCACTTTCCAGCACTTGGTCTGTAGCCTGGCAGGTTAAGGCACATCAAGTGTATATCCAAGTGCATGTTGAATGTGTTGAGGGTCTCTGCCTCCACTACCCTTTCAGGCACTGAGTTCCAGACCCCAGCATCCTGTGGGTGAAAACAAACTCTCCTCGAATCCCCTCTAAACTTCCAAACAAGTACTTTAAATCAATGCCCCCTGGTTATTGAGTCTACTGCTAAGGGAAATTGGTCCTTCCTATCCACTCTATCTTGTGCCCTCATAAATTAATACACCTCAATTAGGTCCCCCTCAGCCTCTTCTGTTCCAAAGAACGTAACCCCAGCCTATCGAATTTTTCCTCATAGCTAAAGTTCCCCAGCCCAAGCAACATCCTCGTAAATCTCCACTGCACTCCTTCTAGTGCAACGACATCCTTCCTCTAATGTGGTGACCAGAACTGCATGCAATATTCTACCTGTGGCCTAACTGGTGTTTTATTCTATCCAAGCATAAACTCCCTGCTCTTTTATTCCAGGCTTCGGCTAATAAATGCACGTATCCCATGTGTCTTCTTAACCAACCAGTCTGGCTTGTACAGGTCCCACCTCCCCCAGAAACGGTCCCAGTGCCTCGGGATTCTAGATCCCTCCTGCATGCGCCATCACTCCAGCCATGCATTCATCTGCTCTATCCTCCTGCTTCTGCAGTCATTAGCACATGGCACTAGGGGTAATCCGGAGATTTCTACCTTTAAGGTCCTGCTTTTTAATCTTTCTCCTAGCTCCCTGAAATCTGCCTGCAGGACTTCATTTCTCTTTCTACCTATGTCGTTGGTACCGATGGGGACCACGATCTCTGGATTTTCACCTTCCCCCTCAGAATGCATTGCAGCTGCTCAGTGACATCCTTGACCCTGGCAGCAGGGAGGCAACATATCATCCTGGAGTCACGTCTGCAGCTGCAGAAAGGATTGTCTATTCTCCTAACTATCAAATACCCTACAACTATTGCTCTTACGCTGTTCCTCCTCCCAACCTGGGCAGTGGAGCCACCCATGGTGCCACGAACTTGGCTCTTGCTGTAATCCCAGAGGAACCATCGCCCAAACCAGTTCCCAGGACTGAATATTGAGCGAGATGCAGTCAGGGGACTCCTGCACTACCTGCCTGGTCCTTCGCTTCTGTATGGCGGCCATCCATTCCCTTTCTGCCAGCACACTCTTAGAACATAAGAAATAAGAGCAGGATTAGGGCATATGGCCCCTCGAGCCTGCTCCGCCATTCAATAAGATCATGGCTGATCATCGACCTCAACTCCACTTTCCCGCCCGATCTGCATACCCCTTGATTCCCCTAGAGTCCAAAAATCTATCTACCTCAGTCTTGAATATACTCAATGATTCAGCATGTACAGCCCTCTGGGGCAGAGAATCCCAAAGATTCACAACCCTCTGAGTGACGAAATTCTGACTCATCTCAGTCTTAAATTGCCAACCCCTTATTCTGAGTTGATGCCCCCTAGTTCTAGACACCCCAGCCAGGGGAAACACGCATGCAGCCTCTACCCAGTCAATCCCCTTCAGAATCTTGTATATTTCAATGAGATCACCTCTCATTCTTCTAAACTCCAGAGAGTATAGGCGCATGCTACACAATCTCTCATCATAGGACAGACCTCTCATCCCAGGAATCAATCTAGTGATCCTTCGTTGCACCGCCTCCAAGACAAGTATATCCTTCCTTAGATAAGGAAATCAAATCTGTGCACAGTACTCTGGTTGTGGTCTCAACACGGCCCTGTACAAATGTAGCAAGACTTCCCTAGTTTTATACTCCAACCCCCTTGCAATAAAGGCCAACATACCATTTGAATTCTTTACTGCTTGCTGTACCTGCATGCTAGCTTTCTGTGCTTCTTGCACAATGACACGCAATTATCTCTGAATATCAACATTTGAAAGATTCTCAACGTTTAATACAATTATGTTTTTCTATTCTTCCTACCAAAGTGAATAACCTCACAGTTCCCTACATTATACTCCATCTGCCATCTTACTGCCCACTCACTTAGTCTATCTATATTCCTTTGCAGACTCTTTGTGTTCTCCTCACAGCACACTGCCCCACCTAGCATTGTATCATCAGCAAACTTGGATGCATAACACTCATTCCCTTCATCTAGGTCATTAATATAGATTGTAAATAACTGAGGCACCAACACTAATCCTTGCGGAACCCCACTAGTTACAGCCTGCCAACCTGAAAAAGATCCGTTTAGCACTACTCTCTGTTTTCTGCCCGTCAACCAATCCTCTATCCATGCTACTATATAACCTCCAAACCTGTGAGCCCTAATCTTGTGTACCAACCATTTATGTGGTATTTTATCGAATGCCTTTTGGAAATCTAAATATACTAAATCCACTGGTTCTCTTTTATCCAAGATCGGTACATGAGAACATAAGAAATAGGAGCAGGATTTGGTCATGCGGCCCTCGAGCCTACTCCACCATTCAGTAAGATCATGGCCGATCCTTTACCTCAACTGAAACTTCCCGACCTAGCCCCATATCCCTTCCTTTAGGTAATGTCCAAATCCTTCTTGTTTGGAATGTACTCAAGCACTGAACATCCACAGGCCTCTGCGGTAGAGAATTCCAAAGATTCACAACCATTACTTTGAAGAAATTTCTCTTCCTCTCTATCCGACATGGCTGGCCGCTTATTCTGAATCTTTGATCCCTAGTTCTGGACTCCACAACCAAATGAAACGGCCTCTCAAACATGTGACCTGTCAAGCCCTGAAGAATTTATTTATACTTTCATTGCACATTGTGCTGATTTCTTTTCTCCACAGAAAAACAATGTTTAACTGGGTGAACACGCAGCAGGAAATGCAATGCAGCCACAGATTTATTCTCTTCCACTTTCTGTGAATCGCAAACTGCTGCCTAAATGGGAAAAAAAGCAGGACACAAGAGAAAAGCCAATTTGAATTCTGTCCGTGGTGTCGAATTGCCTCTATTTGGCCAAGTGACATTTGAAGCACCGCATTGAATCAGACATTATGTACAATCCCTCTACACCTCCACCCCCCACCTGGACTGTTTAGGGCGCTCTGTTTCTTCATTGAACAGAGGTCCAACCAGTCCCCATCCATCACCACCCTACTCCGCCTGGCTGAACTTGTTCTCACATTGAACAACTTTTTCTTTGACTCGACTCACTTACTCCAAATTAAAGCTGTTCATATGGGAACCCAATGGGTCCTAGCTATGCCTGCCTTTCCGTGGGATTGTGGAACATTCTTTGTTCCAATCCTACTCAGGTCCCCTCCCTTACCTATTATTCTGGTACATTGATGATTGCATTGGTGCCGTTTCCTGTTTTAGCCCTGGACTTGAAAATTTTATTCACTTAGCTTTCAATTTCCACCCTTCCCTCACCTTCACATGGTCCATTTCGGACTCTTCCCATCCTTTCCTCGACTTCTCTGTCTCCATTTCTGGGGAAAATTTATCGGCAAACAACCACTATAAGCCCACTGACTCCCACAGCTACCTGGACGACACTTCCTCCCACACCGCTTCCTGTAAGGACTCTATTCCATTCTCCCAGATTCTCCGCCGCATCTGCTCTGACGATGCCACCTTCTATACAAATGCTTCTGATATGTCTTCCTTTTATCTCAGATAAGGATTCCCCTCAAGTGTGGTTGACACGGCCCTGGACCGTGTCCGTTCTATCTCCCGCACTTCTGATCTCACCACTTCCCCTCCCTCCCAAATCCATAATAGGGTTCCTCATGACCTCATCTTTCACCCCACAACTCCACAGTCAATGGATCATCCCCTGCCTTTTCCGCCACCTCCAGCATGATCCCACCACCAAAGGCATCTTCCCCTCCCCTCTGCTTTCAGCATTCCATAGGGACTGCTCCCTCCGAAGCACCCTTGTCCATTCCTCAACCACCCACAAAATCCCCTCCGCTCTGCACGGGCCCTTCTCATGCAAGCAGGAGATGCAACACCTGCCCTTTTACCTCATTAATTCCCACCGTCCAGGGCCCCAAACACCCCTTCCAGGTGAAACGGCAATTTACTTGTACTTCTTGCAATTTAGTATACTGTACTCGCTGCTCACGATGCGGGCTCCTCTACATGGGTAGACCAAATGGAGATTGGGTGACCACTTTGCAGAACATCTCTGTGCCGTCCATAAGGGTAAACCGGCGCTCCGGTCGCTTTACACTTTAATTCTCCACTCCACTCCCATTCTGACCATCTTATACTGTTTTAAATAAACTCAATGCAAGCTCGAGGAACCACACCTGGTCTTTTGATCAGGCACTGTAATGCCTTCCGGACTGAACATTAAGTTCAACAATTTCAGACAATAACCCCTGCCCCTATTTCTGATGATTCTGCCATCCCAATTTGCAGCATTCAACCACTCCTGGATTCCACCCTATCACAGACCTTTCCTTTTGTTCTTTCCTATCCTCCTGTTTTCTCTGCCTCTGCACCTGCTTAAAAACTGCTACATCTCTAACTTTATTCAGTTCTGGCGAAGTGTCACAGAAATGAAAAGTTAATTCTGTTTCTCACTCCACGGATGTGGCCTGAGTGTTTCCAGCATTTTCAGTTGTTATTTCCTTCATTAGTGTATTGAAATTATTGTCTCTCTGATAATATTGAATCTAATTAAAGAAATATCTGTGATCAATTTGTGGGACCAATTGAGTAAAGAGAAAATTAATTTTTCTGCCACTACAAATCCAGCCTTTTGAAATCACTGATTGTAAGGTCAGAAACGCAGCAGCCAATTTTTGTAAATAAGCTCCTACAAACAGCAATGTGATAATGACCAGATAATATGTTTTTAGTTGACTTAATTGTGGGATAAATATTGGCCAGGGCCCAGGGAATAAGTCCCCTGCTCTTCTTTGTAATATTGTCCTGGGAGATTTTACATCCACCTGACAGCAGACGGGTCCTTGGTTTAACGTCTCCTCCGAAAGACAGCCGCTCCGACAGTGTCCTTACAGTGCAGTGCTGGGGTTTGAGCAAGTCTGTGTCCTTACATTACAGTGCTGGTTGTTGTAAAGGTCTATGCCCTTGCAGTGCAGTGCCAGCAGCTTTTTACAAGTACGTGTACATACAGTGCAGGTGCCGTTATTATAAAGGACTGTTTTCTTAAAGAAAACTGTGCTGCGGCCATACAGGTCCCTGTCCTTAGATTGAAGTGCTGGGTGTTGTATGAATTGGGAGCAGGATGTAGGCCATACAGCCCTTCGAGCCTGCTGCACCATTCAATAAGATCATGGCTAATCATGGAACTCAACTCTACTTTCCCGCCTGATCTCCATAGACCTTTATTCCTCGAAAGTCCAAAAATCAATCTATCTCAGCCTTGAATATATTCAACGACTGAGCATTCACAGTCCTTTGGGGTAGAGAATTCCAAAGATTCACAACCTTCTGAGTGAAGAAATTCATCCTCATTCAGACTTAAACGGCTGTCCCTTCTTCTAATTCATTAATATAAATTGTAAATGTCTGACGCCCCAGCAATGATCCTTGCAACACTCCACTAGTTACAGCCTGCCAACCTGAAAATGCCCCGTTTAACCCTATCTGTTTCTGTGCGTTAGCCAATGCTATATCCATGCTATTATATTACCCCCAACCTCATGAGCCCATATCGCATGTGGAATGTGGTCGAATCTTTACTCCCCTCAGAATTGGCTTAGAAAGCCACACAGTTGTTCCAAACCGCCACGACAGACTTTAAGAAGAATAAAATTGAATGGACAACTCTGCATTGAACTAGGCATTGGATACGGACACGACAAAGTCACACCCATTCCAGTCGACCCTGAAAATTGCTGCTCACTAAACCTGGGGAATCTGCCCAAAATTGGGAGACTTGTCCCACAGACTAGTCAAGCAATAGCCTGACGTAGTCTTACTCACATCATCATAGCATTCAGCAAGCGTCCCAGAATCCTCCATCACCATCACTGGATATGTACTGTCTTACCGGCAGGACCAACACACCAGTGGTTGCTGCACAGTCGGGAGGGAATGAACCTGTAGGTCATCAAGATTGACACCAGACCCCATGAAGTCACATGGCTACAGGTCATACATGGGCAAGGAAACCTCCTGCTGATTGTCACCTATCGCCCTCCCTCAGCTGATGAATCTGTATTCCTTCATGTTTAACACAACTTGGAAGAAGGACTGAGGTTGCAACGGTACAAAATGTACTCTGGGTGGGGGACTTCAATGTCCATCACCAAGAGTGACTCGCCTGCACCAGTACTGACCAATCTATCAGAGTCATAAAGGATATAGAAGTCAGGAAAGGCTTGCCGCATGTGCTGATACAACGAACACGAAGGAAAAAGAAAACAACTTGACCTCATCCACGCCAATCCACCAGGTGCAGATGCATCTGTCCATGACAGTACTCTGGAGGAATGACCGCCACACTGTCCTTGTGGAGACTAAATCCAGTTTTCACATTGAGGGCACCCTTATCCGTGTTGTGTGGCACTACCACCATGCTGAATGGGGTAGATTCAGAACAGATCCAGCCATTACTACTGGACATCCATTAGAGGCTATGGGCCATCAGCAGCAGCAGAATTATAATCTGTACAACTTGTAATCAAATGGGTTGGCCCGGCATATCCCTCACTCTACTAGTGCTATCAAGCCAGCAGACTACCTCTTGTTCAATGAGGAGCGTGGAAGAGCATGCCATGAACTTCACCAGGCCTAGATATAATGAGCTGCCAATCTAGTGAAGCTACAACTCTGGACTCCATGCATGAGAAACAGCGGAAGCATCGTGTTATTGACAGAACTAACTGAGCCCAGAAACAACGGATCGGATCAAAGCTCTGCAGTCCTGCCACATCCAGCCTTGAATGTTGGCTAGGGATGGGAAATAAATGCTTGCCTTTCCATCGACGCCCTTATCCCATGAACAAATAAAGAATAAATCAGCCCAGTCGATTGTTTTCGAGATTGAAAGGTACAATTTCCTCCACTCTTTCCTCATAAACCAGAGCTTTGGCTTTGGGATCAGACCCCTGGCCGTTCCCTGCTCGGCGCCCCACACTTAATGTCTCCCTTGTATTTCGGTGAATAAAGGTGAACAGATATCTTAAACATTGGATGGAGCCGTGCCGCACACAGTTACACGGTGATTTCCCTGACTTGTACTCTGTTGTTTGGGTTTGTAGATGAATATTTTATTGATATTTTTGATTACTGTATTGCCTTTGTTGTGTTGTTCACTGTCCAATCTACTTAAATTCCCAGGGCTCTTTGTACCTTATCCTCAGCTCCAAGAACACTTTTCATTTAATGCATAGAATTCTAATTCCTCTAACTGTGTGTAGTAATTTACACTGGCCCGCATTAAATTACACCGACCATTATTGTTCTCACTTGAATATTTTCCCTAAAATGTCGTGCTGTTTCTGAGCTGTGTTCTCCACCTAGAGCACCCTCTCTGATTTGACAATATCTAAAATTTGATCAATTGACATTGAGTTTCCTAGACTTTCTTAAAAGAGGGAAATTAGCAACAATACTTTTCCCAACACCGATCCCCGCAAAACCCACACAGTTCTCCCCCGCCCTGCCGTGCCCTAACTCCTGTAACATTTAACAATTGTTTTCTAACTTTCAAAGTCTTTGTTATCCAGTTCCAAAGTGTGACGTGTCACATTGAAAGGTTTATTCCCATAACAGTATTAACCTGGGAGTAAGGCGGCTGACGCAAACTGTTTGTTCAAATGACTGTAACTAATATCAGTGGCCCGGGGACAGAACTGTACGCTGGAGATTTCCCTGCTGTATAAATGAGGGCTGCTTTCAATGTGTCACTTCACAGTTTTCACCGGGGCTGGTGTATCCATCACAACAGCAATAGTCGCTTCTCACAGTAAATGGAAGCCCTGATACTTCAACAGATAAGAGCCATTTACTTCCCTATTCTCGCAGCTGTTGGTGCTCCTGGTAAGAGGTTATTTAAATATACGAATCGTATCAACACTGTTAAGTACATGGCTTCTGGTGCTGCGTGTCTGACAAAGCAGCTGCTTTTTGAGTTCCTCTCCTGCAGTTATGTAAGCTGCAGTGTCAGTTTAACCTCAATGTTCCTGTTTAATTAATGCGGTGTCTTCTTTCATGCTCTAGTTTCTAGTGACGTTACCGTGCATTTTCTGAACTGATTGTCTTGCAATCTGGGCTCTGGATCAAAGGACTCCATCAAATGAGAAATGGTGTCGCCGGACATGAAGTGTGTAAAATGGCAATTATTACATAGAGCTGATTAATGTCGAGTTTGACGCATTCTCCAAAATTCACATTGAAATAATTAACAATGTATTTGAATGAGTTTCCTGGGTGTTACAGTATTGCAAGCAACGAACGTCCTTCTAATCACTTACTTTCTATTACAGCGATATTTATTTTGAACTGTGCACAGTGAGCACATCAGCAATGTTGGCCAAGACACAAAGTTGCAAATGTTAATGGAATTTCGATGACTTATTTACTTATGTTTGGAAGCAAGATTCAATCATGTCTGCATCTTGACCACTTCCGTTGATCTCATGATTCAGCTCAGTCTAATTTTGTCCTACATTCCTGTTGTTGCGTTCTGTTGTAAATCATTTTTCTAACTACAAACGACATGCATTTGAAAGTGGAGCTGTTTGATGTTATGTATTGTCAAGTTCTTGTGTATCATTAGGAAACCGAAGTTACCACATTATTTACAGATGAGAATCGGCTCTGGGTGGGCTCCTATATCTCTCCAGTTAGAAAGTGGTGCATCATATTATTGAGCACAACTCAATCATTTAACATTAAACTCAATGCTTATTGGAATGGGTCTCCCTGACGTTACAGGTTCTCCCAGTAAGCTTCGTTTCAATATGTACTTTTGTTGGCTTGGCTTTGTTGCCAGTGCTCCGGCATTTATTTCAGGAAGTTGTGTGTTCTAGTCTCTCTCTGGTACTTAAAACTATAACAAAACTAACATATCATTCAGGGGGTGCTGAATGTCAGAGGTTTGTAGAAATACCAATCAATCAATGGTTACACCATAGTGGGGTCATTGCAGCAAGAAGCGTAGGGGAACCGAAACGTGTGCCTGCTGAAAATAATGTTTTTATAATATCCTGTAAGTGAACAGGAGTCCAGAAATAAGTTTTATTTGGATAGATCAGTGGATAATGCAGAACAAAATAATTTGAGTATATCAGTATTTGGTTCACGTAGATAATTGTGAGGATAATTCTTTGGCTATTTCAGTGTTTAATTCTATACATAATTGAGAGATGAATTCTTTGTGGATTCTAGTGTTTAATTCGAAGTATAATTTTGTGGATTATTCTTTGGTTATTTCAGTGTTTAATTCTATAGATAAGTGAGAGGATAATTCTTTGAATATTTCAGTGTTCAATTCGCTGGATAATAGAGATGATAATTATTTGCATGTTTCAGTGTTTAATTCTGTAGATAATTGGGAGGATAATTCTCAGATATTTCAGTGTTTAATTCTATAGATAATTGAGAGGATTATTCTTTGTATATTTCAGTGTCCAATTCGCTGGATAATAAAGATGATAATTAGTTGCATGTTTCAGTGTTTAATTCTGTAGATAATCGGGAGGATAATTCACAGATATATCAGTGTTTAATTCTATGGATAATTGAGAGGATAATTCCTCAGATATATCAGTGTTTAATTCTAAAGATAATTGTGAGGATAATTCTCAGATATTTCAGTGTTTAATTCTATAGATAATTGAGAGGATAATTCCACAGATATTTCAGTGTTGAATTCTGTAGATAATTGAGAGGATAATTCTTCAGATATTTCAGTGCTTAATTCTATAGAAAATTGAGAATAATTCTTCAGATATTTCCGTGTTTAATTGTATAGATAATTGAGAGTATGATTCTTCAGATATTTCAGTGATTAATTCTTTCGATAATTGAGAGGATAATTCTTCAGATACTTCAGTGGTTAATTCTATAGATAATTGAGAGGATAATTCTTCAGATATTTCAGTGTTTAATTCTATAGATAATTGAGAGAATAATTCTTCAGATATTTCAGTGTTTAATTCTATAGATAATTGAGAGGATAATTCTTCAGATATATCCGTGTTTAATTCTACAGATAATTGAGAGGATAATTCTTCAGATATTTCAGTGTTTAATTTTTAGATAATTGGGAGGATAATTCTTCAGATATTTCAGTGTTTAATTCTATAGATAATTGAGAGGATAATTCTTCAGATATATCCGTGTTTAATTCTACAGATAATTGAGAGGATAATTCTTCAGATATTTCAGTGTTTAATTTTTAGATAATTGGGAGGATAATTCTTCAGATATTTCAGTGTTTAATTCGATAGGTAATTAAGAGGATAATTCTTCAGATATTTCAGTGTTTAATTCTATAGATAATTGAGAGGATAATTCTTCAGATATTTCAGTGTTTAATTCTATAGATAATTGAGAGGATAATTCTTCAGATACTTCAGTGTTTAATTCTATAGATAATTGAGAGAATAAATCTTCAGATATTTCACTGTTTAATTCTATAGATAATTGAGAGGATAATTCCTCACATATTTCAGTGTTTAATTCTATAGATAATTGAGAGGATAATTCTTCAGATATTTCAGTGTTTAATTCTATAGATAATTGAAAGGATAATTCTTCAGATATTTCAGTGTTTAATTCTATAGATAATTGAGAGGATAATTATTTGTATATTTCAGTGTTTAATTCTATAGATAATTGATAGGATAATTCTTCAGATATTTCAATGTTTAGTTCTATAGAAAATTGAGAGGATAAATCTTCAGATATTTCAGTGTTTAATTCTATAGATAATTGAGAGGATAATTCTTCAGATATTTCAGTGTTTAATTCTATAGATAATTGAGAGGATAATTCTTCAGATATTTCAGTGTTTAATTCTATGGATAACTGAGAGGATAATTCTTCAGATATTTCAGTGTTTAATTCTATAGATAATTGAGAGGATAATGCTTCAGATATTTCAGTGTTTAATTCTATAGATAATTGAGAGGATAATTCCTCAGATATTTCAGTGTTTAATTCTACAGGTAATTGAAAGGATAATTCTACTGATATTTCAGTGTTTAATTCTATAGATAATTGAGAGGATAATTATTTGTATATTTCAGTGTATAATTCTGTAGATAATTGAAAGGATAATTCTTCAGATATTTCAATGTTTAATTCTATAGATAATTGAGAGGATAATTCTTCAGGTATTTCAGTGTTTAATTCTATAGATAATTGAGAGGATAGCTCTTCAGACATTTCAGTGTATAATTCTATAGATAATTCGGAGGATAATTCTTCAGATATTTCAGTGTTTAATACTATAGATAATTGAGAGGATAATTCTTCAGAAATTTCAGTGTTTAATTCTTTAGATAATTGAGAGGATAATTCTTCAGATATTTCAGTGTTTAATTCTATAGATAATTGAAAGGATAACTCTTCAGATATTTCAGTGTTTAATTCTATATATAATTGAGAGGATAATTCTTCAGATATTTCAGTGTTTAATTCTATATATAATTGAGAGGATAATTCTTCAGATATTTCAGTGTTTAATTCTATAGATAATTGAGAGGATAATTCCTCAGATATTTCAGTGTTTAATTCTATAGATAATTGAAAGGATAATTCTTCAGATATTTCAGTGTTTAATTCTATAGATAATTGAGTGGATAATTATTTGTATATTTCAATGTTTAATTCTATAGATAATTGAGAGGATAATTCTTCAGATATTTCAGTGTTTAATTCTATAGATAATTGAGAGGATAATTCCTCAGATATTTCAGTGTTTAATTCTATAGATAATTGAAAGGATAAATCGTCAGATATTTCAGTGTTTAATTCTATAGATAATTGAGAGGATAACTGTTCAGATATTTCAGTGTTTAATTCTATAGATAATTGAGAGGATAACTCTTCAGATATTTCAGTGTTTAATTCTATAGATAATTGAGAGGATAATTCTTCAGATATTTCAGTGTTTAATTCTGTAGATAATTGAGAGGATAATTCCTCACATATTTCAGTGTTTAATTCTATAGATAATTAAGAGGATAATTCTTCAGATAATTCAGTGTTTAATTCTTTAGATAATTGAGAGGATAATTCTTCATATATTTCAGTGTTAAATTCTATAGATAATTGAGATGATAATTCTTCAGATATTTCAGTGTTTAATTCTATAGATAATTGAGAGGATAATTCCTCATATATATCAGTGTTTAATTCTATAGATAATTGAGAGGATAATTCTTCAGATATTTCAGTGTTTAATTCTATAGATAATTGAGAGGATAATTCTTCAGATATTTCAGTGTTTCATTCTATAGATAATTGAGAGGACATATCCTCAGATATTTCAGTGTTTTATTTTATAGATAATTGAGAGGATAATTCATCAGATATTTCAGTGTTTAATTCTATAGATAATTGAGAGGATAATTCTTCAGATATTTCAGTGTTTAATTTTTTGATAATTGAAAGCATAACTCTTCAAATATTTCAGTGTTTAATTCTATATATAATTGAGAGGATAATTCTTCAGATATTTCAGTGTTTAATTCTACAGATAATTGAGAGGATAATTATTCAGATATTTCAGTGTTTAATTCTATAGATAATTGAGAGGATAATTCCTCAGATATTTCAGTGTTTAATTCTATATATAATTGAGAGGATAATTCTTCAGATATTTCAGTGTTTAATTCTATTGATAATTGAGAGGATAATTCTTCAGATATTTCAGTGTTTAATTCTATAGATAATTGAGAGGATAATTATTTGTATATTTCAGTGTTTAATTCTATAGATAATTGAGAGGATAATTCTTCAGATATTTCAGTGTTTAATTCTATAGATAATTGAAAGGGTAACTCTTCAGATATTTCAGTGTTTAATTCTATATATAATTGAGAGGATAATTCTTCAGATATTTCAGTGTTTAATTCTTTTTATAATTGAGAGGATAATTCTTCAGATATTTCAGTGTTTAATTCTATAGATAATTGAGAGGATAATTCCTCAGATATTTCAGTGTTTAATTTTATAGATAATTGAGAGGATAATTCCTCAGATATTTCAGTGTTTAATTCTATAGATAATTGAAAGGATAAATCTTCAGATATTTCAGTGTTTAATTCTATAGATAATTGAGAGGATAACTCTTCAGATATTTCAGTGTTTAATTATATAGATAATTGAGAGGATAACTCTTCAGATATTTCAGTGTTTAATTCTATAGATAATTGAGAGGATAATTCCTCAGATATTTCAGTGTTTAATTCTATATATAATTGAGAGGATAATTCTTCAGATATTTCAGTGTTTAATTCTATATATAATTGAGAGGATAATTCTTCAGATATTTCAGTGTTTAATTCTATAGATAATTGAGAGGATAATTCCTCAGATATTTCAGTGTTTAATTCTATAGATAATTGAAAGGATAATTCTTCAGATATTTCAGTGTTTAATTCTATAGATAATTGAGTGGATAATTATTTGTATATTTCAATGTTTAATTCTATAGATAATTGAGAGGATAATTCTTCAGATATTTCAGTGTTTAATTCTATAGATAATTGAGAGGATAATTCCTCAGATATTTCAGTGTTTAATTCTATAGATAATTGAAAGGATAAATCGTCAGATATTTCAGTGTTTAATTCTATAGATAATTGAGAGGATAACTGTTCAGATATTTCAGTGTTTAATTCTATAGATAATTGAGAGGATAACTCTTCAGATATTTCAATGTTTAATTCTGTAGATAATTGAGAGGATAATTCCTCACATATTTCAGTGTTTAATTCTATAGATAATTAAGAGGATAATTCTTCAGATAATTCAGTGTTTAATTCTTTAGATAATTGAGAGGATAATTCTTCATATATTTCAGTGTTAAATTCTATAGATAATTGAGATGATAATTCTTCAGATATTTCAGTGTTTAATTCTATAGATAATTGAGAGGATAATTCCTCATATATATCAGTGTTTAATTCTATAGATAATTGAGAGGATAATTCTTCAGATATTTCAGTGTTTAATTCTATAGATAATTGAGAGGATAATTCTTCAGATATTTCAGTGTTTCATTCTATAGATAATTGAGAGGACATATCCTCAGATATTTCAGTGTTTTATTTTATAGATAATTGAGAGGATAATTCATCAGATATTTCAGTGTTTAATTCTATAGATAATTGAGAGGATAATTCTTCAGATATTTCAGTGTTTAATTTTTTGATAATTGACAGCATAACTCTTCAAATATTTCAGTGTTTAATTCTATATATAATTGAGAGGATAATTCTTCAGATATTTCAGTGTTTAATTCTACAGATAATTGAGAGGATAATTATTCAGATATTTCAGTGTTTAATTCTATAGATAATTGAGAGGATAATTCCTCAGATATTTCAGTGTTTAATTCTATATATAATTGAGAGGATAATTCTTCAGATATTTCAGTGTTTAATTCTATTGATAATTGAGAGGATAATTCTTCAGATATTTCAGTGTTTAATTCTATAGATAATTGAGAGGATAATTATTTGTATATTTCAGTGTTTAATTCTATAGATAATTGAGAGGATAATTCTTCAGATATTTCAGTGTTTAATTCTATAGATAATTGAAAGGGTAACTCTTCAGATATTTCAGTGTTTAATTCTATATATAATTGAGAGGATAATTCTTCAGATATTTCAGTGTTTAATTCTTTTTATAATTGAGAGGATAATTCTTCAGATATTTCAGTGTTTAATTCTATAGATAATTGAGAGGATAATTCCTCAGATATTTCAGTGTTTAATTTTATAGATAATTGAGAGGATAATTCCTCAGATATTTCAGTGTTTAATTCTATAGATAATTGAAAGGATAAATCTTCAGATATTTCAGTGTTTAATTCTATAGATAATTGAGAGGATAACTCTTCAGATATTTCAGTGTTTAATTCTATAGATAATTGAGAGGATAATTCCTCAGATATTTCAGTGTTTAATTCTATAGATAATTGAAAGGATAATTCTTCAGATATTTCAGTGTTTAATTCTATAGATAATTGAGAGGATAATTATTTGTATATTTCAGTGTTTAATTCTATAGATAATTGAGAGGATAATTCTTCAGATATTTCAGTGTTTAATTCTATAGATAATTGAGAGGATAATTCCTCACATATTTCAGTGTTTAATTCTATAGATAATTAAGAGGATAATTCTTCAGATAATTCAGTGTTTAATTCTTTAGATAATTGAGAGGATAATTCTTCATATATTTCAGTGTTAAATTCTATAGATAATTGAGATGATAATTCTTCAGATATTTCAGTGTTTAATTCTACAGATAATTGAGAGGATAATTCCTCATATATATCAGTGTTTAATTCTACAGATAATTGAGAGGATAATTCTTCAGATATTTCAGTGTTTAATTCTATAGATAATTGAGAGGATAATTCTTCAGATATTTCAGTGTTTAATTCTATAGATAATTGAGAGAATAATTCTTCAGATATTTCAGTGTTTAATTCTATAGATAATTGAGAGGATAATTCTTCAGATATATCCGTGTTTAATTCTACAGATAATTGAGAGGATAATTCTTCAGATATTTCAGTGTTTAATTTTTAGATAATTGGGAGGATAATTCTTCAGATATTTCAGTGTTTAATTCTATAGATAATTGAGAGGATAATTCTTCAGATATATCCGTGTTTAATTCTACAGATAATTGAGAGGATAATTCTTCAGATATTTCAGTGTTTAATTTTTAGATAATTGGGAGGATAATTCTTCAGATATTTCAGTGTTTAATTCGATAGGTAATTAAGAGGATAATTCTTCAGATATTTCAGTGTTTAATTCTATAGATAATTGAGAGGATAATTCTTCAGATATTTCAGTGTTTAATTCTATAGATAATTGAGAGGATAATTCTTCAGATACTTCAGTGTTTAATTCTATAGATAATTGAGAGAATAAATCTTCAGATATTTCACTGTTTAATTCTATAGATAATTGAGAGGATAATTCCTCACATATTTCAGTGTTTAATTCTATAGATAATTGAGAGGATAATTCTTCAGATATTTCAGTGTTTAATTCTATAGATAATTGAAAGGATAATTCTTCAGATATTTCAGTGTTTAATTCTATAGATAATTGAGAGGATAATTATTTGTATATTTCAGTGTTTAATTCTATAGATAATTGATAGGATAATTCTTCAGATATTTCAATGTTTAGTTCTATAGAAAATTGAGAGGATAAATCTTCAGATATTTCAGTGTTTAATTCTATAGATAATTGAGAGGATAATTCTTCAGATATTTCAGTGTTTAATTCTATAGATAATTGAGAGGATAATTCTTCAGATATTTCAGTGTTTAATTCTATGGATAACTGAGAGGATAATTCTTCAGATATTTCAGTGTTTAATTCTATAGATAATTGAGAGGATAATGCTTCAGATATTTCAGTGTTTAATTCTATAGATAATTGAGAGGATAATTCCTCAGATATTTCAGTGTTTAATTCTACAGGTAATTGAAAGGATAATTCTACTGATATTTCAGTGTTTAATTCTATAGATAATTGAGAGGATAATTATTTGTATATTTCAGTGTATAATTCTGTAGATAATTGAAAGGATAATTCTTCAGATATTTCAATGTTTAATTCTATAGATAATTGAGAGGATAATTCTTCAGGTATTTCAGTGTTTAATTCTATAGATAATTGAGAGGATAGCTCTTCAGACATTTCAGTGTATAATTCTATAGATAATTCGGAGGATAATTCTTCAGATATTTCAGTGTTTAATACTATAGATAATTGAGAGGATAATTCTTCAGAAATTTCAGTGTTTAATTCTTTAGATAATTGAGAGGATAATTCTTCAGATATTTCAGTGTTTAATTCTATAGATAATTGAAAGGATAACTCTTCAGATATTTCAGTGTTTAATTCTATATATAATTGAGAGGATAATTCTTCAGATATTTCAGTGTTTAATTCTATATATAATTGAGAGGATAATTCTTCAGATATTTCAGTGTTTAATTCTATAGATAATTGAGAGGATAATTCCTCAGATATTTCAGTGTTTAATTCTATAGATAATTGAAAGGATAATTCTTCAGATATTTCAGTGTTTAATTCTATAGATAATTGAGTGGATAATTATTTGTATATTTCAATGTTTAATTCTATAGATAATTGAGAGGATAATTCTTCAGATATTTCAGTGTTTAATTCTATAGATAATTGAGAGGATAATTCCTCAGATATTTCAGTGTTTAATTCTATAGATAATTGAAAGGATAAATCGTCAGATATTTCAGTGTTTAATTCTATAGATAATTGAGAGAATAACTGTTCAGATATTTCAGTGTTTAATTCTATAGATAATTGAGAGGATAACTCTTCAGATATTTCAGTGTTTAATTCTATAGATAATTGAGAGGATAATTCTTCAGATATTTCAGTGTTTAATTCTGTAGATAATTGAGAGGATAATTCCTCACATATTTCAGTGTTTAATTCTATAGATAATTAAGAGGATAATTCTTCAGATAATTCAGTGTTTAATTCTTTAGATAATTGAGAGGATAATTCTTCATATATTTCAGTGTTAAATTCTATAGATAATTGAGATGATAATTCTTCAGATATTTCAGTGTTTAATTCTATAGATAATTGAGAGGATAATTCCTCATATATATCAGTGTTTAATTCTATAGATAATTGAGAGGATAATTCTTCAGATATTTCAGTGTTTAATTCTATAGATAATTGAGAGGATAATTCTTCAGATATTTCAGTGTTTCATTCTATAGATAATTGAGAGGACATATCCTCAGATATTTCAGTGTTTTATTTTATAGATAATTGAGAGGATAATTCATCAGATATTTCAGTGTTTAATTCTATAGATAATTGAGAGGATAATTCTTCAGATATTTCAGTGTTTAATTTTTTGATAATTGAAAGCATAACTCTTCAAATATTTCAGTGTTTAATTCTATATATAATTGAGAGGATAATTCTTCAGATATTTCAGTGTTTAATTCTACAGATAATTGAGAGGATAATTATTCAGATATTTCAGTGTTTAATTCTATAGATAATTGAGAGGATAATTCCTCAGATATTTCAGTGTTTAATTCTATATATAATTGAGAGGATAATTCTTCAGATATTTCAGTGTTTAATTCTATTGATAATTGAGAGGATAATTCTTCAGATATTTCAGTGTTTAATTCTATAGATAATTGAGAGGATAATTATTTGTATATTTCAGTGTTTAATTCTATAGATAATTGAGAGGATAATTCTTCAGATATTTCAGTGTTTAATTCTATAGATAATTGAAAGGGTAACTCTTCAGATATTTCAGTGTTTAATTCTATATATAATTGAGAGGATAATTCTTCAGATATTTCAGTGTTTAATTCTTTTTATAATTGAGAGGATAATTCTTCAGATATTTCAGTGTTTAATTCTATAGATAATTGAGAGGATAATTCCTCAGATATTTCAGTGTTTAATTTTATAGATAATTGAGAGGATAATTCCTCAGATATTTCAGTGTTTAATTCTATAGATAATTGAAAGGATAAATCTTCAGATATTTCAGTGTTTAATTCTATAGATAATTGAGAGGATAACTCTTCAGATATTTCAGTGTTTAATTATATAGATAATTGAGAGGATAACTCTTCAGATATTTCAGTGTTTAATTCTATAGATAATTGAGAGGATAATTCCTCAGATATTTCAGTGTTTAATTCTATATATAATTGAGAGGATAATTCTTCAGATATTTCAGTGTTTAATTCTATATATAATTGAGAGGATAATTCTTCAGATATTTCAGTGTTTAATTCTATAGATAATTGAGAGGATAATTCCTCAGATATTTCAGTGTTTAATTCTATAGATAATTGAAAGGATAATTCTTCAGATATTTCAGTGTTTAATTCTATAGATAATTGAGTGGATAATTATTTGTATATTTCAATGTTTAATTCTATAGATAATTGAGAGGATAATTCTTCAGATATTTCAGTGTTTAATTCTATAGATAATTGAGAGGATAATTCCTCAGATATTTCAGTGTTTAATTCTATAGATAATTGAAAGGATAAATCGTCAGATATTTCAGTGTTTAATTCTATAGATAATTGAGAGGATAACTGTTCAGATATTTCAGTGTTTAATTCTATAGATAATTGAGAGGATAACTCTTCAGATATTTCAATGTTTAATTCTGTAGATAATTGAGAGGATAATTCCTCACATATTTCAGTGTTTAATTCTATAGATAATTAAGAGGATAATTCTTCAGATAATTCAGTGTTTAATTCTTTAGATAATTGAGAGGATAATTCTTCATATATTTCAGTGTTAAATTCTATAGATAATTGAGATGATAATTCTTCAGATATTTCAGTGTTTAATTCTATAGATAATTGAGAGGATAATTCCTCATATATATCAGTGTTTAATTCTATAGATAATTGAGAGGATAATTCTTCAGATATTTCAGTGTTTAATTCTATAGATAATTGAGAGGATAATTCTTCAGATATTTCAGTGTTTCATTCTATAGATAATTGAGAGGACATATCCTCAGATATTTCAGTGTTTTATTTTATAGATAATTGAGAGGATAATTCATCAGATATTTCAGTGTTTAATTCTATAGATAATTGAGAGGATAATTCTTCAGATATTTCAGTGTTTAATTTTTTGATAATTGACAGCATAACTCTTCAAATATTTCAGTGTTTAATTCTATATATAATTGAGAGGATAATTCTTCAGATATTTCAGTGTTTAATTCTACAGATAATTGAGAGGATAATTATTCAGATATTTCAGTGTTTAATTCTATAGATAATTGAGAGGATAATTCCTCAGATATTTCAGTGTTTAATTCTATATATAATTGAGAGGATAATTCTTCAGATATTTCAGTGTTTAATTCTATTGATAATTGAGAGGATAATTCTTCAGATATTTCAGTGTTTAATTCTATAGATAATTGAGAGGATAATTATTTGTATATTTCAGTGTTTAATTCTATAGATAATTGAGAGGATAATTCTTCAGATATTTCAGTGTTTAATTCTATAGATAATTGAAAGGGTAACTCTTCAGATATTTCAGTGTTTAATTCTATATATAATTGAGAGGATAATTCTTCAGATATTTCAGTGTTTAATTCTTTTTATAATTGAGAGGATAATTCTTCAGATATTTCAGTGTTTAATTCTATAGATAATTGAGAGGATAATTCCTCAGATATTTCAGTGTTTAATTTTATAGATAATTGAGAGGATAATTCCTCAGATATTTCAGTGTTTAATTCTATAGATAATTGAAAGGATAAATCTTCAGATATTTCAGTGTTTAATTCTATAGATAATTGAGAGGATAACTCTTCAGATATTTCAGTGTTTAATTCTATAGATAATTGAGAGGATAATTCCTCAGATATTTCAGTGTTTAATTCTATAGATAATTGAAAGGATAATTCTTCAGATATTTCAGTGTTTAATTCTATAGATAATTGAGAGGATAATTATTTGTATATTTCAGTGTTTAATTCTATAGATAATTGAGAGGATAATTCTTCAGATATTTCAGTGTTTAATTCTATAGATAATTGAGAGGATAATTCCTCACATATTTCAGTGTTTAATTCTATAGATAATTAAGAGGATAATTCTTCAGATAATTCAGTGTTTAATTCTTTAGATAATTGAGAGGATAATTCTTCATATATTTCAGTGTTAAATTCTATAGATAATTGAGATGATAATTCTTCAGATATTTCAGTGTTTAATTCTACAGATAATTGAGAGGATAATTCCTCATATATATCAGTGTTTAATTCTACAGATAATTGAGAGGATAATTCTTCAGATATTTCAGTGTTTAATTCTATAGATAATTGAGAGGATAATTCTTCAGATATTTCAGTGTTTAATTCTATAGATAATTGAGAGGACATATCCTCACATATTTCAGTGTTTTATTATATAGATAATTGAGAGGATAATTCTTCAGGTATTTCAGTGTTTAATTCTATCGATAATTGAGAGGATAATTCTTCAGATATTTCAGTGTTTAATTCTATAGATAATTGAGCGGATAATTCCTCAGATATTTCAGTGTTTAATTCTATAGATAATTGAAAGGATAATTCTTCAGATATTTCAGTGTTTAATTCTATAGATAATTGAGAGGATAATTATTTGTATATTTCAGTGTTTAATTCTGTAGATAATTGAAAGGATAATTCTTCAGATATTTCAATGTTTAATTCTACAGAAAATTGAGAGGATAATTCTTCAGGGATTTCAGTGCTTTATTCTATAGATAATTGAGAGGATAACTCTTCAGATATTTCAGTGTATAATTCTATAGATAATTGAGAGGATAATTCATCAGGTATTTCAGTGTTTAATTCTACAGATAATTGAGAGAATAATTCTTCAGATATTTCAGTGTTTAATTCTATAGATAATTGAGTGGATAATTATTCAGATATTTCAGTGTTTAATTCTACAGATAATTGAGAGGATAATTCTTCAGATATTTCAGTGTTTAATTCAATAGATAATTGAGAGGCTATTTCCTCAGATATTTCAGTGTTTAATTCTATAGATAATCGAAAGTATAATTCTTCAGATATTTCAGTGCTTAATTCTATAGATAATTGAGAGGATAATTCTTCAGATATTTCACTGTTTAATTCTATAGATAATTGAGAGGATAAATCTTCAGATATTTCAGTGTTTAATTCTATAGATAATTGAGAGGATAATTATTTGTATATTTCAGTGTTTAATTCTGTAGATAATTGAAAGGATAATTCTTCAGATATTTCAATGTTTAATTCTACAGAAAATTGAGAGGATAATTCTTCAGGGATTTCAGTGCTTTATTCTATAGATAATTGAGAGGATAACTCTTCAGATATTTCAGTGTATAATTCTATAGATAATTGAGAGGATAATTCATCAGGTATTTCAGTGTTTAATTCTACAGATAATTGAGAGAATAATTCTTCAGATAATTCAGTGTTTAATTCTATAGATAATTGAAAGGATAATTCTTCAGATTTTTCAGTGTTTAATTCTATAGATAATTGAGAGGATAATTATTCAGATATTTCAGTGTTTAATTCTACAGATAATTGAGAGGATAATTCTTCAGATATTTCAGTGTTTAATTCAATAGATAATTGAAAGGCTAATTCCTTAGATATTTCAGTGTTTAATTCTATAGATAATTGAAAGGATAATTCTTCAGATATTTCAATGTTTAATTCTATAGATAATTGAGAGGATAAATCTTCAGATATTTCAGTGTTTAATTCTATAGATAATTGAGAGGATAAATCTTCAGATATTTCAGTGTTTAATTCTATAGATAATTGAGAGGAAAACTCTTCAGATATTTCAGTGTTTAATTCTATATATAATTGAGAGGATAATTCTTCAGATATTTCAGTGTTTAATACTATAGATAATTGAGAGGATAATTCTTCAGATATTTCAGTGTTTAATTCTATAGATAATTGAGAGGATAATTCTTCAGATATTTCAATGTTTAATTCTGTAGATAATTGAAACGATAATTCTTCAGATATTTCAGTGATTAATTCTATAAATAATTGAGAGGATAATTCTTCAGATATTTCAGTGTTTAATTCTGTTGATAATTGAAAGGATAATTCTTCAGATATTTCAGTGTTAATTCTATAGATAATTGAGAGGAGAATTCCTCAGATATTTCTGTGTTTAATTCTATAGATAATTGAGAGGATAATTTTTCAGATATTTCTGTGTTTAATTCTATGGATAATTGAGAGGATAATTCCTCCGATATTTCATTGTTTAATTCTATATATAATTGAGAGGATAATTCTTCAGATATTTCAGTGTTTAATTCTATAGATAATTGAGAGGATAATTCCTCAGATATTTCAGTGTTTAATTCTATAGATAATTGAGAGGATAATTCTTCAGATATTTCAGTGCTTAATTCTATATATAATTGAGAGGATAATTCTTCAGATATTTCAGTGTCTAATTCTATCGATAATTGAGAGGATATTCTTCTGATATATCAGCGTTTAATTCAATCGATAATTGAGAGTATAATTCTTCAGATATTTCAGTGTTTAATTCTATAGATATTTGAGAGGATAATTCTTCAGATATTTCAGTGTTTAATTCTATAGATAATTGAGAGGATAATTCTTCAGGTATTTCAGTGTTTAATTCTATAGATAATTGAGAGGATAATTCCTCAGATATTTCATTGTTTAATTCTATACAGAATTGAGAGGATAATTCCTCAGATATTTCAGTGTTTAATTCTATAGATAATTGAGAGGTTAATTCTTCAGATAATTCAGTGTTTAATTCTATAGATAATTGAGAGGATAATTCCTCAGATATTTCAGTGTTTAATTCTATAGATAATTGAAAGGATAATTCTTCAGATATTTCAGTGTTTAATTCTATATATAATTGAGAGGATAATTCTTCAGATATTTCACTGCTAATTCCATACATAATTGAGAGGATAATTCTTCAGATATTTCAGTGTCTATTTCTATAGATAATTGAGAGGATAATTCCTCAGATATTTCAGTGTTTATTTCTATAGATATTGTGAGGATAATTCTTCAGATATTTCAGCGTCTAATTCTGTAGATAATTGAGAGGATAATAACTCAGAAATTTCAGTGTTTATTTCTATAGATATTGTGAGGATAATTCTTCAGATATTTCAGCGTCTAATTCTATAGATAATTGAGAGGATAATTCCTCAGATATTTCAGCGTCTAATTCTGTAGATAATTGAGAGGATAATTCTTCAGATATTTCAGTGTTTAATTCTATAGATAATTGAAAGGATAATTCTTCAGATATTTCAATGTTTAATTCTATAGATAATTGAGAGGATAATTCCTCAGATATTTCAGTGTTTAATTCTACAGGTAATTGAAAGGATAATTCTACTGATATTTCAGTGTTTAATTCTATAGATAATTGAGAGGATAATTATTTGTATATTTCAGTGTATAATTCTGTAGATAATTGAAAGGATAATTCTTCAGATATTTCAATGTTTAATTCTATAGATAATTGAGAGGATAATTCTTCAGGTATTTCAGTGTTTAATTCTATAGATAATTGAGAGGATAGCTCTTCAGACATTTCAGTGTATAATTCTATAGATAATTCGGAGGATAATTCTTCAGATATTTCAGTGTTTAATACTATAGATAATTGAGAGGATAATTCTTCAGAAATTTCAGTGTTTAATTCTTTAGATAATTGAGAGGATAATTCTTCAGATATTTCAGTGTTTAATTCTATAGATAATTGAAAGGATAACTCTTCAGATATTTCAGTGTTTAATTCTATATATAATTGAGAGGATAATTCTTCAGATATTTCAGTGTTTAATTCTATATATAATTGAGAGGATAATTCTTCAGATATTTCAGTGTTTAATTCTATAGATAATTGAGAGGATAATTCCTCAGATATTTCAGTGTTTAATTCTATAGATAATTGAAAGGATAATTCTTCAGATATTTCAGTGTTTAATTCTATAGATAATTGAGTGGATAATTATTTGTATATTTCAATGTTTAATTCTATAGATAATTGAGAGGATAATTCTTCAGATATTTCAGTGTTTAATTCTATAGATAATTGAGAGGATAATTCCTCAGATATTTCAGTGTTTAATTCTATAGATAATTGAAAGGATAAATCGTCAGATATTTCAGTGTTTAATTCTATAGATAATTGAGAGGATAACTGTTCAGATATTTCAGTTTTTAATTCTATAGATAATTGAGAGGATAACTCTTCAGATATTTCAGTGTTTAATTCTATAGATAATTGAGAGGATAATTCTTCAGATATTTCAGTGTTTAATTCTGTAGATAATTGAGAGGATAATTCCTCACATATTTCAGTGTTTAATTCTATAGATAATTAAGAGGATAATTCTTCAGATAATTCAGTGTTTAATTCTTTAGATAATTGAGAGGATAATTCTTCATATATTTCAGTGTTAAATTCTATAGATAATTGAGATGATAATTCTTCAGATATTTCAGTGTTTAATTCTATAGATAATTGAGAGGATAATTCCTCATATATATCAGTGTTTAATTCTATAGATAATTGAGAGGATAATTCTTCAGATATTTCAGTGTTTAATTCTAAAGATAATTGAGAGGATAATGCTTCAGATATTTCAGTGTTTCATTCTATAGATAATTGAGAGGACATATCCTCAGATATTTCAGTGTTTTATTTTATAGATAATTGAGAGGATAATTCATCAGATATTTCAGTGTTTAATTCTATAGATAATTGAGAGGATAATTCTTCAGATATTTCAGTGTTTAATTTTTTGATAATTGAAAGCATAACTCTTCAAATATTTCAGTGTTTAATTCTATATATAATTGAGAGGATAATTCTTCAGATATTTCAGTGTTTAATTCTACAGATAATTGAGAGGATAATTATTCAGATATTTCAGTGTTTAATTCTATAGATAATTGAGAGGATAATTCCTCAGATATTTCAGTGTTTAATTCTATATATAATTGAGAGGATAATTCTTCAGATATTTCAGTGTTTAATTCTATTGATAATTGAGAGGATAATTCTTCAGATATTTCAGTGTTTAATTCTATAGATAATTGAGAGGATAATTATTTGTATATTTCAGTGTTTAATTCTATAGATAATTGAGAGGATAATTCTTCAGATATTTCAGTGTTTAATTCTTTTTATAATTGAGAGGATAATTCTTCAGATATTTCAGTGTTTAATTCTATAGATAATTGAGAGGATAATTCCTCAGATATTTCAGTGTTTAATTTTATAGATAATTGAGAGGATAATTCCTCAGATATTTCAGTGTTTAATTCTATAGATAATTGAAAGGATAAATCTTCAGATATTTCAGTGTTTAATTCTATAGATAATTGAGAGGATAACTCTTCAGATATTTCAGTGTTTAATTCTATAGATAATTGAGAGGATAACTCTTCAGATATTTCAGTGTTTAATTCTATAGATAATTGAGAGGATAATTCCTCAGATATTTCAGTGTTTAATTCTATAGATAATTGAAAGGATAATTCTTCAGATATTTCAGTGTTTAATTCTATAGATAATTGAGAGGATAATTATTTGTATATTTCAGTGTTTAATTCTATAGATAATTGAGAGGATAATTCTTCAGATATTTCAGTGTTTAATTCTATAGATAATTGAGAGGATAATTCCTCACATATTTCAGTGTTTAATTCTATAGATAATTAAGAGGATAATTCTTCAGATAATTCAGTGTTTAATTCTTTAGATAATTGAGAGGATAATTCTTCATATATTTCAGTGTTAAATTCTATAGATAATTGAGATGATAATTCTTCAGATATTTCAGTGTTTAATTCTACAGATAATTGAGAGGATAATTCCTCATATATATCAGTGTTTAATTCTACAGATAATTGAGAGGATAATTCTTCAGATATTTCAGTGTTTAATTCTATAGATAATTGAGAGGATAATTCTTCAGATATTTCAGTGTTTAATTCTATAGATAATTGAGAGGACATATCCTCACATATTTCAGTGTTTTATTATATAGATAATTGAGAGGATAATTCTTCAGGTATTTCAGTGTTTAATTCTATCGATAATTGAGAAGATAATTCTTCAGATATTTCAGTGTTTAATTCTATAGATAATTGAGCGGATAATTCCTCAGATATTTCAGTGTTTAATTCTATAGATAATTGAAAGGATAATTCTTCAGATATTTCAGTGTTTAATTCTATAGATAATTGAGAGGATAATTATTTGTATATTTCAGTGTTTAATTCTGTAGATAATTGAAAGGATAATTCTTCAGATATTTCAATGTTTAATTCTACAGAAAATTGAGAGGATAATTCTTCAGGGATTTCAGTGCTTTATTCTATAGATAATTGAGAGGATAACTCTTCAGATATTTCAGTGTATAATTCTATAGATAATTGAGAGGATAATTCATCAGGTATTTCAGTGTTTAATTCTACAGATAATTGAGAGAATAATTCTTCAGATATTTCAGTGTTTAATTCTATAGATAATTGAGAGGATAATTATTTGTATATTTCAGTGTTTAATTCTGTAGATAATTGAAAGGATAATTCTTCAGATATTTCAGTGTTTAATTCTACAGATAATTGAGAGAATAATTCTTCAGATAATTCAGTGTTTAATTCTATAGATAATTGAAAGGATAATTCTTCAGATTTTTCAGTGTTTAATTCTATAGATAATTGAGAGGATAATTATTCAGATATTTCAGTGTTTAATTCTACAGATAATTGAGAGGATAATTCTTCAGATATTTCAGTGTTTAATTCAATAGATAATTGAGAGGCTAATTCCTTAGATATTTCAGTGTTTAATTCTATAGATAATTGAAAGGATAATTCTTCAGATATTTCAATGTTTAATTCTATAGATAATTGAGAGGATAAATCTTCAGATATTTCAGTGTTTAATTCTATAGATAATTGAGAGGATAAATCTTCAGATATTTCAGTGTTTAATTCTATAGATAATTGAGAGGAAAACTCTTCAGATATTTCAGTGTTTAATTCTATATATAATTGAGAGGATAATTCTTCAGATATTTCAGTGTTTAATACTATAGATAATTGAGAGGATAATTCTTCAGATATTTCAGTGTTTAATTCTATAGATAATTGAGAGGATAATTCTTCAGATATTTCAATGTTTAATTCTATAGATAATTGAAAGGTTAATCCTTCAGATATTTCAGTGTTTAATTCTATAGATATTGAGAGGATAATTCCTCAGATATTTCAGTGCTTTATTCTATAGATCTTGTTAGGGTAATTCTTCAGATAATTCAGGATTTAATTCTGTAGATAATTGAGAGGATAATTCTTCAGATATTTCAGTGTTTAATTCTGTAGATAATTGAAACGATAATTCTTCAGATATTTCAGTGATTAATTCTATAGAAAATGGAAAGGATAATTCTTCAGATATTTCAGTGTTTAATTCTATAAATAATTGAGAGGATAATTCTTCAGATATTTCAGTGTTTAATTCTGTTGATAATTGAAAGGATAATTCTTCAGATATTTCAGTGTTAATTCTATAGATAATTGAGAGGAGAATTCCTCAGATATTTCTGTGTTTAATTCTATAGATAATTGAGAGGATAATTTTTCAGATATTTCTGTGTTTAATTCTATGGATAATTGAGAGGATAATTCCTCCGATATTTCATTGTTTAATTCTATATATAATTGAGAGGATAATTCTTCAGATATTTCAGTGTTTAATTCTATAGATAATTGAGAGGATAATTCCTCAGATATTTCAGTGTTTAATTCTATAGATAATTGAGAGGATAACTGTTCAGATATTTCAGTGTTTAATTCTATAGATAATTGAGAGGATAACTCTTCAGATATTTCAGTGTTTAATTCTATAGATAATTGAGAGGATAATTCTTCAGATATTTCAGTGTTTAATTCTGTAGATAATTGAGAGGATAATTCCTCACATATTTCAGTGTTTAATTCTATAGATAATTAAGAGGATAATTCTTCAGATAATTCAGTGTTTAATTCTTTAGATAATTGAGAGGATAATTCTTCATATATTTCAGTGTTAAATTCTATAGATAATTGAGATGATAATTCTTCAGATATTTCAGTGTTTAATTCTATAGATAATTGAGAGGATAATTCCTCATATATATCAGTGTTTAATTCTATAGATAATTGAGAGGATAATTCTTCAGATATTTCAGTGTTTAATTCTAAAGATAATTGAGAGGATAATTCTTCAGATATTTCAGTGTTTCATTCTATAGATAATTGAGAGGACATATCCTCAGATATTTCAGTGTTTTATTTTATAGATAATTGAGAGGATAATTCATCAGATATTTCAGTGTTTAATTCTATAGATAATTGAGAGGATAATTCTTCAGATATTTCAGTGTTTAATTTTTTGATAATTGAAAGCATAACTCTTCAAATATTTCAGTGTTTAATTCTATATATAATTGAGAGGATAATTCTTCAGATATTTCAATGTTTAATTCTACAGATAATTGAGAGGATAATTATTCAGATATTTCAGTGTTTAATTCTATAGATGATTGAGAGGATAATTCCTCAGATATTTCAGTGTTTAATTCTATATATAATTGAGAGGATAATTCTTCAGATATTTCAGTGTTTAATTCTATTGATAATTGAGAGGATAATTCTTCAGATATTTCAGTGTTTAATTCTGTAGATAATTGAGAGGATAATTATTTGTATATTTCAGTGTTTAATTCTATAGATAATTGAGAGGATAATTCTTCAGATATTTCAGTGTTTAATTCTATAGATAATTGAAAGGGTAACTCTTCAGATATTTCAGTGTTTAATTCTATATATAATTGAGAGGATAATTCTTCAGATATTTCAGTGTTTAATTCTTTTTATAATTGAGAGGATAATTCTTCAGATATTTCAGTGTTTAATTCTATAGATAATTGAGAGGATAATTCCTCAGATATTTCAGTGTTTAATTTTATAGATAATTGAGAGGATAATTCCTCAGATATTTCAGTGTTTAATTCTATAGATAATTGAAAGGATAAATCTTCAGATATTTCAGTGTTTAATTCTATAGATAATTGAGAGGATAACTCTTCAGATATTTCAGTGTTTAATTCTATAGATAATTGAGAGGATAACTCTTCAGATATTTCAGTGTTTAATTCTATAGATAATTGAGAGGATAATTCCTCAGATATTTCAGTGTTTAATTCTATAGATAATTGAAAGGATAATTCTTCAGATATTTCAGTGTTTAATTCTATAGATAATTGAGAGGATAATTATTTGTATATTTCAGTGTTTAATTCTATAGATAATTGAGAGGATAATTCTTCAGATATTTCAGTGTTTAATTCTATAGATAATTGAGAGGATAATTCCTCACATATTTCAGTGTTTAATTCTATAGATAATTAAGAGGATAATTCTTCAGATAATTCAGTGTTTAATTCTTTAGATAATTGAGAGGATAATTCTTCATATATTTCAGTGTTAAATTCTATAGATAATTGAGATGATAATTCTTCAGATATTTCAGTGTTTAATTCTACAGATAATTGAGAGGATAATTCCTCATATATATCAGTGTTTAATTCTACAGATAATTGAGAGGATAATTCTTCAGATATTTCAGTGTTTAATTCTATAGATAATTGAGAGGATAATTCTTCAGATATTTCAGTGTTTAATTCTATAGATAATTGAGAGGACATATCCTCACATATTTCAGTGTTTTATTATATAGATAATTGAGAGGATAATTCTTCAGGTATTTCATTGTTTAATTCTATCGATAATTGAGAAGATAATTCTTCAGATATTTCAGTGTTTAATTCTATAGATAATTGAGCGGATAATTCCTCAGATATTTCAGTGTTTAATTCTATAGATAATTGAAAGGATAATTCTTCAGATATTTCAGTGTTTAATTCTATAGATAATTGAGAGGATAATTATATGTATATTTCAGTGTTTAATTCTGTAGATAATTGAAAGGATAATTCTTCAGATATTTCAATGTTTAATTCTACAGAAAATTGAGAGGATAATTCTTCAGGGATTTCAGTGCTTTATTCTATAGATAATTGAGAGGATAACTCTTCAGATATTTCAGTGTATAATTCTATAGATAATTGAGAGGATAATTCATCAGGTATTTCAGTGTTTAATTCTACAGATAATTGAGAGAATAATTCTTCAGATATTTCAGTGTTTAATTCTATAGATAATTGAGTGGATAATTATTCAGATATTTCAGTGTTTAATTCTACAGATAATTGAGAGGATAATTCTTCAGATATTTCAGTGTTTAATTCAATAGATAATTGAGTGGATAATTATTCAGATATTTCAGTGTTTAATTCTATAGATAATTGAGAGGATAATTATTTGTATATTTCAGTGTTTAATTCATTAGATAATTGAAAGGATAATTCTTCAGATATTTCAGGGTTTAATTCTACAGATAATTGAGAGAATAATTCTTCAGATAATTCAGTGTTTAATTCTATAGATAATTGAAAGGATAATTCTTCAGATTTTTCAGTGTTTAATTCTATAGATAATTGAGAGGATAATTATTCAGATATTTCAGTGTTTAATTCTACAGATAATTGAGAGGATAATTCTTCAGATATTTCAGTGTTTAATTCAATAGATAATTGAGAGGCTAATTCCTTAGATATTTCAGTGTTTAATTCTATAGATAATTGAAAGGATAATTCTTCAGATATTTCAATGTTTAATTCTATAGATAATTGAGAGGATAAATCTTCAGATATTTCAGTGTTTAATTCTATAGATAATTGAGAGGATAAATCTTCAGATATTTCAGTGTTTAATTCTATAGATAATTGAGAGGAAAACTCTTCAGATATTTCAGTGTTTAATTCTATATATAATTGAGAGGATAATTCTTCAGATATTTCAGTGTTTAATACTATAGATAATTGAGAGGATAATTCTTCAGATATTTCAGTGTTTAATTCTATAGATAATTGAGAGGATAATTCTTCAGATATTTCAATGTTTAATTCTATAGATAATTGAAAGGTTAATCCTTCAGATATTTCAGTGTTTAATTCTATAGATATTGAGAGGATAATTCCTCAGATATTTCAGTGCTTTATTCTATAGATCTTGTTAGGGTAATTCTTCAGATAATTCAGGATTTAATTCTGTAGATAATTGAGAGGATAATTCTTCAGATATTTCAGTGTTTAATTCTGTAGATAATTGAAACGATAATTCTTCAGATATTTCAGTGATTAATTCTATAGAAAATGGAAAGGATAATTCTTCAGATATTTCAGTGTTTAATTCTATAAATAATTGAGAGGATAATTCTTCAGATATTTCAGTGTTTAATTCTGTTGATAATTGAAAGGATAATTCTTCAGATATTTCAGTGTTAATTCTATAGATAATTGAGAGGAGAATTCCTCAGATATTTCTGTGTTTAATTCTATAGATAATTGAGAGGATAATTTTTCAGATATTTCTGTGTTTAATTCTATGGATAATTGAGAGGATAATTCCTCCGATATTTCATTGTTTAATTCTATATATAATTGAGAGGATAATTCTTCAGATATTTCAGTGTTTAATTCTATAGATAATTGAGAGGATAATTCCTCAGATATTTCAGTGTTTAATTCTATAGATAATTGAGAGGATAATTCTTCAGATATTTCAGTGCTTAATTCTATATATAATTGAGAGGATAATTCTTCAGATATTTCAGTGTCTAATTCTATCGATAATTGAGAGGATATTCTTCTGATATATCAGCGTTTAATTCAATCGATAATTGAGAGTATAATTCTTCAGATATTTCAGTGTTTAATTCTATAGATATTTGAGAGGATAATTCTTCAGATATTTCAGTGTTTAATTCTATAGATAATTGAGAGGATAATTCTTCAGGTATTTCAGTGTTTAATTCTATAGATAATTGAGAGGATAATTCCTCAGATATTTCATTGTTTAATTCTATACAGAATTGAGAGGATAATTCCTCAGATATTTCAGTGTTTAATTCTATAGATAATTGAGAGGTTAATTCTTCAGATAATTCAGTGTTTAATTCTATAGATAATTGAGAGGATAATTCCTCAGATATTTCAGTGTTTAATTCTATAGATAATTGAAAGGATAATTCTTCAGATATTTCAGTGTTTAATTCTATATATAATTGAGAGGATAATTCTTCAGATATTTCACTGCTAATTCCATACATAATTGAGAGGATAATTCTTCAGATATTTCAGTGTCTATTTCTATAGATAATTGAGAGGATAATTCCTCAGATATTTCAGTGTTTATTTCTATAGATATTGTGAGGATAATTCTTCAGATACTTCAGCGTCTAATTCTGTAGATAATTGAGAGGATAATTCCTCAGATATTTCAGTGTTTATTTCTATAGATATTGTGAGGATAATTCTTCAGATATTTCAGCGTCTAATTCTATAGATAATTGAGAGGATAATTCCTCAGATATTTCAGCGTCTAATTCTGTAGATAATTGAGAGGATAATTCTTCAGATATTTCAGTGTTTAATTCTATAGATAATTGAAAGGATAATTCTTCAGATATTTCAATGTTTAATTCTATAGATAATTGAGAGGATAATTCTTCAGATATTTCAGTGTTTAATTCTATATATAATTGAGAGGATAATTCTTCAGATATTTCAATGTTTAATTCTATAGATAATTGAGAGGATAATTCTTCAGATATTTCAATGTTTAATTCTATAGATAATTGAGAGGATAATTCTTCAGATATTTCAGTGTTTAATTCTATATATAATTGAGAGGATAATTCTTCAGATATTTCATTGTTTAATTCTATACAGAATTGGGAGCATAATTCCTCAGATATTTCAGTGTTTAATTCTATAGATAATTGAGAGGTTAAATCTTCAGATAATTCAGTGTTTAATTCTATCATAATTCAGAGGATAATTCTTCAGATATTTTAGTGTTTAATTCTATAGATAATTGAGAGGATAATTCTTCAGATATTTCAATGTTGAATTCTATAGATAATTGAGAGGAAAATTCCTCACATATTTCAGTGTTTAATTCTATAGATAATTAAGAGGATAATTCTTCAGATATTTCAGTGTTTAATTCTATAGATAATTGAGAGGATAATTCTTCATATATTTCAGTGATTAATTCTATAGATAATTGAGAGGATAATTCTTCAGATATTTCAGTGTTTAATTCTATAGATAATTGAGAGGATAATTCCTCACATGTTTCAGTGTTTAATTCTATAGATAATTGAGAGGATAATTCTTCAGATACTTCAGTGGTTAATTCTATAGATAATTGAGAGTATAATTCTTCAGGTATTTGAGTTTTTAATTCTATAGATAATTCAGAGGATAATTCTTCAGATATTTCGGTGTTTAATTCTATAGATAATTGAGAGGATAATTTTTCAGATATTTCAGTGTTTAATTCTATAGATAATTGAGAAGATAATTCTTCAGATATTTCTGTGTTTAATTCTATAGATAATTGAGAGGATAAATCCTCAGATATTTCAGTGTTTAATTATACAGATAACTGAGAGGATAATTCTTCAGATATTTCAGTGTTTAATTCTATAGATAATTGAGAGGATAATTCTTCAGATATATCATTGTTTAATTCTATAGATAATTGAGAGGATAATTATTTGTATATTTCTGTGTTTAATTCTATAGATAATTGAAAGGATAATTCTTCAGATATTTCAATGTTTAATTCTATACATAATTGAGAGGATAATTCTTCAGGTATTTCAGTGTTTAATTCTATAGATAATTGAGACGATAATTCTTCAGATATTTCAGTGTTTAATTCTATAGATAATTGAAAGGATAATTCTTCAGATACTTCATTGATGAATTCTATAGATAATTGAGAGGATAATTCTTCAGATATTTCAGTGTTTAATTCTATAGATAATTGAGGGGATAATTCTTCCGATATTTCAGTGTTTAATTCTATAGATAATTGAGAGGATAATTCCTCAGATATTTCTGTGTTTAATTCGACAGATAATTGAAAGGATAATTCTTCAGATATTTCAATGTTTAATTCTATAGATAATTGAGTGGATAATTCTTCAGATATTTCAGTGTTTAATTCTATAGATAATTGAGAGGATAACTCTTCAGATATTTCTGTGTTTATTCTATAGATAATTGAGAGGATATTTCTTCAGATATTTCAGTGTTTATTTCTATAGATAATTGATTGGATAATTCTTCAGATATTTCAATGTTTAAATCTATATATAGTTGAGAGTATAATTCTTCAGATATTTCGTGTTTAATTCAATAGATAATTGTGAGGATAATTCTTCAGATCTTTCAATGTTGAATTCTATAGATAATTGAGAGAATAATTCTTCAGATATTTCAGTGTTTAATTCTATAGATAATTGAGAGGATATATCCTCAGATATTTCAGTGTCTAATTCTATAGATAATTGAGAGGATATTTCCTCAGATATTTCATTGTTTAATTCTATAGATAATTGAGAGGATAATTCTTCAGATATTTCAGTGTTTAATTCTATTGATAATTGAGAGGATAATTCCTCAGCTATTTCAGTGTTTATTTCTACAGATAATTGAGAGGATAATTCCTCAGATATTTCAGTGTTTAATTCTATAGATAACTGAGAGGATAATTCCTCAGATATTTCAGTGTTTAATTCGATAGATAATTGAGAGGATAATTCTTCAGATATATCATTGTTTAATTCTATAGATAATTGAGAGGATAATTATTTGTATATTTCTGTGTTTAATTCTATAGATAATTGAAAGGATAATTCTTCAGATATTTCAATGTTTAATTCTATACGTAATTGAGAGGATAACTCTTCAGATATTTCAGTGCTTAATACTATACATAATTGAGAGGATAATTCTTCAGGTATTTCAGTGTTTAATTCTATAGATAATTGAGACGATAATTCTTCAGATATTTCAGTGTTTAATTCTATAGATAATTGAAAGGATAATTCTTCAGATACTTCATTGATGAATTCTATAGATAATTGAGAGGATAATTCTTCAGATATTTCAGTGTTTAATTCTATAGATAATTGAGGGGATAATTCTTCCGATATTTCAGTGTTTAATTCTATAGATAATTGAGAGGATAATTCCTCAGATATTTCTGTGTTTAATTCGACAGATAATTGAAAGGATAATTCTTCAGATATTTCAATGTTTAATTCCATAGATAATTGAGTGGATAATTCTTCAGATATTTCAGTGTTTAATTCTATAGATAATTGAGAGGATAATTCTTCAGATATTTCTGTGTTTATTCTATAGATAATTGAGAGGATAATTCTTCAGATATTTCAATGTTGAATTCTATAGATAATTGAGAGAATAATTCTTCAGATATTTCAGTGTTTAATTCTATAGATAATTGAGAGGATATATCCTCAGATATTTCAGTGTCTAATTCTATAGATAATTGAGAGGATATTTCCTCAGATATTTCATTGTTTAATTCTATAGATAATTGAGAGGATAATTCTTCAGATATTTCAGTGTTTAATTCTATTGATAATTGAGAGGATAATTCCTCAGCTATTTCAGTGTTTATTTCTACAGATAATTGAGAGGATAATTCCTCAGATATTTCAGTGTTTAATTCTATAGATAACTGAGAGGATAATTCCTCAGATATTTCAGTGTTTAATTCGATAGATAATTGAGAGGATAATTCTTCAGATATTTCAGTATTTAATTCTATAGATAATTGAGAGGATAATTCTTCAGATATTTCAGTGTTTAATTCTATAGATAATTGAGAAGATAATTCTTCAGGTATTTCAGTGTTTTATTCTATAGATAATTGAGAGGATAACTCCTCAGATATTTCAGTGTTTAATTCTATAAATAATTGAGAGGATAATTCTTCAGATATTTCAATGTTCAATTCTATAGATATTGTGATGATGAATCCTCTGATATTTCAGTGTTTAATTCTAAAGATAATTGAGAGCATAATTCCTCAGGTATTTCAGTGTTTAATTCTATACAGAATTGAGAGGATAATTCCTCAGATATTTCAGAGTTTAATTCTATAGATAATTGAGAGGATAATTCTTCAGATACTTCATTGTTTAATTCTATAGCTAATTCAGAGGATAATTCTTCAGATATTTCAGTGTTTAAATCTGTATATAATTGAGAGTATAATTCTTCAGATATTTCAGTTTAATTCTATAGATAATTGAGAGAATAATACTTCAGATATTTCAGTGTTTAATTCTATAGATAATTGAGAGGATAATTCTTCAGATATTTCAATGATGAATTCTATAGATAATTGAGAGTGTAATTCTTCAAGTATTTCAGTGTTTAATTCTATAGATGATTGAGAGGATAATTCCTCAGATATTTCATTATTTAATTCTATAGATAATTGAGAGGATAATTCCTCAGATATGTCAGTGTTTAATTCTATAGATATTGTGAGGATAATTCTTCAGATATTTCAGTGTCTAATTCTATAGATATTGTGAGGATAATTTCTTCATATATTTCATTGTTTAATTCTATAGATAATTGAGAGGATAATTCCTCTAATATTTCAGTGCTTAATTCTATAGATAATTGAGAGGATAATTCTTCAGATATTTCAGTGTTTAATTCGATACAGAATGAGAGGATAATTCTTCAGGTGTTTCAGTGTTTAATTCTATAGATAATTGAGAGGATAATTCTTCAGATATTTCAGTGTTTAATTTATACAGAATTGAGAGGATAATTCTTCAGATATTTCAGTGTTTAATTCCAAAGATAATTGAGAGGATAATTCCTCAGATATTTCAGTGTTTAATTCAATCGATCATTGAGAGGATAATTCTTCAGATATTTCACTGTATATTTCTGTAGATAATTGTGAGGATAATTCTTCAGATATTTCAATGTTTAAATCTATAGATAATTGAGAAGATAATTATTCAGATATTTCAGTGTTTACTTCTGTAGATAATTGAGAGGATAATTCTTCAGAAATTTCAATGTTTAAATCTATATATAATTGAGAGTACAATTCTTCAGATATTTCAGTGTTTAATTCTATAGATAATTGAGAGAAAAATTCTTCAGATATTTCAGTGTTTAATTCTATAGATAATTAAGGATAATTCTTCAGATATTTCAATGTTGATTTCTATAGATAATTGAGAGGATAATTCTTCAGATATTTCAGTGTTTAATTCTATAGATAATTGAGAGGATAATTCTCCTGATATTTCAGTGTTTAATTCTATAGATAATTGAGAGGATAATTCTTCAGGTATTTCAGTGTTTTATTCTATAGATAATTGAGAGGATAATTCCTCAGATATTTCAGTGTTTAATTCTATAGATAATTGAGAGGATAATTCTTCATATATTTCAGTGTTTAATTCTACAGATAATTGAGAGGATAATCCTTCAGGTATTTCAGTGTTTAATTCTATAGATGATTGAGAGGATAATTCCTCAGATATTTCATTGTTTAATTCTATAGATAATTGAGAGGATAATTCTTCAGATATTTCAGTGTCTATTTCTATAGATAATTGAGAGGATAATTCCTCAGATATGTCAGTGTTTAATTCTATAGATATTGTGAGGATAATTCTTCAGATATTTAAATGTCTAATTCTATCGATATTGTGAGGATAATTTCTTCATATATTTCAGTGCTTAATTCTATAGATAATTGAGAGGATAAATCCTCAGATATTTCAGTGTTTAATTATACAGATAACTGAGAGGATAATTCTTCAGATATTTCAGTGTTTAATTCTATAGATAATTGAGAGGATAATTCTTCAGATATATCATTGTTTAATTCTATAGATAATTGAGAGGATAATTATTTGTATATTTCTGTGTTTAATTCTATAGATAATTGAAAGGATAATTCTTCAGATATTTCAATGTTTAATTCTATACATAATTGAGAGGATAATTCTTCAGGTATTTCAGTGTTTAATTCTATAGATAATTGAGACGATAATTCTTCAGATATTTCAGTGTTTAATTCTATAGATAATTGAAAGGATAATTCTTCAGATACTTCATTGATGAATTCTATAGATAATTGAGAGGATAATTCTTCAGATATTTCAGTGTTTAATTCTATAGATAATTGAGGGGATAATTCCTCAGATATTTCTGTGTTTAATTCGACAGATAATTGAAAGGATAATTCTTCAGATATTTCAATGTTTAATTCTATAGATAATTGAGTGGATAATTCTTCAGATATTTCAGTGTTTAATTCTATAGATAATTGAGAGGATAACTCTTCAGATATTTCTGTGTTTATTCTATAGATAATTGAGAGGATATTTCTTCAGATATTTCAGTGTTTATTTCTATAGATAATTGATTGGATAATTCTTCAGATATTTCAATGTTTAAATCTATATATAGTTGAGAGTATAATTCTTCAGATATTTCGTGTTTAATTCAATAGATAATTGTGAGGATAATTCTTCAGATCTTTCAATGTTGAATTCTATAGATAATTGAGAGAATAATTCTTCAGATATTTCAGTGTTTAATTCTATAGATAATTGAGAGGATATATCCTCAGATATTTCAGTGTCTAATTCTATAGATAATTGAGAGGATATTTCCTCAGATATTTCATTGTTTAATTCTATAGATAATTGAGAGGATAATTCTTCAGATATTTCAGTGTTTAATTCTATTGATAATTGAGAGGATAATTCCTCAGCTATTTCAGTGTTTATTTCTACAGATAATTGAGAGGATAATTCCTCAGATATTTCAGTGTTTAATTCTATAGATAACTGAGAGGATAATTCCTCAGATATTTCAGTGTTTAATTCGATAGATAATTGAGAGGATAATTCTTCAGATATATCATTGTTTAATTCTATAGATAATTGAGAGGATAATTATTTGTATATTTCTGTGTTTAATTCTATAGATAATTGAAAGGATAATTCTTCAGATATTTCAATGTTTAATTCTATACGTAATTGAGAGGATAACTCTTCAGATATTTCAGTGCTTAATACTATACATAATTGAGAGGATAATTCTTCAGGTATTTCAGTGTTTAATTCTATAGATAATTGAGACGATAATTCTTCAGATATTTCAGTGTTTAATTCTATAGATAATTGAAAGGATAATTCTTCAGATACTTCATTGATGAATTCTATAGATAATTGAGAGGATAATTCTTCAGATATTTCAGTGTTTAATTCTATAGATAATTGAGGGGATAATTCTTCCGATATTTCAGTGTTTAATTCTATAGATAATTGAGAGGATAATTCCTCAGATATTTCTGTGTTTAATTCGACAGATAATTGAAAGGATAATTCTTCAGATATTTCAATGTTTAATTCCATAGATAATTGAGTGGATAATTCTTCAGATATTTCAGTGTTTAATTCTATAGATAATTGAGAGGATAACTCTTCAGATATTTCTGTGTTTATTCTATAGATAATTGAGAGGATAATTCTTCAGATATTTCAGTGTTTATTTCTATAGATAATTGATTGGATAATTCTTCAGATATTTCAATGTTTAAATCTATATATAGTTGAGAGTATAATTCTTCAGATATTTCGTGTTTAATTCAATAGATAATTGTGAGGATAATTCTTCAGATCTTTCAATGTTGAATTCTATAGATAATTGAGAGAATAATTCTTCAGATATTTCAGTGTTTAATTCTATAGATAATTGAGAGGATATATCCTCAGATATTTCAGTGTCTAATTCTATAGATAATTGAGAGGATATTTCCTCAGATATTTCATTGTTTAATTCTATAGATAATTGAGAGGATAATTCTTCAGATATTTCAGTGTTTAATTCTATTGATAATTGAGAGGATAATTCCTCAGCTATTTCAGTGTTTATTTCTACAGATAATTGAGAGGATAATTCCTCAGATATTTCAGTGTTTAATTCTATAGATAACTGAGAGGATAATTCCTCAGATATTTCAGTGTTTAATTCGATAGAAAATTGAGAGGATAATTCTTCAGATATTTCAGTATTTAATTCTATAGATAATTGAGAGGATAATTCTTCAGATATTTCAGTGTTTAATTCTATAGATAATTGAGAAGATAATTCTTCAGGTATTTCAGTGTTTTATTCTATAGATAATTGAGAGGATAACTCCTCAGATATTTCAGTGTTTAATTCTATAAATAATTGAGAGGATAATTCTTCAGATATTTCAATGTTCAATTCTATAGATATTGTGATGATGAATCCTCTGATATTTCAGTGTTTAATTCTAAAGATAATTGAGAGCATAATTCCTCAGGTATTTCAGTGTTTAATTCTATACAGAATTGAGAGGATAATTCCTCAGATATTTCAGAGTTTAATTCTATAGATAATTGAGAGGATAATTCTTCAGATACTTCATTGTTTAATTCTATAGCTAATTCAGAGGATAATTCTTCAGATATTTCAGTGTTTAAATCTGTATATAATTGAGAGTATAATTCTTCAGATATTTCAGTTTAATTCTATAGATAATTGAGAGAATAATACTTCAGATATTTCAGTGTTTAATTCTATAGATAATTGAGAGGATAATTCTTCAGATATTTCAATGATGAATTCTATAGATAATTGAGAGTGTAATTCTTCAAGTATTTCAGTGTTTAATTCTATAGATGATTGAGAGGATAATTCCTCAGATATTTCATTATTTAATTCTATAGATAATTGAGAGGATAATTCCTCAGATATGTCAGTGTTTAATTCTATAGATATTGTGAGGATAATTCTTCAGATATTTCAGTGTCTAATTCTATAGATATTGTGAGGATAATTTCTTCATATATTTCATTGTTTAATTCTATAGATAATTGAGAGGATAATTCCTCTAATATTTCAGTGCTTAATTCTATAGATAATTGAGAGGATAATTCTTCAGATATTTCAGTGTTTAATTCGATACAGAATGAGAGGATAATTCTTCAGGTGTTTCAGTGTTTAATTCTATAGATAATTGAGAGGATAATTCTTCAGATATTTCAGTGTTTAATTTATACAGAATTGAGAGGATAATTCTTCAGATATTTCAGTGTTTAATTCCAAAGATAATTGAGAGGATAATTCCTCAGATATTTCAGTGTTTAATTCAATCGATCATTGAGAGGATAATTCTTCAGATATTTCACTGTATATTTCTGTAGATAATTGTGAGGATAATTCTTCAGATATTTCAATGTTTAAATCTATAGATAATTGAGAAGATAATTATTCAGATATTTCAGTGTTTACTTCTGTAGATAATTGAGAGGATAATTCTTCAGAAATTTCAATGTTTAAATCTATATATAATTGAGAGTACAATTCTTCAGATATTTCAGTGTTTAATTCTATAGATAATTGAGAGAATAATTCTTCAGATATTTCAGTGTTTAATTCTATAGATAATTAAGGATAATTCTTCAGATATTTCAATGTTGATTTCTATAGATAATTGAGAGGATAATTCTTCAGATATTTCAGTGTTTAATTCTATAGATAATTGAGAGGATAATTCTCCTGATATTTCAGTGTTTAATTCTATAGATAATTGAGAGGATAATTCTTCAGGTATTTCAGTGTTTTATTCTATAGATAATTGAGAGGATAATTCCTCAGATATTTCAGTGTTTAATTCTATAGATAATTGAGAGGATAATTCTTCATATATTTCAGTGTTTAATTCTACAGATAATTGAGAGGATAATCCTTCAGGTATTTCAGTGTTTAATTCTATAGATGATTGAGAGGATAATTCCTCAGATATTTCATTGTTTAATTCTATAGATAATTGAGAGGATAATTCTTCAGATATTTCAGTGTCTATTTCTATAGATAATTGAGAGGATAATTCCTCAGATATGTCAGTGTTTAATTCTATAGATATTGTGAGGATAATTCTTCAGATATTTAAATGTCTAATTCTATCGATATTGTGAGGATAATTTCTTCATATATTTCAGTGCTTAATTCTATAGATAATTGAGAGGATAATTCCTCAGATATTTCAGTGTTTGATTCTATAGACAATTGTGAGGAAAATTCTTCAGATATTTGAACGTTGAATTCTATAGATAATTGAGAGTATAATTCTTCAGATATTTCAGTGTTTAATTCTATAGATAATTGAGAGGATATATCCTCAGATATTTCAGTGTCTAATTCTATAGATAATTGAGAGGATATTTCCTCAGATATTTCATTGTTCAATTCTATAGATAATTGAGAGGATAATTCTTCAGATATTTCAGTGTTTAATTATATAGATAATTGAGAGGATAATTCCTCAGCTATTTCAGTGTTTATTTCTACAGATAATTGAGAGGATAATTCCTCAGATATTTCAGTGTTTTATTCCATAGATAACTGAGAGGATATTTCCTCAGATATTTCAGTGTTTAATTCTATAGATAATTGAGAGGATAATTCTTCAGATATTTCAGTATTTAATTCTATAGATAATTGAGAGGATAATTCTTCAGGTATTTCAGTGTTTAATTCTATAGATAATTGAGAAGATAATTCTTCAGGTATTTCACTGTTTTATTAAATAGATAATTCAGAGGATAACTCCTCAGATATTTCAGTGCTTAATTCTATAAATAATTGAGAGGATAATTCTTCAGATATTTCAATGTTCAATTCTATAGATATTGTGATGATGAATCCTCTGATATTTCAGTGTTTAATTCTAAAGATAATTGAGAGCATAATTCCTCAGGTATTTCAGTGTTTAATTCTATACAGAATTGAGAGGTTAATTCCTCAGATATTTCAGTGTTTAATTCTATAGATAATTGAGAGGTAATTCTTCAGATAATTCATTGTTTAATTCTATAGATAATTGAGCGAATAATTCTTCAGACATTTCAATGTTTAATTCTATAGATATTGTGAGGATGATTCCTCCGATATTTCAGTGTTTAATTCTTTTCATAATTGAGAGGATAATTATTCAGATATTTCAGTGTTTAATTCTATAGATAATTGAGAAGATAATTTTTCAGAAATTTCAATGTTTAAATCTATATATAATTGAGAGTACAATTCTTCAGATATTTCAATGTTGAATTCTATAGATAATTGAGAGTATAATTCTTCAGGTATTGCAGTGTTTTATTCTATAGATAATTGTAAGGATAATTCCTCAGATATTTCAGTGTTTAATTCGATAGATAATTGAGAGGATAATTCTTCAGATATTTCAGTGTTTAATTCTATGGATAATTGAGAGGATAATTCTTCATATATTTCAGTGTTTAATTCTATAGATAATTGTGAGGATAATTCTTCAGATATTTCAGTGTTTAATTCTATGGATAATTGAGAGGATAATTCTTCATATATTTCAGTGTTAAATCTATAGATAATTGAGAGGATAATTCCTCAGATATTTCAGTGTTTAATTCTATAGATAATTGAAAGGATAATTCTTCAGATATTTCATTGCTTAATTCTATAGATAATTGAGAGTATAATTATTTGTATATTTCAGTGTTTAATTCTATAGATAATTGAAAGGATAATTCTTCAGATATTTCAATGTTTAATTCTATAGATAATTGAGTGGATAATTCTTCAGATATTTCAGTGTTTAATTCTATAGATAATTGAGAGGATAACTCTTCAGATATTTCTGTGTTTATTCTATAGATAATTGAGAGGATAATTCTTCAGATATTTCAGTGTATAATTCTCTGGAAAATTGTGAGGATAATACTTCAGATATTTCAATGTTTAAATCTATAGATAATTGAGAGGATAATTCTTCAGATATTTCAGTGTTTAATTCTATAGATAATTGAGAGGATAATTCTTCAGATATTTCAATGTTGAATTCTATAGATAATTGAGAGTATAATTATTCAGATATTTCAGTGTTTAATTCTATAGATAATTGAGAGGATATATCCTCAGATATTTCAGTGTCTAATTCTATAGATAATTGAGAGGATATTTCCTCAGATATTTCATTGTTTAATTCTATAGATAATTGAGAGGATAATTCTTCAGATATTTCAGTGTTTTATTCCATAGATAACTGAGAGGATATTTCCTCAGATATTTCAGTGTTTAATTCTATAGATAATTGAGAGGATAATTCTTCAGATATTTCAGTATTTAATTCTATAGATAATTGAGAGGATAATTCTTCAGGTATTTCAGTGTTTAATTCTATAGATAATTGATTAGATAATTCTTCAGGTATTTCACTGTTTTATTCTATAGATAATTCAGAGGATAACTCCTCAGATATTTCAGTGCTTAATTCTATAGATAATTGAGAGAATAATTCTTCAGATATTTCAGTGTTTAATTCTATAGATAATTAAGGATAATTCTTCAGATATTTCAATGTTGATTTCTATAGATAATTGAGAGGATAATTCTTCAGATATTTCAGTGTTTAATTCTATAGATAATTGAGAGGATAATTCTCCTGATATTTCAGTGTTTAATTCTATAGATAATTGAGAGGATAATTCTTCAGGTATTTCAGTGTTTTATTCTATAGATAATTGAGAGGATAATTCCTCAGATATTTCAGTGTTTAATTCTATAGATAATTGAGAGGATAATTCTTCATATATTTCAGTGTTTAATTCTACAGATAATTGAGAGGATAATCCTTCAGGTATTTCAGTGTTTAATTCTATAGATGATTGAGAGGATAATTCCTCAGATATTTCATTGTTTAATTCTATAGATAATTGAGAGGATAATTCTTCAGATATTTCAGTGTCTATTTCTATAGATAATTGAGAGGATAATTCCTCAGATATGTCAGTGTTTAATTCTATAGATATTGTGAGGATAATTCTTCAGATATTTAAATGTCTAATTCTATCGATATTGTGAGGATAATTTCTTCATATATTTCAGTGCTTAATTCTATAGATAATTGAGAGGATAATTCCTCAGATATTTCAGTGTTTGATTCTATAGACAATTGTGAGGAAAATTCTTCAGATATTTGAACGTTGAATTCTATAGATAATTGAGAGTATAATTCTTCAGATATTTCAGTGTTTAATTCTATAGATAATTGAGAGGATATATCCTCAGATATTTCAGTGTCTAATTCTATAGATAATTGAGAGGATATTTCCTCAGATATTTCATTGTTCAATTCTATAGATAATTGAGAGGATAATTCTTCAGATATTTCAGTGTTTAATTATATAGATAATTGAGAGGATAATTCCTCAGCTATTTCAGTGTTTATTTCTACAGATAATTGAGAGGATAATTCCTCAGATATTTCAGTGTTTTATTCCATAGATAACTGAGAGGATATTTCCTCAGATATTTCAGTGTTTAATTCTATAGATAATTGAGAGGATAATTCTTCAGATATTTCAGTATTTAATTCTATAGATAATTGAGAGGATAATTCTTCAGGTATTTCAGTGTTTAATTCTATAGATAATTGAGAAGATAATTCTTCAGGTATTTCACTGTTTTATTAAATAGATAATTCAGAGGATAACTCCTCAGATATTTCAGTGCTTAATTCTATAAATAATTGAGAGGATAATTCTTCAGATATTTCAATGTTCAATTCTATAGATATTGTGATGATGAATCCTCTGATATTTCAGTGTTTAATTCTAAAGATAATTGAGAGCATAATTCCTCAGGTATTTCAGTGTTTAATTCTATACAGAATTGAGAGGTTAATTCCTCAGATATTTCAGTGTTTAATTCTATAGATAATTGAGAGGTAATTCTTCAGATAATTCATTGTTTAATTCTATAGATAATTGAGCGAATAATTCTTCAGACATTTCAATGTTTAATTCTATAGATATTGTGAGGATGATTCCTCCGATATTTCAGTGTTTAATTCTTTTCATAATTGAGAGGATAATTATTCAGATATTTCAGTTTTTAATTCTATAGATAATTGAGAAGATAATTTTTCAGAAATTTCAATGTTTAAATCTATATATAATTGAGAGTACAATTCTTCAGATATTTCAATGCTGAATTCTATAGATAATTGAGAGTATAATTCTTCAGGTATTGCAGTGTTTTATTCTATAGATAATTGTAAGGATAATTCCTCAGATATTTCAGTGTTTAATTCTACAGATAATTGAGAGGATAATTCTTCAGATATTTCAGTGTTTAATTCTATGGATAATTGAGAGGATAATTCTTCATATATTTCAGTGTTTAATTCTATAGATAATTGAGAGGATAATTCTTCAGATATTTCAGTGTTTAATTCTATGGATAATTGAGAGGATAATTCTTCATATATTTCAGTGTTAAATCTATAGATAATTGAGAGGATAATTCCTCAGATATTTCAGTGTTTAATTCTATAGATAATTGAAAGGATAATTCTTCAGATATTTCATTGCTTAATTCTATAGATAATTGAGAGTATAATTATTTGTATATTTCAGTGTTTAATTCTATAGATAATTGAAAGGATAATTCTTCAGATATTTCAATGTTTAATTCTATAGATAATTGAGTGGATAATTCTTCAGATATTTCAGTGTTTAATTCTATAGATAATTGAGAGGATAACTCTTCAGATATTTCTGTGTTTATTCTATAGATAATTGAGAGGATAATTCTTCAGATATTTCAGTGTATAATTCTTTGGAAAATTGTGAGGATAATACTTCAGATATTTCAATGTTTAAATCTATAGATAATTGAGAGGATAATTCTTCAGATATTTCAGTGTTTAATTCTATAGATAATTGAGAGGATAATTCTTCAGATATTTCAATGTTGAATTCTATAGATAATTGAGAGTATAATTATTCAGATATTTCAGTGTTTAATTCTATAGATAATTGAGAGGATATATCCTCAGATATTTCAGTGTCTAATTCTATAGATAATTGAGAGGATATTTCCTCAGATATTTCATTGTTTAATTCTATAGATAATTGAGAGGATAATTCTTCAGATATTTCAGTATTTAATTCTATAGATAATTGAGAGGATAATTCCTCAGCTATTTCAGTGTTTATTTCTACAGATAATTGAGAGGATAATTCCTCAGATATTTCAGTGTTTAATTCTATAGATAACTGAGAGGATAATTCTTCAGATATTTCAGTATTTAATTCTATAGATAATTGAGAGGATAATTCCTCAGATATTTCAGTGTATAATTCGATAGATAACTGAGAGGATAATTCTTCAGATATTTCAGTATTTAATTCTATAGATAATTGAGAGGATAATTCTTCAAATATTTCAGTGTTTAATTCTATAGATAATTGAGAAGATAATTCTTCAGGTATTTCAGTGTTTTAGTCTATAGATAATTGAGAGGATAACTCCTCAGATATTTCAGTGTTTAATTCTATAAATAATTGAGAGGATAATTCTTCAGATATTTCAATGTTCAATTCTATAGATATTGTGATGATGAATCCTCTGATATTTCAGTGTTTAATTCTAAAGATAATTGAGAGCATAATTCCTCAGGTATTTCAGTGTTTAATTCTATACAGAATTGAGAGGATAATTCCTCAGATATTTCAGTGTTTAATTCTATAAATAATTGAGAGGATAATTCTTCAGATACTTCATTGTTTAATTCTATGGATAATTGAGAGGATAATTCTTCAGATATTTCAATGTTTAAATCTATATATAATTGAGAGTATAATTCTTCAGATATTTCAGTTTAATTCTATAGATAATTGAGAGAATAATACTTCAGATAGTTCAGTGTTTAATTCTATAGATAATTGAGAGGATAATTCTTCAGATATTTCAATGATGAATTCTATAGATAATTGAGAGTGTAATTCTTCAAGTATTTCATTGTTTAATTCTATAGATAATTGAGATGATAATTCCTCAGATATTTCAATGTTGAATTCTGCAGATAATTGAGAGGATAATCCTTCAGGTATTTCAGTGTTTAATTCTATAGATGATTGAGAGGATAATTCCTCAGATATTTCATTGTTTAATTCCATAGATAATTGAGAGGATAATTCTTCAGATATTTCAGTGTCTATTTCTACAGATAATTGAGAGGATAATTCCTCAGATATGTCAGTGTTTAATTCTACAGATATTGTGAGGATAATTCTTCAGATATTTCAGTGTCTAATTCTATAGATAATTGAGAGAATAATTCCTCTAATATTTCAGTGTTTAATTCCAAAGATAATTGAGAGGATAATTCCTCAGATATTTCAGTGTTTAATTCTATAGATAATTGAGAGGATAATTCTTCAGATATTTCAGTGTATAATTCTGTAGATAATTGTGAGGATAATTCTTCAGAAATTTCAATGTTTAAATCTATATATAATTGAGAGTACAATTATTCAGATATTTCAGTGTTTAATTCTATAGATAATTGAGAGAATAATTCTTCAGATATTTCAGTGTTTAATTCTATAGATAACTGAGAGGATAATTCTTCAGATATTTCAATGTTGAATTCTATAGATAATTGAGAGGATAATTCTTCAGATATTTCAGTGTTTAATTCTATAGATAATTGAGAGGATAATTCTTCCGATATTTCAGTGTTTAATTCTATAGATAATTGAGACGATAATTCTTCAGGTATTTCAGTGTTTTATTCTATAGATAATTGAGAGGATAATTCCTCAGATATTTCAGTGTTTAATTCTATCGATAATTGAGGCGATAATTCTTTAAATATTTCAGTGTTTAATTCTATAGATAATTGAGAGGATAATTCTTCATATATTTCAGTGTTTAATTCTACAGATAATTGAGAGGATAATCCTTCAGGTATTTCATTGTTTAATTCTATAGATGACTGAGAGGATAATTCCTCAGATATTTCATTGTTTAATTCAATAGATAATTGAGAGGATAATTCTTCAGATATTTCAGTGTCTATTTCTATAGATAATTGAGAGGATAATTCCTCAGATATGTCAGTGTTTAATTCTATAGATATTGTGAGGATAATTCTTCAGATATTTCAATGTCTAATTCTATAGATATTGTGAGGGTAATTTCTTCATATTTTTCAGTGCTTAATTCTATAGATAATTGAGAGGATAATTCCTCAGATATTTCAGTGTTTGATTCTATAGACAATTGTGAGTAAAATTCTTCATATATTTCAACGTTGAATTCTATAGATAATTGAGAGTTAAATTCTTCAGATATTTCAGTGTTTAATTCTATAGATAATTGAGAGGATATATCCTCAGATATTTCAGTGTCTAATTCTATAGATAGTTGAGAGGATATTTCCTCAGATATTTCATTGTTCAATTCTATAGATAACTGAGAGGATAATTCTTCAGATATTTCAGTATTTAATTCTATAGATAATTGAGAGGATAATTCCTCAGATATTTCAGTGTTTAATTCGATAGATAATTGAGAGGATAATTCTTCAGATATTTCAGTATTTAATTCTATAGATAATTGAGAGGATAATTCTTCAAATATTTCAGTGTTTAATTCTATAGATAATTGAGAAGATAATTCTTCAGGTATTTCAGTGTTTTAGTCTATAGATAATTGAGAGGATAACTCCTCAGATATTTCAGTGTTTAATTCTATAAATAATTGAGAGGATAATTCTTCAGATATTTCAATGTTCAATTCTATAGATATTGTGATGATGAATCCTCTGATATTTCAGTGTTTAATTCTAAAGATAATTGATAGCATAATTCCTCAGGTATTTCAGTTTTTAATTCTATACAGAATTGAGAGGATAATTCCTCAGATATTTCAGTGTTTAATTCTATAAATAATTGAGAGGATAATTCTTCAGATACTTCATTGTTTAATTATATAGATAATTGAGAGGATAATTCTTCAGATATTTCAATGCTTAAATCTATATATAATTTAGAGTATAATTCTTCAGATATTTCAGTTTAATTCTATAGATAATTGAGAGAATAATACTTCAGATATTTCAGTGTTTAATTCTATAGATAATTGAGAGGATAATTCTTCAGATATTTCAATGATGAATTCTATAGATAATTGAGAGTGTAATTCTTCAAGTATTTCATTGTTTAATTCTATAGATAATTGAGATGATAATTCCTCAGATATTTCAATGTTGAATTCTGCAGATAATTGAGAGGATAATCCTTCAGGTATTTCAGTGTTTAATTCTATAGATGATTGAGAGGATAATTCCTCAGATATTTCATTGTTTAATTCCATAGATAATTGAGAGGATAATTCTTCAGATATTTCAGTGTCTATTTCTACAGATAATTGAGAGGATAATTCCTCAGATATGTCAGTGCTTAATTCTACAGATATTGTGAGGATAATTCTTCAGATATTTCAGTGTCTAATTCTATAGATAATTGAGAGAATAATTCCTCTAATATTTCAGTGTTTAATTCCAAAGATAATTGAGAGGATAATTCCTCAGATATTTCAGTGTTTAATTCTATAGATAATTGAGAGGATAATTCTTCAGATATTTCAGTGTATAATTCTGTAGATAATTGTGAGGATAATTCTTCAGAAATTTCAATGTTTAAATCTATATATAATTGAGAGTACAATGATTCAGATATTTCAGTGTTTAATTCTATAGATAATTGAGGGAATAATTCTTCAGATATTTCAGTGTTTAATTCTATAGATAACTGAGAGGATAATTCTTCAGATATTTCAATGTTGAATTCTATAGATAATTGAGAGGATAATTCTTCAGATATTTCAGTGTTTAATTCTATAGATAATTGAGAGGATAATTCTTCCGATATTTCAGTGTTTAATTCTATAGATAATTGAGAGGATAATTCTTCAGGTATTTCAGTGTTTTATTCTATAGATAATTGAGAGGATAATTCCTCAGATATTTCAGTGTTTAATTCTATCGATAATTGAGGCGATAATTCTTTAAATATTTCAGTGTTTAATTCTATAGATAATTGAGAGGATAATTCTTCATATATTTCAGTGTTTAATTCTACAGATAATTGAGAGGATAATCCTTCAGGTATTTCATTGTTTAATTCTATAGATGACTGAGAGGATAATTCCTCAGATATGTCAGTGTTTAATTCTATAGATATTGTGAGGATAATTCTTCAGATATTTCAATATCTAATTCTATAGATATTGTGAGGGTAATTTCTTCATATTTTTCAGTGCTAATTCTATAGATAATTGAGAGGATAATTCCTCAGATATTTCAGTGTTTGATTCTATAGACAATTGTGAGTAAAATTCTTCATATATTTCAACGTTGAATTCTATAGATAATTGAGAGTATAATTCTTCAGATATTTCAGTGTTTAATTCTATAGATAATTGAGAGGATATATCCTCAGATATTTCAGTGTCTAATTCTATAGATAGTTGAGAGGATATTTCCTCAGATATTTCATTGTTCAATTCTATAGATAACTGAGAGGATAATTCTTCAGATATTTCAGTATTTAATTCTATAGATAATTGAGAGGATAATTCCTCAGATATTTCAGTGTTTAATTCGATAGATAATTGAGAGGATAATTCTTCAGATATTTCAGTATTTAATTCTATAGATAATTGAGAGGATAATTCTTCAAATATTTCAGTGTTTAATTCTATAGATAATTGAGAAGATAATTCTTCAGGTATTTCAGTGTTTTAGTCTATAGATAATTGAGAGGATAACTCCTCAGATATTTCAGTGTCTAATTCTATAGATAGTTGAGAGGATATTTCCTCAGATATTTCATTGTTCAATTCTATAGATAATTGAGAGGATAATTCTTCAGATATTTCAGTGTTTAATTCTATAGATAATTGAGAGGATAATTCCTCAGCTATTTCAGTGTTTATTTCTACAGATAATTGAGAAGATAATTCCTCAGATATTTCAGTGTTTAATTCCATAGATAACTGAGAGGATATTTCCTCAGATATTTCAGTGTTTAATTCTATAGATAATTAAGAGGATAATTCTTCAGATATTTCAGTATTTAATTCTATAGATAATTGAGAGGATAATTCTTCAGATATTTCAGTGTTTAATTCTATAGATAATTGAGAAGATAATTCTTCAGGTATTTCAGTGTTTTATTCTATAGATAATTGAGAGGATAACTCCTCAGATATTTCAGTGCTTAATTCTATAAATAATTGAGAGGATAATTCTTCAGATATTTCAATGTTCAATTCTATAGATATTGTGATGATGAATCCTCTGATATTTCAGTGTTTATTTCGAAAGATAATTGAGAGCATAATTCCTCAGGTATTTCAGTGTTTAATTCTATACAGAATTGAGAGGTTAATTCCTCAGATATTTCAGTGTTTAATTCTATAGATAATTGAGAGGTAATTCTTCAGATAATTCATTGTTTAATTCTATAGATAATTGAGCGAATAATTCTTCAGACATTTCAATGTTTAATTCTATAGATATTGTGAGGATGATTCCTCCGATATTTCAGTGTTTAATTCTGTACATAATTGAGAGGATAATTCTTCAGATATGTTCGTATTTAATTATATAGATAACTGAGAGGATAATGCCTCAGATATTTCAGTGTTAAATTCTATAGATAATTGAGAGGATAATTCTTCAGATATTTCAGTGTCTAATTCCATAGATAATTGAGAGGATAATTCTTTGGATATTTCAGTGTGTAATTCTTTTCATAAATGAGAGTATAATTCTTCAGATATTTCAGTGTTTAATTCTATAGTTATTGTGGGGGTAATTCTTCAGATATTTCTGTGTCTAATTCTATAGATAATTGAGAGGATAATTCTTCAGGTATTTCAGTGTTTTATTCTATAGATAATTGAGAGGATAATTCCTCATATATTTCAGTGTTTAATTCTATAGATAATTGAGGCGATAATTCTTTAAATATTTCAGTGTTTAATTCTATAGATAATTGAGAGGATAATTCTTCATATATTTCAGTGTTTAATTCTATAGATGACTGAGAGGATAATTCCTCAGATATTTCATTGTTTAATTCAATAGATAATTGAGAGGATAATTCTTCAGATATTTCAGTGTCTATTTCTATAGATAATTGAGAGGATAATTCCTCAGATATGTCAGTGTTTAATTCTATAGATATTGTGAGGATAATTCTTCAGATATTTCAATGTCTAATTCTATAGATATTGTGAGGGTAATTTCTTCATATTTTTCAGTGCTTAATTCTATAGATAATTGAGAGGATAATTCCTCAGATATTTCAGTGTTTGATTCTATAGACAATTGTGAGTAAAATTCTTCATATATTTCAACGTTGAATTCTATAGATAATTGAGAGTATAATTCTTCAGATATTTCAGTGTTTAATTCTATCGATAATTGAGAGGATATATCCTCAGATATTTCAGTGTCTAATTCTATAGATAGTTGAGAGGATATTTCCTCAGATATTTCATTGTTCAATTCTATAGATAATTGAGAGGATAATTCTTCAGATATTTCAGTGTTTAATTCTATAGATAATTGAGAGGATAATTCCTCAGCTATTTCAGTGTTTATTTCTACAGATAATTGAGAGGATAATTCCTCAGATATTTCAGTGTTTAATTCCATAGATAGCTGAGAGGATATTTCCTCAGATATTTCAGTGTTTAATTCTATAGATAATTAAGAGGATAATTCTTCAGATATTTCAGTACTTAATTCTATAGATAATTGAGAGGATAATTCTTCAGATATTTCAGTGTTTAATTCTATAGATAATTGAGAAGATAATTCTTCAGGTATTTCAGTGTTTTATTCTATAGATAATTTAGAGGATAACTCCTCAGATATTTCAGTGCTTAATTCTATAAATAATTGAGAGGATAATTCTTCAGATATTTCAATGTTCAATTCTATAGATAATTGAGAGGATAATTCCTCAGGTATTTCAGTGTTTAATTCTATACAGAATTGAGAGGTTAATTCCTCAGATAATTCATTGTTTAATTCTATAGATAATTGAGCGAATAATTCTTCAGACATTTCAATGTTTAATTCTATAGATATTGTGAGGATGATTCCTCCGATATTTCAGTGTTTAATTCTGTACATAACTGAGAGGATATTTCCTCAGATATTTCAGTGTTTAATTCTATAGATAATTAAGAGGATAATTCTTCAGATATTTCAGTACTTAATTCTATAGATAATTGAGAGGATAATTCTTCAGATATTTCAGTGTTTAATTCTATAGATAATTGAGAAGATAATTCTTCAGGTATTTCAGTGTTTTATTCTATAGATAATTGAGAGGATAACTCCTCAGATATTTCAGTGCTTAATTCTATAAATAATTGAGAGGATAATTCTTCAGATATTTCAATGTTCAATTCTATAGATAATTGAGAGGATAATTCCTCAGGTATTTCAGTGTTTAATTCTATACAGAATTGAGAGTTTAATTCCTCAGATAATTCATTGTTTAATTCTATAGATAATTGAGCGAATAATTCTTCAGACATTTCAATGTTTAATTCTACAGATATTGTGATGATGAATCATCTGATATTTCAGTGTTTATTTCGAAAGATAATTGAGAGCATAATTCCTCAGGTATTTCAGTGTTTAATTCTATACAGAATTGAGAGGTTAATTCCTCAGATATTTCAGTGTTTAATTCTATAGATAATTGAGAGGTAATTCTTCAGATAATTCATTGTTTAATTCTATAGATAATTGAGCGAATAATTCTTCAGACATTTCAATGTTTAATTCTATAGATATTGTGAGGATGATTCCTCCGATATTTCAGTGTTTAATTCTGTACATAATTGAGAGGATAATTCTTCAGATATGTTCGTATTTAATTATATAGATAACTGAGAGGATAATGCCTCAGATATTTCAGTGTTAAATTCTATAGATAATTGAGAGGATAATTCTTCAGATATTTCAGTGTCTAATTCCATAGATAATTGAGAGGATAATTCTTTGGATATTTCAGTGTTTAATTCTATACATAATTGAAAGTATAATTCTTCAGATATTTCAGTGTTTAATTCTATAGTTATTGTGGGGGTAATTCTTCAGATATTTCTGTGTCTAATTGTATAGATAATTGAGAGGATAATTCTTCAGATGTTTCAGTGTTTAATTCTATAGATAATTGAAAGGATAATTCTTCAGATATTTCATTGTTTAATTCTATAGATAATTGAGAGTATAATTATTTGTATATTTCAGTGTTTAATTCTATAGATAATTGAAAGGATAATTCTTCAGATATTTCAATGTTTAATTCTATAGATAATTGAGTGGATAATTCTTCAGATATTTCAGTGTTTAATTCTATAGATAATTGAGAGGATAACTCTTCAGATATTTCTGTGTTTATTCTATAGATAATTGAGAGGATAATTCTTCAGATATTTCAGTGTATAATTCTCTGGAAAATTGTGAGGATAATACTTCAGATATTTCAATGTTTAAATCTATAGATAATTGAGAGGATAATTTTTCAGATATTTCAGTGTTTAATTCTATAGATAATTGAGAGGATAATTCTTCAGATATTTCAATGTTGAATTCTATAGATAATTGAGAGTATAATTATTCAGATATTTCAGTGTTTAATTCTATAGATAATTGAGAGGATATATCCTCAGATATTTCAGTGTCTAATTCTATAGATAATTGAGAGGATATTTCCTCAGATATTTCATTGTTTAATTCTATAGATAATTGAGAGGATAATTCTTCAGATATTTCAGTGTTTAATTCTATAGATAATTGAGAGGATAATTCCTCAGCTATTTCAGTGTTTATTTCTACAGATAATTGAGAGGATAATTCCTCAGATATTTCAGTGTTTAATTCTATAGTTATTGTGGGGGTAATTCTTCAGATATTTCTGTGTCTAATTCTATAGATAATTGAGAGGATAATTCTTCAGGTATTTCAGTGTTTTATTCTATAGATAATTGAGAGGATAATTCCTCATATATTTCAGTGTTTAATTCTATAGATAATTGAGGCGATAATTCTTTAAATATTTCAGTGTTTAATTCTATAGATAATTGAGAGGATAATTCTTCATATATTTCAGTGTTTAATTCTATAGATGACTGAGAGGATAATTCCTCAGATATTTCATTGTTTAATTCAATAGATAATTGAGAGGATAATTCTTCAGATATTTCAGTGTCTATTTCTATAGATAATTGAGAGGATAATTCCTCAGATATGTCAGTGTTTAATTCTATAGATATTGTGAGGATAATTCTTCAGATATTTCAATGTCTAATTCTATAGATATTGTGAGGGTAATTTCTTCATATTTTTCAGTGCTTAATTCTATAGATAATTGAGAGGATAATTCCTCAGATATTTCAGTGTTTGATTCTATAGACAATTGTGAGTAAAATTCTTCATATATTTCAACGTTGAATTCTATAGATAATTGAGAGTATAATTCTTCAGATATTTCAGTGTTTAATTCTATCGATAATTGAGAGGATATATCCTCAGATATTTCAGTGTCTAATTCTATAGATAGTTGAGAGGATATTTCCTCAGATATTTCATTGTTCAATTCTATAGATAATTGAGAGGATAATTCTTCAGATATTTCAGTGTTTAATTCTATAGATAATTGAGAGGATAATTCCTCAGCTATTTCAGTGTTTATTTCTACAGATAATTGAGAGGATAATTCCTCAGATATTTCAGTGTTTAATTCCATAGATAGCTGAGAGGATATTTCCTCAGATATTTCAGTGTTTAATTCTATAGATAATTAAGAGGATAATTCTTCAGATATTTCAGTACTTAATTCTATAGATAATTGAGAGGATAATTCTTCAGATATTTCAGTGTTTAATTCTATAGATAATTGAGAAGATAATTCTTCAGGTATTTCAGTGTTTTATTCTATAGATAATTTAGAGGATAACTCCTCAGATATTTCAGTGCTTAATTCTATAAATAATTGAGAGGATAATTCTTCAGATATTTCAATGTTCAATTCTATAGATAATTGAGAGGATAATTCCTCAGGTATTTCAGTGTTTAATTCTATACAGAATTGAGAGGTTAATTCCTCAGATAATTCATTGTTTAATTCTATAGATAATTGAGCGAATAATTCTTCAGACATTTCAATGTTTAATTCTATAGATATTGTGAGGATGATTCCTCCGATATTTCAGTGTTTAATTCTGTACATAACTGAGAGGATATTTCCTCAGATATTTCAGTGTTTAATTCTATAGATAATTAAGAGGATAATTCTTCAGATATTTCAGTACTTAATTCTATAGATAATTGAGAGGATAATTCTTCAGATATTTCAGTGTTTAATTCTATAGATAATTGAGAAGATAATTCTTCAGGTATTTCAGTGTTTTATTCTATAGATAATTGAGAGGATAACTCCTCAGATATTTCAGTGCTTAATTCTATAAATAATTGAGAGGATAATTCTTCAGATATTTCAATGTTCAATTCTATAGATAATTGAGAGGATAATTCCTCAGGTATTTCAGTGTTTAATTCTATACAGAATTGAGAGTTTAATTCCTCAGATAATTCATTGTTTAATTCTATAGATAATTGAGCGAATAATTCTTCAGACATTTCAATGTTTAATTCTACAGATATTGTGATGATGAATCATCTGATATTTCAGTGTTTATTTCGAAAGATAATTGAGAGCATAATTCCTCAGGTATTTCAGTGTTTAATTCTATACAGAATTGAGAGGTTAATTCCTCAGATATTTCAGTGTTTAATTCTATAGATAATTGAGAGGTAATTCTTCAGATAATTCATTGTTTAATTCTATAGATAATTGAGCGAATAATTCTTCAGACATTTCAATGTTTAATTCTATAGATATTGTGAGGATGATTCCTCCGATATTTCAGTGTTTAATTCTGTACATAATTGAGAGGATAATTCTTCAGATATGTTCGTATTTAATTATATAGATAACTGAGAGGATAATGCCTCAGATATTTCAGTGTTAAATTCTATAGATAATTGAGAGGATAATTCTTCAGATATTTCAGTGTCTAATTCCATAGATAATTGAGAGGATAATTCTTTGGATATTTCAGTGTTTAATTCTATACATAATTGAAAGTATAATTCTTCAGATATTTCAGTGTTTAATTCTATAGTTATTGTGGGGGTAATTCTTCAGATATTTCTGTGTCTAATTGTATAGATAATTGAGAGGATAATTCTTCAGATGTTTCAGTGTTTAATTCTATAGATAATTGAAAGGATAATTCTTCAGATATTTCATTGTTTAATTCTATAGATAATTGAGAGTATAATTATTTGTATATTTCAGTGTTTAATTCTATAGATAATTGAAAGGATAATTCTTCAGATATTTCAATGTTTAATTCTATAGATAATTGAGTGGATAATTCTTCAGATATTTCAGTGTTTAATTCTATAGATAATTGAGAGGATAACTCTTCAGATATTTCTGTGTTTATTCTATAGATAATTGAGAGGATAATTCTTCAGATATTTCAGTGTATAATTCTCTGGAAAATTGTGAGGATAATACTTCAGATATTTCAATGTTTAAATCTATAGATAATTGAGAGGATAATTTTTCAGATATTTCAGTGTTTAATTCTATAGATAATTGAGAGGATAATTCTTCAGATATTTCAATGTTGAATTCTATAGATAATTGAGAGTATAATTATTCAGATATTTCAGTGTTTAATTCTATAGATAATTGAGAGGATATATCCTCAGATATTTCAGTGTCTAATTCTATAGATAATTGAGAGGATATTTCCTCAGATATTTCATTGTTTAATTCTATAGATAATTGAGAGGATAATTCTTCAGATATTTCAGTGTTTAATTCTATAGATAATTGAGAGGATAATTCCTCAGCTATTTCAGTGTTTATTTCTACAGATAATTGAGAGGATAATTCCTCAGATATTTCAGTGTTTAATTCTATAGATAACTGAGAGGATAATTCTTCAGATATTTCAGTATTTAATTCTATAGATAATTGAGAGGATAATTCCTCAGATATTTCAGTGTTTAATTCGATAGATAATTGAGAGGATAATTCTTCAGATATTTCAGTATTTAATTCTATAGATAATTGAGAGGATAATTCTTCAGATATTTCAGTGTTTAATTCTATAGATAATTGAGAAGATAATTCTTCAGGTATTTCAGTGTTTTAGTCTATAGATAATTGAGAGGATAACTCCTCAGATATTTCAGTGTTTAATTCTATAAATAATTGAGAGGATAATTCTTCAGATATTCCAATGTTCAATTCTATAGATATTGTGATGATGAATCCTCTGATATTTCAGTGTTTAATTCTAAAGATAATTGAGAGCATAATTCCTCAGGTATTTCAGTGTTTAATTCTATAGATAATTGAGAGGTAATTCTTCAGATAATTCATTGTTTAATTCTATAGATAATTGAGCGAATAATTCTTCAGACATTTCAATGTTTAATTCTATAGATATTGTGAGGATGATTCCTCCGATATTTCAGTGTTTAATTCTGTACATAATTGAGAGGATAATTCTTCAGATATGTTCGTATTTAATTATATAGATAACTGAGAGGATAATGCCTCAGATATTTCAGTGTTTAATTCTTTAGATAATTGAGAGGATATATCCTCAGATATTTCAGTGTCTAATTCTATAGATAGTTGAGAGGTAATTCTTCAGATAATTCATTGTTTAATTCTATAGATAATTGAGCGAATAATTCTTCAGACATTTCAATGTTTAATTCTATAGATATTGTGAGGATGATTCCTCCGATATTTCAGTGTTTAATTCTAAAGATAATTGAGAGCATAATTCCTCAGGTATTTCAGTGTTTAATTCTATACAGAATTGAGAGGATAATTCCTCAGATATTTCAGTGTTTAATTCTATAAATAATTGAGAGGATAATTCTTCAGATACTTCATTGTTTAATTCTATAGATAATTGAGAGGATAATTCTTCAGATATTTCAATGTTTAAATCTATATATAATTGAGAGTATAATTCTTCAGATATTTCAGTTTAATTCTATAGATAATTGAGAGAATAATACTTCAGATATTTCAGTGTTTAATTCTATAGATAATTGAGAGGATAATTCTTCAGATATTTCAGTGATTAATTCAATAGATAATTGAGAGTGTAATTCTTCAAGTATTTCATTGATTAATTCTACAGATAATTGAGATGATAATTCCTCAGATATTTCAATGTTGAATTCTGCAGATAATTGAGAGGATAATCCTTCAGGTATTTCAGTGTTTAATTCTATAGAAGATTGAGAGGATAATTCCTCAGATATTTCATTGTTTAATTCTATAGATAATTGAGAGGATAATTCTTCAGATATTTCAGTGTCTATTTCTACAGATAATTGAGAGGATAATTCCTCAGATATGTCAGTGTTTAATTCTATAGATATTGTGAGGATAATTCTTCAGATATTTCAGTGTCTAATTCTGTAGATAATTGTGAGGATAATTCTTCAGAAATTTCAATGTTTAAATCTATATATAATTGAGAGTACAATTATTCAGATATTTCAGTGTTTAATTCTATAGATAACTGAGAGGATAATTCTTCAGATATTTCAATGTTGAATTCTATAGATAATTGAGAGGATAATTCTTCAGATATTTCAGTGTTTAATTCTATAGATAATTGAGAGGATAATTCTTCCGATATTTCAGTGTTTAATTCTATAGATAATTGAGAGGATAATTCTTCAGGTATTTCAGTGTTTTATTCTATAGATAATTGAGAGGATAATTCCTCAGATATTTCAGTGTTTAATTCTATAGATAATTGAGAGGATAATTCTTCATATATTTCAGCGTTTAATTCTACAGATAATTGAGAGTATAATCCTTCAGGTATTTCAGTGTTTAATTCTATAGATGACTGAGAGGATAATTCCTCAGATATTTCATTGTTTAATTCAATAGATAATTGAGAGGATAATTCTTCAGATATTTCAGTGTCTATTTCTATAGATAATTGAGAGGATAATTCCTCAGATATGTCAGTGTTTAATTCTATAGATATTGTGAGGATAATTCTTCAGATATTTCAATGTCTAATTCTATAGATATTGTGAGGGTAATTTCTTCATATTTTTCAGTGCTTAATTCTATAGATAATTGAGAGGATAATTCCTCAGATATTTCAGTGTTTGATTCTATAGACAATTGTGAGTAAAATTCTTCATATATTTCAACGTTGAATTCTATAGATAATTGAGAGTATAATTCTTCAGATATTTCAGTGTTTAATTCTATAGATAATTGAGAGGATATATCCTCAGATATTTCAGTGTCTAATTCTATAGATAGTTGAGAGGATATTTCCTCAGATATTTCATTGTTCAATTCTATAGATAATTGAGAGGATAATTCTTCAGATATTTCAGTGTTTAATTCTATAGATAATTGAGAGGATAATTCCTCAGCTATTTCAGTGTTTATTTCTACAGATAATTGAGAGGATAATTCCTCAGATATTTCAGTGTTTAATTCCATAGATAACTGAGAGGATATTTCCTCAGATATTTCAGTGTTTAATTCTATAGATAATTAAGAGGATAATTCTTCAGATATTTCAGTATTTAATTCTATAGATAATTGAGAGGATAATTCTTCAGATATTTCAGTGTTTAATTCTATAGATAATTGAGAAGATAATTCTTCAGGTATTTCAGTGTTTTATTCTATAGATAATTGAGAGGATAACTCCTCAGATATTTCAGTGCTTAATTCTATAAATAATTGAGAGGATAATTCTTCAGATATTTCAATGTTCAATTCTATAGATATTGTGATGATGAATCCTCTGATATTTCAGTGTTTATTTCGAAAGATAATTGAGAGCATAATTCCTCAGGTATTTCAGTGTTTAATTCTATACAGAATTGAGAGGTTAATTCCTCAGATATTTCAGTGTTTAATTCTATAGATAATTGAGAGGTAATTCTTCAGATAATTCATTGTTTAATTCTATAGATAATTAAGCGAATAATTCTTCAGACATTTCAATGTTTAATTCTATAGATATTGTGAGGATGATTCCTCCGATATTTCAGTGTTTAATTCTGTACATAATTGAGAGGATAATTCTTCAGATATGTTCGTATTTAATTATATAGATAACTGAGAGGATAATGCCTCAGATATTTCAGTGTTAAATTCTATAGATAATTGAGAGGATAATTCTTCAGATATTTCAGTGTCTAATTCCATAGATAATTGAGAGGATAATTCTTTGGATATTTCAGTGTTTAATTCTATACATAATTGAGAGTATAATTCTTCAGATATTTCAGTGTTTAATTCTATAGTTATTGTGGGGGTAATTCTTCAGATATTTCTGTGTCTAATTCTATCGATAATTGAGAGGATAATTCTTCAGATGTTTCAGTGTTTAATTCTATAGATAATTGAGAGGATAATTATTCAGATATTTCAGTGTTTAACTCAATAGATAATTGAGAGGATAATTCTTCAGGTATTTCTGTGTTTTATTCTACAGATATTGTGATGATGATTGCTCTGATATTTCAGTGTTTAATTCTAAAGATAATTGAGAGCATAATTCGTCAGGTATTTCAGTATTTAATTCGATACAGAATTGAGAGGATAATTCCTCAGATATTTCAGTGTTTCATTCTATAGATAATTGAGAGGATAATTCTTCAGATATTTCAGTGCTTAATTCTATAGATATTGTGAGGATGATTCCTCCGATATTTCAGTGTTTAATTCTATAGATAATTGAGAGGATAATTATTCAGATATTTCAGTGTTTAATTCTATAGATAATTGAGAGGATAATTCTTCAGAAATTTCAATGTTTAAATCTATATATAATTGAGAGTACAATTCTTCAGATATTTCACTGTTTAATTCTATAGATATTTGAGGGAATAATACTTCAGATATTTCAGTGTTTAATTCTATAGATAATTGAGAGGATAATTCTTCAGATATTTCAATGATGAATTCTATAGATAATTGAGAGTATAATTCTTCAAATATGTCAGTGTTTAATTCTATTGATAACTGAGATGATAATTCCTCAAATATTTCAATGTCGAATTCTATAGATAATTGAGAGTATAATTCTTCAGAAAATTCAGTGTTTAATTCTTGAGATAATTGAGGGGATAATTCCTCAGATATTTCAGTGTTTAATTCAATAGATAATTGAGAGGATAATTCTTTGGATATTTCAGTGTTTAATTCTATACATAATTGAGAGTATAATTCTTCAGATATTTCAGTGTTTAATCTATAGTTATTGTGGGGGTAATTCTTCAGATATTTCTGTGTCTAATTCTATCGATAATTGAGAGGATAATTCTTCAGATGTTTCAGTGTTTAATTCTATAGATAATTGAGAGGATAATTATTCAGATATTTCAGTGTTTAACTCAATAGATAATTGAGAGGATAATTCTTCAGGTATTTCTGTGTTTTATTCTACAGATATTGTGATGATGATTGCTCTGATATTTCAGTGTTTAATTCTAAAGATAATTGAGAGCATAATTCGTCAGGTATTTCAGTGTTTAATTCGATACAGAATTGAGAGGATAATTCCTCAGATATTTCAGTGTTTCATTCTATAGATAATTGAGAGGATAATTCTTCAGATATTTCAGTGCTTAATTCTATAGATATTGTGAGGATGATTCCTCCGATATTTCAGTGTTTAATTCTATAGATAATTGAGAGGATAATTATTCAGATATTTCAGTGTTTAATTCTATAGATAATTGAGAGGATAATTCTTCAGAAATTTCAATGTTTAAATCTATATATAATTGAGAGTACAATTCTTCAGATATTTCACTGTTTAATTCTATAGATATTTGAGGGAATAATACTTCAGATATTTCAGTGTTTAATTCTATAGATAATTGAGAGGATAATTCTTCAGATATTTCAATGATGAATTCTATAGATAATTGAGAGTATAATTCTTCAAATATTTCAGTGTTTAATTCTATTGATAACTGAGATGATAATTCCTCAAATATTTCAATGTTGAATTCTATAGATAATTGAGAGTATAATTCTTCAGAAAATTCAGTGTTTAATTCTTGAGATAATTGAGGGGATAATTCCTCAGATATTTCAGTGTTTAATTCAATAGATAATTGAGAGGATAATTCTTCAGATATTTCAGTGTTTAATTCTATAGATAATTGAGAGGATATTTCCTCAGATATTTCAGTGTTTAATTCTATAGATAATTGAGAGGATAATTTTTCAGATATTTCAGTGTTTAATTCTATAGATAATTGAGAGGATAATTCTTCCGATATTTCAGTGTTTAATTCTATAGATAATTGAGAGGATAATTTTCAGTGATTTCAGTGTTTTATTCTTTAGATAATTGAGAGGATATTTCCTCAGATATTTCAGTGTTTAATTCTATAGATAATTGAGATGATAATTCTTTAATTATTTCAGTGTTTAATTCTACAGATAATTGAGAGGATAATCCTTCAGGTATTTCAGTCTTTAATTCTATAGATGATTGAGAGGATAATTCCTCAGATATTTCATTGTTTAATTCTATAGATAATTGAGAGGATAATTCTTCAGATATTTAAGTGTCTATTTCAATAGATAATTGAGAGGATAATTCCTCAGATATGTCAGTGTTTAATTCTATAGATATTGTGAGGATAATTCTTCAGATATGTCAGTGTCTAATTCTATACAGAATTGAGAGGATAATTCTTCAGATGTTTCAGTGTTTAATTCTATAGATAATTGAGAAGATAATTCTTCAGATATTTCAATGTTTAATTCTATAGATAATTGAGAGGATAATTCTTCAGATATTTCAGTATTTCATTCTATACAGAATTGAGAGGATAATTCTTCAGATATTTCAGTGTTTAATTCCAAAGATAATTGAGAGGATATTTCCGCAGATATTTCAGTGTTTAATTCGATAGATAATTGAGAGGATAATTCTTCAGATATTTCAGTGTATAATTCTGTATATAATTGTGAGGATAATTCTTCAGATATTTCAATGTTTAAATCTATAGATAATAGAGAGGATAATTATTCAGATATTTCAGTGTTTAATTCTACAGATAATTGAGAGGATAATTTTATCGAAATTTCAATGTTTAAATCTATATATAATTGAGAGTACAATTCTTCAGATATTTCAATGTTGAATTCTATAGATAATTGGGAGTATAATTCTTCAGGTATTGCAGTGTTTTATTCTATAGATAATTGTGAGGATAATTCCTCAGATATTTCAGTGTTTAATTCTATAGATAATTGAGAGGATAATTCTTCAGATATTTCAGTATTTAATTCTATGGATAATTGAGAGGATAATTCTTCATATATTTCAGTGTTTAATTCTATAGATAATTGAGAGGATAATCATTCAGATATTTCAGTGTTTAATTCAAAAATAATTGAGAGGATAATTCTTCAGATATTTCATTGTTGAATTCGATAGATAATTGAGAGTATAATTCTTCAAATATTTCAGTGTTTAATTCTATAAATAATTGAGATGATAATTACTCAGATATTTCAATGTTGAATTCTATAGATAATTGAGAGTGTAATTCTTCAGAAAATTCAGTGTTTAATTCTATAGATAATTGAGAGGATAATTCCTCAGATATTTCAGTGTTTAATCCAATAGATAATTGAGAGGATAATTCTTCAGATATTTCAGTGTTTAACTCTAAAGGTAATTGAGAGGATAATTCCTCTGATATTTCAGTGTTTAATTCTATAGATAATTGAGAGGATAATTCTTCAGATATTTCAGTATTTAATTCTATAGATAATTGAGAGGATAATTCTTCAGATATTTCAGTGTTTAATTCTATAGATAATTGAGAGGATAATTCTTCAGGTATTGCAGTGTTTTATTCTATAGATAATTGTGAGGATAATTCCTCAGATATTTCAGTGTTTAATTCTATAGATAATTGAGAGGATAATTCTTCAGATATTTCAGTGTTTAATTCTATGGATAATTGAGAGGATAATTCTTCATATATTTCAGTGTTTAATTCTACAGATAATTGAGAGGATAATCCTTTAGGTATTTCAGTGTTTTATTCTATAGATAATTGTGAGGATAATTCCTCAGATATTTCATTGTTTAGTTCTATAGATAATTGAGAGGATAATTCTTCAGATATTTCAGTGTCTATTTCTATAGATAATTGAGAGGATAATTCCTCATATATTTCTTGGTTTAATTCATAAGATAATTGAGAGGATAATTCTTCAATTATTTCAGTGTCTATTTCTATAAATAATTGAGAGGATAATTCCTCTGATATTTCAGTGTTTATTTCTATAGATAATTGAGTGGATAATTCTTCAGATATTTCAGTGTTTAATTCTATAGATATTTGAGAGGATAATTCTTCATATATTTCAGTGTTTAATTCTATACAGAATTGAGAGGATAATTCTTCAGATATTTCAGTGTTTAATTCCAAAGATAATTGAGAGGATAATTCCTCAGATATTTCAGTGTTTAATTCTATATATAATTGAGAGGATAATTCCTCAGATATTTCAGTGTTTAATTCTATATATAATAGAAAGGATAATTCTTCAGATATTTCAGTGTTTAATTCTATAGATAATTGAGAGGAAAATTCTTCAGATATTTCAGTGTTTAATTCTATAGATATTTGAGAGGATAATTCTTCATATATTTCAGTGTTTAATTCTATAGATATTTGAGAGGATAATTCTTCATATATTTCAGTGTTTAATTCTATAGATAAATGAGAGGATAACTTTTCAGGTATTTCAGTGTTTAATTCTATAGATAATTGAGAGGATAATTCTTCATATATTTCAGTGTTTAATTCTATACAGAATTGAGAGGATAATTCTTCAGATATTTCAGTGTTTAATTCCAAAGATAATTGAGAGGATAATTCCTCAGATATTTCAGTGTTTAATTCTATATATAATTGAGAGGATAATTCCTCAGATATTTCAGTGTTTAATTCTATATATAATAGAAAGGATAATTCTTCAGATATTTCAGTGTTTAATTCTATCGATAATTGAGAGGAAAATTCTTCAGATATTTCAGTGTTTAATTCTAAAGATAATTGAGAGGATAATTCTTCAGATATTTCAATGTTTAAATCTATATATAATTGTGAGTATAATTCTTCAGATATTTCAGTGTTTAATTTTATAGATAATTGAGAAGGTAATTCCTCAGATATTTCAGTGTTTGATTCTATAGATAATTGAGAGGATAATTCTTCAGATATTTCAATGTTTAATTATATATATAATTTTGAGGAAAATTCTTCATATATATCAGTGTTTAATTCTATAGATAATTTAGAGGATAATTCCTCAGATATTTCAGTGTTTAATTCTATAGATAATTGAGAGGCTAATTATTCAGATATTTCAGTGTTTTATTCTGTAGATAATTCAGAGTATAATTCATCAGATATTTCAGTGTTTAATTCTATAGATAATTGAGAGGATAATTCCTCAGATATTTCAGTGTTTGATTCTATAGACAATTGTGAGGATAATTCTTCAGATATTTCAATTTTGAATTCTGCAGATAATTGAGAGTATAATTCTTCAGATATTTCAGTGTTTAATTCTATAGATAATTGAGAGTATAAATCCTCAGATATTTCAGTGTCTAATTCTATAGATAATTGAGAGGATATTTCCTCAGATATTTCATTGTTTAATTCTATAGATAATTGAGAGGATAATTCTTCAGATATTTCAGTGTTTAATTCTATAGATAATTGAGAGGATAATTCCACAGCTATTTCAGTGTTTATTTCTGCAGATAATTGAGAGGATAATTCCTCAGATATTTCAGTGTTTAATTCTATAGATAACTGAGAGGATAATTCCTCAGATATTTCAGTGTTTAATTCTATAGATAATTGAAAGGATAATTCTTCAGATATTTCAGTGTTTAATTCTATAGAAAATTGAGAGGATAATTCTTCAGATATTTCAGTGTTTAATTCTATAGCTAATTGAGAAGATAATTCTTCAGGTATTTCAATGTTTTATTCTTTAGATAATTGAGAGGATAATTCCTCAGATATTTCAGTGTTTAATTGTATAAATAATTGATAGGATAATTCTTCAGATATTTCTGTGTTCAATTCTATAGATATTGTGATGATGAATCCTCTGATATTTCAGTGTTTAATTCTAAAGACAATTGAGAGCATAATTCCTCAGGTATTTCAGTGTTTAATTCTATAGATAATTGAGAGAATAATTCTTCAGACATTTCAATGTTTAATTCTGTAGATATTGTGAGGATGATTCCTCCGATATTTCAGTGTTTAATTCTATAGATAATTGAGAGGATAATTCTTCAGATTTGCTAGTATTTAATTATATAGATAATTGAGAGGATAATTCCTCAGATATTTCAGTGTTAAATTCTATAGATAATTGAGAGGATAATTCTTCAGATATTTCAGTGTCTAATTCTATAGATAATTGAGAGGATAATTCTTTGGATATTTCAGTGTTTAATTCTAAACATAATTGAGAGTATAATTCTTCACATATTTCAGTGTTTAATTCTATAGATTTTGTGAGGATAATTCTTCAGATATTTCAGTGACTAATTCTATAGATAATTGAGAGGATAATTCTTCAGATATTTCAGTGTTTAATTCTATAGATAATTGAGAAGATAATTATTCAGATATTTCAGTGTATAATTCTATAGATAATTAAGAAGATAATTCTTCAGGTATTTCAGTGTTTTATTCTATAGATAATTGAGAGGATAATTCCTCAGATATTTCAATGTTTAATTCTATAGATATTGTGATGATGATTGCTCTGATATTTCAGTGTTTAATTCTAAAGATAATTGAGAGGATAATTCTTCAGATATTTCAGTGTTTAATTCTATAGATAATTGAGAGGATAATTCTTCAGATATTTCAATGTTTAAATCTATATATAATTGAGAGTATAATTCTTCAGATATTTCAGTGTTTAATTCTAAAGATAATTGAGAGGATAATTCTTCAGATATTTCAGTGTTTAATTCTATAGATAATTGAGATGATAATTCTTCAGGTATTTCAATGTTTTATTCGTTAGATAATTGAGAGGATAATTCCTCAGATATTTCAGTGTTTAATTGTATAAATAATTGATAGGATAATTCTTCAGATATTTCTGTGTTCAATTCTATAGATATTGTGATGATGAATCCTCTGATATTTCAGTGTTTAATTCTAAAGACAATTGAGAGCATAATTCCTCAGGTATTTCAGTGTTTAATTCTATAGATAATTGAGAGAATAATTCTTCAGACATTTCAATGTTTAATTCTGTAGATATTGTGAGGATGATTCCTCCGATATTTCAGTGTTTAATTCTATAGATAATTGAGAGGATAATTCTTCAGATTTGTTAGTATTTAATTATATAGATAATTGAGAGGATAATTCCTCAGATATTTCAGTGTTAAATTCTATAGATAATTGAGAGGATAATTCTTCAGATATTTCAGTGTTTAATTCTATAGATAATTGAGAGGATAATTCTTCAGATATTTCAATGTTTAAATCTATATATAATTTAGAGTATAATTCTTCAGATATTTCAGTGTTTAATTCTAAAGATAATTGAGAGGATAATTCCTCAGATATTTCAGTGTTTAATTCTATAGATAATTGAGAGGATAATTCTTCAGATATTTCAGTGTCTAATTCTATAGATAATTGAGAGGATAATTCTTTGGATATTTCAGTGTTTAATTCTATACATAATTGAGAGTATAATTCTTCACATATTTCAGTGTTTAATTCTATAGATTTTGTGAGGATAATTCTTCAGATATTTCAGTGACTAATTCTATAGATAATTGAGAGGATAATTCTTCAGATATTTCAGTGTTTAATTCTATAGATAATTGAGAGGATAATTATTCAGATATTTCAGTGTATAATTCTATGGATAATTAAGAAGATAATTCTTCAGGTATTTCAGTGTTTTATTCTATAGATAATTGAGAGGATAATTCCTCAGATATTTCAATGTTTAATTCTATAGATATTGTGATGATGATTGCTCTGATATTTCAGTGTTTAATTCTAAAGATAATTGAGAGGATAATTCTTCAGATATTTCAGTGTTTAATTCTATAGATAATTGAGAGGATAATTCTTCAGATATTTCAATGTTTAAATCTATATATAATTGAGAGTATAATTCTTCAGATATTTCAGTGTTTAATTCTAAAGATAATTGAGAGGATAATTCCTCAGATATTTCAGTGTTTAATTCTATAGATAATTGAGAGGATAATTCTTCAGATATTTCAGTGTTTAATTCTATAGATAATTGAGAGGATAATTCTTCAGATATTTCAGTGTTTAATTCTATGGATAATTTAGAGGATAATTCTTCAGGTATTGCAGTGTTTTATTCTTTCGATAATTGTGAGGATAATTCCTCAGATATTTCAGTGTTTAATTCTATATATAATTGAGAGGATAATTCTTCAGATATTTCAGTGTTTAATTCTATGGATAATTGAGAAATGATAATTCTTCATATATTTCAGTGTTTAATTCTACAGATAATTGAGAGGATAATCCTTCATGTATTTCAGTGTTTTATTCTATAGATAATTGTGAGGATAATTCCTCAGATATTTCATTGTTTAATTCTATAGATAATTGAGAGGATAATTCTTCAGATATTTCAGTGTTTAATTATATAGATAAATGAGAAGATGATTCTTCAGATATTTCAGTGTTTAATTCTATACAGAATTGAGAGGATAATTCTTCAGATATTTCAGTGTTTAATTCCAAAGATAATTGAGAGGATACTTCCTCAGATATTTCAGTGTTTAATTCTATATATAATTGAGAGGATAATTCCTCAGATATTTCAGTGTTTAATTCTATATATAATAGAAAGGATAATTCTTCAGATATTTCAGTGTTTAATTCTATAGGTAATTGAGTGGAAAATTCTTCAGATATTTCAGTGTTTAATTCTATAGATAATTGAGAGGATAATTCTTCAGATATTTCAGTGTTTAATTCTATAGATAATTGAGAAGGTTATTCCTCAGATATTTCACTGTTTGATTCTATAGATAATTGAGAGGATAATTCTTCAGATATTTCAATGTTTAATTATATATATAATATTGAGGATAATTCTTCATATATATCAGTGTTTAATACTATAGATAATTTAGAGGATAATTCCTCAGATATTTCAGTGTTTAATTCTAAAGATAATTGAGTGGCTAATTCTTCAGATATTTCAGTGTTTTATTCTGTAGATAATTGAGAGTATAATTCATCAGATATTTCAGTGTTTAATTCTATAGATAATTGAGAGGATAATTCCTCAGATATTTCAGTGTTTGATTCTATAGACAATTGTGAGGATAATTCTTCAGATATTTCAACGTTGAATTCTATAGATAATTGAGAGTATAATTCTTCAGATATTTCAGTGTTTAATTCTATAGATAATTGAGAGGATAAATCCTCAGATATTTCAGTGTCTAATTCTATAGATAATTGAGAGGATATTTCCTCAGATATTTCATTGTTTAATTCTATGGATAATTGAGAGGATAATTCTTCAATAATTTCAGTGTTTAATTCTATAGATAATTGAGAGGATAATTCCTCATCTATTTCAGTGTTTAGTTCTACAGATAATTGAGAGGATAATTCCTCAGATATTTCAGTGTTTAATTCTATAGATAACTGAGAGGATAATTCCTCAGATATTTCAGTGTTTAATTCTATAGATAATTGAAAGGGTAATTCTTCAGATATTTCAGTGTTTAATTCTATAGATAATTGAGAGGATAAATCTTCAGATATTTCAGTGTTTAATTCTATAGATAATTGAGAAGATAATTCTTCAGGTATTTCAGTGTTTTATTCTTTATATAATTGAGAGGAGAATTCCTCAGATATTTCAGTGTTTTATTGTATTAATAATTGAGAGGATAACTCTTCAGATATTTCTGTGTTCAATTCTATAGATATTGTGATGATGAATCCTCTGATACTTCAGTGTTTAATTCTAAAGACATTTGAGAGCGTAATTCCTCAGGTATTTCAGTGTTTAATCCTATAGATAATTGAGAGGATATTTCTTCAGATATGTTAGTATTTAATTATATAGATAATTGAGAGGATAATTCCTCAGATATTTCAGTGTTAAATTCTATCGATAATTGAGAGGATAATTCTTCAGATATTTCAGTGTCTAATTCTACAGATAATTGAGAGGATAATTCTTTGGATATTTCAGTGTTTAATTCTATACATAATTGAGAGTATAATTCTTCATATATTTCAGTGTATAATTCTATAGATTTTGTGAAGATAATTCTTCAGATATTTCAGTGACTAATTCTATAGATAATTGAGAGGATAATTCTTCAGATATTTCAGTGTTTAATTCTATAGATAATTGAGAGGATAATTATGCAGATATTTCAGTTTTTAATTCTATAGATAATTGAGAGGATAATTCTTCAGGTATTTCAGTGTTTTATTCTATCGATAATTGAGAGGATAATTCCTCAGATATTTCAATGTTTAATTCTATAGATATTGTGATGATGATTGCTCTGATATTTCAGTGTTTAATTCTAAAGACAATTGAGAGGATAATTCTTCAGACATTTCAATGTTTTATTCTATAGATATTGTGAGGATGATTCCTCCGATATTTCAGTGTTTAATTCTATAGATAATTGAGAGGATAATTCTTCAGATATGTTAGCATTTAATTATATAGATAATTGAGAGGAGAATTCCTCAGATATTTCAGTGTTTAATTCTATAGATAATTGAGAGGATAATTCCTCAGCTATTTCAGTGTTTATTTCTACAGATAATTGAGAGGATAATTCCTCAGATATTTCAGTGTTTAGTTCTATAGATAATTGAGAGGATAATTCTTCATATATTTCAGTGTTTAATTCTACAGATAATTGAGAGGATAATCCTTCAGGTATTTCAGTGTTTAATTCTATAGATAATTGAGAGGATAATTCCTCTGATATTTCAGTGTTTAATTCTATAGGTAATTGAGAGGATAATTCTTCAGATATTTCAGTGTTTAATTCTATAGATATTTGAGAGGATAATTCTTCAGATATTTCAGTGTTTACTTCTATAGATAATTGAGAGGATAATTGTTCATGGATTTCAATGTTTAATTCTATAGATAATTGAGAGGATAATTCTTCAGATATTTCAGTGTTTAATTCTATACAGAATTGAGAGGATAATTCTTGAGATATTTCAGTGTTTAATTCCAAAGATAATTGAGAGGATAATACCTCAGATATTTCAGTGTTTAATTCTATAGATAATTGACAGGATAATTCCTCAGATATTTCAGTGTTTAATTCTATATATAATTGAAAGGATAATTCTTCAGATATTTCAGTGTTTAGTTCTATCGATAATTGAGAGGAAAATTCTTCAGATATTTCAGTGTTTAATTCTATAGATAATTGAGAGGATAATTCTTCAGATATTTCAATGTTTAAATCTATATATAATTGTGAGTATAATTCTTCAGATATTTCAGTGTTTAATTCTATAGATAATTGAGAGGATAATAACTCAGATATTACAGTGTTTGATTCTATAGATAATTGAGAGGATAATTATTCAGATATTTCAATGTTTAATTATATATATACTTTTGAGGATAATTCTTCACATATTTCAGTGTTTAATTCTATAGATAATTGAGAGGCTTATTCTTCAGATATTTCACTATTTAATTCTGTAGATAATTGAGAGTATAATTCATCAGATATTTCAGTGTTTATTTCTATTGATAATTGAGAGGATAATTCCTCAGATATTTCAGTGTTTGATTCTATAGACAATCGTGAGGATAATTCTTCAGATATTTCAACGTTGAATTTAGTAGATAATTGAGAGTATAATTCTTCAGATATTTCATTGTTTAATTCTATAGATAATTGAGAGGATAAATCCTCAGATAATTCAGTGTCTAATTCTATAGATAATTCAGAGGATATTTCCTCAGATATTTCATTGTTTAATTCTATAGATAATTGAGAGGATAATTCTTCAAATATTTCAGTGTTTAATTCTATAGATAATTGAGAGGATAATTCCTCAGCTATTTCAGTGTTTATTTCTACAGATAATTGAGAGGATAATTCCTCAGATATTTCAGTGTTTAATTCTATAGATAACTGAGAGGATAATTCCTCAGATATTTCAGTGCTTAATTCTATAGATAATTGAGAGGATAATTCTTCAGATATTTCAGTGTTTAATTCAATAGATAATTGAGAGGATAATTCTTCAGATATTTCAGTGTTTAATTCAATAGATATTGTGAGGATCATTCTTCAGATATTTCAGTGTCTAATTCTATAGATAATTGAGAGGATAATTCTTCAGATATTTCATTGCTTAATTCTACAGATAATTGAGAGGATAATTATTCAGATATTTCAGTGTTTAATTCTATAGATAATTGAGAGGACAATTCTTCAGGTATTTCAGTGTTTTATTCTATAGATAATTGAGAGGATAATTCCTCAGATATTTCAATGTTTAATTCTATAGATATTGTGATGATGATTGCTCTGATATTTCAGTGTTTAATTCTAAAGATAATTGAGAGCATAATTCCTCAGGTATTTCAGTGTTTAATTCGATACAGAATTGAGAGGATAATTCCTCAGATATTTCAGTGTTTAATTCTATAGATAATTGAGAGGATAATTCCTCAGATATTTCACTGTTTAATTCTATCGATAATTGAGAGGATAATTCCTCAGATATTTCAGTGTTTAATTCTATAGATAATTGAGAGTATAATTCTTCAGCTATTTCAATGTTATTTCTATAGATATTGTGAGGATGATTCCTCCGATATTTCTGTGTTAATTCCATAGATAATTGAGAGGATAATACTTCAGATATTTCAGTGTATAATTCTGTAGATAATTGTGAGGAAAATTATTCAGATATTTCAGTGTTTAATTCTATAGATAATTGAGAGGATATTTCTTCAGATATTTCAGTGTTTAATTCTATAGATAATTGAGATGATAATTCCTCAGACATTTCAATGTTTAATTCTATAGATAATTGAGAGTATAATTCTGCAGAAAATTCAGGCCTAGAAATGGGTTTTGGCGCAGCAACGGCTTTAGCGCCGGAAGTTAGTGCCGGAGCTAAGTCGCGCTGGGCGGGCCAAAAATTCAATAGTTCTGCGCCCAAACGGCTGCCGGCGCTGCTGCGAGCTGTTTGCGCATGAAAACTGGCGCTACGCGCTGAATATGGGCGCTATTCCGGCGCTGCGGCGCCCGCTGCGGTGCGGCAGTTTCGGGAATTGCAGGCCTCCTCCTTCCCTTAAGGAGGAGCTGCCTGCACCCGGCCGCGGCCCGCGAAAATCATTGTAAAAATGAGCCCGGCACCTCGGCCAAGTGCCGGGCTTGCTTCTGTTCCGGGGCGGTGGGGGGGGGAAGTCCGGGGAGGGAGCTGCGGCCAGGCGGCCGGCGGGAAAGCGGCCGGCCGCCGCGGGGCCTTTAATGCGCCGGCGCAAAGTCATGTAAGACTCTGTTGCCAGAGTTTTAGTTGTGGCTGCCACGGGCGAGGCGGCCGCAACTGAATTTCGGCGCTGGGGCCCGTCGGCATGGCAACCGGGACGCTGCGCACACCGATGACGTCATCGGTGCCGGCGCAGCGCTACCGGTCTACCGCGGCGGAAGGGCCCCAGGCAATTTCGGCGCCGGCGCCAATTGCAGCGCTAGGCCCTCTAGCGCCGCAAAATCGGCGCTAAGTGCACTGAATTTCTAGGCCTCAGTGTTTAATTATTTAGATAATTGAGAGGATAAATCCTCAGATATTTCAGTGTTTAATTCTATAGATAATTGAGAGGAGAATTCCTCAGATATTTCAGTGTTTAATTCAATAGATAATTGAGAGGATAATTCTTCAGATATTTCAGTGTTTAATTCTATAGATAATTGAGAGCATAATTCCTCAGATATTTCAGTGTTTAATTCTATAGATAATTGAGAGGATTATTCTTCAGATATTTCAGTGCTTAATTATATAAATAATTGAGAGGTTAATTCTTCCGATATTTCAGTGTTTAATTCTCTCGATAATTGAGAGGATTATTCTTCAGGTATTTCAGTGTTTTATTCTCTCGATAATTGAGAGGATAATTCCTCAGATGTTTCAGTGTTTAATTCTATAGATAATTGAGAGGATAATTCTTCAGATATTTCAGTGTTTAATTCTATAGCTAATTGAGAGGATAATTCTTCATATATTTCAGTGTTTAATTCTACAGATAATTGAGAGGATAATCCTTCAGGTATTTCAGTGTTTAATTCTATAGATGATTGAGAGGATAATTCCTCAGATATTTCATTGTTTAATTCTATAGATAATTGAGAGGATAATTCTTCAGATATATCAGTGTTTAATTCTATAGATATTGTGAGGATAATTCTTCAGATATTTCAGTGTTTAATTCTACAGATAATTGAGTGAATAATCCTTCAGGTTTTTCAGTGTTTAATTCTATAGATAATTGAGAGGATAATTCCTCTGATATGTCAGTGTTTAATTCTATAGATAATTGAGAGGATAATTCTTCAGATGTTTCAGTGTTTAATTCTATACAGAATTGAGAGGATAATTCTTCAGATATTTCAGTGTTTAATTCTATAGATAATTGAGAGGATAATTCTTCAGATATTTCAGTGTTTAATTCTGTACAGAATTGAGAGGATAATTCTTCAGATATTTCAGTGTTTAATTCCAAAGATAATTGAGAGGATAATTCCTCAGATATTTCAGTGTTTAATTCTATAGATAATTGAGAGGATAATTCCTCAGATATTTCAGTCTTTAATTCTATATATAATTGAAAGGATAATTCTTCAGATATTTCAGTGTTTAATTCTATAGATAATTGAGAGGATAATTCCTCAGATATTTCAGTGTTTGATTCTATAGATAATTGAGAGGATAATTCCTCAGATATTTCAGTGTTTGATTCTATAGATAATTTTGAGGATAATTCTTCATATATTTCAGTGTTTAATTCTATAGATAATTTAGAGGATAATTCCTCAGATATTTCAGTGTTTAATTCTATAGATAATTGAGAGGCTAATTCTTCAGATATTTCAGTGTTTAATTCTATAGATAATTGAGAGGATAAATCCTCAGATATTTCAGTGTCTAATTCTATAGATAATTGAGAGGATAATTCTTCAGATATTTCAGTGTTTAATTCTATAGATAATTGAGAGGATAATTCCTCAGCTATTTCAGTGTTTATTTCTACAGATAATTGAGAGGATAATTCCTCAGATATTTCAGTGTTTATTTCTACAGATAATTGAGAGGATAATTCCTCAGATATTTCAGTGTTTAATTCTATAGATAATTGAGAGGATAATTCCTCAGATATTTCAGTGTTTAATTCTATAGATAATTGAGAGGATAATTCTTCAGATATTTCAGTGTTTAATTCTAAAGATAATTGAGAGGATAATTCTTCAGATATTTCAGTGTTTAATTCTATCTATAATTGAGAAGATAATTCTTCAGGTATTTCAGTGTTTTATTCTATAGATAATTGAGAGGATAATTTCTCAGATATTTCAGTGTTTAATTCTATAAATAATTGAGAGGATAATTCTTCAGATATTTCAATGTTTAATTCTATAAATATTGTGATGATGAATCCTCTGATGTTTCAGTGTTTAATTCTAAAGTTAATTGAGAGGATAATTCCTCAGATATTTCAGTGTTTAGTTCTATAGATACTTGAGAGGATAATTCCTCAGATATTTCAGTGTTTTATTCTATAGATAATTGAGAGGATAATTCTTCAGATATTTCATTGCTTAATTCTATAGATAATTGAGAGAATAATTCTACAGACATTTCACTGTTTAATTCTATAGATATTGTGAGGATGATTCCTCCGATATTTCAGTGTTTAATTCTATAAATAATTGAGAGGATAATTCTTCAGATATGTTAGTATTTAATTATATAGATAATTGAGAGGATAATTCCTCAGATATTTCAGTGTTAAATTCTATAGATAATTGTGAGGATTATTCTTCAGGTATTTCAGTGTCTAATTCTATAGATAATTGAGAGAATAATTCTTTGGATATTTCAGTGTTTAATTCTATACATAATTGAGAGTATAATTCTTCAGATATTTCAGTGTTTAATTCTATGGATATTGTAAGGATAATTCTTCAGATATTTCAGTGTCTAATTCTATAGATAATTGAGAGGATAATTCTTCAGATATTTCAGTGTTTAATTCTATAGATAATTGAGAGGATAATTATTCAGATATTTCAGTGTTTAATTCTACAGATAATTGAGAGGATAATTCCTCAGATATTTCAGTATTTAATTCTATAGATAATTGAGAGGATAATTCTTTGTAGATTTCAGCATTAAATTCGATGAATAATTGCGTGGATTACTCTTTGGATATTTCACTGTTTATTTCGATAGAAAATTGAGAGCATAATTCTTTGGATATTTCAGTGTTTAATTATATCGTTAATTGCATAGATAATCCTTTGGATACTTCAGTGTTTAATTCGGTGCATAATTGAGAGTATAATTCCTTGTACATTTCAGTGTTTATTTCTGTAGATAATTGTGTTTAATTATATAGATAATTGAGTGGATAATTATTTGGATATTCAGTGTTTAATTAGATGGAAAATTGTGTTGGTAATTATTTCGATATTTGAATGTCTACATTTATAGATATTTTAAGGGTAATTCTTTGGATATTTCAGTGATCCATTATATCGATAGTTGTGTGGACATTTTTAAAAGAAATTTCAATGTTTAATTCGAAAGATAATTGAGAGGATAATTATTTGTATATTTCAAAGTTTAATTCGATAGATAATTGAGAGAATAATTCATTGTATATTTCAAAGTTTAATTCGATGGATAATTGAGAGGATAATTCTTTGTATATTTCAGTGTTTAACTTGATGGATAATTGAGAGGATAATTCTTTGGATATGTCAGTGTTTTATTCGATGGATAATTGAGAGGATAATTCTTTGTATATTTCAGGTTTTAATTCTATAGAAAAATGAGATATTATCCTTTCGACTATTGAGATAATAGTCATTCTTAACCGCCTGATGCACCTGCATCCTTACCTGAAAGTAAGCATGCAGGTGCAGCAGGCGGTTAAGAAGGCAAATGATATGTTGGCCTTCGTAGCGAGAGGGTTTGAGTACAGGAATAAGGATGTCTTGCTGCAGTTGTACAGGGCCTTGGTGAGACCACATGTTCAGTATTGTGTGCAGTTTTAGTCACCTTATCTGAGGAAGGATGTTCTTGCCATGGAAGGAGTTCAGCGAAGATTCACCAGGCTGATACCTGGGATGGCAGGAATGATGTATGAGGAGAGATTGGGTCGATTGCGCTTGTACTCACTGGAGTTTAGAAGAATGAAAGGGGATCTCATGGAAATTTATACAATTCTGACAGGACTGGACAAACTAGATGCAGGAAGGATGTTCCCGATGGTCGGGCAGTCCAGAACCAGGGGTCAGAATCTAAGGATAAGGGGTAGGCCATTTAGGACAGAAATGAGGAGGAATTTCTTTACCCAGAGAGTGGTGAACCTGTGGAATTCTCTACTACAGAAGGCAATAGAGGACAATTCATTAAATATATTCAAGAAGGAGCTGGATATATTTCTTAATGCTAAAGGGATCAATGGGTATGGGGAGAAAGCAGGGACCGGGTACTGAATTTGGATGATCAGCCATGATCGCATTGAGTGGCGGACCAGGCTCGAGGGGCCGAATGGCCTACTCCTTCACCTAACTTCTATGTTTCTCTATGTTTGTGTGTTTCAGTGTTTAATTCTTTAGATAATTGAGTGGATAATTATTTGTGTATTTCAGTGTTTAATTCGATGGATAATGGAGAGGAAAAATCTTTGCATATTTCAGTGTATAATTCTACAGAAAATTGTGAGGGTAATTCTTTCTTTATTTCAGTGTTTGCGTCGATGGATAATTGAGAGGATAATGCATTGGATATGCGAAAGGCTCAGAGTGTGTAGATTTCTTAAATTTCTTCCAGGAGAGCTTTTTGAGCCAGCATGTAGAAAGTCCTACAAGAGAGGGGGCGGTACTGGACCTAATTCTAGGGAATGTGGCTGGCCAAGTGGAAAAAGTGCTAGTAGGTGAGCACGTTGGTGACAGTGACCATAATATGGTAAGATTTAAGGTGGTCATGGAAAAGGACAGGGATGGGCCGGAAATAAAGATTCTAAATTGGGGAAGGCCGATTTTAATAGGATAAGGCAGGATCTGGCCAAAATGGACTGGGATCAGCTACTTGTAGGAAAATCCGCATCGGAGCAATGGGAGGCTTTCAGAAGGGAGTTTGAGATCATACAATGGCAACATGTTCCCGTAAAGGTCAAGGGTCGTTCCAAAAACCACAGGGAACCTTGGATGTCAGGGGATATACGAGAATGGATTAGGAAAAAAAGGAGGGCTTTTGGCAGATACAAAAGTCTAAAGACGGAGGAAGCCCTAGAGGAGTATAAAAAGTGCAGGGGGATACTTAAAAAAGAAATTAGAAGATCAAGGAGGGGCCATGAAATAAAACTGGCGAGCAAAATAAAGGAAAATCCTAAGATGTTTTATAAGTATATTAAGGGTAAGAGGATAACTAGGGAAAAAATAGGGTCCATTAGGGACAAAAGTGGCAATCTGTGTGTGGAGACGGAAGAAGTAGGAGGGGTTCTAAATGAATTTTTTGCATCTGTTTTCACTGTGGAGAAGGACGATGTAGACATAGAAATAGGGCGGGGGGACTGTGATATGCTCGAACATATTAACATCGAGAGGGAGGAGGTATTGACGGTTTTAGCTGGCCTAAAAATGGATAAATCCCCAGGCCTGGATGAAATGTATCCCAGGCTGCTGTGTGAGGCAAAGGAAGAGATTGCGGGGTCTCTAACACATATATTCAGGACCTCGCTAGCCACAGGGGATGTGCCAGAGGACTGGAGAACCGCTAATGTAGTACCATTATTCAAGAAGGGTAGTAGGGAAAAACCGGAGAACTACAGGCCAGTGAGCCTAACATCAGTGAGGAAAATTATTGGAAAAAATTCTGAGGGACAAAATTTGTCTCCACTTGGAGAGGCAAGGATTAATCAGGGATAGTCAACATGGCTTTGTCAAGGGAAGATCATGTTTGACTAATTTGATTGAATTTTTTGAGGGGGTGACTAGGTGTGTGGATGAGGGTAACACAGTGGATGTGGTATACATGGATTTCAGTAAGGCCTTTGATAAAGTCCCGCACAGGAGACTGGTCAAGAAGGTAAGAGCCCATGGAATCCAGGATGCCTTGGTACATTGGACACAAAACTGGCTTAGTGGCAGAAGGCAGAAGGTGATGGTCGAAGGTTGTTTTTGTGACTGGAAGCCTGTGGCCAGTGGGGTACCACAGGGATCGGTGCTGGGTCCCTTGCTGTTTGTGGTCTACATTAATGACTTGGATATGAATGTAAAAGGTATGATCAGTAAGATCGCGGATGATACAAAAATTGGTAGGGTGGTAAATAGCGAGGAGGGTAGCCTCAGTCTGCAGGACGATATAGATGGGTTGGTCAGATGGGCGGAACAGTGGCAAATGGAATTCAACCCGGAAAAGTGCGAGGTGATGCACTTTGGGGGGACTAACAAGGCAAGGGAATACACAATGAATGGAAAGACCCTAGGCAAGACGGAGGGTCAGAGGGATCTGGGTATGCAAGTACACAGATCCCTGAAGGCGGCGGAACAGGTGGATAACGTGGTAAAAAATGCATATGGGATACTTGCCTTCATTAGCCGAGGCATTGAATATAAGGGCAAGGAGGTTATGATGGAGCTGTATGGAACACTGGTTAGGCCACAGCTGTAATACTGTGTGAAGTTCTGGTCGCCACACTACAGGAAGGATGTGATCGCGTTAGAGAGGGTGCGGAGGAGGTTCACCAGGATGGTACCAGGGCTGGAGCACTGCAGCTATGAAGAGAGACTGGGCAGATTGGGTTTGTTTTCCTTGGAGCAGAGGAGGCTGAGGGGGGACATGATTGAGGTGTACAAAATTATGAGGGGCATAGATAGGATGGATGCTGAGGAGCTTTTTCCCTTAGTAGAGGGGTAAATAACTAGGGGGCATAGATTCAAGGTAAAGGGCGGGAGGTTTAGAGGGGATTTGAGAAAGAACTTTTTCACCCAGAGGGTGGTTGGAGTCTGGAACTCACTGCCTGAAAGGGTTGTGGAGGCAGGAACCCTCACAACATTTAAGAAGCATTTGGATGAACACTTGAAATACCATAGCATACAAGGCTACGGACCAAATGCTGGAATATGGGATTAGATTAGACAGGGCTTGATGGCCGGCGTGGACACGATGGGCCGAAGGGCCTCTATCCGTGCTGTATAACTCTATGACTCTATGACTCTATATTTCAGTATTTAATTATGTGGATAACTGTGAGGATATTTCTTTGAATAAAACAGTGTTTAATTCTGTAAAAAATTGTGAGGAACTTTCTTTGGATATTTCAGTGTTTAATTCGATGGATAATTGAGAGGATAAAGATTTGGATATTTCAATGTTCAATTCTACAGATAATTGAGTGGATAATTCATTGTATATTTCAGTGTTTAATTCGATATATAATTGAGAGAATAATTCGATGGATATTATAATGTTTAATTTGATTGATAATAGTGCGGTTAATTCTTTGGATATTTCAATAATAAATTATATAGATAATTGAGAGGATTATTATTTTTATATTCAGTGTCTAATTCGATAGATAATTGTGAGGATACATCTTTGTATATTTCTGTGTTTTATTCTGTTGATAATTGTGAGGATAATTATTGCAATAATTCAGTGTTTAACTTGATGGATAATTGATAAGATAATCTTTGTATATTTCAGAGTTTAATTCGATGGTTAATTGAGAGGATAATTGTGCAGATATTTCAGTGTTTAATTCGAAGGATAACTGAGAGGATAATTCTTCCTTCTTTTCAGTGTTTAATACGATATATAATTGTGAGGATAAATCTTTGTATTTTTCAGTGTTTAATTCTATAGATAATTGTGAAGATAATTCTTCATATCTTTCAGTTACTAATTCTACAGATAATTGAGAGGATAATTCTTTGGATATTTCAGTGTTTAATTTGATTGTTAATTGAGAGGATAATTATCTGGATATTTCAGTATTAAATTTGATTGATAATAGAGCGGATAATTCTTTGGATATTTCACTAGTTCTTTAACTAGATAATTGAGTGCATAACTGAGTTCGGAATTCTGTTGAAATTCGTTGAATAATTCAATAAATAATTATTTTGATAATTCCGTTGATAATCGTTTAGATAATTCTTTGGATTTTTTAATATTTAATTCGTAGATAATTGTGTCGATGTTTTAGAGGACAATTCTTCGATTGTTTCAGTTTTTTGTGTTTGGATAATTATTGTATAATTTATGGGTGAAATATATATATAATCCATGTGAATGAATTTCTCGAAATTGCAGATCCAATGAAAGTTCTGTCCATGTATCTGTTGTTCATTATCATAATATTGACTTTCATATTTCAAATTAATCCATATTAAATTAAACTCATCTCTTCATTTGGTTTAGTGGCGAGGCCTGGGGGGAGGGAGGGAATTCTGCTTTGAATTATCGAGTGTTTTATCCACAGTTTGTAACATTGCTAAGCAAAGTCTCTGTGGCCAACAGCAGCAACATAATTGATATCAGACAGACAGCAGTGGGGAGCCTACACCCAAACCATCTTCAGATGCTGCCAACCTGTAAATGTAGAAGCTTTCTCCGCATCTATGTCTGAAAATATACCTATCCTCGTATCCGGTGCTTGCGCTTTCTGCCCAATATCTGCTCCTGGCTTCCCTCCAGAGGGCGCTATTCATGAGCTCTGGCGGCTTCCTATCACAGATTGGGTCCACCTCTAACAAAATCGCAATGCTTCAGCAATTACAACAACACGTTACTTATTTTTCACTTCTCTATCATCCTGCCAAGTCCCCATTGCAGTTTAAACCGCTCCAATCCCCACCATTTCTCCTTCGCCAGGCACAGTACCCATTGAACCGTCACCAGGCCGAGCCCCCATTGAAATTTCACCCTGCCCAAACCCCACTGCACCTTCCCGCTGCTCAAACCCAACTGCAACTGCTCTCTGCCCAAATCCCACTGCACCTTCCCCAGCCCAAAAACCACTGCACCTTCCCCCTGCTCAAACCCCACTGCACCTTCCCCCTGCTCAAACCCCACTGCACCTTCCATCTGCTCAAACCCCACTGCACCTCCCCCCTGCCCAAACCCTGCTGCACCTTCCCCCGTGACCAAACCCCACTGCACCTTCACCCTGCCCAAACCCCACTGCACCTTCACCCTGCCCAAACCCAACTGCACCTCCCCCCTGCCCAAACTCCACTGCACCTTCCCCCTGCCAAACCCCACTGCACCTTCCCCCTGCCCAAACCCCACTGCACCTTCCCCCTGCCCAAACCCTACTGAACCTTCCCCCTGCACAAACCCTGCGGCACCTTCCCCCTGCCCACACCCCGCTGCACCTTCCCCCTGCCCAAACCCCACTGCACCTTCCCCCTGCCCAAACCCCACTGCACCTTCACCCTGCCCAATCCCGACTGCACCTTCCCCCTGCCCAAACCCCAATGCACCTTCCCCCTGCTCAAACCCCACTGCACCTTCCCCCTGCACAAACCCCACTGCACCTTCCCCCTGCCCAAACCCCACTGCACCTTCCCCCTGCCCATACCCCACTGCACCTTCCCCCTGCCCAAAACCCATTGCACCTTCCCCCTGCCCAAACACCACTGCACTTTCCCCGTGCCCAAACCCCACTGCACCTTCCCCCTGCCCAAACCACACTGCACCTTCCCCCTGCCCACAACCCACTGCACCTTCCCCCTGCGCAAACCCCACTGCACCTTCCACCTGCCCAAACCCCACTGCACCTTCCCCCTGCCCAAACCCCACTGCACCTTTCCCCTGCCCAAACCCCACTGCACCTTCACCCTGCCCAATCCCCACTGCACCTTCCCCCTGCCCAAACCCCAATGCACCTTCCCCCTGCCCAATCCCCACTGCACCTTCACCCTGCCCAAACCCCAATGCACCTTCACCCTGCCCAAACCCCACTGCACCTTCCCTCTGCCCAAACCCTGCTGCACCTTCCCCCTGCCCAAACACCACTGCACCTTCCCCCTGCCCAAACCCCACTGCACCTTCCCCCTGCCCAAACCATACTGCACCTTCCCCCTGCCCAAACACCACTGCACCTTCCCCCTGCCCAAACCCCACTGCACATTCCCCCTGCTCAAACCCCACTGCACCTTTGCCATGCTCAAACCCCGCTGCACCTTCCCTCTGCTCAAACCCCACTGCACCTTCCCCCTGCCAAAGCCCCACTGCACCTTCCCCTGCCCAAACCCCACTGCACCTTCCCTCTGCCCAAACCCCACTGCACCACCCCTGTGCCTAAAACCCACTGCACCTTCACCCTGCTCAAACCCCACTGCACCTTCCCCATGCTCAAACCCCACTGCACCTTCCCCCTGCCCAAACCCCACTGCACCTTCCCACTGCCCAAACCCCACTGCACCTTCCCCCTGCCCAAAACCCAACTGCACCTTTCCCTTGCCCAAAACCCACTGCGCCTTCCCCCTGCCCAAACCCCACTGCACCTTCCCCCTGCCCAAACCCCACTGCACCTTCCCTCTGCCGAAAACTCAATGCATCTTCCCCTTAGCCCAAACCCCACTGCACCTTCCCTCTGCTCAAACCCCACTGCACCTTCCCCCTGCCCAAACCCCACTGCACCTTCCCTCTGCCCAAAACCCAATGCATCTTCCCCATGCCCAAACCCCACTGGACCTTCACCCTGCACAAACCCCACTGCACATTCACCCTGCCCAAACCCCATTGCACTTTCCCCCTGCTCAATCCCCACTGCACATTCCCCTGCCCAAAACCCACTGCACCTTCCCCCTGCCCAAACCCCACTGCACCTTCCCCCTGCTCAAAACCCACTGCACCTTCCCCCTGCCCAAACCCCACTGCACCTTCACCCTGCCCAAACCCCACTGCACCTTCACCCTGCCCAAACACCATTGCTCCTTCACCCTGCCCAAACCCCACTGCACCTTAACCCTGCCCAAACCCCAATGCACCTTCACCCTGCCCAAACCCCAATGCACCTTCACCCTGCCCAAACCCCAATGCACCTTCACCCTGCCCAAACTCCACTGCGACTTCCCTCTGCCCAAAACCCACTGCACCTTCTCCCTGCACAAACCCCACTGCACCTTCCCCCGGCACAAACCCCACTGCACCCTCCCCCTGCTCAAACCTGACTGCACCTTCCCCCTGCCCAAACCCCACTGCACCCTCCCCCTGCTCAAAACTCACTGCACCTTCCCCCTGCCCAAACCCCACTGCACCTTCCCCCTGCCCAAACACCACTGCACCTTCCCCCTGCCCAAACCCCACTGCACCTTCCCCCTGCCCAAACACCACTGCACCTTGCCCCTGCTCAAACCGCACTGCACCTTCCCCCTGCTCAAACCCCACTGCACCTTCCCCCTGCCCAAACCCCTCTGCACTTTCGCCCTGCACGGTTTCCATTGTACCTTCACCCCGCATGATTCCCATTACATAGAATAGAATGACGAACAATTTTACATCACAGAAACCAGCCATTCTGCACTACTGATCTATGCCAGAGTTTATGTTCCACGAGAGACATCTCCCACCTTTCTTCATCTCACTCCACCAACATATCCTTCAATTCATGTTTGCCTCCTGTAGTTAACTAGTTGCCACTTAAGTGCATCTACGCTAAGCGCCGCAGCCTCTATGGCCTAGAAATTCAGTATAGCCACTTTTGGTGCAGTAAAGTCGGGCGGCCACTAAAGTTTGCGCCCGGCGCAAAGTCGCGCCCCCTTCGCCGATATTCAGTCGCAATGCCCCAAGAGGTTGCTGCTGCGCTAAAACAGGCGATGCATGACTATCTTTAGGTGCTAAGCCAGCGGTGCTGAGCGATACCCCCGAGGCCGGGCGCAGCACCGGTGCGGCGAGTTTTTGATTGACGGCAGACACTCTGGCGCCGGTCAGCTCTTAAAGGGGGAGGGTCGATTTGTTTGCCTGCCACGCCCTGCACACTGCAGCCCTCAACCTAGGCCTGACCACTTCAGCTTCACCTGTACAACGCCCAGGACGATGGAGAAGGCCAGGGAGAGAGCGCAGCACTTCAGCGACAGTGAACTGAGGGTGCTGGTTGGCGGAGTGGAGCGCAGGCACCATGTTTTGTACCCAGCAGGTGGCAAGAGGCCGCTGCCCAGCGCCTACTGGAAAGCCTGGAGGGAGGTGTCCAACAGATTCTCTTCCCACAGCGTGGTTGCCAGGACTGCTGTGCAATGCCAGAAGAAGTTCAACGACCTCACTCGGGTTGTCAGGGTGAGTACCCTTTCCAGTGTCCTCCTCATCCTTGCATGTGCGCCTCACACTATGGGCAAAGGGACCTGAAAGCCCTAATGGCCAGCCCTCACCCAGCAGCTATGGGACTGGCATGAAAATCACTTGCACATTCAGCACTTTACACACTGTCCAAGCTATTCGACCATGGGAGGCAGTGCAGACAAGATCAGGGCTACGCACTGTCCAAGCTATTCGACCATGGGAGGCAGTGCAGACAAGATCAGGCCTACACACTGTCCAAGCTATTCGACCATGGGAGGCAGTGCAGACAAGATCAGGGCTACACACTGTACAAGCTATTCGACCATGGGAGGCAGTGCAGACAAGATCAGGGCTACACACTGTACAAGCTATTCGAACATGGGTGGCAATGCAGCCAAGATCAGGGCTACACACTGTACACAGAGGCCATCCTTTCTCTTGCAGGCCAAGGTTGCGCACAACCGGTGCAACCAAACTGAGACCGGGGGAGGCCATCCTGTCATCAAAGAGCTCTCCGACCTCGACCAGCGTGTGGAGCGCATTATGGGAGGTCGGCTGATTGGCCTCATCGCCACTGGAGATGCCGACCCTGTTCTGGGCACCAATGGTAAGGGCATGACCTTTTGGACCTCTCTCATTCCACTTGCGCATCAGATCAGCATCCTTTGCCACTGTCCGACCAATGCGGTGAATGGCACCACTCATGCCTCCCTCGCTGCCGCCCTGTCCTCATTCTAAAGCTACTCTTGTGCCTTCCTGCTTTCAGATGGTGAATCGCCAGGTGAGGAGGCGGGCCCTCAAGCTGCCACTGTCAGCCCTTCAGAAGACGAGGAGGAGGAAGAGGAAGCCGGCCCATCAGTGCCACCTTCAGCCGCGCCAGCCCATGCCGATGTAGGGGACACGTCTTCCCTGGAGGTGAGCCGGGGGAAGGGTCGGAGGAGAGTGAAGCTCCGGGGACCAGCGGCCTGCAGCAATGCGGGAGGGGTGGGGAAGCTCGGCGGACTTCTCTCCAGAGGGTGAGTGCGGCCTCCAGTCCTGCGACGGTCAGCGCAGAGGAGGTGCGCCTCCTAGAGGAAATGGCCATCCAGGCTGAGTGGAGGCACACTGAGCTCATGGCTGCAGTGGCACGGATGCCTGACTCCATAGAGTCACTGGCAAGGAGTGTGCAGGAATTCGGGTCAGCACAGGCCAGGAGTCTGCAACAATTCAGTGCAGCACAGGCCAGGAGTGTGCATGACATCAATGCAGCACAGGCCAGGAGTCTGCAGGACATCACGGTAGCACAGGCCACGAGTCTGCAGGACTTCACGGCAGCACAGTCGGCTTCTAGCAAGTGCTCAGTCGTGCCGTCCATTCACTGGCTGGTGTATTGCGGACACAGACCAGGGCCACACGGGCACTAACTGCTGCCACCCTCGCTGGATCAGCGAGGCCTCGCCAGGGCACTCGCCGTGCAGCAGCAGCCCAGCAATCTGTCCTTCAGCTGGTTGCTGCGCATGCTGCACTGCTGGCCCGTGCGAGTGCCAATGTGTCAGGCGACCAGCGAGCACCTGCGATCTGCCAGGTTGCCACCATCCCTGCAGCCGACACTGCCACTCTGCCATTGCAGCTGCCACGAGCTGCTGGACAGACTGCTGCCGCCCAGCCACAGTTGGAGCAGTCAGCAGCCGGCCCCTCCAAGGCCAGAGCTGGTGCAGGCCGACCCCCAAGGGCATCTGCCGTCTCACCATCTGCCCCTCAGCAGCCTTCCCCCAGCCTTGCTGCAGCCACTGGGCTCCCATTGAGGAGGAGCAGCAGGGCGGGCAGGGGCCAGGCAAGGATGCGCAAGGCATCGCCCTCGCAGGGCAAATAATAGAGGTATGCACAAATGCCTGGTGCTTGTTGGAAGGCCGACACTTGTGCAGTTGTTTGGGTGTAAGGCCGAGACTGGTGTCTATCTTTATTTGTGTAAGGCCGAGACTGGTGTATATCTTTATTTGTGTAAGGCCGAGAATGGTGTCTTTCTTTATTTGTGTAAGGCTGAGACTGGTGTCTTTCTTTCTTTTTGTAAGGCCGAGACTGGTATTTTTGTGTTTTTGGAGGGGGCTTCTCCACATGAGCATGTAATGTGGGAAGGGCAGAGGTTTTCAATAAATTTTTGTTGTTAAATTGCTATGTGCATGGTTTTTTGGTTAAGTCCTGGTTGCCCTGCTCGGCTGAGGGCTTGTGGAGCGGCTACATTCATCTGCTGACATTGGCACAAGCCGGTCCCTGAGAGGGGGCCTAGAACCAACGTTCAATAAGCCGGCGACGGGCGGCCCTTGCACTTTGTGCCTCCCTCCTGTGCTGGTCCTCCTCCTCCTCCTCCTGCTCCTCCTCCTCAGGTGGTCCTCCAATGTGTGGTGGCAGTAGCTGAGTCCTGCGGATAGACAGGTTGTGCAGCATGCAGCAAACGATGACGAAATGGGAGATTCGCTCCGGCGAATACTGCAGTGCTCCCCCGGAATGATCAAGACAGCGGAACTATTGCTTCAGGACGCCGATTGTTTGTTCGATGATGTTCCTGGTCGATTGATGGCTCTCGTTGTATTGCTCTTCAGCAGGGGTGCTGGGCGCACGGAGCGGGGTCATCAGCCAGGTAAACAAAAGATAGCCTTTGTCCCTGATAAGCCATCCTCGTGGGTGAGGCTGGGCCTGGAACATGTCTGCCACAGAAGTCTGTCGGAGGAAGAAGGCATCGTGGCTGCTGCCTGGAAAGCGGGCATTGACAGCTAGGATGAGCTGCCTGTGGTCACACACCAGCTGTACATTCAGCGAATGGTAGCCCTTCCGGTTGCGGTAATCCTCGGCATTCTCCAGAGGTACCCGCAAAGCCACATGCGTACAGTCAATGGTGCCCTGCACCATGGGGAAGCCTGCGAATGCTGCAAAGCCCATTGCATGCTGTTGCTGCTTGGCAAGGGCCATGGAGAAGGAGCTGAACTGACGTCTCCTTTTGAAAAGGGCATTGTTCACCTGGCGGATGCAGCAATGCACGGCGAATTGGGAGATGTTGGCAATGCCGCCAGTAGCGGCTTGGAAGGAGCCGGTGGCATAAAAGTTGAGAACCACCGTCACCTTCACTGCCACCGACAGAGACGTCCTGCACCTCAGCTGTGGCTGCAGATCACCGGCAAGCAGCTGGCAGTTCTCTGTGACCACCTCCCTTCTGAATCGCAGCCTCCGAACACACTGCTCCTCAGACATCTGGAGATAGGAGAACTGCTGGCGGTATACCCTGGGTGGGTAAGGCCTCCTTTGCCGACGCCTGTTGCCCCCTCTACCATCTAGCCAGGGCTGCCAGTCTCTCATGGCGTCTCTGAGCCCTTTGGATGTAATTGAGAAAGCCAGCGTTTACACCCATTGCAGCCCCCATAATATGCTGGCAAACAATGAGATGTCAATGAAGGCAAAAACTTTTTGAAAGCTGTGGCCTGAAGCCAGAAGTACCTGTCCGAGTGTTGGGCCAAAGCAGAAAGCTATCTACCTTGGTCTCTCTCCAAAGATCCGTTTCGCAAGAAGGTGTGCTGCAAAATGGCAGCGTTTTATACTGCAGGATGAGTGCCCTTCAATTTGCGCCCCCCGCGCCCCGCATCGGCTGAGTACCGTTCCACTTCACATTCGTTAGGGGCGCCAGGTGCACAAAGGGGCGGCGCGACTGAAGTTCTGGTTGGGGGCGCACAAAGGGCGTTGCACGAGGAAATGACGTCATGATCTGCGCACGCAGCTGAGCGCGCGCAAAGACTTTGCGCCGCCGCTAAATCTCTAGTGAAGTTGGGGCGAGGCGCAGTTCACGCTTCTCCCGGGCGCAAGCCGCCTCGCACCTGGAATCTACTCCTCCTAAGGTGCTAACGGCTGGCGCAACCAACTGATTTTCTAGGCCAATATGTCATAGAGTCATAGCGTCATAATGGCACAGAAGGAGGCCATTGGCCCACCGACTCCATGCCAGCTCTCTGTAGAGCAATCCAGTCAAACTCATTCCCCCTGGGGGTTGTTTTATGAAGAAAGGTTGAGCAGGTTGTGCTCAAAGGTTGAGCAGGCTAAACTCATTGGAGTTTAGAAGAATTAAATGTAAACTTATTGTAACATATACGATTCTGAGGCTGCTTTACTAGGTAGATGTAGAGAGGATATTTCCCCGTGGGTGGAATCCAGATCTCGGTCATAGTTTCAGAATAAGGGGTCGCCGATTTAAAACGGAGATGAGGTGGAATTTCTTCTCTCTTAGCAGGTCGTGAATCTTTTACATTCTCTATCTCAGACAGCTGTGGAGGCTGTGTCATTGAATATATTCAATATGGAGATAGACTGATTTTTGAAATATGGAGGAGTCAAGGGTAATGAGGAGCGGGCAGAAAAGTGGAGTTGAGGCCAAATCAGATCAGCAATGATCTTATTGAATGCAAACGTGTTTCAAATTCTAACCCATTTTGCACTTTCTCCAGTGCTTCTGCATACTTGTACTACGCAGATCATAACTGTGCACTGCACTCTAAGTGTGGTCTCTCCACTGTTCTATATAAGTTTAACATACCTCCTCTGTTATTGCAACCCATTCCTCTAGAAAGAAACTCCGTTGCTTTGACTGCACGTTTTATGGCTTCCTAAACCTCCTTAGCTACTTTTAATAATTTGTGAATTTGCCCCCCTAAATCCGTTTTCTTCTCTCCCCCATTTGGACTCTAATTTTCCAAGGCTCATGTGGCCTCCTTATTCAACCTAACAAAATTCACCACCTCACATATATATTTATTGAAAACTATTTATCATTTACTCTCCTTGATTCCATTCTGTTAATATCTTCTTGAATTTTATCGCAGATTTCCTCAGTGTTAACTTTACACCATAATTTGGTGTAATCCGTAAATTTTGATGTTGTACTTCTGATTCCCAAGTCCAAACCTCCACTATAAATTGTAACCAAACATGACCCCTGTGGAACAACACTTCCCACCTTCCGCCAATCTGAGCAACTACCTTTAATCTTTACCCTCAGTTTTCTATTTAGCAGCCAGTTTGCTATCCATGCAGCTACTTGTCCACTGAGGCTACATGCTCGGATCTTAGCCACGAATCTACTATGGCGGTGGAAGCTCTTTGAACGTCTATGTATACTACATTCACTAACTTACCCTTACCTACTCTCTCTGCTAGTTTGTCAAATAATGCTATAATGTTGGTCAAAGATGTCCTTCCCTTTTGAAATCCCTGCCGACAAGTCTTTATTATTGACGTAATAAAGACTCACTATGCACTTTAATCGACTTGTAACAAAACATGGAGGTCTAGTTAGTAGCCATTAGCTTCCTGTTTCCAGACTGTCTCTGGCCAAGCTGGCCTCACACCCTAGTATTTATACTCCTCGGGCGACGCCCTCAACTGGCCGTTCAGTAGTACTTCCTGAGTTACTTCTTCTAGAAGTTGCGATTTATGACAATTATGTTTTCGGATTTTAGAGTTTTTTCTATTTTATGTTTGAGCAAAGATTTCAATACCTTTCCTCTCACCGATTTTAAGCAAACTGGATGACAGAATTTGTTTTACATATAATAAATAAATAAAAATATATATATAAATATAGTGCCTCTGCTATCTCTTCCTTAGCTTTGAGTATGAGTGGTAACTGTCTTTCCAGACCCCGGGTTATATCGTCCAGTTAATTAATGTCTAGTTCATTAAAAATCTCGCTCCTGTCTATCTTTGAAGCCATGGTATCCTTTTTGAATTCTTTGGCTAACTTCACGTGCACCATGTTTGTGACGCTTGTAAAAACTGCGGTAAAATAACTGTTCAATATTTCTCATTTCACTACCTTTATTTTAGAGATTATCTTGTGCATTCCTCGGTGGCCATATCCCTATTTTCCTATTCCTGTGTTTATCAAATACTTAACTATTTATTTCTATATTGGTTGCTAATTTAATTTCGTATTTTGTTTTGAATTCCTAATTGTTTACATACATTTAAGAACAGAAGAACATAAGAAATAAGATCAGGTGTAGGCCACATTGCCCCTATTGGCTGCCCCACCAACCAACAAAATCATGGCTGATCTTCGACCTCAACTCTACTTTCATGCCCGACCTCCATATCCCTTGACTCCCTGGAGTCCAAAAATCTATCTATCACAGCCTTGAATATACTCAATGCCTCAGCATTCACGGCCCACTGCGGCAGAGATTTCCAAAGGTTCACAACCCTCTGAGTGAAGAAATTCCTCCTTATCTCAATATTCTATTGTAAGGGGAATAGATAGGCGTTTCTGCGGCCGCAAATGAGACTCCAGGATGGTATGTTGCCTCCCTGGTGCAAGGGTCAAGGATGCCTCGGAGCAGCTGCTGGGCATTCTGGGTTGGGGGGGGGATGAGCAGCCAGTTGTCATGGTGCATAAAGTTACCAACGATATTGGTTAAAACCTGGTATGAGGTCCTAAAAGTTTAATACAGGCAGTTAGGAGATAAATTAAAAAATAGGACCTCAAAGGTAGTAATCTCAAGATTGCTACCAGTGCCACGTGCTAGTCAAAGGAGAAATAGAAGGATATTTCAGATGAATACGTGGCTAAAGGACTGGTGAAAGGGGGAGAGATTCAAATTCCTGGGACTTTGGAATGGGTTCTGGGGAGGTGGGAACAGTGCAAACTGAACGGTTTGCACATGGGCAGGACCGGGACCGATGTCCTTGGGGGAGTGTTTGCTAGTGCTGTTGGGGAGGGTTTAAAGTAAAAGGGCAGGGGGTTGGGAACCAGTGCAGGGAGACAGAGGAAAGGGAAACATGGAATGCACCAAAGGCGAAAGACAGGAAGGAGAAAAGCAAAAGTGGCAGTCAGAGAAATCAAGGGTTTATATTAAACATGGCCACAGTAAATGATAATTTTAAAAGGAATAAGAGTGCTAAAAAACAAGCCTGAAGGCTTTGTGTCTTAATGCGAGGAGCGTTCGTAACCAGGTGGATGAATTTGCTGCGCAAATAGACATAAACGGATATGATATGAATGGGATTACAGAAACATGGTTCCAGGCTGACCAAGGCAGGGAAAACATCATCAATATTCAATATTCAGAAAAGACAGGCAAAAAGGAAAAGGATGTGGGGCAGCATTGCTAGTTAAAGAGGAGATTAACACAATTGTTAGGAAGGATATTAGCTCTGGTGATGTGGAATCTGTATAGGTAGAGCTGAGAAATATCAAGACACAGAAACAGTTAGTGGGAGTTATATACAGACCCGCAAACAGTTATGCTAAGTTTGGGGATGGCATTAAATGTCCAGATGAGATTTGAAAACAAGAATGAGAATATTAAAATTTAGGCTTTGTCAGACCGGAAGCCAATGAAGGTCACGAGCTCAGGGGGTGCTGGGTGAACGGGACTTGGTGCGAGTTGGGATAAGGGCAGCATAGATTTGGATGACTCAAGTTTATGAAGGTTGGAAGATGGTAGGCCGGAGAGAAGAGAGTTGGGGTAATCAATCCTAGAGGCCACAGCGGCAGAGTTGATGGGGTCACCAGCAGTTGAGATGAGGCAGGGGCTGAGTCGGTGATGTTACAGAGGTGGAAGCAGGCAGCCACTGTGATGGAGCAGATATTTGGTCGGAAGCTCATATCGGGTTCAATAAAACACCAAGTTTGGGCAAGGCTGGTCCAGCCTCAGAAAGTTGCAAGGGAGGGATGGAGCCGGTGGCTAGGGAATGAAGGTTATAGCGGGGACCGAATACAATGGCTTCGGTCTTCCCAATATTTAGTTGGAGGAAATTATAGTTCATGACAAATAGTGTGAAAATTATGGACAAGGGACGTGTTGGGTGAGCTGGTGGTGAGATGGAGCTGGGTGCCTTCGGCATGCCTTTGATTCAGACGTTGTGTTTTCGGATGATGTCGCTGATGGGCAGCAAGAAGATGATAAATAGGAGGAGTCCAGAGGTAACGGTGCGGGAGTGGGAAGATAATCTGCTGCAGGCTCCGATTATATCGATAAGATTAGAACCAAGTGAGTGCAGTCCCCTGCAGCTGGCAGAGGCTGGAGAAGCATTGGAGGAGAATTGTCTGGACAAAGGATGCAGACAGGTCGTGAAGGAAGAGGAGGGATAGCTTACCACAGTCACAGTCACATAGGATGCCACTTGTGACTTTGTTAAGGGCCGTTTATGTACTGGGGCAGCGGGTGACACCAGATTTGAGGGGTTCAAACATGGAATTCTGTGAAAGATGGGCACGGATTGGGAGGAGACAGCACGATCAAGGACGGGGTAAGGAATGGGAGGTTGGAGATTGGGCGGTAGTTGGCAAGGACAGAGGTTTCACGGTTGTTTTTTGAGCAGGTGCTGATGACGGCGGATTTGAAGGGGAGGGGACAGTATGTGGTGAGAGAGAACTGTTAACAATATCAGCTAACATGGGGGCCAGGAAGTGAAGTTGGGTGGTCAGCAGTTTGGTTGGAATAGGATCGAGCGAGCAGTAGGTGGGTCTCATCGACAAGTTGAGCTCGTAGCGGGCATGAGGGGAGCTATGAGAGAAATTGGGTAACGATGCGAGTTCAGATTAGATGGCAGATGGCAACCACCAGTGCGTGAATGATTTCCTATTAATCAGTGCAATAATAACTTGAAAGTTCACTCAAAACAATTTGAATAATGAGGGTTTTACTGCGACTCTGAATGGAAACAAATCTCACTAACCTTTGTATCTCTTGCAGTTAACTTGGTGGCAATTGTGATCCTGTCACGAGGAAAGTGCGGTCTCTCCAAATGTATCACTCGCTACCTGGTGGCCATGGCAACGGCCGATCTCCTGGTTGTTTGTACGCATGTAATATTACGGTGCATTGTTGTAATTTATTTCCCAGTTTCATTCTTGACCATTACCCCCGTGTGCTGTCTCAATATAGTCCTGGTTTGGGCAGCCACAGCGGCCTCGGTCTGGTTCACAGTGGTTTTCACCTTCGATCGATTTGTGGCCATTTGTTGTCCGAAGCTGAAAACAAAATATTGCACCGAGAAAATGGCGGCTGTTGTTATCGGGGTGGTGAGTGCGCTGGGCTGTTTAATAAACATTCCCTGGTACTTTGTATTTGACCCTGGATATATAATGGAGAACGTACCCCGGGGTTGTGTCTGGAAACCCACCTTTCTTACTTCACCCGCGTGGGCAGCGTTTGACGTCTTTAATCTTACTTTAATCCCTTGTGTCCCATTCGTTCTGATTTTGTTGCTCAATGTTCTCACCGCTAGACACATTTTAGTGTCCAGTCGAGTCCGCAGGGGACTCCGGGGCCTCGGCAATGCAGAGAATCACAAGGATCCAGAGATGGATAACCGAAGGAAATCCATCGTTTTGCTCTTCAGTATATCGGGCAGTTTTATTTTGTTCTGGACGACCATGGTTGTTTATTTTCTGTTTGTCCGTATTACCGTCTTTGATTATGATGATGTTAAGGACATTGAATCGGTGGGATTCATGCTTCAGGTTCTCAATTGCTGCACAAACACATTTATTTATGTGCTGACCCAGGATAAATTCAGAGAGGAGTTAAAGAATGGGGTTAAATATCCACTGCATTCAATTGCAAAAGTATTTAAATAAGTGAAATAGCTGAAGTGTTTCCCACACAATATTTATCGGCGATTGCAATAGAGCTCAAAACATGTTTAATGGATCAATCGATATTGGTACAACATTTTAAGCAAAGTTGCAAATCGATGCTTGCTGTAATATATTCTCCTTAATAAACTGTGTTATGTACCGTCACAGATGTGATTCTTATGTTAAAACTTTTCCTGTTATTAACTGTGAAAATTAAAATAAACGAAGACTGAACATGCCCAGGTAATTCAGCTTCTCTTCTGATGGGAACAATTGTTCTAATGATACACGATGCTGCATCATTCTTCCAGCGGACACTAAATCCATCCAATAAATCATCGTGTGCAACATTAATAATCACCTGGGCATGTTCAGCCCATATCAGGCCAGCCAAAGAAACTGGAGACAAGCATGGCCCGTAAGAGTGTTGTGTAAAAAGGAAGATTGTCAATTGCAGTCACTTTCCTCTCAATGCAACAAACAATATCTGAAATGTACTGCCTTACGACCTTCCACAAGATCTGAGACACTTCCTTCACCAGCAAGTCTTACTTTACCTAATATCTTTAACCAGCAAGACGCAGTTGAAGGCTCTTGTGACAGATATTCTGTTACCAATACACGTTTTCACCCAATGAATGAATGCGCTATGAATCCAGAGATGTATCACGTATTATTTTTGATCAGTTTCACTCGAGCAACTTTCTTCTATCATGAGAACTAGCCTAAAAGCAAAGACAAGGTAGAATTAACCTCACTCCCCATGGGTTGTGCTCTAAAAACCCACCTGCAAACTAAGATGCTTGTGCTCGCTCGATGAGGCAAGAGGCCTGTGCTGAAAATGCAAACAATAAGAGCTATGAAGGAGACGTTCATAAACGTCTAATACCAGGTATATCAGAATCATTACTTATATTGTACATGTAATAGTGGTTCAAATTACACTTAACATTACCTATAACTCAACGTTGCTGTTTTAATTGAGGGACTCAATTCCGATATCGGTTTACAGGCTTAATCAGATCTAATCCAATCATATGCATTTGATCAAAACTACCACTTTTTTTTTACCTTTTTCTCTTAACATTATTTAGGATGTGATAACAGGGCACTTAGAAAATCATAATATGATTAGGCAGGCTCAACATGGTTTTTTGAAAGGGAAATTGTGTTTAGCAAATTTATTGTAGTATATTGAAGATGCAGCAAGCAGGGTAGATGAAGTGGAAGCAGTGGATGTACTATATTTGGATATCCAACAGTCATTCGATAAGGAGCCACTTTAAAGAATGTTATGGAAGATAAAGACTTATTAGGTCGGGGTAAATTACTGGCATGGTTAGAGGATTGATTAACGGGCAGAAAACAGAGAGCAGGGTTAACTGGGTCATTTTTCCGGTTGACAGGCTATAATTATTGGGGTGCCGCAAGGATTATTGTTTGGGCCTCAATTATTTACAATCTAAATTAATGATATACATGAAGGGGCCGAATGTAATGTACTCAATTTTCATGACGATAGAAAGCTAGGTGGGAAAGTAAGTTGTGTGGAAGATACAGAGATCCTGCAAAGTGATATAGACAGGTTATGCAATTGGGCAGTATAATGTGAGGAAATGTGAGGTTATTCACTTTGGTAGGAAGAATAGAAAAAGGGAATACGTTTTAACTGGTGCCAAAATATTGAATGTTGAAGTTCAGAGAGATATAGGTGTTATCGAACAGGAACCTTAGAAGGTCAGCATGCAGGTACAGCAAACAATTAGGAAGGCAAATAGCTTGTTGGTCTTTATTGCAATGGGATGGAGTGCAAAAGTAAGGAAGCCTTACTACCATTGTACAGGGCTTTGGGGAGACCACACCTGGAGTACAGCGCACAATTATGGTCTCCTTAATTGAGGAAGGTTATACCTGCCTTAGAGACAGTGCAACAACAGTTTACTAGATTGATCCAAGAGATGGGAGGATTGTCCTATGATTAGAGTTTGAGTAGATCGGGCCTATGTGGCAACAGTGGAGGCGGTGATGCTACTGAGGCGGAAGTCAGTGGACTTTGTTATAGCGTGACTGATGGTTATAACGCAGAAGCTAGGATCAGAGAGATGCTGAGGGTCATTGGCAGCTCACGGCCAATGTGGGGATTGGTACTGGTGGTTAGGGAACAATATTTGTAAAGTTTGTAAAATTTGACTAAAGATGATGGCTTTTGCCTTGCCAATGTTTGTTTAGAGAAAGTTATGGCTCATTCAAAGCAGGATGTTGGAAAAGTAGTCGGATAACACAGGAAAGGGGGGTCGAGAGAGGAGATGTTAAAACTGGTGGCTTCAATGGACATGTAGAAGAGGATCCCATATCTGGTGATGGATGTTTCAATGGGAAGGAGGTAGATGAGGAAGAAGAGAGGGCTTGGATATGGAGAGATAGAAAATAAACAAAATGGGCGTCCATAAACCTATAAATCTGCCGGATATACTGAAAACCAAAATGATGGATTTCCTTCGGTTCTCCATCTCTGGGTCCTTGTGATTCTCTCCATCGCTGCGACGCCGGAGTCCCCTGCGGACTCTACTGGCCGCTAAAATACATCTGACCGTCAGAGCTTTGAGCAACAAAATCTGAAAGAACGGGACACAAGGGGTTAAAATAGGTGCAACAACTCAAATGCGACCCATGCGTGGGATGGAAAGAAGCTCGGTTGATTGACACAATCCCAGGGAACATAATCAAGTATATTCTTAGGTTCATAAATAAAGTACCAGGGGACAGGATCTAAATAGCCCAGCACACTCACTGTACCGGTAACCACAGTGGCCGTTTTCTCGGTGCAATATTTTGTTTTCAGCTTCTCACAACAAATGGTCACAAATCGATCAATGGTGAAAGCGACTGTGAGCCAGTCAGAAACCGCCGTGGTTGGATAAACCAGGAAGGTAACGAGACTTAACACGGGAGTAATTCTCAGGAATGATTTGGGAAATAATTCAGATACATGCAGCTCAATATGGGATCATTGATGACGGCCAGAAGATCGGTCATTGCCATTCCCACCAGTGATACATTTAGAGTCATAGAGTCATAGAGTAATACAACACGGATAGAGGCCCTTCGGCCCATCGTGTCCGCGCCGGCCATCAAGCCCTGCCTAATCTAATCCCATATTCCAGCATTTGGCCCGTAGCCTTGTATGCTATGGCATTTCAAGTGCACATCCAAATGCTTCTTAAATGTTGTGAGGGTTTCTGCCTCCACAACCCTTTCAGGCAGTGAGTTCCAGACTCCTACCACCCTCTGGGTGAAAAAGTTATTTCTCAAATCCCCTCTAAACCTCCCGCCCTTTACCTTGAATCTATGCCCCCTAGTTATTGACCCCTCTACTAAGGGAAAAAGCTCCTCGGCATCCATCCTATCTATGCCCCTCATAATTTTGTACACCTCAATCATGTCCCCCCTCAGCCTCCTCTGCTCCAAGGAAAACAAACCCAATCTGCCCAGTCTCTCTTCATAGCTGAAGCGCTCCAGCCCTGGTAACATCCTGGTGAATCTCCTCTGCACCCTCTCTAACACGATCACATCCTTCCTGTAGTGTGGCGACCAGAACTGCACACAGTATTCCAGCTGTGGCCTAACCAGTGTTTTATACAGCTCCATCATAACCTCCTTGCTCTTATATTCAATGCCTCGGCTAATGAAGGCAAGTATCCCATATGCCTTTTTTACCACCTTATCCACCTGTTCCGCCGCCTTCAGGGATCTGTGTACTTGCACACCCAGATCCCTCTGACCCTCCATCTTGCCTCGGGTCTTTCCATTCATTGTGTATTCCTTTGCCTTGTTAGTCCCCCCAAAGTGCATCACCTCGCACTTTTCCGGGTTAAATTCCATTTGCCACTGCTCCGCCCATCTGACCAACCCATCGATATCGTCCTGCAGACTGAGGCTACCCTCCTCGCTATTGACCACCCTACCAATTTTTGTATCATCCGCGAACTTACTGATCATAACCTTTACATTCATATCCAAGTCATTAATGTAGACCACAAACAGCAAGGGACCCAGCACCGATCCCTGTGGTACCCCACTGGCCACAGGCTTCCAGTCACAAAAACAACCTTCGACCATCACCCTCTGCCTTCTGCCACTAAGCCAGTTTTGTATCCAATGTGCCAAGGCACCCTGGATTCCATGGGCTCTTACCTTCTTGACCAGTCTCCTGTGCGGGATTTTATCGAAGGCCTTACTGAAATCCATGTATACCACATCCACTGCGTTACCCTCATCCACACACCTAGTCACCCCCTCAAAAAATTCAATCAAATTAGTCAGACATGATCTTCCCTTGACAAAGCCATCTTGACTATCCCTGATTAATCCTTGCCTCTCCAAGTGGAGACAAATTTTGTCCCTCAGGATTTATTCCAATAATTTTCCTACCACTGATGTTAGGCTCACTGGCCTGTAGTTCCCCGGTTTTACCCTACTACCCTTCTTGAATAATGGTACTACATTAGCGGTTCTCCAGTCCTCTGGCACATCCCCTGTGGCCAGAGAGGTCCTGAATATATGTGTTAGAGCCCCCGCAATCTCCTCATTTGCCTCACACAGCAGCCTGGGATACATTTCATCCGGGCCTGGGGATTTATCCATTTTTAGGCCAGCTAAAACCGCCAATACCTCCTCCCTCTCGATGTTAATATGTTTGAGCATATCACAGTCCCCCTGCCCTATTTATATGTCTACATCGTCCTTCTCCATAGTGAGAACAGATGCAAAAAATTCATTTAGAACCCCTCCTACATCTTCCGGCTCCACACACAGATTGCCACTTTTGTCCCTAATGGGCTATATTTTTTCCCTAGTTATCCTCTTACCCTTAATATACTTATAAAACATCTTCGGATTTTCCTATATTTTGCTCGCCAGTGTTATTTCATGGCCCCTCCTTGATCTCCTAATTTCTTTTTTAAGTATCCCCTGCACTTTTTGTACTCCTCTCGGGCTCTCTCCGTCTTTAGCCTTTTGTATCTACCAAAAGCCCTCCTTTTTTTCCTAACCCATTCTCGTATATCCCCTGACATCCAAGGTTCCCTGTGGTTTTTGGAACCACCCTTGACCTTTACGGGAACATGTTGCCATTGTATGATCTCAATCTCCCTTCTGAAAGCCTCCCATTGCTCCGATGCGGATTTTCCTACAAGTAGCTGATCCCAGTCCATTTTGGCCAGATCCTGCCTTATCCTATTAAAATCGGCCTTCCCCCAATTTAGAACCTTTATTTCCGGCCCAACCCTGTCCTTTTCCATGACCACCTTAAATCTTACCATATTATGGTCACTATCAACAAAGTGCTCACCTACTAGCACTTTTTCCACTTGGCCGGCCACATTCCCTAGAATTAGGTCCAGTACCGCCCTCTCTCTTGTAGGACATTCTACATGCAGGCTCAAAAAGCTCTCTTGGACGCACTTTAAGAATTCTACACCCTCTGAGCCTTTCACACTCTGACTATCCCAGTTAATATTGGGGAAGTTGAAATCCCCCATTATTATTACCCTATTATTTGCACATTTCTCTGAGATTTGCCTACATATCTGTTCCTCTATCTCCCCCTGACTGTTTGGAGGCCTATAGTACACTCCCAGCAAAGTGCTTGCCCCCTTTTTGTTTTTAAGCTCCACACATATGGCCTCATCAGAGGACCCTGCTAATATATCATCCCTCCTTACTGCAGTAATTGACTCCTTAATTAATATTGCGACACCCCCTCCTCTTATACCTCCCCATCTGTATAGTTACTGTTGAAATGTGACAACCGCTTTCCACAATTTCCTCTCAGCAAGCTCCCACAAACAGCAATTTGATGACGACCAGATAAACTCTTTTATTGTTATGTTGATTGAGGGATAGATATTGGCCAGGACACCGGGGCTAACTCCTAATCTTCGAAATAGTGGCCATGGGGTCTTTTACCACCAGCTGAGAGAGAAGACGGGGCCTCGGTTTAACGTCTTGTCCAAAAAATGGCAACTCCGAAAGTGCAGCACTCACTCAGCACTGCACTGGATTGTCAGCTTTGATTTATGGGCTCAAATCCCTGGAGTGGGACCTGAACCCACAACCTTCTGACTCAGAGGCGACGGCTAACACTTTATCAGCTCTCAGCTGGTGTGACGTTTGTAAATAATAGCCTGAATGCTACTTGACAGAAGCTCAGTGTAGTGGAGAAAATGAGGTAATGGGGAAGTAGGAAGAATGGTATAATGCAAATAGACAAGACCACCTTCAATTTCTCCATCGGGAACCAAGCTATATGTGAGTGCCAGACTCTATCATGTGTCTCACTCTTGAGAGCTCCAAGCAGTAATGGCCCAGAAATTCGGGTCGGGGGCTTCCCGCGGGTGCAAGCCCCCGACCTGCACTTACCTAGCGCGCCGGCCGCTGAGCTGAGGGCCCCCGTGGGATTCCGATCCTGGGCCTCCTCCAACTGCCAGCGCGCAGTGCTTGCGTATCCCAGGGGCGCAGTTAGTTCGAAGCGTCCCCTGAGATCACGTGGGCCATGGGGAACCAATCAGAGCAGGGAATGCCCATTCATAAGTTTGACAGGAAGAGCTGTCAAAACTTATAAATACTACGGGCCCCAAAACATCGCTAAATCTTCAAATAATTTTTTTTTAAATCACATTTTTTAAATAAACGATAAATTACATGAAATAACTATTTTAAACAATAATATACATTTTTGAAAAAAATAATTTTATTTTCTAACGGGGCTTAAAATAAACTTACCTTGCTTTAAAGTATTTTAAAATAATAAACCTGTGGAAAAAATGTTTTAATTTTAATTAATTCACCACTTTCCTTGTTAAAAGCAGGCCTTGTGCCTGCTTTTTATGTGTAACTTCTGGAGACTTACCCTCCTGGGAAAACCTGCCAAAAAACGTAAGTTCGATGCGCACGCATTGCCTCTCCGGCGCGCACGTTTGACCTCTGAACATCTTCATTCAGGGGAATGGATGTGCCGGTTTCCTGCGCATTCGCAGTGCATGCAGGAAACCGGCACTTCCATTGGGCTTATGGGTGAGTACCCCGTGCATACTCAACCGTGGAGACCCGAATTTCTGGGACAATTATATAATGAGATACTTTAACAACAGTTCTATATATGGATATTCCCAATCTTATAATGAAACTATACAACTCTCATGCTGCATTCAGATAATTTCATAGTAACGTAGGAATAGGAGTAGGCCACTGATCCCCACACACCTGTTTCACCATTTTATTAGATCATAGCTGATCTGTACCTGGACACCATCTATCCGCCTTGGTTCTGTATCCCATAATATGATTACTTATTAAAAATCAATCAAAGCTAGTTTTCAAATTTCAATACAAAAAGCCTCAGCTATCTCGTGGAGAGAGCTCCTGATTTCCATTTTAGTGTGAAGAAGTGCGTCATGGCATCACCCCTAAACGACTTAGCTTTAATTTAAGGATATGGCCCCTTTGTGCTGGACTGCCCCCACCAGAGGAAATAGTTTCACTCTATCTCCCCTATCATCATCTAAAACACCTCAATTAGATCACCCATTAGCCTTGAATACTTAAGGGTACACAAGCCTAACAATTGCAACCTGTCCGCATAATTTAAACCTTTCAGTACCGGTGTCATTCTGGGGAATCTGCACTGCTCGCCCTCCAAGCCCAATATTTAATTCCTGATGAAGGGTCATCGACCTGAAAGGTTAACTCTATTTCTCTCCTCATAGATGCTGACCTGCTACGTATCTCCAGCATTTCCTGTTTTTTATTCAGCTTTCCAGCATTCAGCTTTCTGCCCCCCTGCCATCTGGGAGACACTACAGATGCATTCGCACCAGAACGACCAGACTTAGGAACAGCTTCTTTCCCAGGGCTGTCATCCTACTGAACTCCGCAAATAAACTCTAAAGCCTGCACATCTGCCAATGCACTTTATTATGTTTATGTTTATGTATTACAAGCCAAATGAATGTTGAATGTTTAAATGTCTTAATTTAAATGTACACTATCGGGAGCCGCAAGCCTACATTTCATTGTACTGCACTTGTGCACTAAAAATGACAATAAAGTTGATAATTATTATTATTATTATTATTATCTGCAGTATTTTCTGTTTGATTTAATTCCTGATGCCCGGCGCCCAGACACTGATAAAAGTGCTGTGAATGTAAGCAAAAAGAGTTGGTGGATCATGTTTTCTCCGTGAGTGAAAGAAATGTTCATATCATCAGAATAGCAGGATGTTAGCATTGGTGGAAATTTTAATTACACGGTGGAATGCTTCAATTTCAGTGGCAGTGAGGCGATGGTACTTGGCAAGTGCCAAGATAATGTTCATAACAGAGAATGGGGAAACGCAATTTGCAATGAGCACAGAATAACGTCGAAGTGAGGTCTTCTGGACGGAGTTAAATTCTACAAGGTGTTTCCTCTTGGGTGCTTCATATCAACTCCCGTAGGTTCGGTGCAAGATCGACTTGAACCCTGTTTATGCTGTAATCATTATGAGTAATGCACCAGAATTATAGCAATTGATAGGTGTATGCCTATGCAGCGATAATCCTTAACATTTGAGACTCCTGAAGATGTCCCATATAGATAAAAAAAATAGTTTTAAAAATCAAGTAATATTCTTTAGCTGCATGTTGCTTTCTTTGTGCTCATAAATTTACTTGGTAGCACACCAACTAACTATCAAAACAATGCGAAGTTACTGTATTCCTTGCCTGCAGAGCAGCATCCGAACAGCTTAATAAGCCACACTTTGGACATATGCTCGCGTTCAGTTTACCAAAGTTCTTGTTTGCTAACAAGCTGTATGAACGTATTCTGGATGATTCACACATAGGTGAGACTCCTAAACCAAAAGGGCAGTTTGTGGCAACGTCAATTTGCAGGTAACAGTTGGTTAGTAAAATACGACATTGGATCTCAACACATTCAGTAAGCCGACTCGTTGTTTTCCAGGCCCTGCGCTAATCAATTCCTAGGGGACGTTTTCTCTGTATCTTACTGGGACATACTCATTAAGATGAGGTAGGAACGTGCATTGCATTGCATTCGACGAGTTGGTTCGTGTCAGTAATTTTATTGAGAATGATCGAAGGAAGGAAGGATGGAGGAATGAAGGGAAGGAGACATAATGGAGCAAGTTAGAGAGGGAGTGAGGCAGGCAGAAAGAAACGGAGGAAAGGAGTAAAGACTTTGTGATGTAATTCTGGCATCAAGGTTGAATAATATGAATTGCATGTTTGGGTTGCTAGCTTGAAGGCTTAGGGGGTAAATGGTTTGGTTTGTGCCTCTCCATAGCTCGAAACCCCAAGTGCTCATGCGCGGTGCCGCTAACGCCTCCCGTGAAATTCAGCAGGAGGTAAATGGCGGTGGCAGCCAGTACCAGCCCGCGCCGTTGCACCACCGGTGATGACGTCATCGCCGCGTACAGTGCCCAAATGGGTGCCACCCAATTTGGTTATAACTTTGAGATTTATGCTGTCTGAGGTGTTGCCTGACTGATCACCAGGTTGACCATTAAAATCAATGGATATTAACGCATCAGATGCTTAATGCGTTCGTCCAAATAATCTTCTCTCAGATATTTAAACGGAAACGGATAATCAACTTTAAATGTTCAAGATTTCCATTGGGGGAAAAATTCATTTGGTTGTGGCTCCCGTTAGCGCCTTAAGAGGGCGCTAATGGGACGCATCTAGCGCCCGGGCGCGGCACTGCCCACGCCTCCCGCAAAATTCAGCGGGCGCTTCCTGGTGGCGCTAACCAGTACCGCCCTGCCGCGCTGTGCTGCTGGCGATGACGTCATTGGTGTGCGCAGCACCCCGCTTACGCCCCCGCCATGAACTTCGGGTGCGCCCCCTGACTTACCGCTTGAAGCTAAGTCCGATGGGGTCAGGGGACGTACCTGCGGCCGGGGAGGCGCAATTTAAAGGTGAGGTGCGGGGCGGCCATTTTTGTTGCTGGCTGCCTGCCAGCACCTTCCTGCGCTCCCAACCCAGACCTCCTGAAACGCCCCCCCCTGAAATGCGCTCCAAGAACCCGGCACTTCTCTTGAGTGCCGGGCTCTTTTGCCTGCACTCCCGATCCCCGGGGACCCAGCTGATCCCCGGGGGCCCAGCTGGGCCCCGGGTCACGCTGCACAATGCCCCTCCCCTTAAAGAAGGGGAGGAAGGCCTGCAAAACTGCAGCGCGACGTGCCACAGCGTGTGGCGCTGCGGCACATAACGCCGCAATATTGACACACAGTGCCCCAAGAGGGATGCGGGGTGCTTCCAGAAGCGCCCTACTTCCATCTTGGGGCGCAACCACTCAATTTCCGGTGCGGGGATGCTAATTTTTCCAGGGCGGTACTTTTAGCACCCCGGCGAAGTTAGCGGCCCAATTGAGCCGCTACTCAATTTTTAGCCCTTTAAACTGTTCCCGTTGGCAGAAGAGTCGAGAACCAGAGGACACAGATTTAAGTGATTGGCAGAACAGCCAAAGGCGACATGTTAGGATGTGGAATGCACTGATTGAAAGGGTGGTGGAGGCAATTTGAACCATGGCTTTCAAAAGGGAATTTGATAATTACTTGAAGGAAAAAAAATACAAGGCTATGGGGAAAGGACAGGAGAGTGGGACGAGCAGAAGTGCTCTTGCAGGGAGCCGACACGGGCTCGAGGGGCCAAAAGACCTCCTTCTGTGTGGTGACCATTCTATTCTAAATTGCAGCCATCTTTGATGAAGGATAAAAAGGAGAAAGGTTCTGTTGTTTGCTTCTTCTGACAGCTAATTCAATAAAGCCCATAATATCTGATTTTTCCATTGTCCCCGAAATATGGTCAGTGAGCCTTCATGTCAAGTGTTTGAACCTCAGTGATGTGCCAATATTGGCCTTGTTCCACATAAAAGAATTGTGACACTTTGAACATCCTCACAATTATTAAACACTAGAATCAGCGACTCGATGGGTTATGCTTCCCACAGGATCATGGTTGAACAGTGAATCTTGCAGAGTAATGCAATTTGGTGAGATGAGAGACTGAGCGATCCTCCCTGTGCCTTTAACATCGAAGCAGGCATGGCGAAGATAAATCGGAAAGCACTGATTAAAGTTGAACATTCCTTTTTTTGTTCATTCATGGGTTGTGGGTGTCGCTGACAGGGCCAGCATTTACTGGCCATCCTGGACTGAGAAGGTGGTGGCGAGCCGCCTTCTTGAAAAGCTGCAGTCCAGGATACTTCTTTGATGCGGTTTGGTACAAATGAGTGGCTTGCTAGGCCATACTCAGAGAAGCACGTGAGATTCAACCATGATTTTGTTGGTCTGGAGTCACATATAGGCCAGACCAGGAAAGGACGGCAGATTTCCTTTACTAAAGGACATTAGTGAAACAGATGCTTTTTTTTACAACTATCCGGTAGTTTCATAGAAACATAGAAGATAGGAGCAGGCGTTGGCCATTCTGCCCCTCCAGCCTGCTCCGCAATTCAATGCAATCATGGCTGATCATCCAAATTCAGTACCCTGTCCCTGCCTTCTCCCCATATCCCTTCATCACTTTAGCCTTAAGAAACATATCCAACCCCTTCTTGAATATGTTTAATGAATTGACCTCTACTGCCTTCTGTGGTAGAGAATTCCACAGGTTCACCACTCTGGGTGAAGAAATTCTTTCTCGTTTCTGTCCTAAATGGCTTGCCCCTTATCCTTAGACTGTGACCCCTGCTTCTGAACTCCCCGTCCATCAGGAACATCCTTCCTGCATCTAGTCTGTCCAGTCCTGTCAGAATTTTATAAGTTTCAATGCGATCCCCTCTCATTCTTCTAAACTCCAGCGAGTATAAGCCCAATCGACCCAATCTCTCCTCATACATCATTCCTGCCATCCCAGGTATCAGACTGATGAATCTTCGCTGAACTCCTTCCATGGCAAGAACATCCTTCCTCAGATAAGGCGACCAAAGCTGCGCACAATACTCAAGGTGTGGTCTCACCAAGGCCCTGTACAACTGCAGCAAGACATCCTTGTTCCTGTACTCGAACCCTCTCACTACGAAGGCCAACTTACCATTTGCCTTCTTAACCGCCTGCTGCACCTGCATGCTTACCTTCTGCGACTGGTGCACAAGGTCACCCAGGTCTCGTTGCACTTCCCCTTCTCCCAATCTGTTGCCATTCAGATAAAAAGCTGCCTTTCATGGTCATCATTACTGCTACTAGTTCTTTATTCAGATTTATTGAATTAACATTCCCCAGCTGCCATGGTGGGATTTGAACTCTCAGTCTACTGGCCCTGGATAACTAGTCCAGTAACATAACCACTATGCTTCCATACCCTAAATGTGACAGTTGAAATCATCAGTGTACTGAACGCTGCAAATTCAAATGTCTGTCTGGGCAATATCCATCTGTTTCTCGCCTGCCTTTGCTTTGCAAACTAATGTGAGGATCCAGATGAAACCCACTTTAATAACAGCATATTATGTGGAGTTTTTTTTTAAAAGGCAAGGGTGCAAATGATGAAAATATTATTGTGTTTGCTATGGTTTCCTAATTTACTTGCGAAACTACTTGCTGACGATTACGAAACTTCTTTGTTCGTTTATCGTTATGTTGCAGATGTTTACCCTCAGTTGGTTCACATGGAGAACTAGCAATGTTTTTCTCATTTGTGAATATGATGTTTAGGGTCTTGGAGTGGTTCAGTTTATATTCTTGATAGGTAACACATTTGTTGTTATGAAACAAAGAAAAACTTGCATTCCTATAACGCCTTTCACGATCATGTCCAAAAGTGCTTCATCATCAATGTAGGAAACGCGTCAGCCAATTTGCGCACAGGACACTCCCACAAACAGAAATGTGACAATGACCTGATAATCTGAAATTTTTTTAGTGATGTTGATTGAGGGATAAATATTGGCCCCAGTACACCGGGGATAACACCCCTGCTCTTCTTCGAAATAGTGCCTTGGGATCATTTAAATCCGCGCGACAGAGCAGACGGGGCATCGGTTTAATGTCTCATCCGAAAGACGGCACCCTCGACATGGCAGCAGGGGAGTGAGCAGATGAGTTTATGTGCACAAATAAGCATATCGTGTCCCCCAATAATATTTTTGATGTTCACATGAGGTAGTGGGACAGCAGGGATATGTGTTCATCATTGTAGATGGTGAGCGGAAACACATTGATGGCAGCCTTGCGCAATCCTGGCTCTCACCACAACAACTGTGGATGAGCAGGTCTTGGGTGAGTTATGCAGAGAGTACTAAGTTCTAAACAGTGCTCCGAGCCAGTTATTGTTCCGGCTTAATAAGGGTGCAAAGTCTAGGGGGTAGAAATAATCTTTGCTGGTCGTGTAATTAAACATATCCAGTAAAAGTTTTGGGCATAGAAATTGACTATCGCCCCATTTGGGGTGCCAGCCTCGCCAGGGCGCTAAAAGTAGCGCCCCAGAAGCCTCGCGGCCGCCTGCCGGAAATTCAGTTGTTGCGCCCCAGAGGGAAGCGCGACGCTGCTGGAAGGCGCCCCGCATCCCTCTTGGGGCGCTGCAGCTGAATATCGCTGTGGCACGTCGCACTGCAGTACTGCAGGCCTTCCTCCCCTTCTTGAAAGGGAGGGGCTTTGTGCAGCGCGATCTGAGGCCCAGCTGGACCCCCGAGGATCGCGAGTGCCGGCAAAAGAGCCCGGCACTGAGGAGAAGTGCTGGGCTCTTGGAAAGCAGTCAGCAATCCGCAGGGGCTGGGGGGCTCAGGAGGCCGGGGACAGCAGCGCGGAGAGGTGCTGGCAGGCGGCCAGCAACAAAAATGGCAGCCCTCCGCACCTCTCTTTCAATTAGCACCTCTACCGCCGCAGGTAGGCCCCCCTGAACTGTTCGCACATAGCGTCCGGCGTTAAAGCAGGTGGCGCATCTAAATATCGGGATCGGGGCGTCAGCTGGGCGCTGTGCACACCGATGACGTCATCAGTAGTGGCGCCACGCTAACGGCTAGTGCCACCATTAGAGTCCCGCTGAATTTAGCGGGAGGCACGGCCAGTGGCTTACGACCCACATCGCGCCCTCTTAAGGTGCTAATGGGTGGCGCAGCCCACGGACTTTCTAGGCCTTGCTATTTTCCGCAGACACGGCAGCAATGCATTTTCAGGGTTTTGTTTTCCGCTCCATCCCTTATATGCTCGTTAGGATTTTGACCTACAGCCATGCATCATAACTTTATTAATTGGAGAGTAAAGAGCAACTTGAGTTCAGAATGATTTAAAATAACCAAAAATATACTAGTTTTGGTCAAATAAAGACTTGCACTTGCATAGCGCCTTTCATGACTTCTGGACGTACTAAAGCGCTTTACAGCAAATGAAGTACTTTTGCAGTGTATCCACTGTTATAATGTAGGAAACGCGGCAGCCAATTTGCGCACAGCAAGCTCCCACAAAGAGAATTTTTTTCCACTCATTTATCATTTAAAAACTTTTAAAACAGTTAAGTTTATTTTACAGGCCCATAAAAAACTAATTATTTTTCGCAAAAGATAAAATTTTTGTTTAAAATATTTAATTTATTGTCATTTCAACTCATTTTAAAAATGTGATTTAAAAAAGAATGTATTTAATGTTTTACTGTGTTTTGGGGGTGATCGCCATTCATTTATTTAAAGATCTATCTGTCAAGTGTATGAAGGGAGAGTCCCTTCTCCTATTGGCTCCCCATGGCCCAAGTTATCCCAGGGACGTTTGCGAAACGCATGCGCCTCTGAGCTACGTGGACCCTGCACATTTCGAGTTTGGAGAGGCCCAGGAATGGAAGTGTACGCACCTTGGGAGCCCTCAGGTAAGTCTGTAGATTTTTTCCAAATCGGAGGCCTCCGCATGCAGGAAGCTTCCAATCGGAAAATACAGCCCAATTCTCTCTTTGACTGGATTTCCATTTTAATTACAAATATCAATCAAACCCACCATATACCTGTGGGCTCTTGCAGTCGGATGCTTTACTTTACATTTTTACTGTTTGCTTCAGTTAAATTTGGTATTGCTCGCGCATTTTTTGGCCGTTAACATATTTAAGCCTTTCAAATGAGATGAGTTTTGCCATCTCTGCTGAACCAGGCAGACCATCTGAAGTGTGTTACTGAGTCCTTGTTTGCATTACAGATGACACAAAGCTGGGTGGGCGTGTGTGCTGTGAGGAGGATGCCGAGAAATTACAGGATGATTTGGACAGGTTGGGTGATTGGGCAGAAGCATGGCAGATGCAATATAACGTGGATAAATGTGAGGTTATCCACTTTGGTGGCAAAAACAGGGAAACAGATTATTATCTGAATGGCAATAGATTGGGAGAAGTGGAAGTGCAACGAGACCTGGGTGTCCTTGTGCACCCATCGCTGAAGGTAAGCATGCAGGTGCAGCAGGCGGTTAAGAAGGCAAATGGTATGTTAGCCTTCGTAGTGAGAGGGTTTGAGTACAGGAACAAGGATGTCTTGCTGCAGTTGTACAGGGCCTTGGTGAGACCACATCTAGAGTGTTTTGTGCAGTTTTGGTCGCCTTATCTGAGGAAGGATGTTCTTGCCATGGGAGGAGTTAAGTGAAGATTCACCAGGCTGATACCTGGGATGGCAGGAATGACGTATGAGGAGAGATTGGGTCGATTGGGCTTGTACTCGCTGGAGTTTAGATGAATGAGTAGGGATCTCATTGAAACTTTTAAAATTTTGACAGGACTGGACAGACTAGATGCAGGAAGGATGTTCCCGATGGTCGGGGAGTCCCGAACCAGGGGGGCCAGTCTAAGGATAAGGGGTAGACCATTTAGGTCAGAAATGAGGAGGAATTTCTTCACCCAGAGAGTGGTGAACCTGTGGAATTCTCTACCACAAAAGACAGTAGAGGCCAATACATTAAATATATTCAAGAAGGAGTTGGATATATTTCTTAAGGCTAAAGGGATCAAGGGGTATGGGGAGAAAGCAGGGACCGGGTACTGAATTTGGATGATCAGCCATGATCGCATTGAATGGCGGAGGAGGCTTGGGGGCCGAATGGCCTACTCCTGCTCCTATCTTCTATGTTTCTACATTTCTATTAATACAAGTACTGAGTTATTCATTATAGGTTTATAATTTGAAGGTGCAAATGTACAATGGTGGATGTGCACAGCGTGTCCACCTATCGTGGTATCAGAAAGAGGTGGCATTTCCTTCATCTATCTTTTTAAACATTAGCCCGAGCTTCTGCAACCTTTGAAGATGTGAGTGTAGCAATGCTTTCATTAGTTGTTGCATATAAGCCTACTGATGTATGAATGTTCTTTTAGATGTATTCCCTGAGCTGTATATTTTTTACAGGGCTTCACATGGGAAAAAAACATCTTCCCCGCACTTTTGTGTTGCAGTTTCCTTTCCTTCGCGCTTGGTCCTGCAACCTCGCCCTTCGCTAAAAACATTCATTTCATCCTCTTTCGTTCTCTCTAATTATCCTTCATCCCTCTGCACCCCTCCTCTGCCCCTTGTTCTCCCCTCTCTCCAACTCCTTGCTTATTCCTCTCCCCTTGCACTCACCCCCCTACCACACCCACGACTCCTAGAAACCCATCTTCACCCTCCCTCTATCCTTATCCTCTCACATTGCTCCCCTCCCTTACTTATCTAGCTACCATCCTCCTCTCCCACCAGCAATCAGTGCTCCGCCTCCACCTTCATTCGCTGTCCCTTTCTCCTCTCCCTTTTCCCTCTTCATTTCACACCATCCTACGCTCCTCCAGTTCATGCCACTTCCTTCAATGCCTCTCCTCTTCACATCTAAGTTATTTGCTTCAACCGCCTCCTGTTGTAGCGAGACATACATTCTATCCATTTTTGAGTAAAGGAATGTCCCCTTGTTTCGCTATTGGATGTATTACTCCACATTCTTGGCCTGAACACTTCCCTTTGCAACTGGACCCTGGACATCCTAACTAACAGACCCCAGTCTGTCAAATTAGGTAACCACACCTCCCCCACCGACCCTGAACACGGGGGCCCCACAAGGATGTGTGCTGAGCCCCTCCTCTACTCCCTCTTCACCCACGACTGTGTGGCTGTTCATGGTTCCAACACCATCATCAAGTTTGCGGATGATACCATGGTGGTAGGCCAGATCACCAACAAGGATGAGTCAGCCTACAGGGAGGAGATCCAGCATCTCTTGAAGTGGTGCGCCGATAACGACCTGGCCCTTAACATCAAGAAAACCAAGGAAATCATTGTGGACTTCAGGAAGTCAAAAGGTGGAAGTCACACCACCGTCCACATCCATGGGGCTGTGGTGGAAAGGGTGGACAGCTTTAAGTTCTTCGGAGTCCACATCATGGAAGACCTCTCCTGGTCCCTCCGTACCTCCTCTTTGGTAAAGAAGGCCCAGCAGCGCCTATATTTCCTAAGGAGGCTGAAGGGATGTAACCTGTCACCCCTCATCCTCTCTAACTTTTACCGCTGCACAATAGAGAGGATCCTGACGAACTGTATCACAGTGTGGTATTGCAGCTGTAGCTCCTAAGATCGGAAAGCCCTGCAGCGGGTAGTCAAAACTGCCCAACGCACTACCGGCACCCGGCTGCCGACCATAGGGAACATCTATCAGAAACGCTGTTTACGGAGGTCACTGACCATCATCAAAGACCCTACCCACCCCAGCCACAGTTTGTTCACCCCGCTGCCATCTTGGAGACGCTACAGATGCATTCGCACCCGAACGACCAGATTTAGGAACAGCTTCTTTCCCAGGGCTGTCATCCTACTGAACTCTACAAATAAACTCTAAAGCCTGCTCATCTGCCAATGCACTTTATTATGTTTATGTTTATGTATTACAAGCCAAATGAATGTCGAATGTTAAATGTCTTAATCTAAATGTACACTCTCGGGAGCCGCTAGACTACATTTCGTTGTACTGCACTTGTGCACTAACAATGACAATAAAGTTGATTATTATTATTATTGTTATTATTATAATCTATTTTGTTTTTGATCTCCCGCAAGTGGAAACCTAATTTCACATTTACCCTGGACAAATGATTCATAATTATAATGACCTCGATCAGATCACCTTTAAAACTTCTCTGTTCCAAAGAAAAGAGTCTAAAGCTGTTCAATCTTTCCCGAATGCTGTAATCTCATTTATGTTACCATCTTGTAAATATTTTGATCATTTTTTCCACTAATTCTGTGGCCTTATCATAATGTGGAGGTCTGATCTGTGCGGCGTGAACAAGGTCCTAAAAAGGTTCAACATAACTTCACTAATTTGGAACACTATTCCCCTGAAATAAATCCCAGTGCTCTTTTAGCAGTTTTAATTATTTTGCTGATCTGTGATGCTGCATTTAATTATATGTTCACCTTTACCACTAGTTCATTGTACTCTTCGCCACATTCAAGTTCTTATATTACACGGAATAGGTGACATTTCTATCAATGCATCACATCACATTTATTTATATTAAAGTGAATTTGACACTTATCTTCCAAGTCTACAATTTTTCTAGACTGTATTATGTTAATACAATACTGACGTCATCTTATTGTATTTGCATATTTAATTAAATCTGACATTGCAAAAACAAAAAGAAACTTTCAAGACAACAAAAAGTTTACTCGCTACATTATTCATGTTACAGATTTGATAAACTGTTTCCTTCACTTATTGAAAACTATATGCAGCCAGTGAGGTATTTAAGAGGAAGATATTTTGAACACCCGTAGATAGTTAACACACCATTTCACAAATCTCTCATCTCCGAAAATGAGCCACTGCATTATTCCAAAAAATGCAGCAAGTAATTCAGTTAATCCGAAGTACATTGTGCCCTCTCAGAGCAATAATGCATTTTGCTAAATCTCTCCCTGTCTCTCTCTCTCTCTCTCTCTCATATCTTAATTAATCCTTGAATGACTACATTGTTGAAAATGTATTATCATTGATATCCAGTATTGATTAACAGGCACGTTCTCTGAGCAACAGATTAATTTTGTTGTCTGTAATTGATTAGAGGGGATATGACTGATTCGATCATTTAAAACGGTATATAGCTTATTTTCCCAGGAAATAGACTACTGATGGCCGAATCCTTAAAATGTTCTCGGTCCCGAGGGCACTTCTACAAATGTATATCCTTCCTAAGGGCAGCACGGTGGCATAGTGGTTAGCACTGTTGCCTCACAGCGCCAGGGACCCGGGTTCAAATCCGGCCTCGGGTGACTGACTGTGCGGAGTTTGCACATTCTCCCCGTGTTTGCATGGGTTTCCTCCGGGTGCTCCGGTTTCCTCCCACAGTCCAAAGATGTGCAGGTTAGGTTGATTGGCCATGATAAAAATTGACCCTTAGTGTTAGGGGGGATTAAATACGTGGGGTTACGGGGATAGGGCTTGGGTGGGTTGCCTGTCGGTGTAGGGACCGGGTGCTAGGGTTTGGATGATCAGCCATGATCTCGTTGAATGGCGGAGCAGGCTCGAAGGGCCGAATGGCCTACTCCTGCTCCTATCTTCTATGTTTCTATGTTACATCTAATAAATAGGCATTTTCAAGCGTAAATATTGTTTATTGTTCCAGCTTCATGCAAATCGAAATTAAAACATTGCTTTCAAGCTTTTTTAATCAACTGCTTCGCATCGTAAATGTCACATATGATAAGAGATGCCCACAGCATTAGAACAAAAGGAATAGGAGCAGGTGTAGGACATTTGGTCCTTCGAGCCTGCTCTGTCATTCAATAAAAGCATGGCTGATCTTTTACCTTACCTCCACTTCCCTGCACTATCCCCATATCACTTGATTACCTTAATATTCAACAATCTATCGATCTCTGTCTTGAATATACTCAAAGACTGAACCTCCACAGCCGTCAGGTTTAGCGAATTCCAAAGATTCACCACTCCCTGAGTGAAGAAATGTCTCCTCATCTCAGTCCTGAATGGCCGACCTCTTATTCTGAGACTGTGACCCCTGGTTGTAGACTCGCCAGCCAGGGGAAACCTCCTCCCTGCATCAACCATGTCAAGTCCTGTAAGAAATGTGTATGCTTCAATGAGTTCACCTTTCATTTTTTCTAAACTCTAGATAATATAGGACGAATCTACTCAATCTCTCCTCATAGGACAATCCTCCCATCCCTGGAAACAGCCTGGTGAAACTCCGTTGCACCCCCTCTAAGGGAAGTATATCCGTCCTCCTTGAAGGAGACCAGCACTGTCCAGAATGCTCCAGGTGTGTTCTCACCGGGGCCCTATATAATTGCAGTAAGACGTCTTTACTTTTATACTCAAATCCTCTTGTAATAAAGGCCCTCATACAATTAGCTTTCCTAATTGCTTGCTGTACCTGCATGTTGACTTGCAGTAATTATTGTACAAGGACACCCACATTTCCCAATCTCGCGCCATTTAAAAAATACTCTGCTTTTCTATTTTTCCTACCAAAAGGAATAACTTCACAAATTTCCACGTTATATTGCATTTGCCATATTCCTGCCAACTCATTCGCCTGTGTATATCCCCTTGGTGCCTCCATACATCATCCTCACATCATCCATTCCATGTTATGATTGAAGCAATTAGTATAAAACATGTTGCTACATGTAACAGCTTGCATGTGAAAAGCATGCAATCCTTTATACCTACTAAAAAAAAACATGCTGAGCTAAAAAATAATGAGGCAATATAGTTGTAGATTTTTGTGTTTACCACTAGGGCATTAAGCATGTTCTGGGCAAAGCAGAAAATTGAAAATCCAGCGGGGTGAATCGCCTGTAATAGAAACCACCTCATTTTCTATTTTGATATTAATGGAAAGGAACTCTGGCCAGTTCTGTCGGAGTTGTGCATAATATTCTGCCGGAATTTCGAGCCTGCCGTTCGCCCCGGTCATGCTTAATCTCCAAGCATTAATTACGAAAATCGCGACCCTACTCCCACCATCCATCCCGAGAAAGCAGTTGTCTCCACAGGTCTTGGTGAGTAACATATATCAATGCTGCTGAGAACTTTTATTTCTTTTTCACTTCGGCATACACAATGCTTTCTGCAGCAGTGGCCAAGGCAGCTTCTTTCTGGTTCAGAGCTTCCATATTCAAAGTAGCATAGGTGAGTTCCTGGTGGTCGCTCTCTGGTACATCAACAGACGCTCCCTGTGAAGAATAACATGAAAAAATGGCAGAAGTAGATAATGTACAGATAATGTGTTTCTTTCCTCCTCTCCAACTCTCGTCGCCTCTCCATATCAATCTTTTTCTCTCTGTCTCACTTCCTCTGCCTCGCTCTCTCTCTCTCTCTCTCTCAGCTATCTTACTCTCCATCTGGCTCTCTGCCTTTGACTGTCTATCATTCTCTGTGTCGCTGTGTCTCACTGCAGTTTCTCTCTCTCTTTCTCTCACTCTCTGTTTCTGTGTCTGTCTCTCTTGGAGTCTGTCTGTCTGTCCCTTTTGTTTCTCACACCTCTGACTCTCGTTCGTTCGTCTGTCTGTTCATTCTGTCTGTCTGTTCATATTGTCTGGTCAGTCTGTCTGTCTCTCTGTTCGTTCTGTCTGTCTGTCTGTCTGTTTATCTGTCTGTCTGTCTGTGTGTCTGTCTTTCTGTCTGTCTGTGTTTCTGTCTGTCTATCATTCTGTCTGTCTGTCGTTCTGTCTGTCTGTCGTTCTGTCTGTCTGTCGTTCTCTGTCTCTCGTTCTCTTTCTGTCGTTCTCTGTCGTTCTGTCTGTCATTCATTCTGCCTGTCGTTCTGCCTGTCGTTCTGCCTCTCTGTCTACCTATATATATTTCTATCTATATATCTATCTGTCTGTCTGTCTGTCTATCTATCTATAAATGTATCGATCTCTATCTCTGTGTCCATCTGTTCTTCTCTCGGTCTTGTCTTTCTCTCTCCTTCTCTCTCACTCACTCTCTATCTCGTTCTTTCACTCTCGCACTCTCCCTCGCTCACTATTCTGTAAGTTTCCGACTCTCTCTACAGGAGCCAGCTTATCGGTGTTTGCAAAGCAAGAGGCGTAATGATTGGTATTTGAGAAAAATTGAACTTACGTTTTTGTCAGGATCTAAAGGAAGATTCGCAGTCTCATCTGAAAAGAAGGACATTTATTTTGTGAAGTCTCTGCCTGTTTTTCCAGTGAGTTTCAAAGGGCTAGAATGCCAACTGGCTGCTCGGGCAGACAACTGCCGTTGCCATGCTTTATAGCAAATGCCTAGTTACTAAATTCCTTTAAAATCAGTTGATGGGCAGTTCATCCCCGCACTGAAAATCTTCCCCGATATTAAAAAATGTCCTCACTAATCACTCATTACCACAAATTTAGCGCAAAATTTAAATCATGTTTAGATATTTGTCTTTACCTAATGGGTAATAACAATCACAAGGCCACATTTCAGAAAGCAAAATATCACAACAAGTATAACATGGCACTTCATTTCAAAGGAAGGGAAATCTGGCGGGTTAGGTTACAAGCAGGGATCAGTGTTGGGGCCTCAGCTATTTACAATCTATATTAATGGGCGAATGAAGGGACCAAGAGAAAACAGGGAGGGGGAGAAGTATGTTTCTGGAGGTACTCACAACTATGAAATTAATTAATTCAGATGAAGTCCGTGGTCAGGGACAGGATGGTGTGACTATAAGTGAGGCAGGTACGGGGATCCAGGAGGTAGTGTTGAAGGAGCCGCAGCCCTTGCTCTTGTCAAACAGGTTCGAGGTACTTATTCCCTGTGAGGGATGAAACGGGGACTGCAGGGAGGATGAGCAACCTGGCCACAGCACCGTGGAACAGGGGGCCATTCAAGTGAGGGGAGTAAAAAGAAATGTTGTAGTGGTAGGGGATAGTATCATTAGGGGGATAGATAGGGTTCTCTGCAGTCGAGGGCGGGAGTCCCGAAGGCTGTGTTGCCTGCCCGGTGCCAGGGTTAAGGACATCTCTTCTGCGCTGGAAAGAAACTTGGAGTGGGAGGGGGAGGATCCAGTTGTCGTGGTCCATGTTGGTACAAACGACGTAGATAGGCAAGGAAGAAGGTTCTGTTAAAGGAGTATGAGCAGCTAGGGGTCAAATTAAAAAACAGGACCTCAAGGGTAATAATCTCTGTATTATTAACTGAGCACGAGCGAATTTGGCTAGGATAAATAAAATTAGAGAGTTAAATGTGTGGCTCAACGACTGGTGTGGGAAAAATGGGTTTTGCTTCTTGGGACACTGGCACCAGTACTGGGACAGGAGGGAGCTGTTCCATTGGGACGGACTTCACTTGGCCAGTGCTGGGACTAGAATCCTGGCGAAACATATAACTAGAGCTGTAGAGAGGGCTTTAAACTAATTAGTGGGGGGAAGATTTCTAGAGAGCAAATAATAAAAATGACAACGGAGAAGGCTATAGACTTAGGTAGCAGTGGGGGAATTAAAAACCAGAGCGTGTCAGAAAGGGACAGAAGGTATGGAGTAAAAGATACAGTAGTAAAAGGGGAAAAAGCAGGAACTAAGTGTCACAAAACGTATTTGAAATTTCTTTATCTGAATGCACGTAGCATTTGTAACAAAATGGACGAGTTAATGGCACAAATAACTACATATGGGTATGATCTGGTGGCCATTACAGAAACATGGCTGCAGGGTGACCATGACTGGGAATTAAACATACCAGGCTATTTAACAATCAGAAAGGACAGGCAAAAAGGAAGGGGAGGTGGGGTGGCTATGTTAATTAAGGATGGAATCACTGTAATACAGAGAAATGATATTGGGTCAAAGGATCAGGATAGTGCAACAGTTTGGGTGGAGATAAGGAATAATAAGGGGAAAAAACACTAGTGGGCTTGTCTATAGGCCTCCGAACAGTTGCAACTCTGTTGGACAGAGTATCAATCAGGAAATAGTTGAGGCTTATAATAAGGGAACAGATATAATTATGGGGGATTTTAACTATCATATTAACTGGACAAATCAAATTGGGCAGGACAGCCTTGAGGATGAGTTCATTGGGTGTATTAGGGATGGGTTTCTTGAGCAGTGTGTAACTGAACCGACCAGGGCGCAAGCAACCTTAGATTTGGTCCTGTGTAATGAGACAGGATTAATTAAAAATGTCCTAGTAAAGGATCCTCCATATTAAATTAGAGGGTGAGAAGGTTGGATCTCAAACAAGCATGCTGAGCTTGAATAAAGGAGACTATGCAGGTATGAGAGCGGAATTGATTAGAGTGGACTGCGAAAATAGATTAAAGGGTAAGACGGTACTTGATCAGTGGTGTACATTTAAGGAGTTATTTTAAAACTTCCAAAAAATATATATTCCACTGAGGAAAAAAGGGCGTAAAAGAAAAGATAGCCATCCCTGGCAAAGTAAGATAATTAAGGATAGTATCCGACTAAAAATAAGGGCATATAAGTTAGCCAAATCTAGTGGGAGGATAGAAGATTGGGAAGTCTTTAAAAGACAACAAAAAATAACTAAAAGATTGATTAAGAAACGAAAGATAGATTATGAATGTAAATTAGCAAAAAATATAAAAACAGACAGCAAAAGTTTCTATAGTTATATAAAAAGTAAAAGGGTGGCTAAAGTAAATGTTGGACCCTGAGAGGATGAGACTGGGAAATTAATGGTGGGAAACATGGAGATGGCAAAAACACTGAACAAATATTTTGTATCAGTCTTTAAGGTCGAGGACACTAAGAATATCCCAACACTGGACAAACAGGGGGCTCTAGTGGGGGAGGAGCTAAATATGATTAAAATCACTAAGGAAGTGGTGCTCGGTAAAATAATGGGACTCAAGGCGGATAAATCCCCTGGACCTGATGGCTTACATTCTAGGGTCTTGAGGGAAGTGGCGGTAGGGATTGTGGATGCATTGGTAATAATTTTCCAAAACTCCCTGGACTCAGCAAAGGTCCTGGCAGATTGGAAAACTGCTAATGTAATACCCTTATTTAAAAAGGGTAGTAGGCAGAAGGCTGGAAACTATAGACCTGTTAGCCTAACATCTATGGTTGGTAAAATTTTAGAGTCCATTATTAAGGAGACAGTAATGAGATATTTGGATGAACATAATTTAATCGGACAAAGTCTGCATGTTTTTATGAAGGGGAAGTCATGTCTGACAAATTTGCTTGAGTTCTTTGAGGAAGTAACATACAGGGTGGATAAAGGGGAACCAGTGGACGTATTGTATTTAGACTTCCAAAAGGCATTTGACAAGGTGCCATACAAAAGATTATTGCTCAAGATTAAAAATCACGGGATTGGGGGTAATATTCTGGCATGGGTGGGGAATTGGCTATTTAACAGAAAGCAGAGAGTTGGGATAAATGATTCATTCTCAGACTGGCAATCAGTAACTAGTGGTTTTCTGCAGGGGTCCGTGCTGGGTCCCCAACACTTTACAATCTATATTAATGATTTGGAGGAGGGGGCCGAGTGTAACATATTAAAGTTTGCAGATGATACAAAAATGGGAGGGAAAGTAGTGAGTGAGGAGGAAATAAAAAACCTGCAAGGGGACATAGACAGGCTAAGTAAGTGGGCAGAGATTTGGCAGTTGGAATACAATACTGGAAAGTGTGAGGTTATGCACTTTGGCAGGACAAGTCATAGAGCAAGTTATTATCTTAATGGCAAGAAACTGGAAAGTACTGTAGTACAAAGGGATCTGGGAGTCCTGGTGCACGAAACTCAAAAAGTTAGTATGCAGGTGCAGCAACTGATCAAGAAGGCCAATGGAATGTTGGCTTTTATTGCTAGGGGGATAGAATATAAAAACAGGGAGGTATTGCTGCAGTTGTACAAGGTATTGGTGAGACCGCACCTGGAATACTGCATACAGTTTTGGTGTCCTTACTTAAGAAAAGACACACTTGCTCTCGAGTCAGTACAAAGAAGGCTCACTCGGTTAATCCCGGGGATGAGGGGGTGGACATATGAGGAGATGTTGAATAGATTTGGACTCTACTCATTGGAGTTCAGAAGAATGAGAGGAGATCTAATTGAAACATATAAGATTGTGAAGGGGCTTGATCGGGTGCATGCGGTGAGGAGGTTCCCAATGATGGGTGAAACTAGAACTAGGGGGCATAATCTTAGAATAAGGGGCTGCTCTTTCAAAACCATGATGAGGAGACACTTCTTCACTCAGAGGGTAGTAGGTCTATGGAATTTGCTGCCCGAGAAAGCTGTGGAAGCTACATCATTAAATAAATTTAAAACAGAAATAGACAGTTTCCTAGAAGTAAAGTGAATTAGGGGTTACGGGGAGCGGGCAGGAAATTGGACATGAGTCTAGGTTCGGAACGGTCATGGCCCTGTGGGTAGCGAAGCGGGCCCAGGGGCCGTGTAGCCTGGTCCTGCTCCTACTTCTTGTGTTCTAATTCTGTGTTAGATTTCTGGAGATGGTTCTATTCACAGGGATTAGTGGAGACATCGAACAGGCTTCCAGCTAGGTGTCCTTCAAGAGTAAATTGGGCCTGTTCCTGGCTGGGGTGGAGATCAACTTTTACAGAAGGTAAGTACTGTAGGAAATACAGGGACAGATTGATCTCCTGGACGAGTTTTGATCGCCTAGATGGGTCGGAGAGGAATTTCCCAGATTTTTTTCCCCAAATTGGCCATTGGGTTTTTTATCTGGTTCTTCGCCTCTCCCGGGAGCTCACATGGGTTCGGGTGCGATTGCGAGTGATAGTAGATTTGAGGTTAGGATCAGTTCAGCCATGATCTTATTCAATGATGGAGCAGGCTCGAGGGGCCGATTGGCCTACTCCTGCTCCTATTTCTTATGTTCTTATGTTCTTAAATGTATCCAAAATTGATCACAATACAATGCAAGGTGGGACAGTAAACTGTGAGGAGAACTAAAAGGGTCTGCAGAGGGATACAGATAGATTAAGTCAGTGGGCATTAAGGTGGTAGACCAACTATAATGTAGGGAAATGTGAGGTTATTTACATTGGTAGAAAGAATAGAAAAACAGAATATTTTATTAACGATGAGAAACTTTCAAATGTTGGTGTTCAGAAAGATTTGGGTGTCCACCTGCAAGGAACACAGAGAACTAGCATAAAGGTACAGCAAGCAATATGTAATGGAAAAGGCATGTCGGCCTTTATTGCAAGGTGGGTTGGAGTATAAGAGTAAGGACGCCTTGCTACAATTGTACAGAGCCTTGGTGAGACCGCACCTGGAGTACTGTGCACAGTTTTGGTCTCCTTATCTGAGGAAGGATATACTTGCCTTGGAGGCGGTGCAACGAAGGTTCATTAGATTGATTACTGGGATGAGAGGGCTGTCCTATGATGAAGGATTGTTTAGAATGGGCCTATATTTCTGGAGTTTAGAAGAATGAGAGGTGATCTCATTGAAACATACAAGATTCTGAAGGGGATTGACAGGGTAGCTGCTGAGAGGATGTTTTGCCTGGCTGGAGTGTCTGGAACTAGGGGGCATAGTGTCAGGCTAAGGGGTCGGCCATTTAAGACAAAATACGGAGGAAATCTTCACTCTGAAGGTTTTGAATCTATGAATTCTCTACCCCAGAGGGCTGTGGATGCTCAGTCGTAGAGTATAATCAAGGCTGAAATAGATACATTTTTGGAATCTAGGACAATCAAGGGATATGGAGATCTGGCGGGAAAGTGGAGTTGAGGTCGATGATCAGCCATGATCTCATGGACAGGCGGAGAAGGCACGAGGGGCCGAATTGCCTAAACCCGCTCCTGTTTATTATGTTATTGTGTTCTTATGTAGGCATGCGTCCCTTCCATGGAGCTAGTACCTTTTCCACCCCGTTCAGATGGTGCCGGGTAGCCAGGCTCCAAAGAGCTAAATTTGACTCCACGACATTATTAATTGTTTCACATATTTGGGGGACAAATTTGTACATGGGTGTGATGCAATAAAGGCATTATCGCTCCTGTCATCTGTAATCCGCTCAAGTCGTCATTCAGTTCCATTAACTTGAATAGATTGGAATATCAGACGTGTCGTACAACTGTTCACATTCAAAGGCTTTACCATCGCTGAATCCCCCACTATCAACATCCTGGGGGTCACCATTAACCGAAAACTTAACTGGACCAGCCACATAAATACTGTGGCAACAAGAGCAGGTCAGAGGCTAGATATTCTGCGGCGAGTGTCTCAACTCCTGGCTCCCCAAAGCCTTTCCACCATCGACAAGGCACAAGTCAGGAGTGTGATGGAATTCTCTCCACTTGCCTGGATGAGTGCAGCTCCAACAACACTCAAGGAGCTCGACACCATCCAAGACAAAGCAGACCCTTTGATTGGCACCCCATCCACCACCTTAAACATTCACTCCCTCCACCACCGGTGTACCATGGCTGCAGTGTGCACCGTCTCCAAGATGCACTGCAGCAACTCGCCAAGGCTTCTTCAGCAGCACCTCCCAAACACGCGACCTCTTCCACCTCGAAGGACAAGGGCAGCAGGCGCACGGGAACACCACCACTTCCAAATTCCCCTCCAAGTCACACACCATCCTGACTTAGAAGTATATCGCCGATCATTCAACGTCACTGGGTCAAAATCCTGGAACTCCCTCCCTAACAGCTCTGTGGGAGCACCTTCACCACACGGACTGCAGCGGTTCAAGAATGCGGCTCAGCCCCACCTTCTCAAGGGCAACTCGGGATGGGCAATAAATGCTGGCATTGCCAGCGATGCCCTGATCCCATAAACTAATTTTTAAAAATGTAAATCCGCCTGTTTGTTTCCAGGCCCGTGTCAAATTTCACCTGCATTGTATCTAATTCAATCGTATGCAGGGTATTATTTTGCATTTTTCATTCCATATTATTTACACCAGTGCATTAATAACTAAAAGCCGATCCAGCTACAAATATTACAAATTAAGCCATTAAGATATCTGTCGCTGTTAGCGTCGCATAGAATCATATTGACCTGGATCTTACGGTCGGCAGCGTAACTACTCCGAACGCAATGCGCACTTAGCTCAATGTACCAAGCACTTCCTCCGAGCTTTACATGGACATTAGAAAAATTGCCTGAGCAAAATCTGAAAATGCTTCCCTTTCCGGCCGCATATAGCTTTTAGAAATTCTTGGAATTGACAGGCGGTATGTGTCATGCCCTGCGCCTGTTTGCATAAGCTGTTAAAATTGTAATGTTGCTGAGCAATTAGCCCTAATTTTTGGCCAGCAATTAGAATATCCCCATCGGTGCAAATCATCTGTCAAGTCGGAACGGAACAGAGAGCAATTTCGGGATGTTGTGCACGTGCATTCGCATGTGGAAATTCCGAACGTGCTGCACATTTCCATGGCAAATTCTGGCCCATTATATTTAACCTTATTCATTAAAGCAACACCGCACTTACACGTGTTATCAGCATCTTCGTGACTCGTAACTCCATCTGCAGAGGCTGCCCTTCTGTAACATACACAAACATGTTATATTATCCTAAATATAGCCCCAAATTAATGTTTAGTCTCTGCACCATTACCTAAGATGCAATGAACTTGAGTGATTAAAGTATAATTGCATAATTTGCATAAAACTATGAGTATCAAAATAAAGTGTGTCTCATGGTATTCTCACCTCTCAATATTTTGCCTTCTTAATTGTCCTGCAAGGTAACAATGGGAACATATAAATCACTATGTTAAATTTCGCAATAAAGTGACCCAAACTATCAACATTTCCACTGTTCAATATTAATACAAGTGAAGTAGATTAAATTGTTTAATATGCACCCTTCCCAGAAGAAATCAAGGAATGGAGACGTGCATACGCACAAAAGGTGCAAGAAAATATGGAATGAGAAAGAAAAAAACAGTTTCCTCTACTTGGTTACCTCAGCAACAACGCGAACTGCTTGCTGTTTTCGGTCTAGAAATTCGTCTCTTCCTACCCCAAAATATTGACAGCAAAGTCGGAAGCTATTACCACCTTAAATAGTATTGGGCCTAAATTTGCGGTTGGAAGTGTACCTCCGGAGTACGCCTCCGACCTGAAAAATAAATCCAAAAGTACCTGCCGGCTCTCAGGAAGGATATACTTGCCTTGGAGGTGGTGGATCGAAGGTTCACTAGATTGATTCCTGGGATGAGAGGGCTGTCCTATGGTGAGAGATTGTGTAGAATGGGCCTGTACTCTCTGGAGTTTAGAAGAATGAGAGGTGATCTCATTGAAACATTCAAGATACTGAGGGGGATTGACAGGGTAGATTCTGAGAGGTTGTTTCCCCTGGCTGGGGAGTCTAGAGCTAGGGGTCATAGTCTCAGGATAACGGGTTGGCCATTTAAGACTGAGATGAGGAGGAATTTCTTCACTCAGAGGGCGGTGAATCTTTGGAATTCTCTGCCCCAGAGGGCTGTGAAGGCTGAGTCTTTGAGTATATTCAAGGCTGAGATCGATAGATTTTTGGACTCTCGTGGAAACAAGGGATATGGAGATTGGGCGGGAAAGTGGAGTAGAAGTCGATGATCAGCCATGATCTTATTGAATGGCGGAGAAGGCTCTAGGGGCCGTATGGCTTATTCATGCTCTTACTTATTATGTTCTTCTGTCACGGGCATCAGAGCCGTTGCGTCCTCGGGCCGCATAAAGGCCCACGGATCCCAGGTAGGCAGGTGGTTAGGAAGCGTTCCTCGATTCCCATGAGCCAGATCAGCACCCCATAATAGACTGATGAACAAGGTCAGGGAATGCGGGGTCAGGGGACAAGTAGCAGAATGGATTGCTGGCTCTCTTCAGGACAGAAAGCAGTGAGTAGGAGTAACGTGTAGCTACTCAGAATGGCAGGTGTGTCTAGAACGAGGGGTCACAGTCTCAGGGTATGTGGTAGGACATTTAAGACTGAGATGAGGAAAAATTTCTTCACTCAGAGGGTGGTGAACCTGTGGAATTCTCTACCACAGAAGGCTGTGGAGGACAAGTCACTGAATCTATTTAAGAAGGAGATAGATCGATTTCTAGACACAAAAGGCATCAAGGGGTATGGGGAGAGAATGGGAATATGGTATTGAGATAGAGGATTAGCTATGATCATATTGAATGGCGGAGCAGGCCCGAAAGTCTGAATGGCCTACTCCATGTTACTATGTTTCTATAGTGGCTGTGGGATCTTTTCCATCCACCTGAGTGGGCAGACGGGGCCTCGGTTTAATGTCTCATCTGAAAGACGGCACCTCCGACAGTGCAGCACTCCCTCAGTACTACAGTGAGGACTGTCAGCCTAGATTTTTGTGCTCAATTATCTGGAGTGGGACTTGAACCCACAACCTACGGACTCAGGCGAACTGGACCACAGATGACACTATCAAGGGTAAAGAGTAGCTATTCACAGTGGCAGAAGGTGGGTAGTGGTGTTCCACAAGGATCAGTGCTGGGACCACTGCTGTTCACAATTTACATTAACGATTAAGACTTTGGAATCAAAAACACTATTTCTAAGTTTGTGGATGACACCAAATTGGGGGGGATAGTCAAAACTGAGGAGGACTGCAACAAATTACAGGAGAACGTCAGTAAATTCGGAGAATGGGCATATAATTGGCACATGAAGTTCAACACGGAAAAATATGATGTACTACATTTTGAGAGGGAGAGTGGGGAGGTCACTGGTCACTTGGAGGATTCGAGTCTCGGTCGTGTAGAGGATTAAAGGGTCTCGGAGTACAAATTCACAAATCTGTAAAAGTTGCGACACAGGTTAGCAAGGCTATAAAAAAGCAAACCAGGCACTATGGTTTATTTCTAGAGGGATAGAATTGAAAAGTAGGGAAGTTATGCTAAACCTGTATCGAACCTTGGTTAGACCGCACTTGGAGTATTGCGTACAGTTCTGGTAGCCATATTATAAAAAGGATATAGAGGCACTGGAGAGGGTGCAGAGAAGATTTACAAGGATGATACCAGAAATGTGAGGGCATACATATCAGGAAAGGATGAACAGGCTGGGTCTCTTTTCTCTTGAAAAAAGAAGGCTGAGGGGTGACCTAATAGAGGTCTTTAAAATTATGAAAGGTTTCGATAGAGTGGATATAGAGAAAATGATTCCACTTGTGGGGAAGAACATAACTAGAGGCCATCAATATAAGATAGTCACCAAGAAATCAAACAGGGAAGTCAGGAGAAACTTCTTTACCAAAAGAGTGGTGAGAATGACGAACTCGCTACCACAGGGAGTGGTTGAAGCGAATAGTATAGATGTATTTCAGGGAGGCTGGACAAGCATATGAGGGAGAAGGGAATAGAGGGATACGCTGATAGAGTTAGATGAGGAAAGACGGGAGGAGTCTCGAGTGGAGCATAAACACTCGCATGGGCTGCCTGGGCTGAATGGCCTGTTACTTTGCCGTATATCCTATGTAATCCTACGTAAACACATTAGAAGGGAGAATCCACATAAGCAAATGAAAAATCCCCAAATAAATAATAATTTACAAAATTCTAATAAAATTAAATATTCTCATGTTCAAAATTAATTAAAAGCTCCAAATTAAGCATTTAAAATAAAAATTGAATTGTCTGAAAAATAATTTTAATTCAGGACAAAATTTAGATGAGTTAATTTTAAAGGTTTTTTATATTTTTATCATTTAGAAAATGTAATTTAACATCTATTTTAATCCTTACTCTGGTAAAAGCAGGGCCAGTGCCTGCTTTTACCAGGCGCCAGTGTTTTCCTGGGCACTCACTGAAGTAGATGAGTCATCTCAGGAGTAGTGACCAACAAATGACACGGTTTCAGGTCCAAATAGAAAGAGAAAAGGTTTATGCAAAGATGAGTGAGCGGATTGAGGCAAGGTGGAAAGACAAAGCTTGACAGACAGGACTGTAGATCAGCAATGGGATTTTGTTTTAAATTGCAAGGGCATGTAATAAATATCTACCATTTGAAAAAAAGAGAGCAATTCTGGACCCCATATGCGCACAGCTTCTTTTTAATCCCGAGATAGTCAAATCCAAAACTGCTCCAGCAATAGAGTTTTTTTTATAGCGCATGCGATGATCACCTCGACAGGTTGCAAATTCCAGTTTATCGTGCATGCACAGCGTTATGCCGAAACCTGGAACTTGCGGGGCCATTCTGAGGGCTTCCTATGGTGTGTACGCTGTGCATACACCGTCATCGGCCCCGCAATATCCGGGCCAATATATTCTGGAGATCCGACTAGACAGAGAAGCCTTTCCAAAGCAAGCAGACAGAACTCTTCAACATTTGCCTTACCGTCACCTTTCACAATCTTAACGCTGGACTGAGGACTGCAGGCTGTTTGCAAGGCCTGACCAGCTTTTCAACGGTCTTAGTTCATGTGAAAATTCGTACTTTTTTCCCCCATGATCACTTACTTCTCTTCGCGATCACGAACCAGGTCAGCACCACAACCAGTAAAACGATGAGCCCAGCAGCACATCCCAGGCCAATGTTCAGCAATAAACTGTTATCTGCACCTATACAGTGATAGAAAGATGGAAGATTGCTAAGATTTCATCAGCACACAAGAACTGTCAGCACTTACGCCCAGCAGAATATCCGGTGCATAAAATGGCACGAGATGCTAATCTCTGCTTGACTGATGGCTTTGCATCAGTGACACATTCTACCCCACGCCTGAAATTAAATTAATTTGACGTGAGTATGATTATATTGGGGTGAAATTGAACATGGGCAGAAAATTCAAAGAAAACGTCAGTGTCGCACTGTTATCTTGTTTTACGCCCCGTTTGATTTCCAGTTACATTGCGCTCGAAATTCCACTCGGGCGGTGGCGCAGGATCGGCGATATCAGATCGGCCATCAATTATATGAAGCTCATGATATTCAATTCCATTGCAGACCGATACAGCCAATATGGCGCCCGTTCTGCGCCAATGCCCGAGCCAAATTTCTAAGCCCCATATCCTCACATCTCTCTGTATAGAGGGACTTTTCCTGCTGTCTCCCCTCTAATATTGTATTTACTACACTTCCTTATAGGCCCCTAACTATTGACACTAGTTTGCTTCTATCATGATTTTAAATTATCATAGAAGCCAACTTCCGTGCTTTCATAATTTAAAAAACATTTATGGCCCAGAAATTCGGGTCCCCACAGATGAGTACGCTCGGGGTACTCACCCGTAGGCCCAATGGAAGTGCCGATTTCGTTCATGCACTGCGCATGCACAAGAAACCGGAACTTCCGTTCCCTTAAAGGAAAGGGTTCAGAGGTGGAAGGCGTGCGCTGGAGAGGCAGCGCGTGCGCATCGAACTTACATTTTTTTTTGCAGGTTTCTCCGGGAGGGTAAGTGTCCAGAAGTTAAACTTTTAAAAACAGGCGCAAGGCCTGCTTTTAACAAGGTAAGTGGTGAATTAATTACAATTAAAACATTTTTTCCACAGGTTTATTATTTTTAAATACTGTAAAGAAAGATAAGTTTATTTATAGCCCCATTAGAAAATGTAATTCATTTTTTCAAAAATTTAAATTATTGTTTAAAATAGTTATTTTATGCAATTTATAGTTATTTTAAAAGTGTGATTTAAAAACAAAATATTTGAAGTTTTAGTGATGTTTTGGGGCTTATAGTATTTATAGGTTTGACAGCTCTTCCTGTCAAACTTATGAATGAAGCATTCCCTGCTACCATTGGCTCTCCATGGCCCACATGATCCCAGGGGACGCATCGAACAAACTGCGCCCCTGGGATACGCGAGCACTGCGTGCCGGCAGTTGGAGGAGGCCCAGGATCGGAATCCCACGCGGGCCCACAGCTCAACGGCCGGCGCACCAGGTAAGTGCAGGTCGGGGGCTTGCACCCGCGGGAAGCCCCCGACCTGAATTTCAGGGCCATTTTAATTGTCATTTTTATAATGGCCCATATTTTCCAATCACAGCATCCCTGGGATCTCGTGGGCCTTGGGGAGCCAATCGCAGGAGGGAATCTCCCTTCATGCAATTCACAGGAAGACCTGTCAAATATATGAATTGAGATCAATGAAAAAACATAGCAAAACTTTAAATAATGTTATTTTAAAAAACACATTTTTAAAATGACTTGAAATTACAATAAATTAAGCATTTTAAACAAAATAATAATTTTTTGAAAGAACTAATTCAAGTTTTTTACAGGGCTACATATAAACTAACATTTTTTTAAAAAGTATTTTAAAATGATAAATCAGTGAAATGTTTTTTTCTTTTTTGAACTCTTATCCTGGTAAAAGCAGGTCTTACTCCTGCGGGTACACAGCGCATACCCACCCGTAGGAATCAGAATATCTGGTCCAATAAAACTAGCCTGTATATTTGAAGGATTTTTTCATATCTCTATCTCATCATACCAGGCAGCATCACAGTGAATTTGCGTTGCGCCATCTTTAACGTGTCAATTTCATTCAATGTGTGATCTCCTTACTTGGATGGATCACAGATAGTCCGAGTTGGCCTTCCACGCCCATCAGACCATGCAGAAAATGGAGGAGTGCCCAAGTTAAAAATCAGAAGATATCGATGGGCGAGATATTCGACTGCTGATTAAGACGGGCGGCATATCCGATACCGACGCTTTCGTACCTCTGCCCTGGGAATATTCTCAGCCGCAGACTGGTTCATGTATTATTAATCTTTTGCACAGTTCTCTTGGTGGAGACAGACACAAGAACTGTGGTGCACCCTATCAGGCAGCACTGAATGTATGCAGAGACCATTCCCTGGTATGTTTGCTGCTGATGCACAGCGCTCAAAGCGAATGGAAATCAAATTCAGGAGCTTTCTGGCGTTTCAACGCTTATGAAGAAACAGCGTTAAATAACGCTTCCAGCTCTTAATTCGTGACCATTATTTCTGGATAACAGGCGGAGGGGTTCAGCCTCTGCAGGCTATGCAGAACTAATGGGAACTTTAAGCCAGCAGATAACAGAACGATCCCCAGTTAACAGCTGCAGCGAAATATGTATGTCTCAGTTCGATTTTAAAGGGAATTGGTCATCTATATTTACAATATATGAGCGAACGAGACAGACATTGAGATACAAGAACACACAACCTCATTTTGAAATGTGTTGGTCCCTACCTGTCTCCATAATCGGGACATCTTTTCTGAATGGCGAATTTATCGAACGTCCTGCAACATCTGTTTGATATCGACAACTGTAATTTCCCACAAAGCCTTTGCTTCGGGTATTTATGTTGAAGGTCACATTCCGCTCATCGCCAGTCACAGTGCGAGCCTGTACATGGTTTATTTTCTGATCTTTGTACAATAGAAATGTACCCCCTCTTGAGCGAATGTCGCCTTTGCAGGAAATGCCAACATTTTCCCCATTTGAAACTGCACCGGAATGTGGGTCCATGTAGAATGTCGGCTCCGGGAGTTCATCTGTATCAAAAATACCGCATGAAATTGTGTGTCAAAAGTCTACTCAATAACATATCAGGACACTTTTGTGAAAATGGAACAAAATCTGTCGCCTTCATTCCAATGCATACTTCGCTTTTTATTATTATTTCAAGGAAAGGACAGATGGGACACAGGGTGAACCAGAATGTGCTGATTTTTTCTATTATGCAAGTTATTTAATTCAGTCTTTATTTTTCTGCTTTCAATAATCACCTTTGGTTAGCCGCTTCCTGAACATCTCCATTCAATCTACAAAACCCGACCTTCTTTTGGCTCAACGCTTTAAATGACCTCCCATTCCCAGGCCGACGTTCCATTTATCTGATTCTGTTGGAACTCGGATTAATCGGCTTCTGAAAGGTTTTCATGTATAGTTCATTCAGTACACAGCAAATAAATGCTGTTGGCATCATTGGAGAGAGAATGAGAGAGAGAGCGAGAGAGTGATTTCACTTAGCAACAGCCAGTGTTCAAGATTGATGTTTATTGTATTGCCTTAATATAAACATCCCATCAACTAACCTTTTCGGGTCCCCACGGGTAAGTATGCGCTGGATACTCATGCGTAGGCCCAACGGAAGTGCCGGTTTCGTGCATGCACCGGAAACTGGAACTTCCATTCCCTTGAAGGAAGGAGTTCGGAGGTCAAACGCATGCGCCAGAGAGGCAGCGTGTATGCATGGAAATTCTGTTTTTTTCCAGGTTGCTCAGGAGTGTAAGTCTCCAGCAGCTATGCTTATAACAAGCAGACATAAGGCCTGGTTTTAACAAAGAAAGTGGTGAATTATGTAAAATTAAAACATTTTTTCCACAGGTTTATTATTTTTAAATACTTTAAAGAAAGGTAAGTTTAATTTTAGCCCCGTTAAAAATTGTAATTAATTTTTTTTTAATTAAAATTATTGTTTAAATTAGTTAATTTATGTAATTTATAATTATTTAAAAATGTGATTTTAAAAAATGTATTTGAAGTTTTAGTTAGGTTTTGGGGCTGATCTCTTTTCATAGATTTGACAGGTCTTCCTGTCAAATTGATGAATAGAGATTCCCTGCTACGATTGGCTCTCCATGGCCCACGTGATCCCAGGATACGCTTTGAATTAACTGCACCCCTGGGATATGCAAGGACTGCACGCCGGCAGCTGGAGGAGGCCCAGGATCGGGATCCCACGCGGGCCCACAGCACAATGGCAGGCATGCTAGGTGAGTGCAGGTCGGGGGCTTGCACCCGCGGGAAGCCTCTGACCCGAATTTCTGGCCCAATTGCAAACTAAGCAATGGGATGTTAATCTACGAGAAGTGTAAACTTGTGTGCATACAAGGCGTCTGAATTACAGTGCAAAGACCAGTAACTACTGAATATTGATGTATGAGAAATGTCAACATGTGTGGGTATGAATCTGCTGATGGAATGTGCATTGACTGGACAATACAGAATGTTGATGTACGAGCAACAAGATCTGAAAAGCACTGCCTGAAAGGGTGGTGGAGGCAGACCCAATCATGGCTTTCAAAATGGAATTGGATAAGTACCTGAAGGGAAAAAAATGGCAGGGCTATGGAGAAATTGCGGGAGGAGCGGGAATAGCTGAAATGCTCTTGAAGAGAGCTGGCATGGGCTCGACAAGCCGAATGACCTCCTTCTGTGCTGTAACCAATCTAAGGTTCTATTGTGAAATAATATAACCTTGTAGAACAGTTATATAAAATTAATGTTAATAGTGTATGTACTAAACCTGTTAATAGAAAAAAAAATCGTGTGTGAATCTTAAGTTGAGTTATTGTCACCGGATAACCCTTTGCTGTGCTGGTAACCATTAAGAAATCCGCTCACACCATGTAAAGAGGTTGGGTTTGAAAACTAACATCAAAGGTCCAATATAACTGCAGCGCAAGTGTCCTTCTGTTCCACTGGATCGTTTGATTGCTGAGTAAGCACAAATTGTTCTAATCCCATTGGGAGAATAGGTTTTGTTAACATACCTCGAATAATTATCTGAATAGTGTTGCTCGGTCTTGAAGATCTCCATTGTTCATTCTCTGAGTGTAGACATACACATGAGTAACGATTTTGATAGCCATGATCTGCGATGAATTCACAAGCGGTATAACATTGTCCTTCAGGAGCTTCCAGTTCCGTGAATAAACCTTGCCTTCGGTAATAACGGTTCATTGTGAGGGGACACTGACAGCGACAAGTCATAGTTACTGTCTCTCCATCTAAAATGACTTCATATGGTGGATTCACAGTGAAGATTTGCTTCGATAAATCATCTGAGGAAAGCACAGTGAAAAGAGTTTAAGCACCGAAAAGCTTCAATCAATTAACATCAATATCACTGCAATAACCTAAGTTCAACCTGCCCTTTACCAATGTATGCCCCCGCACTGAAATGGTAAATGTGTCAGGAGATAGCGAGCTCTCCGCTTTGTAGATCATTGGAATTAATGTGCAATTTTTAAATTGCTGTAACAGTGACATGATGTTTCAAACAACACAACAGGAAAGTGCAACAGCAGTCATATTAGAAACGGGTAAATTAGGTGGATTAGCGCCTCCCGTTAGCGCCCACAGGGGCATACCAGATTGTTTTAACTGCACCCCGCTCCCTGGTGGTCTAGCAGGGCCCCGATATGTGCGGCGCTAGATTCCACCCTATTAATCAGGGGAGGAACCCTGCAATGAGGCAGCGGTATGCTCCAACGCACGTGATGCTGTTGCACATAGCCACCCGATCATCCGTTATGGCAGCCCAAGAAGGAGGTGGGGCTCTTCCAGTCGCTCTCCACATTCTGCTTGGGACACTACTAATGAATTTCCGGCGGAGTGGCGCTAACATTTACGGGGCGCAAAAATTAGCGCCGGCGACTTTGGCATCCCGAAAGGGTCGCCAACCAATTGATCCACCCAAATACTGAATATCAGGCGCTGTGTATTACGGGCGGCTGATCCGATGCTGCCCGTTTTGCGCCCCGCCCGAGATGAATGTTGAGCCCTATCTAATAATAGTGATGGACAGTGTTAATAAATACAATTTTACAAAACGCGTACAAGCCGTGATCGCCATTCAAATAAGTGCAATTTTTTTTTTTGAATATCAGAATTTAAGAAACAATTGCGGGATGTTGCACAACACTTCCTGCATTAGATCAGTGCGCCCTGGAGTTAAACGACATTCCAACTATGAAGTATTAATTTCGGCTAACTGATGACTATATTAATGAATTGACTATTCATTTTAATGTCGCATACATACATTTTATTTTCTGTCCGAACAACGCCTGGAAATGAACTGAAAGAAAAAAAATGAATCAATGAAAAGTTTTTGCCTATCAATAACCGGTTGACTTGTCGCATTAACCAACTGCTCCCAGAGCTCGCATGTTATCACTTCCGAAATTGCCATCAGATTTTCTTTCCCAGAATTAGGTGTACCTTTGTAATTCAGTACAGGTATGGCACAAAATTCAAATTGAATCAAAATTATCAGACAACAACAAGCATAATTATACTACTACATAATTAAACAGATCGTATACACCGAGAAAAACATTTTGAAATGCCACTTTGTGTTTCGTAGTTGATATAAATGTTAATACATCTTGTTCTAGACTGTTGCAAAAAGAGATAGTTGCAAAGAAAGAAAGAGAAAGTAAGAAATAGAGAATGAGCACAAGAAAGAAACAAACAAAGGAAGAGAGAAAAATAAATTAAAAAGCAATAAATAACGAAAGAGATAGAAACAAAGAAAGAATGAATGAAAGAATGAAAGTATGAAAGAAAGAATGAAAGTCAGGTAGATAAAGAGATTGATGCATACATCGAGATAGTCATATTGACAGAAAGAAAGAACCAAAGAAAGAAAGAGCAAATAAGAAAGAAAGAAGGAAATAAAGGAGAAAAAAGAAAGAAAAAAGGAGATGGTAAGAAGGAAGGAAAGAAAGAAAAAGAAAAAAGAAAGAAGAAGGAAAGAATGAAAAAAGATAGAAAGAAAAAAGAAAGAAAGAAACAAGGAAAGAGGGAATGATCGACAGAAGAAAAAGAGGGAAAGAAGGAAAGAAAAACTAAGAAGAAGAAAGAAAGAAAGAAAGAAAAACATTGTCAGGTAGATAAAGAGATTGATGGATACATCGAGGTAATCAAGTGAACAGAAAGAAAGAAAGAAAGATAGTCAGGGGGATAAAGAGATTGACGGATACATCGAGATAATCACGTAAACAGAAAGAATGAAATAGAGAATGAGCAAAGGAAAAAGATAGAAAGAAAGAAACAGAGAAAGAGCGAAAGAACAACAGAAAGAAAGACGGAAAGAAGGAAAGAAAGAAAAAGAAAGAATCAGAAGGAAGGAAAGAAGGAGGGAGTTAAAGATCATAAGAAACATAAGAACATAAGTACCAGGAGCAGGAATCGGCCAATCGGCCCTTCGAGCCGGCTCCGCCATTCAATAAGATCATGGCTGATCCAATCTTGCCCTCAACTCCACTTTCCCGCTCTCTCCCCATACCCATTGGCTCCCCTGTATTTCAAATGTCTGTCAATCTCCGCCTTGAATATATTCAATGACTCCGCCTCCACAGCTCTCTGGGGTAGAGAATTCTAAAGATTCACGACCCTCTGAGAGAAGAAATTCCTCCTCATTTCCGTCTAAAATGGGCGACCCCTTATTCTGAAACTATGCCCCCTAGTTCTAGATACCCCCATTAGGGGAAACATCCTCTCAGCATCCAACATGGCAATCCCACTCAGAATCTTATATGTTTCAATAAGATCACCTCTCATTCTTCTAAACTCCAATGGGTATAGGCCCAACCTCCTCAAACATTTGTCAAGAGAGAATGAAAGAAAGAAAGAAAGAAAGAAAGAGAGAGAGAGAGAGAGAGAGTTAAAGTTTTAGGTGTATAAATGTAATGAGAAGTAGCAGATATTAGAGATGAAGAGCATTTATAATAAATATCCGCCCCCCTTGGGAGTCTAACTACCTTCCGTCTGCCACATTGCCGATCCAGGACAAGCCTCTGCACTTTGAACAGGGCAAGCCTCCGAACCACATGAGTCCCTGGGATACATGGTCCTCCTCGCATTTTGTAGTGGAGAGAACCAGGATCGCAATCCTCGGCACCTACAGAGCCAACAGGTTAATGCGTAGATTTTTCCTGATCGGAGACATCCGCACGCACAAAGCCACCGATCGGAAATACAGGGCCAATGTGTCTTTGACGTATGTCTATAGCAGCCTCACATACCTTCTGCTTTCTTCCTTTAATAAGCTTTTAGATTGTACGGTAAGATTGTCCAGATCATGAGAAACATCTGTGCGATTTATATTATAAGCTACTAGAGCACATCATCCAGTTTGTATCCTGTGAATTGCTACTTCATGTATTTAAAATGTCAAAGAAATGTCGAATATGATCAAATATGCACTTTAGAGAAAAAACAGCTGTGTGCTGAACCCTGTGTCGGCAGTTCCTCATTTCAAGCAATAAAGATCTTCGAGTAGTTAATGTTACCAGACAGTACACCCATGGCCACTGATCACAAGAGCAACTGCGAGAGTAAGCATGTTCTAATTAGATTCGTGCACACTGTTCGGATCTTCCAAAATACCGAGATATTGTGTTTTGTTAATTGCCTTTGTTATTGATTTGGAGATAATGGATATGACAGGAACGTTGCTGTAGTAACCGAGATTTCAACACAGACTGAAGTCACTTATTAGGGCACTGGGTTAACATTAGTCAAGTTGTCATAAAAAGGAATGGATAACTTCTCTTATTCTTTATGTTGGATTGTAGTAGGGATTTGGGAGGGTAGACTATCCAAAAGTGGAGAGAGGGAAGGAGGCAGAACAACAGGAGGGCACGGTCATGGAGGGATAGCAAGAAAAGTAAAAGGGGAGAGAAAGTGGAAAAAGAAATGAACGGCTCGGGTCCAGACTGCCAGTCAAATAGCTCACGGGAATAGACACAGGGGAACAACCTGTGGAATAGTGCAAAAGGTGATAGATGCACACATCGATATAGACACAGAGCAATAAATAAACAGAGAGAAAGGGAGAGAGAAAGAGAGAGTGAAAGAGAGAGAGAAAGAGAGAAAGAAAGAGAAAGAAAGATTGAAAGTTTGAAAGAAAGAAAGATTGAAAGAAAGATTGAAAGAAAGATTGAAAGAAAGAAAGAAAGATTGAAGGAAAGATTGAAAGAAAGTTTGAAAGATTGAAAGAAAGATTGAAAGAAAGATTGAAAGAAAGAAAGAAAGATTGAAAGAAAGATTGAAAGAAAGATTGAAAGAAAGACAGAAATATTGAAAGAAAGATTGAAAGAAAGATTGAAAGAAAGAAAGATTGAAAGAAAGAAAGATTGAAAGAAAGATTGAAAAAAAGAAAGATTGAAAGAAAGAAAGATTGAAAGAAAGATTGAAAGAAAGATTGAAAGAAAGATAGATTGAAAGAAAGATTGAAAGAAAGATTGAAAGAAAAATAGATTGAAAGAAAGATTGAAAGAAAGATTGAAAGAAAGAAAGATTGAAAGAAAGATTGAAAGAAAGAAAGATTGAAAGAAAGATTGAAAGAAAGTTTGAAAGAAAGAAAGATTGAAAGAAAGAAAGATTGAAAGAAAGATTGAAAGAAAGATTGAAAGATTGAAAGAAAGAAAGAAAGATTGAAAGAATGAGAAGGAAAGAGTGGTAGAAAGAAATGAAGAAAGAAAAAAGAAAGAGGAGAAAGAACGAAAGAAAGATAGAAAGAAAGTAAGAAAGAATGACAGAAGAGAGAGAAAGAAAAAGAGGAATGGTAGAAAGAAAGTAAATAAGAAAGAAAGAGGGAGAAAGAAAGAAAGAGGGAAGTAAAGAAAGAGGCACAGAAGGAAAGAGAGAGTGAAAGAAATAAAGAAAGAAGGAAAGAAAGAAAAAGAGAGTGTAAGAAAGAAAAAACAACGAGATAGTGAGGCAGATAGATAAAACAAAACACTGTGATCCTGGAATCCTGAAATACAAACAGGAAATTCAGGAAACACTCAGCAGGTCAGGCAGTATCTGTGGAGAGTGAAACAGAGTTAACGATTCAGGTCGATAATTGAAATGAGAACTAGAAGATATTAGAGATGAGGTGCTTTTAAAATAAGAGCAGGGACTGGGAACAACTCCCAGAAACCTCTTTCGCACACTTCCACCATCAGCCCTTCCCTCCCAGAAACAATTTCCGACCACCAACCGCACCCGTGGGAGTCTACCTACTATCTTCCGCCTCATTCCCGAACCAGGTTAAGCTTCTCCACCTTGTTAGATTTTCCACGATTCCTTTACCTGTTGCTGTTCTACTGTAACCATTAAAAATCCTTCGCACCCAATATGTGTTTGTAGACTTGCAACATTAGCACTCCCATTTGCCTTACACCATCATCCATTTTGTCACTGAATCACTCATGTCCTCCAATCTATCACAGACTGCCTCCTTTTATTAATTTCCCGTCGACTTTATCCTGGCACTTTATATTCTTAAAAGCTGCTCATCACTAACAACTTCCAGTTCTGATGAAAGTTCTTTGAACTGAAACAATAACTCTACTCTCTCTCCACAGTTGATGCCTGACCTTCTGAGTGTGTCCAGCACTTACTGTTTGAAGTAAGTTAGATAGACAATGTGTCTTTGAATTAGTGATACAGCAGCCACACATACCCTGCCCTTACTTCCTTTAATCCGCTTTTAAAACTGTACGAGAACAGTGTCCAGATCTTGAGAAACGTCTGTGTGATTTATTGTTAAGCTACCAGAGCACATCATCCAGTTTGTAACCTGTGAATTGCTCGCCCACCTTTTAACAATTACAAATACAGGTCGAGTTTGACCGACTAAGCTCATTAGAAAAAAAAACAGCAGCGAGCAATGCCCTGTGTAGACTGTTCCTCAATTCAAACAGTTTGCGTAACTCTCTATTTCAACTTTTCATTGAAATAAAAATCTTCGAGGTGTTAAAATTAACAGACACTAGAATCATACTCACCGATCCCAAGAAGAACTGAGAGAGTATACATGTTCTAATTAGATTCGTGCACAATTTTCGGATCCTCCAAAGGACCGAGATAGTTTTCTTTCTTAATATCCTTATTCATTGGTTTGGACATAACGGATATGATGTGGCTGTTGCTGTAGTAACCGAGATTGCAACACAGATATCACGTTAATCAAGTTGGTACTAAAGGAACGAATAATCTTCTTCTTCTTCTTCATAGGCAGTCCCTCGGAACCGAGGATGACTTTCTTCCACAATAAAACTGAGCTCGCAGGTGACTGATGAGTCCAATGCAGGACCTACAGTCTCTGTCACAGGTGGGGCAGACAGTGGTTGAAGGCACGGGTGGGTAGGGTGCTTGGGTGGACGTGCGCTCCTTGATCTTGCTCCCGGCGAAGGGACTCGAGGTGTTCGGTGCCGTCCCGGATGCTTCTCCTCCACTTTGTGCGGTCTTGGGCCAGGGATTCCCAGGTGTCAGTAGGGATGTTGCTCTGTTTCAAGTAGGCTTTGAAGGTGTCCTTGAAGCGTTTCCTCTGCCCACCTGGGGCTCTCTTGCCGTGCCGGAGCTCCGATTAGAGCACTTATTTTGAAAGTCTCGTATCGGGCATGCGGACAATGTGACCCATCCATCGGAGCTGATCCAGCATGGTCAAAGCTTCGATGCTGGGGCTGTTGGCCTGAGCGAGAATACTGACGTTGGTGCGCCTATCCTGCCAAAGGATTTGCAGGATCTTGTGGAGGAACAGTTGGTGGTACCTCTCCAGTGTTTTGAGGTGCCTGATGTACATTGTCCATGTCTCTGAGGCGTGCAGCAGGGCGGGTATCAATGCTGCTCTGTAGACCATGAGCTTAGTGTCAGGTTTGAGGTCCTGGTCTTCAAACACTCTCTTCCTGACCTGTCAGCTCATATAATTACTACACACTCATTCTGAACATGAATTTGACATGTTACACCAGTGTGTGTGTGTGTGTTTAATATATTGATTTACCAGGAGAGATTACACAAATTAGGATTGTATGTCCTAAAATTTAGAAGGTGAGGGTGTGATCTGTTCGATGTTTTCAAGATAGCAAGGGGAACAGATAGGATAGATAGAGATAAACGATTTCCGCTGGTTAGGGATTCCTTGACTAGGTGGCATAGTCTTAAAATTAGAGCCAGACCTATCAGGAGTGAAAATATGAAATTGCAAAATTTTACACACAAATGCTGGTCGAAGATTGAAACTATCTCTCGCAAACGGCAATTGTTGCTAGATCAATTGTTAATTTTAAATCGGAGATTGATAGCTTTCCGTTAACCAAAGGAATTAAGGGATATGGGCCAAAGGCGGGTTTGTGGAAATAAATCGCAGATAAACCATGATCTCAATGAATGGCAGAACAGGCTTGAGGGTCTGAATGGCCTCCTTTTCCTATATACCTATATATAAGCCTGTAGCTCATATTAAACAATGTATTGAAACAATCATCTACAATGACAGTGCGTTTTAGGCAATCACATATAACTTACCGGCGCCTCTCTGAAGACCTTTCAATATTAAACATCTTGTTTCAATGATAAAGGACTGAAAACCATAATTTAAAAAATCAGAGACTTTTCTAGGATCGCAGAGAGAAGCTCAGAAGGATTAATTTCTATTCCAGATTATGTTAATTGTATGTTGACGTTATCTTAATATATTTGCATATATATGTACATATTATTACATTTAATTGCTAAACACACAACAATGCTGTTTATTTCTCTGTACAACAATAAGATTACTCACTACATTATTCAAAGTGCAGATTTGTTTAAATATTAGCTTCACCTACTGTAGCCTATCTGCAGCCATTTCAATATTTAGGAGGAAGAAATGTTTAATACACATGGATAGTGAACAAATCACTTTACACATATTTCATCTCTGATAATGATACCCTGTATTATTCCAAAGACATGCAGCAAACAATTTGTTTAATCAAAAGTGTTCTGTGTACTTTTCAGAGACATTTTACAAATGATTGTATATATATAATAAAACAGCACAGAATGTGGACATCGCGCCGGTGCAGTCTCTTTGAAAGAACTATTTATTTGACCCACTCCCCCGTTGTTTCACCAAAGCCCTGTAAATGTTTCATTTTCAACTATAAAATCACTTACCTTAAATTAACTCTGAAATCTGTTTCTATTTTCCTTTCAAGCCATGAATTCCAGGTAATAATTAATAGGGTACTAAAAAAATATCCGCAACTCCCCTCTTTGTTTGCCAATTACCATACATGTGTATCCTCTGGTCAATGATCTCTAGCCAGTGGGAACCGTTTGTCCTGATTCAACCTATCAAAACCCTTTATAATTATGATCACTTTAGGTTCTTCTCAGATACATGATGCAGATTGTGGTATCTCTCTCTCTCTCTCTCTCTTTCTCTCTCTCTCTCTATCACTCTCTCTCACTATATATATATTGAAGTGGATTTTTAGAAATCACACTTAGCAGAAGCATAGCTTCATGTGTAAGAATAAGTAGTCAATGCATTTCTGCCTGGCAACAACAGCCAGAAATAAAGAGGCTTTGCATATGGCTCAGAAGTGAAGCATTGGCACCCTTCAGGAATTAAGGGGTTAACAATGCAGCTTGCACACGAGACAACAGCGGAGACAGTTCAGACATGTTAACCGCAAGGACTTGATGCTTTTGCAAGATTAGATAAAACAGGTACAGAAGCACCAACCACAAATAATGGAACCTAGAGTTAAGTAAAATCACACGGGGCACAGTGAGATAGAAATGTAGACATGCAACTTTACTAGAGGTCGCAAAGATACAATAATAGGTGAGGTCATAAAGATCATGTGACAATAAATACAGGGGAAAGATTATGTGATGCGAGATAGGGAATCAGCCAATTAGCAAATGTGCACGTGGGCTTTAAGCCAATTAATGGATTATGCACCAGCCTGCCACGGTTATTGTACACTTAAATACCAGAGACCAAAGACAATCGGGGAGTCAGCCAGCAACAATTGGCAGGAACTCTAAGCTGTACTCCCTGATCAGCCCTTAGATACCTGCGCGGACTGTCCATATTGTACTGTTAAATAATTTTGTATTTTAAATAAATTGCTTGGCTATTTTACTATTTACAGACTAGTGTGCGGATTTAATTAATTTTATTTCCTCACTACATATATAGTAGCTGGGGGGGGGGCCCGGCGTTGCCAAGGCTTTTTTATAAAATGGCAGTTTACAGGGCCGCGCTGTTTACGGCCGGCCGCTGCCACTCCCCCGCTCTGTGTCTCGGGCCGATCGGTTGTGAGGCCCGGCCCGAGTGACCCCAACTCACCTCCTGCTCCGGAGAGAGAGAGAGAGAGAGGCATTTATACAAGCTTACATATATACAGGACAAACATAAAATTAAACCGAAAATGAATACATTGCTGAAAATGTAATGATTGATATCCCGAAAACATATAAACGCACCTTGTCTGAGCCACAGTTTTCCTTCGCTAATTGATTAGAAGGGAGCTGTATTATTAATGTATCGCTTCATCGGCACTGATCTATCTGCAAAGAAGACAGAAGGAAAATTGAAAAAAAAGAAAGAATTGCATTTATATAGCGCCTTTCACGACCATCGCACATCTCAAAGCGCTTTACAGCCAATGAAGTACATTTGAAGGGAAATCACTGTTGTATTGTGGGAAATGCGGCAACCATTTTGCACACAGCAAGGTCCCACAAGCAGCACTGTGATAATGACCAGATAATCTGTTTTTGTTAGGTTGGTTGAGGGATAAATATTGGCCAGGACACCGCGGATAACTCCCCTGCACTTCTTTGAAATAGTGGCCATGGGATCTTTTTAACATTCACCTGAGAGAGAAGACATGGCCTCGGTTTAATATCTCATCTGAAAGACGGCACCTCCAACAGTGCAGCTCTCCCTCAGCTTTGCTTTGGAGCATTATGCAAGGCTTTACGTGCTCAAGACCCTAGATTGAGACTCTGAACTCACAACCTTCTGCCTCAGAGGCGAGTGTGCTAGCAACTGAAGCACAGCTGACAGAGATGTGAATACAGAAGTTATACTTCCCTAGATACACTGCTCTGCACAAAGCAGTTGTATTCAAGGCATATTCCTCAACTGATGGTGTTGCTATGAAATTGCAAGCAGCAGCTTTCAGCAGAGGTGTCAGTTTCACAGGAAAAATGTTAAATTGAGCAATGATTGAACGAAACTTGCTCTAACTGCCGGCATCTGGCGTATCAGCCCAGTGAAGTTTTTGACAAATTATTCTGCATCTAATAGTGCATGGGCCAGGAAACCTCAGTTAATTATCTCATTCCATGCTTTAATCTATGGCCCTTACCCAAGATATGCATGTTGATCAGTTATTCTCCATTGTGTTTTATCTCATAATCATTTGTCTTCAAACATTCAATTGCTCATCAACGGATATTTTGACACTTGCTTTTTTTTATATTGCTTCATGCCTGAAGTTCCTCTTCCTTTTCCAAGGCAGGACATTGATTAACGTCGAAATGTTGGAAGCATTCCCAACGTGTGAGACCAGACGGCCAAAGTCGGGAAGTTCCTGGGTTGGTTTAGGGCTCACTAGTCACTAGGTAGTCACTAGGACACCAGTGAAACTCTTCTGCTCTTAATTGAATAATGCTGTTCAAGCTGAGAGAACAGATGGTGCTTCGGTTTAATGTCTCATGATAAAGGCGGTAACTCCGACACTGCTGCGCTCCCTCAGGACTGCACTGATGTGTGAGTCTAAATTACGTGATCAAATTTCTCACGTTAGAATTTAACCCATGCGCTTCTGATTAAGATGAAACAGTGTTACCACTTAGACAAGGCTGACACCTGGGATAGGTGGGCGAGCTGGACAAGATATTCCGCTGCCTGCAACTATTACTAGGTTACAATATTACTAAAAGCAAAGGAAAGGTGGCATCCCTGGGCACAACTCTACTAAATGAATTAGGAATATGGGATTATAAAAGAGCCAATATGTTATTAGGCAGGCCGTTAAATGAATCTGAAAGCAGATAGTCAACAACAATGTTACTGTACTGGAAATAAAAAAGTCAACTTGGATGAGATAAAAGGTAACCGCTGGATAAAATTGGGAAGAGAGTTTGGCAGATAAGATGGCGAACAAACACAATGGGAATGTATCAATTGGCAATATTTGGGAGAATCAAGAGATACATTCCAGTATATGAAAAGAACGTGATGCAAACGTTTTTTCCGATTAATAGATTAAATCAATTATGTTAAAACTTTAGAACAAATACAGTGAAGTTATAGTAATGGTAAAAATTATAAACAACGTTTTTGGCCTTAGGTGGAGTATTGTGTGCAACTGTGGCACTACACTTCAGTAAGTGTGTCAAGGCCATGATGAGGTACAAGAAGTTATTTAATAGAATGGAACCTGGGTTGAGGGACTTCAGTTATGTGCAGAGACTGGAGAAGCTGGGGTTCTCCTTAGAACAGAAAAGGTTAAGGGGAGATTGACCAGAATGGTACCAGGGATGAGGGACTTCAGTGATGTGGATAGACTGGAGAAGCTGGGATTGTTCTCCTTAGAGCAGAGAAGGTTAAGGGGAGATTGACTAGAATGGTACCAGGGATGAGGGACTTCAGTGATGTGGATAGACTGGAGAAGCTGGGATTGTTCTCCTTAGAGCAGAGAAGGTTAAGGGGAGATTGACCAGAATGGTACCAGAGATGAGGGACTTCAGTGATGTGGAGAGACTGGAGAAGCTGGGGTTGTTCTCCATAGAGCAGAGAAGGTTAAGGGGAGATTTGCTAGAGCTATTGCAAATTATGAGTTGTTTTGATAGAGTAAGCAAGGAGGAAGTGGTTTTACTGCTAGGAGGGCGGGTAACCAAAGATCACAGATTGAAGACAACTGGCAGAAAAAAACAGCGAGAGATAAGGAGAATATATTTCAAACATAGGATTTTTGAAGGCCCAAACTATCCCATCAAAACGCTTTGGATCTTGAATCAGATAGAGATGACAAGATTGATAAATTCAATTTTGTTTCTTAATTGTATTAAACATATGGAGCAAAGGTGGGTAAATGGATTTGAGGTTCAGACCATCCAAGATCTCATTGAATATCAAATCTGTCTCATGGGGCTGAATGGCCTCCTCATGTTCCAAGTGTGCTAATGTTTCAAGATTTCATTTCTATTCTAAGGTTGGAACGGCTACAGACCACAGACATAACCAATGGAATAAATTGGTTAGTTGATAGATAAATGTGATCTTCCCTGGTCCTATATATTCCCTATGTTATTTTAGAAATAGTTATGTTGCAACCAGATATTTTTTTGATTAGTGGCAATTTGTTGTATTAATGAATTCATATAAATAAATAAATAAATTGAGGTCTTGACAATGTTTTTGCAATATGTATTAAATATACATATGCATATATGTATAGAATTTTAGAACGAAACAGTACAGTATGTGATCATTTGACCCATTGCGCCTATGCACTCTCCAAGAAAGACCTATTCAATTTATCCCTTTCCCCAGTTGTTTACCCATAGCTCTGTAAATGTTTTATTTTTAAGCATAGATCCAATTGCCTCAATATAACTATTAAATCTGATTACATTACCCTTTCAGACAATTAATTCCTGATAATAAGAACATAAGAACATAAGAAATAGCAGCAGGAGTAGGTCATATGGCCCCACGAGACTGCTCCCACTTTCAATAAGATCATGGCTGATCATTGACCTCAACTCTACCTTCCTGCCCGATCTCCACATCACTTGATTGCCCTGGAGTTGAAAAATCAATCTATCTCAGCCGTGAATATATTCAAAGAATCATCATTCACAGTCCTCTGGGGCAGTGAAGTTCCAAGATTCGCAACCATCTGAATGAAGAAAGGCCTCCTCATCTCGGTCTTAAATGGCCTACCCCTTATCCTGAGATCATGCCCCCTTGTTGAAGACAATCCAGCCAGGGGAAACAACATCCCAACATCTACCCTAACAATTCTCTTCAAAATCTTGTATGTTTCAATGAGGTCACCTCTCATTCTTCTAAAATCAAGAGAGTATAGGCCCATTCTACACAACCTCTCATCACAGGACAGCCCTCTCATCCCAGGAATCAATCTAGTAAACCTTCTTTGCAACGCCTCCAAGGCATGTATCTCCTTCCTTAGATAAAGAGTACAAAACTGTGCACAGTGCTCCAGGTGTGGTCTCACCAAGGCCCTGTACAATTGTAGCAAGACTTCCTTACATTTATACTCCAAACCCATTGCAATAAAGGCCAACATGCCATTTCCTTCCTAATTGCTTGCCGTACCTGCATGCTAGCTGTCAGTGTGTCTTGCACGACGACGCCCAAATCTGTCTGAACACCAACATTTAAAAGTTTCCCACCATCGAAAAAAGATTATGTTTCTCTATTCTTCCTACCAAAGTGAATAACGTCAGGTTGTGGCAGAGCCACCAAGGGACTCTTATATGGATGTACATAATTGCCTTTAACAGAGTGAATCGGTATCTGTATTCGTTTGCTGCATGTAAGCAGCGCGTCGCTAAAGGATTAAGACCAAACGAGATGACGTCACCACGTGGGTCACGTGATGTTCCCAACGGCGGGAAACGTGATGACGTCATGACGTCGGACTGAGGAGCCTCCCCTCTCAGTCCTCTTGGAGCCAGCCTTAAGCAAACACCTGTTGATTAGTTCTCCTGCAGTTTTGAATGTTACTTCCTCCAGTTTGCATTAAACATCGTTTGGTTATCTGATTGACTCGCTCTCAGTATTTTCGTCAGGAATTTACCAATTCCTACAATGTTACACTTATTTATACTCCAGCTGCCACCGTACTGCCCACTCACTAAGTCGATCTATATCCCTTGGGAGACTCTTTGAGTTCTCCTCACAGCTTAATGTCTCACCTATCTTTGTGTCATCCGGAACTCGGATACATTACACTCGGTCCCTTTATCTAGGTCATTGATACTGATTGTAAAAAGCTCAGGCCCCAACACTGATCCTCCATCCATGCTACAGTATTACCCCCAACCCCATGAGCCCCTATCCGTAAACTCGAGGAACAGCACCTCATCTTTGATTCGGCACTTTACAGCTTTCCGGACTCAATATCAAGTTCAACAATTTCAGATCATAACCTCGGCCCCTATTCCATTTTTTCTTATATTTTTATCCACACCTTTGTTTTTGACCTTTCCCCCCCACCTTTTTTTTCTCTCTCCCACATGGCAGCTGTCTCCCATTCTGCCAGCGCATTTCACATCTAATCTAGAGCCGTCTTTTGTCTCTCCACTAGTCCTATCACGATCTCGTCTTGTTTTGAATACCTCTTAATGTCTCTTCACTACTCTTTTGTTCTCTCCCAGCCTGACCTCTTTATCTATTTCATTTCCTGTGCCTTTCCAGTCTCGACAAAGGGTTTTCACCGGAAACGTTGACTCTATTATCTCTCCACGGATGTTGCCTGGCCTGCTGAGTTTTTCCAGCATTTTCTGCTGTTATTCCATGAGCCCCTATCGTGTGTAATAACCTTTTACGTGATGCCTTATCGGATGCCTTTTGGAAATCAAAATATACTACATCCACAGATTGCCCTCAAAAGAATCTAACAAATTTGGCAAATACGATTTCCCTTTCATAAAACAATGTTAACTCTGCGTAAACATGTTAAAATGTTCCAAGTGCCCTCATACAACTTCCGTAACAATGAATTCCAGTATATCCCCGATGACTGATGTCAGGCTAACTGGCCTGTCATTCCCTGTATTCTCTCTTCCTCCTTGCTGGAATAGCCGTGTTACATTTGTGACCTTCCAATTCGCTGGGACCTCTACAGAATCTAGGGAATTTTGGAAGATCAAAACCAATGCATCCACTGTCTCTTCAGCCACCACTTTTAGAATTCTAGCTTGTAGGCCGTCAGGTCCAGGGGATTTGTTGGCTTTTACTCCCATTAGTTTCTCTAGTACTTTTTCTCTACTTATATTAGTAAGTTTAAGTCCTGACCCTAATTGGACTCTTGCTTCCCCAGAAATTTTGGTCTGCTTTTTGCGTCTTTTACAGTGAAGACAGATACAAAATAAGTGGTTATTAAAAAAAATCCTCATCTCCCCTCTGATGCTTTTGCTAATTATCATAATTGTGCATCCCCTGGTCACCGACCTCTAGCCAATGGAAACCTTGTTCCTTATTCACTGTATCCAAACCGTTCATAATTAACAACACTTTATTTTCTTCACAGAGACATGGTGCAGATTGTGGTATCTCTCTCTGTCACTCTCTCTGTCACTCTCTCTCTCTCTCTCCCTGTCTGTATCTCTCTCTCACCCTCTCTCTCTATCTGTCTCTCTCTCTACCTCTCTCTCCCTGTACTTCACGTTCTCTTTCTCCATCCGTGTCTCGATCTCTCTGTCTCTCTCTCCCCCTGCCCTTCTCCCTTTATCTCTCTCTCTGTCTCTCTCTCTCTGTCTGTCTCTCTCTGTCTCTCTTTTTATGTCTTTCTCTGTCTGTCTGTCTCTCATTGTCTCTATCTGTCTCTGTCTCTCTCTCTCTGTCTCTAATGTACATTTAGCGAGAGAGACATTTATATAAGCTTACATATATGCAGGACACGGATAAACTTAATAATGAATACATTGGGCCAGTAATTCCGGGCCCAACACGTGAGTACGGACGGTGTACTCACGCGTGGGCCCATTGCAACTGCTGGATTCCAGCATGCATAGCGCATGCGCGGGAAACCAGCATTTCCTCTCCATCAAACTAAGGGGTTAAGAGGTCCAACGTTTTGACAGGTTTGCGCGTGTGCAAGGGCCTGAACTTTTTGGAAATGAAAAAAGGAGGCATAAGCAGTGGATTCTTGAAGGTAAGTGGTTTAATATTTAAAATTATTTCATTTTTTCCATAGCTTCATTGTTTTTAAGGACTTTACAGTAAGGTAAGTTTATTTTTAGATCCGAACTCGTAAAAAAAAAAATTCAAAAATGTTATTAATTGTTTTAAATACTTTTTTAAATTTATTTATAGTTTATTTAATTATTGGGATGTTTTTCTAAATTTTAATTAAAGTTAAACAAGTCTTTTGGGCGCCTGTAATTTTCATGAGTTTGACAGTCTTTACTATCAAACTCATGAATGAGTTTCCCCTCCCCTGATTGGATGCACAGTGCTCACCTGATCCCACCCGGCACATCGCACCAGCTACGCCACTGGATCAGGTAAGCACATCGCGCCGACATCTGAACCGGGCCCATGACAGGAAATGCAAGCAGGCTCGGGCTTCAGATGTCGGTGCGCCGGGTGAGTGCACATCGGGGGCATGCACGCGCGGCAAGCCCCCGATCCTAATTTCTGGCCCATTGTTGAAAATGTATTGATTGATATCCAGAATACATTTACAGGCATGTCCTATGAGCTAAGATTCCTGGCGCTTTTGATTAGAGAGGAGCTGTATCACAATTTACAGCATCTGCGACACTGATCACAAAGAGCACAATGTGAAAAATGATGGTTCAATAATCTTAGGTGCTAACTTTTTTGCGATGGGAGTACAGAAATAGACTTTCCCGACTATACTATTCTGCACAGAGAAATTTGGATTATAGGGACCTGATGGTATTGCTGTGAAAATGCCAGCAGTAGCTTTCAGCAGAGATATCAGTTTTCACAGGAAACACCTTAAAATTTGCAATGACTGAATCACGCTTGCTCTAACTGCAGGCAGCTGGTGATTCAGCCCAGGGAAGACTTTGACTAATTATTCTGTTTCTATAACTGCCGGTGCCAGGATTGCTCAGTTAATTATCTTATTTCACGTTTTATTCTCAGACCTGTACCCGAGATATACATATTGATAATTTATTCTCCAATGCGTTTCATCTTATAGTCATTTGTCCTCAAATTTGCAACAACTTCACAAACGGGTGGATTTTACAAATGCTATTTTGGGTTGGCTGAGTGAGGAATAATGACCAGGACACTGCCCTGCTCTTCATTGAATCATGCTGTGGGATAACTTACATCCACCTGAGGGAGGACGAAGGGGCCTCAGTTTAACATCACATACTAAAGAGGGCACCTCCGACAGTGCAGCGCTCCCTCTGGCGATTTTACCATCTGCCCTAAATGTGCACCCTCTGGTTGTTGATCTCTGGACAGTGAAACGGTTATACATATTTGCATTTTCAAAATAATTTCTAATTATGAACAACTCTATTAAAACCCCTTGCCCTTCTCTGCTGCATAGAGAACATCACCCTGCTTCTCTACTATGTCCACATCATCGAAGTTCCTCATCTGGTTCCATTCTGTTAAATTTTCTCTGCATCCTTTCCAAGGCCTTTACATACTTTGTAAAATCTGATGGCCAGAACTGGACACAATGTTCCATCTGAGCCCTAAAAATGATGTGTAATGATTTAGCATCACCTCATAATTATTCATCACTATTTTATGGGTCTATTTATAAATCCCATGATACGGTATACTTTTTATCAGCCTTTACAATTGGCCTGCCAACTTCAAAGATGTGTGTACGTGAACCTCCAGGTATATCTGCTCCTGCACCCACTTTAAAATTACACCAAGCTATTTATATTGTCTCACCTCATTCTTCCTTCCAACAGGCATCACTTCCCTGCATTACATTTCAGCAGCCAGGTCTCTGCACATTTGAAATGATGCCCTTTAACCCCAAGTCCAGGTCGTTAATATATAGGAACAAGAGCAGGGGTCTCAATAAGTGACCCATGGGGGACCCCCTACATACTTCTCTCCAGTCTGAAAAACTAGCCTTCAGCTCCACTCACTTCTTTCTGACCCTGAGTTGATTTTATACCCACGCTGCCACTGGCTCTTAATTAATATAATTGAGAAAACATAAGAACAAAAGAACATAAGAAATAGGAGCAGGAGTAAGCCAATCGGCCCCTCAAGCCTGCTCCGCCATTCAATAAGATCATGGCTGATCTGATCCTAACCGCCAATCCACTATCACAGAACCACCTCCTGAATCTCACAGAATTAGAAACACGAAATAGGAGCACGATCAGGCTACACGGCCCCTGGGCCCGCTCCGCTACCCACAGGGCCATGACCGATCCGAACCTAGACTCATGTCCAAATTCCTGCCCGCTCCCCGTAACCCTTAATTCCCTTTACTTCTAGGAAACTGTCTGTTTGTGTTTTAAATTTATGTGATGATGTAGCTTCTACAGCTATTTGGGGCAACATATTCCATGGACCTACCTCCCTCTGAGTGAAGTAGTTCCTCCTCATCTCAGTTTTGAAAGAGCAGCCCCTTATTCCAAGACTATGCCCCCTAGTTCTACTTTCACCCATCATCGGGAACATCTTCGCCGCATCCACGCGATCCAACCCCTTCACAATCTTATATGTTTCAATAAGATCGCCTCTCATTCTTCTGAACTCCAATGAGTAGAGTCCCAATCTACTCAACCTCTCCTCAAATGTCCATCCCCTCATCCCCGGGATTAACCGATTGAACCTTCTTTGTACTGACTCGAGAGCAAGTATGTCCTTTCTTATGTATGGACACCAAAACTGTACGCAGTATTCCAGGTGCGGTCTCAACAATACCTTGTACAACTGAAGCAATACCTCCCTATTATTATATTCTATCCCCCTAGCAATGAAAGCCAACATTCCATTGGCCTTCTTAATCACTTGCTGCAGCTGCATACTAACCTTTTGAGTTTCGTGCACCAGGACCCCCAGATCCCTTTGTACTTCAGTACTTTCCAGTTTCTTGCCATTAAGATAATAACTTGCTCTACGATTTTTCCTGCCAAAGTGCATAACCTCACACTTTCCAGTATTGTATTCCATCTGCCAAATCTCTGCCCACTTACTTAGCCTGTCTATGTCCCCTTGCAGGTTTTTTATGTCCTCCTCACTCACTGCTTTCCCTCCCATCTTAGAATCATCTGCAAACTTTGATATGTTACACTCGGTCCCCTCCTGCAAATCGTTAATATAGATTGTAAAGAGTTAAGAGCACTGACCCCTGCGGAACACCACTAGTTACTGATTGCCAGTGAGAATGAACCATTTCTCCCAACTCTCTGCCTTCTGTTAGATAGCCAATCTTCTATCCATGCCAGAATATTACCCCCAATCCTGTGATTTTTTATTTTAAGCAATAATACTTTGTGTGGCACCTTGTCAAATGCCTTTTGGAAGTCTAAATACACTACGACCACTGGTTCCCCTTTATCCACCCTATATGTTACTTCCTCAAAGAACTCCAGCAAATTTGTTAAACATGACTTCCCCTTTAGAAAACCATGCTGACTTTGTCCTATTAAATTATGATTATCCAAATGTCCTGTTACTGTCTCCTTAATAATGAACTCCAAAATTTTACCTACCACAGATGTTAGGGTAACCGGTCTATAGTTTCCAGCCTTCTGTCTGCTGCCCTTTTTAAATAAGGGTGTTACATTAGCAGCTTTCCAGTCTGCCGGGACATTTGCCGAGTCCAGGGAGTTTTGGAAAATTATTACCAATGCATCCACAATCCCTACCGCCACTTCCCTCAAGACCCTAGGATGTAAGCCATCAGGTCCAGGTGATTTATCTGCCTTGAGTCCGATTATTTTACCGAGTACCACTTCCTTAGTGATTTTGATCGTGTTTAGCTCCTCCCCCGCTTTAGCCCCCTGTTTGTCCAGTGTTGGGATATTCTTAGTGTCTTCTACTGTAAAGACAGATATAAAATATTCATTCAGTGTTTTTGCCATCTCCATATTTCCCACCATTAATTTCCCGGTCTCATCCTCTAAGGGACAAACATTTACTTTAGCCACCCTTTTTCTTTTTATATAACTATAAAAACTCTTACTATCTGTTTTTATATTTTTTGCTAATTTACTTTCATAATCTACCTTCCCTTTCTTAATCAATCTTTTTGTTATTTTTTGCTGTCTTTTAATGTTTTCCCAATCCTCTATCCTCCCACTAGATTTGGCTACCTTATATGCCCTTGTTTTTAGTCGAATACTATCCTTAATTTCTTTACTTAGCCGCGGATGGCTGTCTTTTCTTTTACACCCTTTTCTTCTCAGTGGAATAAATATTTTTGGAAGTTGTAAAATAGCTCCTTAAATGTACACCACTGATCATGTATCGTCTTACCCTTTAATCTATTTTCCCAATTCACTCTACTCAATTCCGCTCTCATACCTTCATAGTCTCCTTTATTCAAGCTTAGCACGCTTGTTTGAGAACCAACCTTCTCACCCTCTAATTGAATATGGAATTCACCCATGTTATGGCCACTCATTCCAAGGGGATCCTTTACTAGGACATTTTTGATTAATCCTGTCTCGTTACACAGGACCAGATCTAAGGTTGCTTGCCCCCTGGTCAGTTCAGTTACATACTGCTCAAGAAACCCATCCCTAATACATTCAATTAACTCATCCTCAAGGCAGCCCTGCCCAATTTGATTTGTCCAATTAATATGATAGTTAAAATCCCCCATAATTATAGATTCTCCCTTATTACAAGCCTCAACTATTTCCTGATTGATACTCCATCCAACAGAGTTGCAACTGTTCGGAGGCCTATAGACTACGCCCACTAGTGTTTTTTTCCCCTTATTATTCCTTACCTCCACCCAAACTGTTTCATTACCCTGATCTTTTGACCCAATATCATTTCTCTGTATTATAGTGATTCCTTCCTTTATTAACATAGCCACCCACCTCCCCTTCCTTCCTGCCTGTCCTTCCTGATCGTTAAATAACCTGGTATGTTTAATTCCCAGGCATTGTCACCCTGCAGCCATGTTTCTGTAATGGCCACAAGATCATAGCCATATGTAGTTATTTGTGCCATTAACTCGTCTATTTTGTTACGAATGCTACGTGCATTCAGATAGAGAACTTTCAAAGATGTTTTGTGACACTTAGTTCCTGCTTTTGCCCTTTTTATTACTTTACATTATACTCCATACCTTCTGCCACTTCCTGACACGCTCTCGTTTTTAATTTCCCCACTTCTACCTAAGTCTATGACCTTCTCTGTTGTAATTTTTATTATTTGCTCTCTAGGAACCTCCCCCTCACGAGTTAGTTTAAAGCCCTCTCTACAGCCCTAGTTATATGATCCGCCAGGACTCTCGTCCCAGCTCTGGCCAAGTGAAGCCCGTCCCAACGGAACAGCTCCCTTCTGCACCAGTACTGGTGCCAGTGTCCAAGGAATCAAAACCCATTTCTCCCACACCAGTCTTTGAGCCACGCATTCAACTCTCTAATTTTATTTGTCCTTGCCAAATTCGCTCGTGGCTCAGGTAATAATCCACCTTGTGGTTCTGCTTTTTAATTTGGCCCCTAGCTGCTCAAACTCCCTCAGCAGAACCTCCTTCCTTGTGCTATCTATGTCGTTGGTACCAACATGGACGACGGCAACTGTATCTTCCCCCTCCCACTCCAAGTTTCTCTCCAGTCCAGAGGAGATGTCCTTAACCCTGGCACCGGGCAGGCAACACAGCCTTCGGGACTCTCGCTCTCGGCTGCAAAGAACTCTATCTATCCCCCTAACGATACTATCCCCTACCACTACAACATTTCTTTTAACTCCCGCCACTTGAATGGCCCCCGTGCTCCACGGTTCTGTTGCCAGGTTGCTCATCCTCCCCGCAGTCCCTGTTCCCATTCTCACAGGGAGTAAGAGCCTCGAACCTGTTGGACAAGTGCAAGGGCTGTGGTTCCTCCAACACTACCTCCTGGATCCCCGTACCTGCCAAAATTCTAGTCACACCATCCTGACCCTGGCCACGGACTACATCTGAATTAATTAATCTAATTGGCGTGAATCCCTCGTGATACACAGAGTCCAGGTAACTCTCCCCCTCCATGATGTGTCTCAGTGTTTGAAGCTCGGACTCCAGCTCTTCAACACGGAGCCGGAATTCCTCGAGCAGCCAACACTTACTGCAAATGTGATCACCGTGAGCATCAATGGTGTCCACCAGCTCCCACATATTGCAGCAGCAACACATCACCTGATCTCCCATTCTATGTAATTAATTAAATTTATTAATATTAATCTTAAATACCCTCTGCCCCGATTCTAGCTGGTGAATATCACACCTTAGAAACTATAAACCAAAGAGATTTAAGCTTAAAAAGGGAGAAATACTTACCAACCAATCACTTACCCGCTTTCTGGTGACGTCACACTTGGATTGCTTTTTACCTCTCTCCTTCCCTCCGAGTTCCAAGACTGGAGATTGTTAAACCTACCTGGGTCTCGGGAGCCTTTATACAGCCGCTCAGTCCGCGATTCCCGCCGATTCTTGCACTGAGGCCTTACCTGGTCTCTGGAGCCTTTATACAGCCGCTCAGCCTGCGATTCCCGCCGATTCTCACACTGAGGCCTTACCTGGTCTCTGGAGCCTTTATACAGCCGCTCAGCCCGCGATTCCCGCCGATTCTCGCAGTGAGGCCTTACCTGGGTCTCGGGAGCCTTTATACAGCCGCTCAGCCTGCGATTCCCGCTGATTCTCGCACTGAGGCCTTACCTGGTCTCTGGAGCCTTTATACAGCCACTCAGCCTGCGATTCCCGCCGATTCTCACACTGAGGCCTTACCTGGTCTCTGGAGCCTTTATACAGCCGCTCAGCCCGCGATTCCCGCCGATTCTCGCACTGAGGCCTTACCTGGGTCTCGGGAGCCTTTATACAGCCGCTCAGCCTGCGATTCCCGCTGATTCTCACACTGAGGCCTTACCTGGTCTCTGGAGCCTTTATACAGCCGCTCAGCCCGCGATTCCCACCGATTCTTGCACTGAGGCCTTACCTGGTCTCTGGAGCCTTTATACAGCCGCTCAGCCTGCGATTCCCGCCGATTCTCACACTGAGGCCTTACCTGGTCTCTGGAGCCTTTATACTGCCGCTCAGCCCGCGATTCCCGCCGATTCTCGCAGTGAGGCCTTACCTGGGTCTCGGGAGCCTTTATACAGCCGCTCAGCCTGCGATTCCCGCTGATTCTCGCACTGAGGCCTTACCTGGTCTCTGGAGCCTTTATACAGCCACTCAGCCTGCGATTCCCGCCGATTCTCACACTGAGGCCTTACCTGGTCTCTGGAGCCTTTATACAGCCGCTCAGCCCGCGATTCCCGCCGATTCTCGCACTGAGGCCTTACCTGGGTCTCGGGAGCCTTTATACAGCCGCTCAGCCTGCGATTCCCGCTGATTCTCACACTGAGGCCTTACCTGGTCTCTGGAGCCTTTATACAGCCGCTCAGCCCGCGATTCCCACCGATTCTCGCACTGAGGCCTGACCTGGTCTCTGGAGCCTTTAGACAGCCGCTCGGCTCGCGATTCCCGCCGATTCTCGCACTGTGGCCTTACCTGGTCTCTGGAGCCTTTATACAGCCGCTCAGCCCGCGATTCCCGCCGATTCTCGCACTGAGGCCTTACCTGTGTCTCTCGAGCCTTTATACAGCCGCTCAGCCCGTGATTCCCGCCGATTCTCGCGGGGAACATGTTGGTGTTCAGAGGGACCTGGGTGTCCTTGTGCACTAATGTTTGAAAGTTAACATGCAGCTACATCAAGCAATTTGGGAAGCAAATGATATGTTGGCATTTATTACAAGAGGATTTGAGTATAAGTGTGATGACATCTTAAAGCAATTTCATCGGTCCTTGTTTAGACCACATCTAATATGTACAGTTTTGCTCTGCTTACCTATGTAGGGATATACTTGTCATAAAGGAGGTGCAACAAAGGTTCACCAGACTGATTCATGAGATGTGGTGATTGTCCAGTGAGGAGAGATTGAGGTCTATATTCCCTAGATTTTAGAAGAATGAGAGGTGATCTAATTGAAACATACACATTTTTAATGGGATTGACATGTTAGATGCAGGGAGTATGTTTCCCCTGGTTGGGGAATCTAGAATTGGGGTTACAGTCTAAGAATAAGTGGGGCACCGTTTAGGACTGAGTTGAAAAATGTCTTCTCTCAGAGTGTAGTGAATCTTTGCAGTTCTGCACCCCTGAGGGTTCTGGAGGCTCAGTCGTTGAGTAGCTTCAAGGTGTGGAGATGCCGCTGTTGGGCTGAGGTGGACAAATGTAGGAAGTCACCACAACACCAGGTTATAGTCCAACAGTTTTATTTGAAATCACAAGCTTTCGGAGCGCTGCTCCTTCGTCAGGTGAAGTGGAGAGATGCCTATAGACACAGATTATATAGTCAGAGAATATTTCCAGATGATTACAGGTAATCTTTCTAACTGCCATTTATCACACCTCGGCAGAGAGATAATCACAGCAATCAAAGGTGTGAATGGTGTCCAAACAGGTCAGTCAGGAAAACATTACATCAATGATGATTGCTGTGATTATCTCTCTGCCGAGGTGTGATAAATGGCAGTTAGAAAGATTACCTGTAATCATCTGGCATTATTCTCTGGCTATATAATCTGTGTCTATAGGCATCTCTCCACTTCACCTGACGAAGGAGCAGCACTCCAAAAGCTTGTGATTTCAAATAAAACAGTTGGACTATAACTGGGTATATTCAAGACAGAGATCGACCGATTTTGGGATATTAAGGGAATCAATCGATATGGGTATAGTGCAGGAAAGTTGAGTTTAGTTTGAAAATCAGCTGTTGAATGGCGGAGCAGGTTCGAGGGTCCGAGTGGCCGACTCCTGCTCATATTTCTTATGTTGTTATGTGTTCATTTTAATTTACATTGTGCCTCTCTTTACAAAGCCCAGCTGCCGTATGATTTTATTTATCAGCCGTATCTACTTGTCCTGTCATCGTCACAATTGTCAATGTGAACTGTCAATTCTCTTTGCTACTGCACTTCCTTTAAAACAGAACCATTTAATGTGTATTGCATCTCATAGTTCTTCGCAAATGCTTCACGTCACATTTCTCTGCATTATATTTCAGATGGCATGTGCCTGCCCATTTGAAACTATGCCCTTTATAAACGAGTCCAGGTCATTAATGTATCTTAAAAAGAGCAGCGTTCTCAATAACCGACGTCGGAGGAACACCACGAAGTTCTCCCCCCAAGGCTGATAAATAAGCGTGCAGCACCACTGTGCTTATTGTCCATTAGCCAATGTTGTATGCACGCTGCTACTGCCCTACTAATAATATAATTGATGGAACGACAATAAGCAGCCACGACTATAGAAATTACAGTCACTAAATATTAATTGAAAGTCGAGGAATAACAGGAGGGATCCGGATGAAGTGTCAGGGCCAGCAGCAAGCGCAAGCACTGTACATTGCCACGTGTAAAGTTTTAAGTGAATAAACGTTTTAATCAGATGAAAACCCAGGGGCTGTGGGGAAGCAGCAGGATATTAGGATGTGTTCTGGCTAGCTGCAACAAACAGCCAGCAGAGACAGAATGAATTCAATGGCCCTGTTATGTGTTGCAAACTTCCACTGTAGTCCTGCTGATAAAGCCATACGTTTGAATGTCAGCTTTTACAATCACCTGTAATGCCTGTTTAACTACACTGCGTACTGTACAGAAGATAACTAAACAATTTTAAACCAGAGTTGACAGCATTGGAAAAAATCAAATAAAGTACAGTTCCCGTTACCGAGATGTAACAATAACTTACTGTCTGAACAGGTTAATACTCACCACTCACAGGTATCATGAAATATGGAACCTGATCAGAGGAGAAATCTTTCACTATTTCTGAAGCGGCCAGTTTCTGTTGAGGTCCACTCAGAACTGATAAATTCTGCAGCCACTGCATTCACACAGCAAGAGCCTGCTCCTTCCTTCCTGCTTTCATGTCATTGCATTAAGAGTAGGGTTAGTGCAGCAACAGGAAGTGGGAGCTTTACAATATCTTTGAAATTTTCCTTCGCATTGCAGCCATAAGATATCTGGAAGAGTTTTTTGTTATGCATCATTAAAATATGTGGGTATTCAAAACATGCAATTTACTCTTACTGGTATTACAGATGGATTTGTTTCACTGACTCTACGTTCCATATATCAATCACAGGGTTGCAGTAAAGGGAGAAAAGGGCAACACCATTAAAGACAATTCTCAGCAAACTACACCTACAATTCAGGAAACCTGACAAAAACGAATGCTGTGCTACTGACAGGATTTTGTTACGATACATTTTACCCTCATTAAATGGTTTTGTTGGCACTTCCTTCTGCAGCTGTTGTGCTACCTACGCAACGGATTATGACCTCGGCATTGCTCTACTTCCAGATCATTACTTTTTCCGGTCCTGTCCATCTACGTTCCGCTCCTCACTCCAATTCATTGCAACATGGCGGATGATCATATTTTCTCTCTTAGCGAATAACTCTTCTATTCTCTTTCCCTTGAAACACAACGTCATGGCAACGCGATTGTACCTGAGCAAAAATCCAGTGGCGCAAACTGCTTGTAAACTCGCAATTATTGAGCACGGATAATGAAGAGTAATTTGATTATGTTGTGAATCAGCTCAGAAGGCTGTAGTAGATCTCTTCGATTGCCAAATTGTGTTTACAGTGGGAAGTAACTATTCGGCCAATGGTGCCTGTGGCAGTTCTTTGCAAGAGCTATCCAACTGTTCCCACTCACCTGCTCTTTCACCATAGCCCTGCCAAAGTTTCCTTTCCAAGGATGTATCCAATTCCTTATTGAAAATTTAAATTAAATCGGTTTCCAGAACCTCCTCATTGTTTCCGTCTGTTCCAAATTTCGTGTCAGCTGCAAACGTTGAAATTTTGCCTTTATTACCAAATCCAGTCAAAGTCTATGTAAAAAAGAGCAGCGGCATTAATATCTATTCCTGGGGACAGAACAACATTCTGCCATATTGTCTAAAAAAATGAAAACTAATATTTACAATGCCGGTTGATTTGACAATGGAAGGGTTAAATATTCAAACACAATGTGCACATAAAAATGTCGAGTTCTCAGTATTATAATATATCTCCTGCCTAACTGGCCTGCCACCACTTCCCTATTTGCAACATACAATCTCATAACGGTTCTGTTCTACTTCCTGCCGTTGGAGAAGTTATCTGGCGAGTGAGATAACAGGCATGTAGTCAATCGTTCCACAGAGGACATTTTCTGGGCATTGCGACTGAACAGGTTTGAAGATACAATCGCAGACATACATCTGTTTGCCTCAAGTGAAAATAAAATTATTCAAACATTTAAATTATACACTCCCGAATTATTAATGTAATGCATTTCCTAAGATGAAGATTGAACCCATCTGCTTTTTTCTGAGGCACTGCAATTCATACCTTCAACAATTCATACCTTATCCATTGCAGTTTGAACATAGGAATGTAGGAACATAAGAACAGGAATAGGCCTTTCAGCCCCTCGAGCCTAAGTACAGATACGCACCCTTGCCCCATATCCCGCAATATCTTTAGTTAGCAAAACGCTACCAATCTCAGATTTAAGATTTATAATTGACCTAGCTCCAATTGCCATTGATGGAAGAGAGTTCAAAAGTTCTCCCATCCGTTGTGTGTGGAAGTGTTTCTTAATTTCACACTTGAAATGTCTGGCTCTCATTTTTAGACTATGCCCCCTAGTGCTAGAATCCACAACAAGCGGAAATATTTTCTCTCTATCTACCCTATCTGTTTCCCTTAATATCCTGAAAATTTGGATCAGATCACCCCTTAACCTTCTAAATTCTAGGGAATACAAGCCAATTTGTTTAAGCTCTACATTGAACTTAACCCTTGAAGTCCGGGTATCATTCTGGTAAACATACGCTGCACTCCCTCCAAGGTCAACATATCATTCCTAAGATGTGCTGCCCAGAACTGCTCACAGTACACCAGGTTTGGTCTAGCCAATGTTTTGGTTAGTGGTAGCATAACTTATAAACCCTTATATATTGTCATCCAGACATAAAGACCGACATTCCATTAGCCTTTTTGATTATTGACTCAACCTCTTCATGATATTGCAATGATGGATTTGCTGTCACTTTAACATCCGACCTGCAGACGAGGTGTGAACACTTGGTGTGTTGATTATGGTATGGAAACAGCAGCCTAGAAATTACGTGTAGTGTTGGTATTTCCGAGCCAGTTTCAGCAGCAAAAATACTCAGCAAAGCTGTGCGTTGTTATACAAATTACAATTGTTTCATTAAAGTCTTTCACCGAGGAGAATCTGCCTCCAATCCAGTATTTCCCACCACAATCAATGCCATGGGCAGTCTGGCCTCCAAGATGCAATGAGCGGGCTGTCCTGTGTTGAGAGGTTGTGCAGAATGAGCCTGTACTCTCTGGAGTTTAGAAGAATAAGAGGTGATCTCATGGAAATATACAAGATTCTGAAGGGATTGCCAGGGTAGATGCTGAGAGGTTGTTTTCCCCCTGGCTGGAGTGTCTAGGACTTGGAGGCATAGACTCAGAATAAGGGGTCAGCCATTTAAGACCGAGCTGAGGGTGAATGTCTTCACTCAGAGAGTTGTGAATCCTTGGAGTTTTCTGCCCCAGAGTTCTGTGAATGCTGAGTCTTTGATTATATACAAGGCTGATGCAAATGGATTGAAGGGATATGGAGCTCGGGTGGGAAAGTGAAGTTGAGGTCGATGATCAGCCATGATCTTTTTGAATAGAGGATCAGTCTCCAGGGTCCTTATGGCCAAAGCCTGCTCCTATTTCTGATGACCTTCCGTTCTTCTGTCCCATAGACAGCGTCCCATAGTTGTTTACAACGAGTCATAGCTATGACTTAGCATCCCACCATCAAGCCTGTAAAGTTCGAGTGTCATCCTCAGGATAGGCCAAACATGCTATATCCGGACAAAAATGCACGATCATTGGGTAATGAACATTGAATCCAGACTCAATAAATCTCATGGATTGAGGAATTGAGTCAAACAAGCTGAAGGAGTCTTCCTGACAATGAACATCTTTTCCTCGACAAGTGATGAATTAGTGCTCTTCCATGTTGACCAACAATTACTGGAAGCACCTACTGAGTTAAAGGCGCAGAATGTGAGGTGATGATTGTGACTAGTCTGATGGAGCGGAATCCAGCACTACTTTGTCAGGCCGCATAGTTCTTTAGGTGTCCAGGGCACTCAGCAGGTTCTTGAGCTTACGTGAAGAGAATTGAATTGGCTTTATGCTGGCATCTGTTGAGGACCTCAGGAGCTGTACAAGAAACTGCATGTGCACAACACTTCTGGCTGAGCATGCTTGCGAACTCATCCCCCTTGCGTTTTGCATTCACACGTCATTATGTCGGATGGCGATGTTCTAACCGTCTCCTCCTCCAGTTAGTTGCACAATTTTGCACCCACATTCACGACTGGATGTTGTAGGATGGCAGACCTCTGACCTGATTTGTTGGTTCTGGAATGGCGCTGTCATGCTACTTCCGACTTTTATCTTGCATTTAGGCATGTGTTCCAGCTTCACCCGAGAGGCACTTCATTTACTGGTTCACCTGGTTATGATCATCGCATGCACTTTGAAACGCATTAAACTTAAGTTGTTCATCTGACATCTTTGTGTCAGAGGAGTGAGGGTTATGCTGGTTTGTGGGCTACATATTTGTGATGGAATACAACTCTACTGCTGCTGATGTTGCACAACGACTCTTGAATGCACACTTTAGAGCTCATAGATCTGCCCTTAATCTATCCCACTTTTAATGGCGATAATGCTATACTTCACCACAGAGGGCGTCCTCAATATAAAGATAGGACCTGGTCTTTACCAGTACTGTGAGTTGATCATCCTGCCAATCCTATCATGCCAAGTGGATCTTTTCCTTTCATTCGTTCTGGGATGAGTGCATCGCTGCCAAGGTTGCCATTTATTGACCATCCCTATTTGCCCTTGAGAAGGTGGTGAAATGATGTAGTCCTTGCAGTGAAGGTGCTCCCACAGTGCTGTTAGTAAGGGAGTTCCAAGATTTTATCCCAGCGACGATAAAGGAACGGCGATATATTTCTAATTCAGGATGATGTGTGACTTGGAGGGGAACTTGCAGGTCACGTTGTTCCCATGCGCCTGCAGCCCTTGTCCTTGTAGGTGGTAGATGTCGCGAGTTTAGGTGGTGCTGGAAAAGAAGCCTTGGCGAGTTGCTGCCGTGCATCTTGTAGATGGTACACACTGCAGCAACAGTGCGCCGGTGGTGGAGGGACTGTAAGTTGAAGGTTGCGGTTGGGCTGCCAATCAAGAGGGCTGCGTTCACATGGATTTTGTAGTTTCTTGAGTGTTGTTGGAGCTGCACTCATCCAGGCAAGTGTTCCATCACACTCCTGACGTTTGCCTTGTACATGGTGGAAAATCTTTAAGGAGTCAGGAGGTGAGACACTCGACGCTGAATACGTCGTCTCTGACTAGCTCATGTTGCCACGGTGTTTATGTTGCTGGTCCAGTTAAGTTTATGGTCAATGCTGACCCCCAGTATATTGATGTTGGGGGTTTCGGCGACGGCAATGCTATTGACTGTAAAGGGGTGGTGATTAGAATCTTGCTTGTTGGAGATCTTTATTGCCTGGAGCTTGAGTGCCGTGAATGTTACCTGCCACTTATCAGCCCGAGCCTGATTGTCATCCAGGTCTTGTTGCATGGGGCATGGAATGCTTTATTTCCTGAGGAGTTCCGGAAGGAACTATACACTGTGCAATCATCAGCAAACATCCACACTTGTTAGCTTATGATGATGAAAGGCCATTGATAAAGCAGCTGGAGATGGTTGGGCTTACGAGGTTTCCCTGAGGAACTCATGCAGCAATATCCTGGGGCTGCGCTGATTGACATCCACAGCAACAATCATCTTCCTCTTTGCTTGGTTTGATTCAAGCCAGTGGATTGTTCCCCCCCACCCGATTCACATTGACTTCAGCTTTACTATGGCTCTTGATTCCATACTCGGTCAAAGGCGGCCTTGATGTCAAGGGCAGTCAATCTCGCCTCACCTCTGGAAGCCAGCTCCTTTGTCCATGTTTGGCCCAATGCTGTAATGAGGGCTGGAGTCACGTAGTCCTGACGGAACCCACACTTGTCATCAGTGAGCAGGTTATTGGTGAGTAAGTGTTGCTTGATACAACTGTCGATGAGACCTTCCATCTCTTCGAACCAGGGTTTGTCCCATGACTTATCAGTAATGCTTGAGTGAGGGATATGCCAGGCCATGAGGTTACAGATTGTGCAGGAACACAATTCTGCTGCTGCTGATTGCCAACTACGCCACATCGATGCCCAGATTTGAGCTGATAATTCTGCGACCGGTTTACTGAATAGCTTATTTGCTCGTGTTGGTTCTCTCTCCACCTGCAGCAAGTCCGGTCTGGCATCTGTGCCCTTCAGGTCCCGGCCAGTTCGGTCAATGTTGTTATTTCCGAGCCTATTGTAGAGCTAGACATTGCTGGTGGGGCAGGACAGAACCACGGACGTTAGCTGAAAGTTATTATTCTATGAATATGCGTACGTCAGGCTTTTACTTCACTAGGTTCGCCCAAACTGGCCAGCAGTCCACAGATGCCAGTGAGGAGGACATTGCAGGGTCTAGTGTGCGAGATAAGCCGTTGTTGTGATTTTATTCAATGTCTAGATCATAGCGTAATTATCAATTCGATGTTATTGCTTTATTCCTTTCTAGCTGTATTGATACAACTGAGTGGTTGTTTGACCAATTCAGAGGGCAGTTAGAAATCAAAAACATCGATGTGTGGCTGAAGTTATCTATAGCCCAGACCGGGTAAGGACTGTAGATTTCTTATGAGGAAATGTTTAGCAGGTTAGAAGAACGAGAGGTGATCTTATTGAAATCTATAATATTCTGAGGGGGCTCGACAGGGTAGAGGCAGGGAGGATGTTTCCCCTCGTGGGGGAATCTAGAACTAGGGGGCATTGTTTCAGTATAAAGGGTCGCCCATTAAAAACGGAGATGAGGAGGAATGTCTGCTCTCAGAGGGTCGTGATTCTTTGGAGTTCTGTACCACAAAGAGCTGTGGAGGCGGAGTCATTGAATATATTCCAGGCGGAGATAGACAGATTTTGAAACACATTGGAATCAAGGGTTATGGGGAGCGGGCAGCAAAGTGGAGTTCAGGCCACGATCAGATCAGCCATGATCTTATTGAATGGTGGAGCAGGCTGGAGGGGCCGAATGGCATACTCCTGCTCCTATTTATTATGTTCTTGTATTCGTATGTTTCCTTCACTAAAGCACAATAAGCTATGCTTGGAATATTGCGAATAGTTTAACTGTGTGTCAGGATCAGAGAACACACTTTCAGGTTAGTGCCAAACTAAGGATTTATCTCAGAGAGCAATATACACGAATTGAGTTAACTCGAACCGAAAGTAATACATCTCCGGAAAGATTGAGCAGACTGGGGATCCTTTCTGTAGAAAAAGGAACGCTGAGGGTTGAAGAGACTTTTAAGAATATGAGAGAAATTGAAAGGATTCCACTTGTGGGGAAACCAAAATTGGGGCCATAAATATTAGAGAATAACTGGTAAGTCAAACAGGAAATTTAGGAGCAATGTATTCAGCCAGAGTGTGGTTACAATGTGGAGCTGGCTAACACATGAAGTGTTGGTGCTAATAGCATAGATGCAGTTAATAGGGAAGATAGATAAATCACGAGGGATTAGGTTATGCTATAGGGTTAAATGAAAAGTGGTGGGAGGAGACTCACGTGATGCCTAAACATCGGCATGGACCAACTGGGCCGAAGGGCCTCTTTCTGTGCTTTTAATTCCATCTAATTCAATGTAAAAAGAGCATTAAGGAATGAAACCATGGCCGGAGACGCTCGGATTTGAACTGTGTGTTTTCCCATCTGAAACTGTAACTTTTGGCATTGGGAGATGAACTCTTTGCATGATTTCATTCACTCTTACCATTAATCAGAGAAGGCAACCGTGTTTTCAACTAAATCAATCGTGATACAAAACCAAAATACTGTGGATGCTGGAAATCTGAAATAAAAACAGAAAATGCTGGAAATACTCAGCCGGTCAGGCAGCATCTGTGGAGAGAGAAACAGAGTTAACGTTTCAGGTCGATGACCCTTCGTCAGAACTGGCATAAGGTTGGAGATGGAAGTGCAGGGCCAGGTGGAGGGGGCAGGGGGGAGGGGAGGAAAGAACAAAAGGGAAGGTCTGTGATAGGATGGAAGGCAGGAGAGATTAAGATACAAAAGGGATGATGTGCAAGGCAAAAGTAGATGACAATGGGTCAAGTTAAGAAACAAAAGATGGCTCTAGATGAAGGGGAAATGGCAATGGCAGAATGAAGGACAGCTGCCATGTGAGAGAGAGAAAAATATAGATAAAAAAAGATAGGGGCAGAGGTTATGATCTGAAATTGTTGAAAATTATGCTGTGTCCAAAAGGCTGTAAAGTGCCGAATCGAAAGATTGAGGTGCTGTTCCTCAAGCTTACGTTGAGCTTCATTGGAACAGTGTAAAAGGCGGCAAACCATGAGGTGTGAGTGGGAGTGGAGTGGAGACTTAAAGTGACAGGCGACTGAAAGCTCGCGGTCCCCCTTACAGACTGAATGGAGGTGTTCCATCAAAGCGGTCACCCAATCTGTGTTTGATCTCCCCAAGGTAGAGGAGACTGCACCGTGAGCAGTGAATACAGTATACTAAATTGCAGGAATTGCAAGTAAATCGCTGTATCACCTGCAAGGGGTGTTTGGGGCCCTGGGCAGTGGGAAGGGACTGGTATAAGGGCATGTGTTGCATCTCCTGCGCAAGGGAATTCATTTAAGGAAGCTACAACAACAACTTGTGCATATATATATATATATTGCGCCTTTAACTTAGTAAAACGTCCCAAGGTGCTTCACAGGAGTGCGATAAAACGAACAAAAATTGACAGCAAGCCACATAAGAAGAATTTAGGGCAGATGATTAAAAGTTTGGTGAAAGTGGTAGGTTTTAAGGAGCGTCTTAAATGAGGAAATAGAGGTAGAGAGGTGGAGCGGTTTAGGGAGGGCTCTCCCGAGGTTATGGCCTAGGCAATAGAAGGCACAGCCACCATGGTTGAGCGATTATAATCAGGGATGCTCAAGAGGGCAAAGTTAGAGGAACACAAATATCTCGCAGAGCTGTGCGGCCGTAGGAGATTACAGAGATAGGGATGGTCGAGGGCCATTGGAGGGTTTTGAAGAAAAGGATGACAATTTTGAAATCGAGGTGTTGCTTTACCGGTAGCCAATGTCGGACAGCGAGCACAGGGGTGATGGGTGAAGGGAATTTGCTGCGTGTTAGGACACGGGGCAGCCGAGGTTCCTACATTTATCTTATTGTAATACAGCATGTTCAATGTGTTCTGTACCAGAAAGGCATCCGTCAATCAATGGAAATACTGTCAGAAGGCAGCATGCTCTCTGCTTTTGAATGCTTCTACATCTTCGGAACTGACATGCAATTTTTAATGATTGTTACAGAGATATCAGTAACATGCAGAAAATGAACAATCCATGACCGCATGCAGAAAGACGTGAATGACATTTAGCCTTCAGGGATAAGTGGCAGATAACATTTGCGATACTCAAGTGACAGGCAATGACTATCGACAATAAGCGAGAGTCTCACCATCTTCCCATGACACTCAACGGTATTAAATGTTGGGGGGGTTACCATTGACCAGAAACTTAACAGGACCAGCCGCAAAAACATTGTGGCAACAAGAGCGTGTCAGCAGCTGGGTAGTCTGCGGCAAGTGTCTCACCACCTCACTCCCCAACACCCTTACACCATCTACAAGGGAAAAGTCAGGATTGTGATTGAATGCTCTCCCCTTGACTGGATGAGTGCAGCTCCAACAACACTCAAGAAGCTCGACACCGTTAAGGGAAAAGCAGCCCGCTTGATGGGCACCCCATCCACCACCTTAAACACCACTCCCTTCACAACCAGTGCACTGTGGCAGCAGTGTGAACAATCTGAAAGATGCACTGCAGCAACTCGCCAAGGCTTCTTCGGCAGCAGTTCCCAAATCCATGACCTCAAACTCCTAGAAGGACAAGGGCAGCATACGCATAGGAACAACATCACCTCCAAGTTCCACTTCAGCTCACACATCCTGACTTGTAAATAAATCGGGCCGGTTATTCATTGTCGCTGGATCAAAATCCTGGAACTCCCTCCCTAACAGCACTGTGGGAGTACCTTCACCACACGGAATGCAGCGGTTCAAGAAGGTGGCTCACCACCACCTTCTCACGGGCAACTAGGGATGGGCAATAAATGCTGGCATTATCAGCGACGGCCAAATCCAAATAATGAATACAACACGTGAAATAAAAGCTGTTTGTACAGCAAAAGGCAGTGTTATTAAAAACAAATTTAAAATACGGGAAATATGGTGATGACCCCTCGAGAAAAAAGAAATATTATTTGGTTATGTTAGAAATTTAAGAAACTGTTCTCTAATGTTCCATTGTGGGAACGGTAGCATAGTGTTAATGTTACTGGACTAGTAATCCAGAGGCCTGGGCTAATAAGTGGGGAACAAGAGTTCAAATGCAACTGGGGAATTGGAATTCAATTAATTAAATAAATCCAAAATAAAGAGTTCGTACCAGTAATGGTGACTATGTAACTGCCGGATTGTCAAAAAATCCCATCTGTTTCATTAATGTCCTTTAGGGAAGGAAATCTGCCGTCCTTTCCTGGTCTGGCCTATATAACACTCAAGGGCAATTAGCGATGGGCAATAAATTCTGAACTTGCCTTCAACACCAAAATCCCATGAATGAATAAATAACAATTTATGTGATAACTTAACGCGCCCTAGAGCTCTACATCTATTACGATTATCAATCAATCATGAATCAGTCACGTAATAGTGCACTCAGGTTTATATTAATAAATTGGGCATTAATTTTAATGTCACATGCTCACTTTCTATCGCCTCTCCGACCAGCGGATGGAGAAGAACTAAATGGAAAAGCATAATGGAGCAATTGAAAAACTTTGCACAGGAGCAGCTTAGTGATCTCCAGGCAAATACAACAATTGTCGAAGCTTGGATGTTGTCACTTCCTAACTTGTTATATAATCGTAGAAACCGAATCATAGAATCATAGAATTTTAGAATGGTACAGCACCGACAGAGGCCATTCGGCCCACCGGGCCTGTGGCGGCTCTTTGAAAGAGCTATCCAATTCATCCCACTTCCTGCTCTTTCCCCATTGCCATGCACGTTTTTCATTTTACATGTGTACATCCAATTTTCTTTCAAGACTTAACATTCAATCTGCTAGCACGACCATTTCAAGTAGGACAGCCCAGAACATAACATCTTGCTGCATAAAAAAAATTCCTAACTCGCACTGTGGATCCTCTGCTATTTACCTTATGTGCCCGTGGTGCAGTTTCTGCTTATCATCGATGTATAGGGTGATTGTCAACGCGGCATCACATGGCCATGACTGAATTCTTGCCATCAGCACGGGAGGGATCGGAGGCAGTGTAACAGCGGGAGTCACTTTTGAACATCGCATTTTTTAAGCAGCTCAGTGTCATCAAACATCTCTGAACATGGCTCTATTAATGTAATTAAAACTACATCTGACCGTCAAACGGAACACTGTGAAATTGCAACAGTTATTCATTTCTTTCTGGCGCAAAAACACAAAAGCAAAAGAGCCACAACCACGGCTATCAAAAGAAATTAAGGAGAGTATTGGATCGAAAGAGAAGTCATATAAAGTTGCCAGGAAAAGTAGCAAGCCTGAGGATTGGGAGCAATTTAGAGTTCATCTAAAAAGGGAAAAGAGATTGATTAAGAGGAGAAAAAATGAGTATGAGAGAAAACTTGCAAGGAACATAAAATCGGATTGTAAAAACTTTTACAAGTATGTAAAAAGTAAAAGATTAGAGAAGACAAATGGAGGTCCCTTACAGTCATAAACGGGAGTATTTATAACGGGGAACAAGGAAATGGTGCGGTGATTAAACAAATACTGTGGTTCTGTCTTCATGGAAGAGGAAACAGTTAACTTTCCAGAAATGCTATCGAACCAAAGGTCTAGTGAGAAGGAGGAATTAAAGGAAATCATTAATAGTAAAAAAATAGTGCTGGAGAAATTAATGGGAATGAAAGCTGATAAATCCCCTGCGTGACTGTATTATTCCTGTTTAACTTTCCTCGACCTCTCTCAGTTTCTGTCTCCATTTGTACAACAATTTCTCGCAGTTTTCTCTTGCTCACAAACTCCTATCTTTCTCTTAATTTCTGCTGAATGTGTGCTGCTTTTTAAATTTATATACCTGTGCCTTTACTGTTTATGTTTATCCTCCGTGTAACTTTCCTCATTATATTTATATCTTTCTATTTTCCTCCATCTCATCTTTTGCCGGTTTCTCTTTCTGCCTTCTCAGTGTATTTGCCCATTAATTTCTCCCTCTCTCCCTCTTTCTCTCTATTCTTTTTTCTCTCCTGTTTCTCTATCCATTTCAACATCTACATCTCTTACTCTTTGCTTCTTTACCTATTTTGATTGGTCTCTTGTTGTGTTTACTTTCTTTAACGTGTTACCTCTGCCCCTCTACGCTCTGCAATCAGTTTCACTTTCGGTTGCTCTACGTTTCTTTTCTGTCTCTTTCTTCCCTTCTGAGTTCTGACCTATATTTTGTCTCTGTTTTAGGGTTCTCACTATCTGTCATTTCCACTTTCCACCTGCCACTATATGTATGTTTATCTCTCTATGTAACTCTATATTCTTTTCTTTGCCTTTCTCTATCTATTGATAACCTATCTCTTTATCTATCTCTGTCATTCTGTGTCTCCATTTATGTGCAGTGCAGAGCTCTGACCAGGCCCAGAGCGGCGACTGTGATTGGCGGGTTTGCCCATGTTGCTGTCGGTGCAGGGCAGGCCTTTACTGGAACTCCAGCTGAGCACTTTAGTGCCGCCTTTTTGAGAAACAATTAATGTGTCGTCATCGGAGCGAGTCCCGCCTCAATAGGTCAGATCATCAACAAAAAATAATAACAGGATCAGATTTAAGATCATTTTAGGACTCTGGGCTGTTAATAAAAATGTAGTTTCGGCCCAGTGGGGACTGAGGGAATGAAGCATGGAATGGGAATCAGTTTTACTGCTTGAAACCCTTCCGCTCTTTCTATGATTTAACTAATTTAACTATTAGATTGAGAGGGTATTTCACCGCGTTCTTCAGCTCCTCTCTGAATGTAGTCTGGGTCACAGCATAAATACACGTGTTGGTGCAGGAACTGAGAAGCTGCAGCATTCCTGCTGTGGCTCCTGGGATATAAAGAGGGTCATTGACGGAGGAAGCATAAATCTTTGCAATTCGCTGATAGAGAATAAATATAAAATCAGGGTCACCCATAACAGTATAAAACTGCCAAATATACTGAAGAGTAAAATGATGGATTTCCTTCGGTTCTCCATCTCTGGATCCTTGTGATTACCTTCATTGCTGCTGACACTTTCATAGATCCTTCTCTGCTTCAGTGTGATGGACTCACTGACTGTCACTGGACTTCATTGTAAAATGAAATATTTTGAGGATATGCTGTATCAGTTTGCACTGTATCTGTTGGAATCAGAAGCCCTTCTATTGATCTGGAGATTATAAGGAGCAGCGGTGATGTTGGCGTTTTGTTAACTGAAAAATCGTCCCATCTAATGCTGCAATTTATAATTACAGGAGAAAGGACTTCAATTACTTATAGTTCTGTTTGGTAGAGATATTCGATTCTGTTGATTCCATGTATTACAGATGAAGGGAAGAGTGCAGATGAACAGGAGGAGACGTGGATCATCTGCAGAGATATTTAATTTTTCAGAGATCTCGCCAATGGACAAACTGACACTGAGAATAGGATCAATGAGCACGGAGCATGTGAGCAGAATTTCGGCGTTGTAGGATAGGATTGAATCGGATGTGAAAAAGCTTTGGCAAAGAGAGTACAGACAGTGCGGAATGATAGAGGAGCTATAGAGAAACAGGGAGGGAGAAGGCAAGCGAGAAGGATATGTTTAGTGAAAGTGAGAGAGAGGGAGCTACTGAAACCTCGAGTAAAATTACAAGTAGATGTGACTTCAAGGTGTTATTAGGATGTGGTCAGATTTGGTGAGATGTTATTGTTGGACCCGCTCCCTGTGTTTGTGCGTCAGATCCTCTGTCTGTTTTCGTGAATGTTATTTTTCCTTACTTTATGACTTATAAGTACACATTCTTAAAAATTAATTAACATATAGGATGCATGAATTAGTAATCGTAATCAATTATTGGAATAGTGGATTTTTAAAACTGTGCAACAGATGAATTCAATAAAAAATGAGGCAGTTATAACGGATATATTTGAATTTGAATTTGATGTAACTGAATTGCTGAGTTAATTATTTGACCACATTTTAAACCCAACAAGCTGACACCAGTAAACACAGAAATGAATGTTTGAATTTATTATTTGAGTGGTGTTACTGTGATCTATACATTAACTTCCTCTCACTCTCTGCTGTAGTCTCTCCCTGTGAATCCCAGCCTCTCCTCCCCCTGCATTGAATCCTCTGTCTCCTCACCCGTTTCTTCAGTTTGTCCGCATTCCCAAACCCTCTGCTCTTGACACCCCTCCAGCTCCCCCGTGTCCTTTTCCTGGTTTCCCTCCCAATCTCACTCAATTCAATTAAATTCAAATCGCTTTATTGGCATGACAAGGTGCATCTTATGTTGCCAAAGCATCGAAAAACATTTATGGTTGAACACAAACACAGATCTATCCATACAGTGTATAAACAGATGTTTATAAATATACAATGTATAAATATACATTCATATAATTTGTATACACTCTTTTCTTAGATTTACTGGTTGTCCCTCTGTTTATGGCAAGCTTTAAGATGATTGATTGGATGGATTTAGTGTCCGCTGGAAGAATGATGCAGCATCGTGCATCATTAGAACAATTGTTCCCATCAGAAGAGAAACTGAATTACCTGGGCATGTTCAGTCTTCGTTTATTTTAATTTTAACAGTTAATAACTTTTAACATAAGAATCACATCTGTGACAATACATAACACAGTTTATTAAGGAGAATATATTACAGCAAGCATCGATTTGCAACATTGCTTAAAATGTTGTACCAATATCGATTGATCCATTAAACATGTTTTGAGCTGTATTGCTATCGCCGATAAATATTGTGTGGGAAACACTTCAGCTATTTCACTTATTTAAATACTTTTGCAATTGAATTCAGTGGATATTTTACCCCATTCTTTAGCTCCTCTCTGAATTTATCCTGGGTCAGCACATAAATAAATGTGTTTGTGCAGCAATTGAGAACCTGAAGCATGAATCCCACCGATTCAATGTCCTTAACATCATCATAATCAAAGATGGTAATGCGGAGAAATAGAAAATAAACAACAATGGTCGTCCATAACAAAATAAAACTGCCCGATATACTGAAGAGCAAAACGATGGATTTCCTTCGGTTATCCATCTCTGGATCCTTGTGATTCTCTCCATTGCCGAGGCCCCGGAGTCCCCTGCGGACTCGACTGGACACTAAAATGTGTCTAGCGGTGAGAACATTGAGCAACAAAATCAGAACGAATGGGACACAAGGGATTAAAGTAAGATTAAAGACGTCAAACGCTGCCCACGCGGGTGAAGTAAGAAAGGTCGGTTTCCAGACACAACCCCGGGGTACGTTCTCCATTATATATTCAGGGTCAAATACAAAGTACCAGGGAATGTTTATTAAACATCCCAGCGCACTCACCACCCCGATAACGACAGCCGCTGTTTTCTCGGTGCAGTATTTTGTTTTCAGCTTCGGACAACAAATGGCCACAAATCGATCGAAGGTGAAAACCACTGTGAACCAGACCGAGGCCGCTGTGGCTGCACAAACCAGGACTATATTGAGACAGCACACGGGGGTAATGGTCAAGAATGAAGCTGGGAAATAAATTTCAACAATCAACCCTAATATTACATCCGTACAAACAACCAGGAGATCGGCCGTTGCCATGGCCACCAGGTAGCGAGTGATACATTTGGAGAGACCGCACTTTCCTTGGGACAGGATCACAATCGCCACCAAGTTAACTGCAAGAGATACAAAGATTAGTGAGATTTGTTTCCACTCAGAGTCGCAGTAAAACCATCATTATTAAAGTTTTTTTGAGTAAACTTTCAAGTTATTATTGCACTGATTAATAGGAAATCATTCACGCACTGGTGGTTGCCATCTGCCATCTAATCTAAACTCGCATCGTTATCCAATTTCTCTCATAGCTCCCCTCATGCCCGCTACGAGCTCAACTTGTCTATGAGACCCACCTACTGCTCGCTCGATCCTATTCCAACCAAACTGCTGACCAACCAACTTCACTTCCTGGCCCCCATGTTAGCTGATATTGTTAACAGTTCTCTCTCCCCACATACTGTCCCCTCCCCTTCAAATCCGCCGTCATCAGCACCTGCTCAAAAAACAACCGTGAAGCCTCTGTCCTTGCCAACTACCGCCCAATCTCCAACCTCCCATTCCTTACCCCGTCCTTGATCGTGCTGTCTCCTCCCAAGTCGGTGCCCATCTTTCACAGAATTCCATGTTTGAACCCCTCAAATCTGGTGTCACCCACTGCCCCAGTACATAAACGGCCCTTAACAAAGTCACAAGTGCCATCCTATGCGACTGTGACTGTGGTAAGCTATCCCTCCTCTTCCTTCACGACCTGTCTGCATCCTTTGTCCAGACAATTCTCCTCCAATGCTTCTCCAGCGTCTGCCAGCTGCAGGGGACTGCACTCACTTGGTTCTAATCTTATCGATATAATCGGAGCCTGCAGCAGATTATCTTCCCACTCCCGCACCGTTACCTCTGGACTCCTCCTATTTATCATCTTCATGCTGCCCATCAGCGACATCATCCGTAAACACAACGTCTGAATCAAAGGCATGCCGAAGACACCCAGCTCCATCTCACCACCAGCTCACCCAACACGTCCCTTGTCCATAATTTTCACACTATTTGTCATGAACTATAATTTCCTCCAACTAAATATTGGGAAGACCGAAGCCATTGTATTCGGTCGCCACTATAACCTTCATTCCCCAGCCACTGGCTCCATCCTTCCCTTGCAACTTTCTGAGGCTGGACCAGCCTTGCCCAAACTTGGTGTTTTATTGACCCCGATATGAGCTTCCAACCAAATATCTGCTCCATCACAAAGACTGCCAGGTTCCACCTCTGTAACATCACCGACTCAGCCCCTGCCTCATCTCAACTGCTGCTGACCCCCTCATCTATGCCGCTGTGGCCTCTCGGATTGATAACCCCAACTCTTTTCTTCCGGCCTACCATCTTCCAACCTTCATAAACTTGAGTCGTCCAAATCTCTGCTGCCCATATCCCAACTTGCACCAAGTCCCGTTCACCCAGCACCCACTGAGCTCACTGACCTTCATTGGCTCCCGGTCTGCCAAATCCTAAATTTTAATATTCTCATACTTGTTTTCAAATCTCACCTGGCCATTTAATGCCATCCCCAAACTTAGCATTACTGTTTGCGGGTCTGTATACAACTCCTGTAGTGTCCGTGTGTTGATAAAGACACTGAAGACAGGAGTTGGTTCACAGGTATTTACTAAGCAAAGTCTGGGGGGGGGGTGGTGGTTCTAACGGATATACACAATATAAAGGCTTATATAGCCGGAGTGGCAATTACCGGCATTACAGCACACCTGGGGCTCTTAAAGGCACATACACCACAATTCCTCCCCTTTTAGCTACCCAGCACATCATATTTTAAGTAATTATTAATTACATGCTATAAACAAAATAATATACATTGCTGTAGTTAATTAATTATAAGTCAGTCTCTCAGGAGGCTTCCTGACTCGGTCCGGATAACGCCTCGGGGGTGTAGTAGTTTCTGGTGGTGTAGTAGGTTCTTCTGGCAAGGCTGATTCGGCTTGAATGCCAGTGTCGGGTTCATCGGGTTCCAGTATCCCGGGTTTCGGTACCACCGGATCGGAGGTAGATATGGGTATCTCTACTTCATCGTTAGATGTATAGAGTTGTGGTGTAGGTTGTCCCTTTTTGGATGACTTTATGATTTGGTCAGCATGGCGCCTTATTATGCTTTCTCCGATGTCCACGGTATACATCAGTGGTCCTAGTCGTGTGCAGATAGTTCCAGGCTGCCATTTCTCGGTACGGTAGTCCCGGGCCAAAACTTGTTGACCTATCTGGAAGGTTCTAGTTGGCCTTTCATTCATGCCTTGAAACTGCCAGTTCTCCACGTCCCTTCTGATGTTGGACTTGACCAAATCCAGCCGGCATCTTAGGTTTCTATTGAAGAACATCATGGCGGGAGTTCGGTTGGTAACCATATGTGTTGCATTCCTGTATGCGAATAAGAAGTTATCCACCTTGTGCTGAAGTTTTATGTCTCCATTACCCATGGCCTTTATGGCCTTCTTGATGGTCTGGACAAACCTTTCAGCCAATCCATTGGTGGCGGGATGGTGTGGGGCGGACGTGTAGTGCTTAACCCCGTTGTTTGTTAAGAACGTCCTGAATTCTTCGGACACAAATTGCGGTCCATTATCAGAACAGATCTGTTCAGGCAGCCCATTCCTGGCAAATGTGGTCCTTAATACTGTGATGGTTATTTCCGTGGTGGTGGAGGACATCTTTATTACTTCTGGCCACTTGGAGTGTGCATCAACCGTGATTAAGAACATTGAGTCCATAAATGGACCAGCAAAGTCGATGTGCACCCTTTGCCAGGGAGATGAGGGCCAATCCCATGGATGTAGAGGGGCTTGTGGTGGACCGTTTTGGACCTTCTGGCATCCTAGGCAGCTCTTGGTCATTTCTTCGATGTCTCCATCGATACCTGGCCACCATACAAACGCCCTAGCTAGGTTCTTCATTTTCACTCCACCCAGATGCCCATCGTGAAGCTCCTTTAGCACTTTATCCTGGAGTTTGGGTGGAATCACCACTCTGGATCCACACATCAAGGTTCCTCGGCACACTGACAGCTGTTCACTTCTTTGCGAGAATGCTGGCAACAATGGTACGCCATGTGCTGGCCATCCCTTTACTGTTAAATCGTAGACCCTTGAGAGAGTCGGGTCATTTCTCGTCTCCCTTTCAATGGCAGAATTTGTCACTGGTAGACATTCCACTATGGTAGAGTGGAACATCTCTACTGGGTCTACTGTAGGTGCCTCTTCTACCGTTGGTAATGGTAGGCGCGATAAACCGTCAGCATTCCCATGCTGTTTTGACCCTTTGTATTCTATGTTATATTGGTGTGCCCCTAGAAAAAGGGACCACCTCTGTAGCCTTTGCGCTGTCATAATGGGAACACCTTTTTTAGGGTTGAATATGGAGATGAGGGGTTGATGGTCAGTCAACAATGTAAATTTTTGTTCGTGTAGGTAATGGTTGAATTTCGTCACTCCCCATACCAGGCTGAGTGCTTCCCTGTCGATTTGGGCATAGTTACGCTCTGCTGAGTTTAATGAGCATGACGCAAAAGCTATCGGCCGTTCTGAAACATCAGGGAATTTAAGCGATAATACTGCTCCTATGGCATAAGGGGATGCATCGCACGCCAGTCTGATTGGCAGTGATGGGTTGTAATGAGCCAAAACTTCTTCGGATGTGATTAAGTCTTTGCATTTATGGAAGGCACGTTTACAGTCTTCGTTCCATTTCCAAATCACTCCTGTTTGTAGAGGTTCATTAAGAGGGTGTAGAAGAGTTGATAAGTTCGGTAAAAAATTATGATAGTAATTTATTAATCCCAGGAACGACCTTAATTGTGAAGCATTTTCAGGTGCTGGGGCTTTTATGACCGCCTCAATTTTTTCAGGTGACTTTTGCAACCCTTCATTATTAATTATGTGGCCACAATATGATATCTGATTTTGGAAAAATTCGCACTTGAGGCGATTCGCTCGTAGGCCCCGTTCTTTCAGCCTAGTTAGCACCTGCTCCAAATTGGCAAGGTGCTCGTTTACGTTTTCTCCTGTTACAAGGATGTCGTCTAGGTAGCATTGAGTCCCCGGAATCCCTTGCAGGACTTGCTCCATACCTCTTTGCCAGATAGCTGGAGCTGATGCTACTCCAAAAACCAGTCAATTGTACTGGTACAGGCCTTTGTGTGTGTTTATCGTGAGATACTTTTTAGAGGTCTCCTCAACCTCCATCTGTAGATATGCCTGTGCCAAGTCAATTTTGGTGAAACGTTTCCCTCCGGATAGTGAGGCAAAAATATCTTCTATCCTCGGAAGAGGATACTGTACTGTGTGAAGGACCGGGTTTATAGTCACCTTGAAGTCACCACAGATGCGAATTTTTCTCTGTTCTTCAGATTTATCTGTATTCAATGCTTTTTTCATGACTGGAACGATGGGCGTTGCCCAATCAGTCCAATCTATTTTGGATAATACGCCTGCTTTTTCCAAATTCTCCAGCTCTGCTCCGAGTGCTGCATGTATTACGTATGGCACCGGTCTTGCCTTAAAAAATTTGGGAATTGCTGCATCTTCCACTTTTATTGAGGCGGTGATGCCTTTCAAGGTTCCTAGTTTCTCTTGCAACACTTCTTTGGCATTGGCCAAGATGTCTTTTAATCGTTCAGGTATGATGTCATCATTGTTTTTTTTCTTACTGGTCACCGTTAGTTCCTGAATGGAGTTCCAGTCTAAACGTATCTTCCTGATCCATTCACGTCCCAACAACGGTGGACCACCATCTTGTAGAATGTATAAATACAACTTTTGTATTTCTTTGCCGTTGTATACAACAGGCACCTTTATTTTTCCTTTGGGGTATACTTTCTGCCCCGTATATGTTTTTAAGATAATGGATGTGTCTTTTAGAGTTATATGCGAAAATAGCTTCTCGTAATCCCGTCGATTTATTACGGCTAGAGCTGATCCTGGATCTAGCTCCATTTTAACTGGGGACCCTGCTATTGTGAGGAGAACCCAAATGGTTTGGTAATCATCTTTGGCAAGTACATTATGTAATTTGAGAAAGCTTAGCCTCTTGTTTTCGAAGTCGCTATCGCTCTTCTGGACTTCGGAGCTACTGTCCATCATCATTTGTACCTTCCTGCACTTTTCTTTATTGATTTTTTTTTTCTGTCTGTGGATTTATTTTGTCCAGATCGGCATACCCGTGCAATGTGTCCAATCTTTCCGCATTGCCTGCATGCTTTTTCCTTGAACCAGCAGTCCCTCTAGTTATGGGTGGATCTGCCGCAGCGATAACATCTTTCGAAACCCTGTGTCATTTCATGCGTGCCGAAGTCCTGTGGTTTTTGTTGTATCTCTGCAGCTCCTGTTGTTGCTGCTTCATATGATGCAGCCAGACTGAAAGCTTTGTCCAATGTTAAATCTTTTTCAGAAAGCAGCCTTTTTTATGTCCCTTCACTTAAGAGACCGCAAACGAATTTGTCTCGAAGATAATCTGATAGTCCTGCCCCGAATTGGCAGTACTTTGATAGCTTTCTTAATTCGGTTAGGTAATCAGAGTTACTTTCATTCTTATGTTGAATTCTCTTGAAGAACTTGAATCATTCCGCTATCAGCAGCGGTGTTGGGTTTAAGTGCTCCTGCAGGGTATCAACAATTTCTTTAAAATTCTTGTCCTTTGGTTTGGCTGGAGTGATTAAATTTCATAACATCCCGTATGTCTTTACGCCCATTAACTTCAGAAGTACTGAAGCTTTTTTTTCATCTTCTATTCCATTTGCAGTGCAATATACCTCTACTCTTTCCACGTATGTGGTCCAATCCTCCATTTCGCTATCAAAAGCATCAATATTGCCAGACTTAGGCATTTCAGAAAAGATATGGCGCTTCCCGCGCTTTGTTTTCTTTTCTGTAGCAAAGTTATTGTGCTTCCCGCGCTTTCCCGCCGCTGCTGCCGATAACAACGTTGTTTACTGCGGTTTCCGTTCTCTTTCCTTTTTTTTCTTTTTAGTTACCGTTGGAGACTCGTTCCCGCCGGAGATCTGAATGCTGACCTGCTTGCCGCGCCGGCCGTCTCCCGAGTACTCCCTCCCAGTCCGTTATTGCATGCCTCCGACTTCGCTGCCTGTCTCAGCTGTAGAGCCAGCCACTGGAGGCCCAGCCTGACGCCCAGGAAGGATTAGCGCAGTACCTGCCACCAGCTTGGCCAGCTGGTGAAACCACAGCTTCTCTCACTTCCTTGAGTCTTCTGGACACCCGAGGAAAATATGTCCTTGAGGTGCTGCCGAATTGCAGGTAAGTCCGTTTCCACTTCATCGCCACTGTAGTGTCCGTGTGTTGATAAAGACACTGAAGACAGGAGTTGGTTCATAGGTAATTACTAAGCAAAGTCTGTGGGGGGGGGGGTTCTAATGGATATACACAATATACAGGCTTATATAGCCCGAGTGGCAATTACCGGCATTACAGCACACCTGGGGCTCTTAAAGGCACATACACCACAACTCCCACTAACGTTTTCTGTCCCTTGGTATTTCTCCACTCTATCTATACAGATTCCACATCAGAGCTAATATCCCTCCTTACAATTGTGTTAATCTCCTCTTTAACCAGCAATGCTGCCCCACCTCCTTTTCCTTTTTGCCTGTCTTTTCTGAATATTGAATACCAGTGGATGATGATTTCCCAGCCTTGGTCACCCTGGAACCATGTTTCTGTAATCCCAATCATATCATATCCGTTTACATCTATTTGCGCAGCTAATTCATCCACCTTGTTACGAATGCTCCTCGCACTAAGACATGAAGCCTTCAGGCTTTTTTTTTAGCACTCATAGTCCTTTTAAAAATATTATTTACTGTGGCCATGTTTAATATAAACCCTTGATTTCTCTGATTGCCACTTTTGCTTTTCTCCTTCCTGTCTTTTGCCTTTGGTGCGTTCCTTGTTTCCCTTTCCTCTGTCTCCCTGCACTGGTTCCCAACCCCCTGCCCTTTTACTTTAAACCCTCCCCAACAGCACTAGCAAATACTGCCCCAAGGACGTTGGTCCCGGTCCTGCCCATGTGCAAACCGTCCAGTTTGTTCTGGTTCCACCTCCCCAGAACCCGTTCCAAAGTCCCAGGAATTTGAATCTCTCCCCCTTGCACCAGTCCTTTAGCCACGTATTCATCTGAAATATCTTTCTATTTCTACTTTGACTAGCATGTGGCACTGGTAGCAATCTTGAGATTACTACCTTTGAGGTCCTATTTTTTAATTTACCTCCTAACTCCCTGTATTCAACTTTTAGGACCTCATGCCATGTTTTAACCTATATCGTAGTGAGCTATATTCACCACGACAACTGGCTGCTCAACCACCCCCCACCCAGAATGCCCTGCAGCCGCTCCAAGACATCCTTGACCCTTGCACCAGGGAGGCAACATACCATCCTGGAGTCTGGTTTGCGGCCACAGAAATGCCTATCTATTCCCCTTACAATAGAATCTTGAGATAAGGAGGAATTTCCTCACTCAGAGGGTTGTGAACCTTTGGAAATCTCTGCCGCAGTGGGCTGTGAATGTTGAGACTTTGAATATATTCAAGGCTGTGACAGATAGATATTTGGACTCTAGGGAATCAAGGAATATGGAGATCGGGCATGAAAGTAGAGTTGAGGTCGATGATCAGCCATGATTCTGTTGATTGGCGGGGCAGGCTCGAGCGCCCATGTGGCCTACACCTGATCTTGTTTCTTATGTTCTTCTGTCCTTAAATTAATATAACTAATTATTAACTCAAAAGAAAATACGATATTAAATTAGCAACCAATATAAAAATAAATAGTTAAGTATTTATAAACACAGGAATAGGAACATAGGGATATAGCCACAAAGGAATGAACAAGACAAACTCTAAAATAAAGGCAGTGAAATGAGAAATATTGAACAGTTATTTTAAAGCAGTTTTTACCAGCGTCACAAACATGGTGCACGTGAAGTTAGCCAAAGAATCCAAAAAGGTAACCAGGGCTTCTAAGATAGACAGGAGCGAAATTTTTAATGAACTAGACATTAATTAACTAGAGGATTAAACCGTGGGTCTGGAAAGACAGTTACCCCTCATATTCAAAGCTAAGAAAGAGATAGCAGAGCCACTATATATATATATATATTTCTTTTGATTTATTATATGTAAAACAAATTCTGTCGTCCAGTTTGCTTAAAATCGGCGAGAGGAAAGGTATTAAAATCTTTGCTCAAACATAAAATAGAAGAAACTCTAAAATCCGAAAACATAATTGTCATAAATCGCAACTTCTACAAGAAGTAACTCAGGAAGTACTACTGAACGGCCAGCTGAGGGCGTCGCCCGAGGAGTATAAATAGTAGGGGTTGGGCCCAGCTTGGCCAGAGACAGTCTGGAAACAGGAAGCTAGTGGCTACTAACTAGACCTCCATGTTTTGTTACAAGTCGATTAAAGTGCGTAGTGAGTCTTTATTACGTCAATAATAAAGACTGGTCAGCATGGATTTCAAAAGGGAAGGACATCTTTGACCAACTTTATAGCATTATTTGACAAACTAGCAGAGAGAGTAGGTAAGGGTAAGTTAGTGAATGTAGTATACATAGACGTTCAAAGAGCTTCCATAACCATAGTAGATTCGTGACTAAGATCCGAGCATGTAGACTCAGTGGGCAAGTAGCCGCATGGATATTAAACTGGCTGGTGAATAGAAAGCAGAGGGTAAAGATTAAAGGTAGTTGCTCAGATTGGCGGAAGGTGGGAATTGTTGTTCCACAGGGGCCACTTTTGATTACAATTTATAGTGGAGGTTTGGACTTGGGAATCAGAAGTATAACATCGAAATTTGCGGATTACATCAAATTATGCGGTAAAGTTAACACTGAGGAAGTCTGCGACAAAATCCAAGAAGATATTAACAGAATGGAATCAAGGAGAGTAAATGATAAATGATTATAAATAAATATATATGTGAGGTGGTGAATTTTGTTAGGTGGTATAAGGAGGCCACATGAGCCTTGGACAATAAGAGTCCAAATGGGGGAAAGAAGAAAACGGATTTAGTGGGACAAAATCACAAATTATTAAAAGTAGCTAAGAAGGTTTAGGAAGCCACAAAACGTGCATTCAAAGCAACGGAGTTTATTTCAAGAGGAATGGGTTGCAATAACAGAGGAGGTATGTTAAACCTATATAGACCATTGGCGAGACCACACTTAGAGTGCAGTGCACAGTTATGATCTGCTTAGTACAAAAAGTATGTAGAAGCACTGGAGAAAGTGCAAAATGGGTTAGAATTTGAAACTCGTTTGCATTCAATAAGATCATTGCTGATCTGATTTGGCCTCAACTCCACTTTCCTGCCCGCTCCTCATTACCCTTGACTCCTCTATATTTCAAAAATCAGTCTATCTCCATCTTGAATATGTTCAATGACCCAGCCTCCACAGCTGTCTTAGGTAGAGAATGCAATAACTTCGCGACCCGCTGAGAGAAGAAATTCCACCTCATCTCCATTTTAAATGGGCGAGCCCTTATTCGGAAACTATGCCCCCAAGATCTGGATTCCACCCACGGGGAAATATCCTCCCTACATCTAACTAGTAAAGCCCCCTCAGGATCTTATATGTGAAAATAAGATCACCTTTAATTCTAGTAAACTCCAATGGGTATTGGCACAACCTGCTCAACCTTTCTTCATAAATCAACCCCCAGGGGGAATGAGTCTGACTGGATTGCTCTACAGAGAGCCAGCATGGAGTCGATGGGCCAATGGCCTCCTTCTGTGCCGTTATGACGCTATGACTCTATGACATTTCGAGGCTGAGGCGCTTAGCATAGATGCATGTAAGGGGCAGCTAGTTAAGTAGAGGAGGCAAACATGAATAGAAGGATATGTTGGTGGAGTGAGATGAGGAAAGGTGGAAGATGACTCCCGTGGAACAGAAACTCTGGCATAGATCTTTTGGGCATAATGGCTGGTTTCTATGATGTAGAATTGTACGTCATTCTATTCTATGTAATGGGAACCAAGCGGGGTGAAGGTACAATGGAACTTGGGCACGGGGAAGGTGCAGTGGGGTTTGGGCACGTGGAAGGTGCAGTGGGGTTAGGGCAGGGGGAAGGTGAAGTGGGGATTGAGCAGGGGAGGATGCAGTGGGTTTTGGGCAGTGGGAAGGTGCAGTGGGGTTTGGGCAGGGGAAGGTGCAGTGGTGTTTGAGCAGGGAGAAGGTGCAGTGGGGTTTGGGCAGGGGAAGGTGCAGTGAGGTTTGGGCAGAGGAAATGTGCAGTGGGGTTTGGGCATGGGAATGTGCAGTGGAGTTTGGGCAGGGGAAGGTGCATTGGGGTTTGAGCAGGGAGAAGGTGCAGTGGGGATTGAGCAGGGTGAAGGTGCATTGGGGTTTGAGCAGGGAGAAGGTGCAGTGGGGTTTGAGCAGGGTGAAGGTGCAGTGGGGTTTGAGCAGGGTAAAGTTGCACTGTGGTTTGAGCAGGGTAAAGTTGCATTGGGGTTTGGGCAGGGTGAAGGTGCAGTGGGGTTTGGGCAGGGTGAAGGTGCAGTGGGGTTTGAGCAGGGTGAAGGTGCATTGGGGTTTGGGCAGGGTGAAGTTGCTGTGGGGTTTGAGCAGGGGGAATGTGCAGTGGGGTTTGAGCAGGGAGAAGGTTCAGTGGGGTTTGAGCAGGGGGAAGGTGCAGTGGGGTTTGAACAGGGGGATGGTGCAGTGGGGATTGAGCAGGGGGAAGGTGCAGTGGGGTTTGAGCAGGGTGAAGGTGCATTGGGATTTGGGCATGGGGAGGTTGCACTGTGGTTTGGGCAGGGGGAAGTTGCAGTGGGGTTTGAGCAGGGGGAAGGTGCAGTGCGCTTTGAACAGGGGGAAGGTGCAGTGGTGTTTGAGCAGGGTGAAGGTGCATTGGGGTTTGGGCATGGGGAGGTTGCAGTGCGGATTGGGCTGGGGGAAGGTGCAATGGGTTTTGAGCAGGGAGAAGGTGCAGTGGGTTTTGAGCAGGGTGAATGTGCATTGGGGTTAGAGCAGGGAGAAGGTGTAGTGGGGTTTGGGCAGGGTGAAGGTGCAGTGATTTGTGCAGGGGGAAGGTGCAGTGGGGTTTGTGCAGGGGGAAGTCGCAGTGGGGTTTGGGCAGGGGGAAGGTGCAGTGGGGTTTGGGCAGAGGGAAGTTGCAGTGGTGTTTGAGCAGGGTGAAGGTGCAGTGGAGTTTGGGCAGGGTGAATGTGCAGTGGGTTTTGGGCAGGGGGAAGGTGCAGTGGGAATTGAGCAGGGAGCAGATGCAGTTGGGTTTGAGCAGCGGGAAAGTGCAGTGGCGTTTGGGCAGGGTGAAAATGCATTGGCTTTTGGGCAGGGTGAATGTGCAGTGGGCTTTGGGCAGAGGGAAGGTGCAGTGGTGTTTGGGCAGGGGGATGGTGCATATGTATTTGGGCAGGGGGGAGGTGCAGTGGGGTTTGGGCAGAGGGAAGGTGCAGTGGTGTTTGAGTAGGGTGAAGGTGCAGTGGAGTTTGGGCAGGGTGAAGATGCAGTGGGTTTTGGGAACGGGGAAGCTGCAGTGGGATTTGGACAGGGAGCAGTTGCAGTTGGGTTTGAGCAGCGGGAAGGTGCAGTGGGGTTTGGGCAGTGTGAAATATCAATGGGGGCTCGGCCTGGTGACGGTTCCATGGGTACTGCGCCTCACGAAGGAGAAAGGGGGATTGGAGGGGTTAAAGTTGCAATGGGGACTTTGCAGGATGAAGGTCCAATTCGATCACCTGTTTCCTCCGTTTCAAAATCGAGCTTGCTGTATGATAAAGAAGTGAATATGAAGTAATGAGTTGTTGAAAGTGCTGAATCATTGTGATATAGTTAGAGGTGGACCCAATCCGTGATAGGAAGCCGCCAGAGCTCATGAACAGCGCCCTGTGGAGGGAAGCCAGGAGCAGATATTGGGCAGAAAGCGCAAGCACCGGATACGAGGATAGGCGTATTTTCATACATAGATGCGGAGAAAGCTTTTACATTCACATGTGGGCAGGAACTGAAGATGGTTTGGCTGTAGGCTCCCCACTGCTGTCTGTCTGATATCAATTATGTTGCTGCTGTTGACCACAGAGACTTTACTTAGCAATGTTACAAACTGTGGATAAAACACTCGATAATTCAAAGCAGAATTCCCTCCCTCCCCCAAGACACCAGCACCAGACCGAATGAAGACATGAGTTTAATTTAACACAGATTAATTTGAAATATGAAAGTCAATATTATGATAACGAACAACAGATACATGGACATAACTTTCATTGGATCTACAATTTCGAGAAATTCATTCACATGGATTATATATATATTTAACCCATAAATTATACAATAATTATCCAAACACAAAAAACTGAAACAATCGAAGAATTGTCCTCTAAAACATCGACATTATTATCTACGAATTAAATATTAAAATATAAAAGAATTATCTGAACAATTATCAACAGAATTATCAAAATAATTATTTATGTAATTATTCAATGAATTTCAACAGAATTCCGAACTCAGTTATGCACTCAATTATTTAGTTAAAGAATTACTGAAATATCCAAAGAATTATTTGTTCAATTATCAATCAAATGGAATACTGAAATATCCAAATAATTATCCTCTCAATTATCAATCATAGAAAGATAGAAACATAGAAGGTAGGAGCAGGAGTAGGCCATTCGGCCCTCCGAGCCTGCTCCACCATTCAATGTGATCATGGCTGATCATCCAAATTCAGTACCCTGTCCCTGCCTTTTCCCCATATCCCTTGATCTCTTTAGCCTCAAGAAATATATCCAACACTTTCTTGAATATATTTAATGAACTAGCCTCCACCGCCCTCTGTGGCAGAGAATTCCACAGGTTCACCACTCTCTGGGTGAAGAAATTCCTCCTCATTTCAGTCCTAAATGGCTTACCCCTTATCCTTAGACTATGAGCCCTGGTTCTGGACACCCCGGCCATCAGAAACATCCTTCCTGCATCTAGCCTGTCCAGAGCTGACAGAATTTTATAGGTTTCGATGAGATCCCCTCTCAATCTTCTAAACTCCAGTGAGTATAAGCCCAATCGACACAATCTCTCCTCATACGTCATTCCTGCCATCCCAGGTATCAGCCTGGTGAATCTTCGCTGCACTCCCTCCATGGCAAGAACGTCCTTCCTCAGGTAAGGTGACCAAAACTGCACACAATACTCAAGGTGCGGTCTCACCAAGGCCCTGTACAACTGTAGCAAGACATCCTTGTTCCTGTACTCGAACCCTCTTGCTACGAAGGCCAACATACCATTTGCCTTCTTAACTGGCTGCTGCACCTGCATGCTTACCTTCAGCGACTGGTGCACAAGGACACCCAGGTCTCTTTGCACTTCCCCTCCTCCCAATCTATTGCCATTCAAAATGAAACACTGAAATATCCAAAGAATTATCCTCTCAATTATCTGTTGAATTATCCGTTCAATTATCAATCAAATTAAATACGGAAATACCCAAAGACTTATTCTCTCAATTATCAATCAAATTAAACACTGAAATATAAAAAGAATTATCCTCTCAATTATCCATCAAATTAAACTTTGAAATATACAATGAATTATCCTCTCAATTATCCATCGAATTAACTTTGAAATCTTCAAATAATTATCCTCTCTATTATCCATCGAAATAAACAATGAAATTTCCCCCCAAAATATCCTCACAATTATCTATATAATGGAACACTGAAATATCCAAAGAATTATCCTTACAATATCTATAAAAGTAGACATTGAAATATCCAAAGAATTACCAACACAATTTTCCATCGAATTAAACTCCGAATATCCAAATAATTATCCACTCAATTATCTATATAATTAAACGCAATTATATACAGAACTAAACACTGAAATATGCAAGTAATTATACACTCAATTATGCACCTAATTAAACACTGAAGTATCCAAAGGATTATCTATGCAATTAACTATATAATTAAACACTGAAAAATCCAAAGAATTATCCACGCAATTATTCATCGAATTTAATGCTGAAATCTACAAAGAATTATCCTCTCAATTCTGTATAGAATTAAACACTGAAATATCTGAAGAATTATCCTCTCAATTATCTATAGAATTATACACTGAAATATCTGAAGAATTATCCTCTCAATTACCGATAAAATTAAGCACTGAAATATCTGAAGAATTATCCTCTCAATTATCTATAGAATTAAACATTGAAATATCTGAAGAATTATCCCCTCAATTATCTATAGAATTATACACTGAAATATCTGAAGAATTATCCTCTCAATTACCGATAAAATTAAGCACTGAAATATCTGAAGAATTATCCTCTCAAATATCTATAGAATTAAACACTGAAATATCTGAAGAATTATCCTCTCAATTCTGTATAGAATTAAACACTGAAATATCTGAAGAATTATCCCCTCAATTATCTATAGAATTATACACTGAAATATCTGAAGAATTATCCTCTCAATTACCGATAAAATTAAGCACTGAAATATCTGAAGAATTATCCTCTCAAATATCTATAGAATTAAACACTGAAATATCTGAAGAATTATCCTCTCAATTATCTATAGAATTAAACATTGAAATATCTGAAGAATTATCCCCTCAATTATCTATAGAATTATACACTGAAATATCTGAAGAATTATCCTCTCAATTACCGATAAAATTAAGCACTGAAATATCTGAAGAATTATCCTCTCAAATATCTATAGAATTAAACACTGAAATATCTGAAGAATTATCCTCTCAATTATCTATAGAATTAAACATTGAAGTATCCAAAGAATTATCCTCACAATATCTATAGAATTAGACACTGAAATATACAAATAATTATCTACTCAATTATCCATCGAATTAAAAACTGCAATATCCAAAGAATTATCCTTACAATATCTATAACAGTAGAAATTGAAATATCCAAAGAATTACCAACACAATTTTCCATCGAATTAAACATTGAATATCCAAATAATTATCCACTCAATTATCTATATAATTAAACACAATTATCTACAGATATAAACACTGAAATGTACAAGGAATTATACTCTCAATTATGCACCAAATTAAATACTGAAGTATCCAAAGGATTATCTATGCAATTAACTATATAATTAAACACTGAAATATCTGAAGAATTATCCTCACAATTTTCCATCGAATTAAAAAGTGAAATATCCAAAGAATAATCCACGCAGTTATTCATCGAATTTAATGCTGAAATCTACAAAGAATTATCCTCTAAATTCTGTATAGACTTAAACACCGAAATATCTGAAGAATTATCCTCTCAATTATCTATAGAATTAAACACTGAAATATCTGAGGAATTACCCTCTCAATTATCTATAGAATTAAACACTGAAATATCTGAAGAATTATCCTCACAATATCTATAGAATTAGACACTGAAATATACAATTAATTATCTACTCAATTGTCCATCGAATTAAACACTGAAATAGCCAAAGAATTATCCTCACAATGTATCTATAGTATTAAACACTGAAATATCAAAAGAATTATCCTCTTAATTATTCATTGAATTAAAATTTGCAATATCCAAAGAGGTATCAATGTAATTATCTAAAGAATTAAACACTGAACTGTACAAAGAATTATTATCTCAATTATCTATAGAATTAAACACTGAAATATCCAAAGAATTATCCAGACACTTATCTATAGAATGAAACACTGAATGTTTCAAAGAATTATCCTCAAAATATCGATATAATAAAACACTGAAATATCCAAAGAATTAGCAACACAAGTTTCCATCGAATTAAACAATGAATATCCAAATAATTTTCCACTAAATTATCTATATAATTAAACACAATTCTCTGGAGAAATAAACACTGAAATGTACAATGAATTATACTCTCAATTCTGCATCGAATTAAACGCTGAAATATACAAAGATTATCCTCTCAAATATCCATCGAATTAAACATTGAGATATCCAAAGAATAATCCACACAATTACACATCGAATTAAACACTAGAATCTACAAAGAATTCACCTCTCAATTATGTATAGAATTAAACACTGAAATAGCCAAAGAATTATCCTCACAATTATCTACCGAATCAAATACTGACATACTGAAATTCTTTTGTTCTGCATTACCGACTGATCTATCCAAATATAACTTCTTTCTGGACTCCTATTCACTTACAGGATATTATTAAAATATTATTTTCAGCAGACACACGTTTCGGTTCCCCTGCGCTTCTTGCTGCAATGACCCCACTATAGTGTAACCATTGAATGATTGGTATTTCTACAAACCTCTGACATTCAGCACCCCCTGAATGACATTTTAGTTTTGTTATAGTTTTAGGTACGAAAGAGAGAGACTGGAACACACAACTTCCTGAAATAAATGCCGGCGCGCTGGCAACAAAGCCAAGCCAACAAATACACATATTGAAACGCAGCTTACTGGGAGAACCTGTAACTTCAGGGAGAGCCACTCCAACAAGCATTGAGTTTAATGTTAAATGATTGAGTTGTGCTCAATAAAATGATGCACCACTTTCTAACTGGAGAGATACAGGAGTCCACCCAGAGCCGATTCTGATCTGTAAATAATGCGGTAACTTAGGTTTCCTAATGATACACAGGAACGTGACAATACATAACATCAAACAGCTCCACTTTCAAATGCATTTTCTTTATAGTTAGAAAAATGATTTAAAACAGAACGCAACAACAGGAATGTAGGACAACATTGGACTGAGCTGAATCATGAGATCAAGAAGTTGTCAATGTGCAGACATGACTGAATCTTGCTTCCAAACATAAGTAAATAAGACATCGAAATTCCATTAACATTTACAACTTTGTAGTTTGGCCAACATTGCTGATGTGCTCACTGTGCACAGTTCAAAATAAATATCGCTGTAATAGAAAGTAAGTGATTAGTAGGACGTTCGTTCCTTGCAATACTGTAACACCTGGGAAACTCATTCAATTACATTGTTAATTATTTCAATGTGAATTTTGGAGAATGCTTCAAACAAGACATTAATCAGCTCTATGTAATTGTTGCCATTTTACACACTTCATGTCTAGTGACAACATTTCTCATTTGATAGAGTCCTTTGATCCGGAGCCCAGATTGCAAGACAATCAGTTCAGAAAAAGCACGGTGACGTCACTAGAAACTAGAGCGTGAAAGAAGACACCACATTAATTAAACAGGAACATTGAGGTTAAACTGACACTGCAGCTTACATAACGGCAAGAGAGGAACTCAAAAAGCAGCTGCTTTGTCAGACACGCAGCACCAGAAGCCATGTAGTTAACAGAGTTTATACGATTCGTATATTTTAATAACCTCTTACCAGGAACACCAACAGCTGCGAGAATAGGGAAGTAAATGGCTCTTATCTGTTGAAGTATCGGGACTTCCATTTAATGTGAGAAGTGACTATTCCTGTTGTGATGGATACACCAGCCCCGGTGAAAACTGTGAAGTGAGACATTGAAAGCAGCCCTCATTTATACAGCAGGGAAATCTCCAGTGTACAGTTCTGTCCCCGGGCCATTGATATTAGTTACAGTCATTTGAACAAACAGTTTGCGTCAGCCGCTTTACACCCAGGTTAATACTGCTATGGGAATAAAACTTTCAATGTGACACGTCACACTTTGGAACTGGATAACAAAGACTTTGAAAGTTAGAAAACAATGGTTAAATGTTACAGGAGTTACGGCACGGCAGGGCGGGGGAGAACTGTGTGGGCTTTGTGGGGATCGGTGTTGGGAAAGGTATTGTTGCTAATTTCCCTCTTTAAGAAAGTCTAGGAAACTCAATGTCAATTGATCAAATTTTAGATATTGTCAAATCAGAGAGGGTGCTATAGGTGGAGAACACAGCTCAGAAACAACACGACATTTTAGGCAAAATATTCAAGTGAGAACAATAATGGTTGGTGTAATTTAATGCGGGCCAGTGTAAATTACTACACACAGTTAGAGGAATTAGAATTCTATGCATTAAATGAAAAGTGTTGTTGGAGCTGAGGGTAAGGTGTTTAAGTAGATTGGACATTGAACAATCCAACAAAGGCAATGCAGCAATCAAAAATATCAGTAAAATATTCATCTACAAACACAAACAAGAGAGTACAAGTCAGGGAAATCACCGTGCAACTGTGTGTGGCTCGGCTCCATCCAATGTTTAAGAAATCTGTTCAGCTTTATTCACCGAAATACAAGGCTGACATTAAGTGTGGGGCGCAGAGCACGCAACGGCTAGGAGTCTGATCCCCAAAGCCAAAGCTCTGGTTTATGAGTAAAGAATGGAGGAAATTGGTCTTTTAATCTCGAAAACAATCGACTGGGCTGATTTATTATTTATTTGTTCATGGGATAAGGGCGTCGCTGGAAAGGCCAGCATTTATTTCCCATCCCTTGCCACCATTCAAGGCTGGATGTGGCAGGTCTGCAGAGCTTTGATCTGATCCGTTGTTTGTGTGATCGGTTAGCTCTGTCTATATCACGATGCTTCCGCTGTTTCTCATGCATGGGGTCCAGATTGTAGCTTCGCCAGATTGGCAGCTCTTTATATCTAGGCCTGGTGAAGTTCATGGCATGTTCTTCCACGCTTTTCATTGAACAAGAGGTAGTCCGCTGGCTTGATAATACCAGTAGAGTGAGGGATATGCCGGGCCAACCCATGAGGTTACAAGTTGTATAGATTACAATTCTGCTGCTGCTGATGGCCCAAAGCCCCTAATGGTTGCCCAGTTATAATGGCCAGATCTGTTCTGAATCTACCCCATTTAGCACGGTGGTAGTGCCACACAACACGGAAAAGGGTGCCCTCAATGTGAAAACTGGATGTGGTCTCCACAAGGACTGTGTGGCGGACATTCCTCCACAGTACTGTCATGGACAGATGCATCTGCGCCAGGGGGATTGGCGTGGACGAGGTCAAGTTGTTTTCTTTGCCCCTCGTGCTCGTTGTATCATCACATGCGGCAAGCCTTTCCTGACTTCGATATCCTTCAGGACTCTGATAGCTTGGTCAGTACTGGTGCTGGCGAGTCAATCTTGGTGATGAACATTGAAGTCCCCCACCCAGGGTATATTTTGTACCGTTGCAATCTCAGTCCTTCTTCGAAGTGGTGTTAAACATGAAGGAATACAGATTCATCAGCTGAGGGAGGGCGATAGGTGATAATTAGCAGGAGTTTTCCTTGCCCATGTTTGACCTGTAACCATCTGAGTTCATGGGGTCCGGTGTCAATTTTGATGACTTACAGGGCGATTCCCTCCCGACTGTGCAGCAACCACTGGTGTGTCAGTCCTGCCACCAAGACAGTACGTATCCAGGGATGGTGATGGAGGATTCTGGGATGTTTGCTGAATGCTATGATGCTGTGAGTATGACTTTGTCAGGCTATTGCTTGACTAGTCTGTGGGACAAGTCTGCCAATTTTGGGCAGATTCCCCAGGTTTTAGTGAGCAGCCATTTTCAGGGTCGACTGGGCTGGATGTGATTTTGTCCTGTCCGAATCCAATGCCTAGTTCGATGCAGAGTTGTCCATTCAATTTTATTCTTCTTAAAGTCTGTCGTACTGGTTTGGAACAAATGTGAGGCTTGCTAAGTGAATTCTGAGGGGAGTTAAGATTCGACCACATTCCACGTGAGATATGGGCTCGTGAGTTTGGGGGTAATATAATAGCATGGATATAGCATTGTCTAACGGACAGAAAACAGATAGGGATAAACGGGGCATTTTCAGGTTGGCAGGCTGTAACTAGTGGGGTGTTGCAAGGATCATTGCTGGAGCCTCAGACATTTACAATCTATATTAATGAATTAGAAGAAGGGACAGCCGTTTAAGTCTGAATGAGGATGAATTTCTTCACTCAGACTGTTGTGAATCTTTGGAATTCTCTACCCTAAAGGATTGTGAATGCTCAGTCGTTGAATATATTCAAGGCTGAGATAAATTGATTTTTGGACTTTCGGGGAATAAAGGTCTATGTAGATCAGGCGGGAAAGTAGAGTTGAGTTCCATGATAAGCCATGATCTTATTGAATGGTGCAGCAGGCTCGAAGGGCTGTATGGCCTACATCATGCTCCCAATTCGTATATTACCTCATACAACACCCAGCACTTCAATCTAAGGACAGAGACCTGTATGGCCGCAGCACGGTTTTCTTTAAGAAAACAGTCCTTCATAATAATGGCACCTGCACTGTATGTACACGTACCTGTAAAAAGCTGCTGGCACTGCACTGCAAGGGCATAGACCTTTACAACAACCAGCATTGTAATGTAAGGACACAGACTTGCTCAAACCCCAGCACTGCACTGTAAGGACACTGTCAGAGCGGCTGTCTTTCGGAGAAGACCTTGAACCAAGGACCCGTCTGCTGTCAGGTGGATGTAAAATCTCCCAGGACAATATAGCAAAGAAGAGCAGGGGACTTATTCCCTGTGCACTGGCCAATATTTATCCCACAATTAAGACGACTAAAAATATATTATCTGGTCATTATCACATTGCTATTTGTAGGAGCTTGATTGATTCCTGGGAAGAGAGATTGAGTAGCATGCACCTATACTCTCTGGAGTTTGGAAGAATGAGAGGTGATCTCATTGAAATATACAAGATTCTGAAGGGGATTGACAGGGTAGATGCTGCGAGCGTGTTTCCCCTGGCTGGAGTCTCTAGAACTAGGGGGCATCATCTCAGAATAAGGGGTTGGCAACTTAAGACTGAGATGAGTCAGAATTTCGTCACTCAGAGGGTTGTGAATCTTTGGAATTCTCTGCCCCAGAGGGCTGTGCATGCTGAATCATTGAGTATATTCAAGACTGAGGTAGATAGATTTTTGGACTCTAGGGGAATCAAGGGGTATGCAGATCGGGCGGGAAAGTGGAGTTGAGGTCGATGATCAGCCATGATCTTATTGAATGGCCGAGCAGGCTCGAGGGGCCATATGCCCTAATCCTGCACTTATTTTTTATGTTCTTAGAGTGTGCTGGAAGAAATGGAATGGATGGCCGCCATACGGAAGCGAAGGACCAGGCAGGTAGTGCAGGAGTCCCCTGAGTGCATCTCGCTCAATATTCAGTTCTGGATACTGGTTTGTGCGATGGTTCCTCTGGGATCGCAGCAAGAGCCAAGTTCACGGCACCATGGGTGGCTCCACTGCCCAGGTTGGGAGGAGGAAGAGCGTAAGAGCAATAGTTGTAGGGTATTTGATAGTTAGGAGAATAGACAGGCCTTTCTGCAGCTGCAGACGTGACTCCAGGATGATATGTTGCCTCCCTGCTGCCAGGGTCAAGGATGTCACTGAGCAGCTGCAGTGCATTCTGAGGGGGAAGGTGAAAATCCAGAGATCGTGGTCCCCATCGGTACCAACGACATAGGTAGAAAGAGAAATGAGGTCCTGCAGGCAGATTTCAGGGAGCTAGGAGAAAGATTAAAAAGCAGGAGCTCAAAGGTAGCAATCTCCGGATTACACCTGGTGCCTCGTGCTAATGACTGCAGAAGCAGGAGGATAGAGCTGATGAATGCATGACTGGAGTGATGGCGCATGCAGGAGGGATCTAGAATCTTGAGGCACTGGGACCGTTTCTGGGGGAGGTGGGACCTGTACAAGCCAGACTGGTAGGTTAAGAAGACATACGGGATACTTGCATTTATTAGCCGAAGCACAGAATAAAAGAGCAGGGAGGTTATGCTTGGATAGAATAAAACACCAGTTAGGCCACAGGTAGAATACTGCATGCAGTTCTGGTCACCACATTAGAGGAAGGATGTGGTTGCACTAGAAGGAGTGCAGTGGTGATTTACGAGGATGTTGCTTGGGCTGGGGCACTTTAGCTATGAGGAAAAATTCGATAGGCTGGGGTTATTTTCTTTGCAATAGTGGAGGCTGAGGGGAGACCTAATTGAGGTGTATTAATTTATGAGGACCCAAGATAGAGTGGATAGGAAGGACCAATTTCCCTTAGCGGTAGTTTCAATAACCAGGGGGCATAGATTTAAAGGACTTGTTTGGAAGTTTATAGGGGATTTGAGGGGAGTTCTTTTTCACCCAGAGGATGGTGGGGGTCTGGAACTCAGTTCCTGAAAGGGTAGTGGAGGCAGAGACCCACATCACATTTAAAAAGTACTTGGATATTCACTTGAAGTGCCGTAACCTACAAGGCTACAGACCAAGTGCTGGAAAGTGGGATTAGGCTGGAATAGCTCTTTGTTATCCAGCATGGAAAAGATCGGCCGAAAGGCTTCCTTCTGTGCTGTAAATTTCTATGATCCTGTGATAATTCTATATAGCTTTGAATGTGCCTCTGCGCAGGAACTGAAAGGCAGCAGGAAAATAAATTAAAACTGTATCACTTTGGATGACATCATCGACAGGATTCAAGGTTAGGCGGGAAAACCCCAAAAGGTTTCGATTGACAATCGACTTAACCACTCGGTCACGACTACTATGCCGTTCGCTCTGCCTCATGCAGCTTCTCATTTGCTGCAAAGCCGGTGCCTCCAGTCTGAACGCAGTTTCAGCCTTTTGTCCCATTAGTTTATCTTGTACATTTTCTCCAGTGACAGTGATTGTTTTAAGTCCCTCCCTTTTGCCACTTGATTTTCCACTAACATTGGGGGGCTTTTACATCTCTCTTGAAGCCAGATACAAAATATTTGTTGAAAGTCTTTGCAATTTCCTTCTTTCCCATTATTAATTCCCCAGAATCATCCACTATGGACCAACGTTTCCTTTAGCTACTCTCTTCTTCTTTATACACTTGTAGAAGCTCTTACTGCCTGTTTTATATATGTCTTGCATTTTTACTCTCATAATTTATTTTCATCCTCTTTATTTGTTTTCAATCATCCTTTGCAAGTTTCTAAATATTTCCCAATCTTCTGGCCTACCAATAATATCTGCAAAATTTCATGCCTTTTCGTTCAATTTGATACCATATTTAACTTCCTTAGTTAGCCATGGATTGTTCATCCTTCTCGTCGAGTCTTTCTTTTTCACTGGAATATATCTTTGTTGAGAGTTATGAAATATCTACTTAAAGTTCTGCCACTGCTTATTTACCATTTTACATTTCAATCTATTTTCCCAGTCCACTTTAGCCAACTCTGTCTTCTTACCCTTGTAATTGCCTTTATTTAAGATTAAGACACTAGTTTAATATCCAAGTTTCTCACCCTCAAACTGAATGTGAAATTCCGACATGTTATGATCACTCTGCCCTACAGGAACCTTTACTATGAGATAATTAATTAATTATGCCTCATTACAAAGTACCAGATCTAAAATAGCCTGTTCACTGCTTGGTTCCACAACGTATTGTTCTTTAGAAACTGTCCTGAATAAACTATATAAACTCGTCCTCAAGGCTACCTTTGGCAATTTGATTTGTCGAATCTATATGAAGATATCGCCCACGAATATTGCAGTTCCTTTCTTGCAAGCCCCCATTGATTCCTGACTGATAATCTGTCCTAGAGTGTAACAAATGTTATGGTGCATATAGATTATTCCCACCAGTGACATATTTCCCTTATTATTTTTTATCTCCAGCCAAACTGATTCTACATCTTGATTTCCCGTGCCAAGATAATTTCTCACTACTGTACTGATCACATCCTTTATTAACAGAACAACCCCCATTCTTTTCCTTTCTGGCTATCCTTCTGAAATGACAAATATCACGGAATATTCAATTCCCAGCCTTGTTCACCTTACAACCACGTCTCTGTAATGGCTAGTAGATCATAGAAACATATAAGATAGGAGCAGGGGCAGGATAAGGGGTAAACCATTTAGGACAGAGCTGAGGAGGAATTTCTTCACCCAGAGAGTGGTGAAGCTGTGGAATTCTCTACCACAGAAGGCAATTGAGGCCAATTCATTAAATATATTCAAGAAGGAGTTAGATATATTTGGTAAGGCTAAAGGTATCAAGTGATATGAGGAGAATGCAGGGACAGGATACTGAGTTTGGATGATCCGCCATGACCTCATTGAATGGCAGAGCAGCTCGAGGGGCCGTATGGCATATTTTTGCTCTTAATTGTATGTTCGTATGTTTGTGATTGCCTACAAATACTGATTCATTTCAGTTCCTCCCTCTCATTAGACCCTATATTCCCCGACATCTCTGGGAGGTTATTTGTGTCCTCCTTTGTGAAGACAGAACCAAAGTATGTATTTTATTGGTCTGCCATCTCTTTGTTCCCATTATAAATTCACCTCATTCTGACTGCAAGGGACCTGCGCTTGAGTTCAACAATCGTTTTCTCTTCACATATCAATAGAAGCTTTTACAGTCAGTTTTTATGTTCGCTACAAGCTTACTCTCATACTTTATTTTCCCCCTCTTAATAAATCCCTTTGTCCTCCTTTTTTGAATTCTAAACTGCTCCCAATCCTCAGGTGTACTGCTTTTTCTGGCCACTTTATGTGTCCTCTCCTTCCATCTTATGATATCCCTAATTTCCCTTGTTAGCCACGTTTGAGTCAACATTTTTGTTCTATTTTTTATGCCAAACAGAGATGAACAAATTCTATAGTTCATCCATGCGATCTTTAAATGTTTGCCATTGCCTATCCACCGTCAACCCTTTGAGTAACATTCCACAATCAATCCTATCCAGCTCACACCTAATACCAGCGTAGTTTCCTTTATTTAAGTTCAGGACCCTAGCCTGTGAGTCTAATACTTCACTCTCCATGTTAATGAAGAATTCTATCACATTATGTTCGCTCTGCCACAAGCGGTCTCGAACAACAAGATTTCTAATTAATCCTTTCTCATTAAATAATACCCAGTCTAAGATGGCCTGATCTCTAGTTGGTTCCTCGACATATTGCTCCAGGAAACAATCCTGTATACACTCCAGGAATTCCTCCTACACATTATTGCTACTATTTTGGTTAGCCCAATCTATATGTAGATTAAAGTCTCCCATGATATCTGCTGTGCACTTATTGCACGCATCTTTATTTTCCCATTTAATGCCATCCCCAACCTCCACATGACTGTTTTGGGGTCTGTATACAGCTCCCACTAACGTTTTCTGTCCCATGGTTTTTCTCAGCTCTACCCATAGAGACTCTACATCATCAGAGCTAATATCCTTCCTTACAATTATGTTAATCTGCTCTTTACCCAGCATTGCTACCCCACCTGCTTTTCCTTTTTGCCTGTCTTTCCTGAATATTGAATACCCCTGGATGTTGAGTTCCCAGCCCTGGTCACTCTGGAGCCATGTTTCCGTAATCCCAATCATATCATATCCGTTTACATCTATTTGCACATCTAATTCATCCACCTTATTACGAATGCTCCTCGCATTAAGACACAAAGCCGACAGGCTTGTTTTTTAACACTCTCAGACAGAACTATTTATTTCTATTTCTGCCGTTAATTCATCTATCTTGTTCTGAATGCTGCGTGCATTCAGATAATGAGCCTTTAGTGTTGTCTTTTTGCTATTTTCCCTACTCTGACCCTGTCTGCTGGTGCGCTCTTATGTTTGTACGCTTTGTCCCTTCTTCGCACTCTCTGGTTCTCATTACCCCTAAGCTACCTTGCATTTTGGCCTTCTCCTTTCTATTTAAATTTCTAAGTTTCCCCTCACCTGAACACACCCCCACCACCCCACCCCGCTATTTAGTTTAAAGCCCTATCTACATCCCAGGTTATTCAATTGTCCAGGACACTGGTCCCAGCATGGTTCAAGTGAAGCCCGTTACAATGGAAGAAGCCCCTCTTTCCCCAGTACTGGTGCTTGTTCCCCATGATTCGAAACTCATTTCTCCCACACCAATCCTTGAGCCAGGCGTTCAAATCTCTGAGTTCATTGACCCTATGCCAATTTGATCGTGGGTCTGGTAGTAATCCAGAGATAATTACCATTGTGGCTTTGCTTTTTAATTAGGATCCAGCTCCTGAAACTCACTTAGCAGAACCTCTTTCTTAGACCTACCTATGTCATTGGTACCTACGTGGGCCACGGCAACAGGATAATTCCCTCGCACTTCAAGTTCCTCTTCTGCCCCAACGATATGTCCTTAAAATTGGCAACGTGCAGGCAACACCGCTTTCTATAGTCACGCTCTCGGCTGCAGAGAACAGTGTCTATCCCCCTAACTATACTGTCCCCTACCACTACTTCATTCGTTTTTACTCCCCCAACATGAATATCCCCCTGTACAATCGTGCTGTGTTCAGTTTACTCAACCTTGCTGCAGTCCCTGCTCTCGTCCACACAGGCAGCAAGAACGTCGTACCGGTTCGACAAGTGCAAGGGCTGAGACTTCTCCAATGCTATTCACAATATATATTAATGATCTAGACAAGGGAACTAGATGTAATATCTCCAAATTTGCAGATAACACAAAACTGGTTGGGCGTGTGTGCTGGGAGGAGGATGCCGAGAAAATCCAGGATGATTTGGACAGGTTGGGTGATTTGGCAAAAGCATGGCAGATGCAATATAACGTGGATAAATGCGAGGTTATTCACTTTGATGGCAAAAACAGGAAGGCAGATTATTATCCGAATGGCAATAGATTGGGCGAGGGGGAAGTGAAACGAGACCTGGGTGTCCTTGTGCGCCAGTTGCTGAAGGTAAGCATGCAGGTGCAGCAGGTGGTTAAGAAGGCAATGGCATGTTGGCCTTTGTAGTGAGAGGGTTTGAGTAAAGGAACAAGGATGTCTTGCTGCAGTTGTACAGGGCATTGGTGAGACCACATCTTGAGTATTGTGTTCAGTTTACATCGCCTTATCTGAGGAAGAATGTTCTTGCCATGGAAGGAGTTCAGCGCAGATTCACCAGGCTGATACCTGGGATGGCAGGAATGATGTATGAGGAGAGATTGGGTCGATTGGGCTTGTACTATCTGGAGTTTAGAAGAATGAGAGGGGATCTCATGGAAATTTATACATTTCTGACAGGACTGGACAGTCAAGATGCAGGAAGGATGTTCCCGATGGTCGGGGAGTCCAGAACCAGGGGTCACAGTCTAAGGATAAGGGGTAGGCTATTTAGGACAGAAAAGCGGAGGAATTTCTTTACCTGTGGTGAACCTGTGGAATTCTCTACCACAGAGGGCAGTAGAGGCCAATACATTAAATATATTCAAGATGGAGTTGTATATATTTCTTAAGTCTTAAGGGATCAAGGGGTATGGGGAGAAAGCAGGGACAGGGTACTGAATTTGGATGATCAGCCATGATCGCATTGAATGGTGGAGCAGGCTCGAGGGGCCAAATGGCCTACTCCTGCTCCTATCTTCTATGTTTCTATGTTTCTATGTTTACCTTCTGCATCCCGATACTTGCCTCAATCGAAATCAGACCCTCCTGTCGTTGACCATGTACCAAATCTGAAATATTTAACCTGAAGGTTGTGACTCTACAGTGTAGTAAAGTCGGAAATTCATTAACTCATCCAATATTAATATTAATAGTCAATTGAGTGTATTAAAATTAGTTATATGCATTAGGTCTTTACTGTAACTTAGCCCACAGTCATAATTTAACCTTGTTGTTTATTTTTGTTATGCATCAAGCAGAACCTTTTACTCCCCGCCCCCCCCCCCCACCCACCTCACCGAAATCCCTCACTTAGCAAATTTCCGAGTTTATTAATCTGTCGAAGCATTAATCCATAGACCTGGACTCGATGCTACTTACCTCCGTGGATCATTAAACCAGCAGAAATTCCAAATCCCTGATTCAGCCCCTGCTGACAGGAATTACCAGGTAACCAGTTCTAGCTAGATACCGCATTAACTGTGCAGCTGGCACTAGCAGGCAGTCTGTTTATCACTGTGAAATAAACTACAAATTAAGGTTAAAGTTAAGTTAAATGCCAAATGTTAAATGCAAAATGTAAAGACATTTTAGAAAGAGATCAACCCTTAACAACCACTTCACTCACCAAATTACCGAGCTTATTACTCTGCAGATGTAGTACTCCGTAGAACTGTAATAGGTGCAACAAAAATAGTGCCTATCGAATTATTAAAGCTGCACAATGTGTTCCTACGCAACCATTACTACAGGTGTGGACCTCAGATTGTCCAGATTATATGCTGTCACCGCTGGCCTGGTGGCAGGTGCGATTGTGCTTTTTCGCATATGAGTTGCCTGCATCCCGCCCCCCATCTCCATTCCCCAACCCCGTGATTGTGAGCGATGCGAAATATATACATTCTGCATATAAAGCCATTCATGTGTGTGTGTGTGTGTGTGTGTGTCTTTATGTATACTTACAATCTATATTAATGATGGGACCGAGTGCAATATATCCAAGTTTGCTGATGATACGAAGCTAGGTGGGGAAGTAAGCTGTGAGGAGAACACAAAGAGCCTCCAAAGGGATACAGAGAAGTTAAGTGAGTGGGCACTAATGTAGTAGATGGACGATAAAGTGGAGAAGTGTGAGGTTATCCACTTTGGTAGCAAGAATAGAAGAGCAGATTATTTTGAATGATGATAAATTTTTAAATGTTGGTGTTCAGAGAGATTTAGTTGCCCTCGGTCAGGAAACACAGAACGTTAGCATGCAGGCACAGCAAGCAATGCAGAAGGCAAATGGTTTGTTGTCCTTTATTGCAAGTGGGTTGGTGAATACGAGTATGGAAGTCTTGCTACAATTGTACAGAGCTTTGGTGAGACCACACCTGGAGTACTGAGCACAGCTTTGGTCTCCTTATCTAAGAAAGTGCATACATATATTAGAGGGAGTGCAGAGAAGGTTCGCTAGACTGATTCCTTGGATGGGGGCTTTTTCCTATGCGAGTTTGAGTAGATTGAGCCTTTACTCTATGGAGTTAGAAAAATGAGAGGTGATCTCATTGGAACATATAAGATTCAGAGAGGGATTAACAGGGTAGATGCTGAGAGGTTATTTCCCCTGGCTGGAGAGTCGAAAAATAGGAGGAACAGTCTCAGGATAACGGGGTTAACACTGAGATGAGGAGGAATTTCTTCACTGAGAGGATTGTGAATCTTGTGAATTCTCTACCACAGAGGGCTGTGGATGCTGATTCATTGAGTATATTCAAGGCTGAGATCGAGAGATGTTTGGACTCAAGGGATATGGAGATCGAGCGGGAAAGTGGAGTTGAGGTCGAAGATCAGTCATGATGTTATTGAATGGCGGAGCAGGTTCGAAGGATTGTGTGGCCGATTTCTGCTACTAATTGTATATTGGTATATTTGTGATTGTGTGGGAGTGTGTGTGCTTATGTTTATTTCTGTGTGTGTGTGTTTTCGTGTGTGAATGCGCTCTATGTGTGTATGTTTATATATGTGTGTGTGGCCGTGTTTTGTGTGCAAATTTCAGTCTGTGGTTATGCATTTGTGTCTGTGCATGATGTTATGTGTATGTGTATCTGTGTGTGTGTGTGTGTCTGTGTTTGTGTATCTGTGTGTGTGTGTGTCTGTGCATGACGTTATGTGTTTCTGAGTGTATGTATCTGTGTTTGTGTATCTGTGTGTGTGTGTGTGCCTGTGCATGTCGTTATGTGTGTGTGTATCTGCATGTGTGTGTGTGTCTGTGCATGATGTTATGTGTACCTATGTGTGTGTGTATCTGTGTTTGTGTATCTGTGCGTGTGTGTGTCTGTGCATGACGTTATGTGTATCTGTGTGTGGGTGTATCTGTGTTTGTGTATCTGTGTGTGTGTGTATCTGTGTCTGTGCATGACATTATGTGTATCTGTGTGTGTGTGTATCTGTGTTTGTGTATCTGTCTGTGTGTGTATCTGTGTGTGTGTGTGTCTGTGCATGACATTGTGTAGCTGTGTATGTGTGTGTATCTGTGTTGGTGTATATGTGTGTGTGTGTGTGTGTGTGGTATCTTAAATCATGATGCTTTTGCATTGGCTGACAATCTTCAGCATTCTGTGTCATGACGAAATTTGTACCAGTAATGGGATTTCAAAAATAAAGATTTATTAATCCAATACGTTAATCTCATATATTGATCACATCTATTAACCAAATTTGACAAAAACAGAATGAAATCAGTTAAGTGAAATTACAGAAGGAACACAGATTGAATGCAACTGGACAACCTGCCAATTATCACAAAAGTATTTATGTTGATTTCGTTAGGAAGCCAGTAAAAATAACCATTAATATATTGTAATGAGTTAAGTGCATTATATAAAACATGTTAAAACATTATTTGAATGAAACTTCATGTTACGTTTTTTGTCTTCCGTTTGATATGAATGATGGAAGAGACTTCCATTCATATAAAAACAGTCAGGTTGCTAATGATAGTCTGAAACGCATTGTACAAAATAACACCCCTGTTGTTATAAAGACAAATAAATGATGGCTATTCCAAAAGCGAAATCGGAAACTTGCAGTTATCATTGATATGCGCTTTTCTCTGGGCCGAATTCATTAAAAACCTACACCAGGTTAGATGTAAGAGGAGAGCGGAATCCTTTATTATTATGGGGAGTGCTACCGATTTAGAATGATAACCGTCTAAATAAGAAAGCAGTATAAATTATCACATCATATGTTGCATCGTGGTGTCTTTATGTTCTCAAAACGTGGCCTCTGCATTGAAGGTAGGATTCATTTCATTTAAGTTGGCGGCAGCTTTTACCAAACTGGCATGTCCTGCGAATTTCAGAACATAAAGTGTTGTATTCCATGAGACAGGTTAGATCATGATGCTCAATTTACCGACCTCTGTCGTTGATTCATTTCAAAGTAAGTTGTGTTAACCAATCATTACACAAGCCGGGTACACAGAAGTCTCATTGGAGTCGAGGTTCAGCTTGGACGGTCGGCCTCCTGCTACACGCGCTGCTCAGTATTCAATTCCATTAGTGTCAATGGAACTCAAAATCAAGCGGGGCGTGGAATGAGCGACCACTCCACTAAATCCCTTTTCTGCTATCACCCGGGACAGATTTCTACCCGGATAAACTTAGAATTCCTCTTTTTATAAATTTAGGATTCATGTTTATCTCTCTCCCTTTCTCTTTGTTTCTTCCCTCTTTGTGATGCCGCATATGATTTTTATGTATTTCTTATCTGAGGAAGGATGTTCTTGCCATGGAAGGATTTCAGTGAAGTTTCACCAGGCTGATACCTGGGATGGCAGGAATGACGTATGAGGAGAGATTAGATCGATTGGGCTTGTACTCGCTGGAGTTTAGAAGAATGAGAGAGGATCTCATCGAAGCTTATAAAATTCTAACAGGACTTGACAAACTAGAAGCTGGAAGGATGTTCCCGATGGTCGTGGAGTCCAGAACCAGGGGTCACAGTCTAAGGATAAGGGGTAAGCCATTTAGGACAGAGATGAGGAGGAATTTCTTCACACAGAGAGTGGTGAACCTGTGGAATCCTCTACCACAGAAGGCAGTAGAGGCCAATTCATTAAATATATTCAAGAAGGAGTTGGATATGTTTCTTAAGGCTAAAGGGATCAAGGGGTATGGGGAGAAAGCAGGGACATGGTACTGAATTTGGATGATCAGCCATGATCTCATTGAATAGCGGAGCAGGCTCGAGGGGCCGAATGGCCTACTCCTGCTCCTATCTTCTATGTTTCTATGTTTGGGGCTTACTAGCAAGTTGACTGGAGTCGGCCGGGAGTTTATTATTCCCCATTGTAGAAATACATATATTCATGATTTAACTCAATGTGTGTATCAAACACATGTGGTTGTATCATCATAGCAATGAAACACTTGGTCTGTTTAAGTTGAAGATAGTTAAATGATGACAAATTCTTTATTTTACCTTTTCTTATCTGGTTCCTTATGGCGATCGCTGCAGCAACTGCTCCAACACCCCCACCGCAATCACACAAACATTGCGAAACATCATTTCAATCGGTGATTTGGCTGTGAAATAACAAGCTGCTGTATTAGACAGATAGGTTCATGTCTGAATTTCACCACTAATTCATTTTACACTTGGTTACTTTTCACAATGCTTGAGATCTAATAAGTAGTCGAAGATTGGTTGTACAGTAAATGGCACTTAAAATAAACTCAACCGCAGCAAATTTGAAGCCCTCGAGTTTAAAGGGGATTGGCAGCGTGGACTCGCTATTGGCTGAGAGGGAGGAGGCGGAGAGCAGTGGTGAACAGCTGTTTTTCAGAATGCAGGGATATATAATTCGGTGTCCCCTGGAGTTGATATTAGGACCATTGCTCTTTCTGATATATATTAATGAACTGCACGGTGTATCGGCAGAATAATCGCCAAGTTCGCAAATGAAACAAAGCATAGAAATATAGTGAGCAGTGAGGAGCATAGTAGCAGACTTTAGGAGGAAAGAGAAAGAATGGTGCATTGGGCAGAACAATGGTAGATATATTTGATGGAGAGATTTGTGAAGTGATGCATTTTGGCAGGGAAAAAAATGAGGAGCTGCAGAATAGACTCAATGGAAAACATTTACACTGGATGCGGGAACAGAGAGAACTGTCCATTCACATATACACATTTTTGATGGTCGCAGGACAAGTTGAGAAGGCTGCGAAAAATGTATCCAGGACACGTTGGTTTCAAAAAAGAGGCAAAAACAAGGAAGTTATGGTAAAGCTTTATAAATCACTGCTTACGCCTCAGCTCGAGTCTTGTGTACTATTATGTTCACCACACTCTAGAGAGAATGTCACGGCCTTGGAGCAGGTACAGAAGAGATATACCAGAATTAGGGAATTCAGTCATGTGGAGAGACTAGAAAAGCTGGGATTGCTCTCCTTGGAAGAAAGATTAAGTAGAGATGTATTCAAAATTATGAGGGTTTTTTTATAGAGTACATAGGGAGCAATTGTTTCCACTAGCAGGAGCGTTGTTAAGCAAAGGCCACAGATTTTAATTTATTTGTCAAAAAAACAGAGGAAGGGTGAGGAGATTTTTTTTAACTCAGCGATTTATGATCTGGAATGCAATGCCTGAAAAAGTGTTGTAAGCATCTTCGACAGTAACTTGCAGGGCTAAGGGGAAGGAGTAGGGGAGTTGGACTTTTTGGAGAGCACTTTCAGAGCGCTAGCAAAGGCACCATGGCGCTAATAGCCTCCTTCTGGGCTGCATGATTCTATGAATATTAGCTGTGCTGAATTTTCTTCGATGTGAATATTTGTGTCAGAAACAACCTGATGGTTTTTATATTACTTAATAGTTTTAAACGGGCTTACAATGGTTCTTATTAATACACAAACCGCGTTAAACTATTTTTGGCTTTTACCAGCGCACAGTTTTTGCGAATTCTTCACGGTCTATCAATATTTCCTCCTCGGAAGACGAAGGGTGAAATCCGAATTCGGGAGATTTACCAAAAGGGGGGAGCGGATCGGCTGACCGATATACACGCAGCTCATTTTACTTTCCATTTGGGATTAATTTGAACTCCTGTCACAGGTGAACAACGGGCGACATTGAATTAGCCGCTGAATGTGCAACTCTCCCGATTTTACATTCCATCACCTTCAGTGGAAAGGGAAATCCGGTGTGGTTTATAATGGGTGTCTATTTCAATACTGCACATTCTGCGCCATCAGCCAACTGTAAGATTCACCTATTAAATTCAATGGGAACTAAATTCGGGCCGGGTGTATAACAGGTGATGTGTCCGCACCTGCCCTCTTTTCACCCTTGCCATTGAACCCCCCGTCTCCCAGTTGAGGCTTTGCTCAAATTGTTTACTGTCCAAAGAGCGCCCTCATGTGCTTCGTGAAATGTGTCTATTATTCTTGTTCTGGTTGTTCAAAGGCCAGTGGCCAATGCTCAGTGCCTCATTGCTTGAACCCACTGAGACACTGTGTAAAGCAGCACCCATTTGTGTTGTTCATTGTTTGATAACAATATCTTCCTGGACTTTACTCTTACCTTTTCTATATCAATCGTGGAATCACATTTGGGAAGTAAGAGCGAATATTTGACGTGCTGGGACAAATTTTCAACATCATTGTTTAGGAGGTAATTTGGTGTCGCATTTTGTCTGTACTTGATAGAACCCAGCAATTTACATTCAATTTCGAGCGGTTTTATAACTGGAAGCAGATGCGATTCCGCACATGTTCCATCCCCGCACAGGTGGAATTTCACCACCTCGAATCTAGGCCACGGGTTACATTCGGTTAAACTACATTTTACCCACAGATCTCTTGAGTCTAATGCAGCTTTCTTTCGTTCCATGTGTTATTTGTCTGTTTGTCAGGATGAATTGATTCATTTATACAGTGTGGCTGCAGAAATCGAAAAATGTATATATTGCCACGAGCCCTGTATTCATTCTTTACCTTTACCCACATGTCACTGTATAAATAGCACTCACCCTTTACAGTCACCTGCACAAGTTGACTGATAGCTGATGATATCACTGTTCCATTAACCATTGCTTTATAGCAATAGGAGTAGACTCCTTCATCATCCTGAGTCACATTTGTGAAGGTGAATGTGGAGGTGACAGAATTATCCTCTGCTGACACAGTCAGGGAGGCAGAGCAATTGGTATTGCCAGCTCTCTGCAAGAAGAATATGATGCTGCGATAGACAGTCGGTCTGGTGCAGGTAATAGAGACGTTTCCACCGATTTCAACTTTTCCTGGATGTATTGATATAACTGGTTTAAAAATCTCTGAAAAGAAAACGTATTGAGTGAATTTGACTAAATTTCCTATGTTGAAGCCATTGCCATCAATTCAGTGTAGAGTTGCGCTAAGTACAATTGGGCAAGTTGCTGATGATATGATTGAGTCGTTAGAAGTCAATAGAGAAATTGGACTCGGACGGTGGCGAAAACCGGATGGTGTTGGATCGGCCGCCCGCTCTATGTAGCGACTGATATTAAGTTCAATTGACAGCATATTACTCGGCGAATTAATTGAACATCGGGCACAGCATATACCAGGTCACTAATGTGCTACCGTCAGTTTTACAAGCGCACTCCCTACCCCCTGTGCCGCCATGACCAATTCCACCACAATCATTCTTCACACTTCAACTTCACGTTTGTCTTTAATGTGCTAAATGTTGATCCATTTCAGTTTCAGTGTGGTTCGGATCCTCATAGGTAGCAGATTCATTCCTGGATAATGGGCTCGTTGTTTATTTTGCTGGCTAAGTGTATTAATTGTCGTTAAGCATTGGCAGCTGGTTGTAGAACCGTCTCCAGTTACATTTCCATTGGTTTCTGTAATGGGAACACCGGGGATCTGCCCAAGCGGTAGGTAGAATATCTATCCCTATATGACTAATGTTTAACCAGATTGTTGTCACTATTCTTACTGCTGTGTCTTGCAGAACAGGAACACACTCTGAAATAGCCCATTTAAAGTATTGGGGCTTCCACAGGGGAAGCTCTACAGATATGGAGAGACAGCCACATAATACCAGTTATGAGTAGATTTACATGGCATGTGCCAAAATTGTTGAAGGTGAGCAGAGATGTGGCAAGGCAAAAGGTTTAGCAGGATAATTCACTAGAGCAGGATTCAGTTAGTCTAATGCTTAACCAATCACAACAATTGTCACGAATAGAAGTGAAAGACACTGGATATGATCGACCAGTAACTCCACAGATTTTCTACCGCCAGGTGATTCACCGGCGGGTTCAGTCCCATTCATGTTAATTGGACTGAATATCCGGCGGGGCAAATAACACGCGGCCAATAAGATTCCGCCCGTTTGTCGCTTCTGCCAAAGACGAAATTCAGCTGTGTAACAGCCGCATCTCTTACCAGTTCAGAAAGAGTATGTTTTGCCGAAGGATGGGGGATGTATTGTTTGTTGCATGAGTGAGGAAATCATAAACTCCTTCTAGCTGCAGGAATTGAGATTTTGTTAAGTAAAGCAGAAGGAGGAAGAGTTACCTTCTACAGTTATTAACACAGAGTTACTGAGGTGTGATAATAATTGCCTCCCGAACACTCTCAACTCGTACTTGCAGCTGTAAAATCCTGTGCGTATATCGGAAATGTTGCTGATAATGATCGAGGCAAAACCATGAGGGTAACCAATATCTAGGGAGCTCAGTAACAAATTGTCCCGATAGAAAGTGAAGTTGTTAACCTTGTTCTGGTTGGAATCGGAACAGGTAATGGGAGCTGACTCTACTTTCATATACACACCCGACTCGTGGTATAAAGAAACACTGGCGATCATCATTTGTCCTGGAACAGAAGTTTAAAATAATAGATTTGAAAGAATTTATATTCGTATCGCAAAATAAATCTCTAAGGCGCGAGTCTCTGAGGGTCAAGTAATTTTGCGAGGTGGTATAAAACGGTTGATAATGAATTGACCGGTCTTTATAAATAAATTCAATGGAGGGAAAAGCAGGCTTGCAAGTATTACAGGCGGCCAATGGAAATCACCCAATTTGCACCATCGCAAAAATGTAAAACAAGATCTGTTATCATGGGCCACAATTACAGAGATATGCGCCAGAACTCTCAACTTCCCTAGGGGCGTAAAACGGCGATTTCCGGTCATCCTTCAATCATACCCACTGCCTGCCCCACATTATTTTATTTTCCATTGAAAACAATGCAAAGCAAAAGCGAGCATGATATATAATGGGCAGCATTCCCATATTGCCCATATTATCCAGCTGAAGTTGAGGCAGCCACACACAGGCAGCCAACATCAATAGAGACGCCAACGGCATCATTCAGATGCATTTCTATTGATTTCGTCTAGCAATTCTTATATTACATTACTGGTTTTTAGCCTGCTGCCATAGCTCGGGTTAATTCGTTATAAATTTATTTCCTGAAGATGTTGCAGTATTAAATCATATCGGGTGTAACACAAAACGTGAGCAATGCAATCGGCCTCCCATTATACGCACCGGGGTGTGGAACAGGCAGAAGAAGCGATGCCGCCCATTATACCGTTGCTGCCCAGGAGGAAGTTCTACCCCATAAAGATGCAGCAGAAGAACAATTCTAGATGTCGCTACAATTTAACGTGGTAACTCGGTAAAAGCATATTTTTGCGGTGAAATTTGTGTTGTGCGGAAGCACAAAATGGTGGGAATTAATCGGCCGCCCCTTTTTAACACTGCCCAGTTTCCGTTTCCACAGAGGGTTGAGCACACACAATAAGATTTTTACCAATTATCAGAGCCAAGTTTTACAGGTAGATATTCAGTTCCATTGCAGTCAATCGATGTCAACATCAGGCGGGACCAAAAACGTGCAGCAGATTGGATAGCGCCCATTTGTGCACCAGCCCAAGAGCAATATCTACGTTTCTTCAACTGAAGGTGTTGCTGATCTCTGGAAGCCGTTATACAAAATTGGAATGGCATAAAATATCAGAAAGTATAACTCACTTAGGACAGTCACAGCATCACTGGGAATAGAGTTAATCCGGCGTCCGGACACTTGTTTCTCATAAAGGCATTTGTAGCATCCGTCACTATTGTTATTTACATTTATTATTGAGTTAGTAAACGATTGTTGTTCCTTGTATATTACATTGGCTGCATTGCCAACCGGCCACCTGAGTAACCACTGAAGCTGACCGAAAGTGTAACCATTGGCAGCTTCGCAGATAATGATGAGTTCTTCTCTGACCAGATATACCGGATAACTGGGCCTTGTTGGAGGAGGTGGGGGGTCTGAAACGATAGAATTCATTACTGATGTTACACTCAGGCTCTGACTGATGAATAAGCCAATTAACATTGCATTAACACATATGATCTGGTGCGCGTTCAGTGTCACAATGTTGCTGCTGTGTTAGAACAAATGTAAACTTCATTATATAAAGGACAGAAAATAACAGGTTTCTGTCAAAGTTTGTTCTATAATAAACGGACCAACACAATTATAATAATATACACCAGTGAATATCACACACTTATTTTACAAACTACCGTTGTATTCCTTGGTATTTAGATGATTAAGATGTGATTTTATTGAACTTTTCAAGATATTATGGGTAACATAGGGTCCTAAATTTAAATGAAGGAAACTACGATGGTCTGAGGCTGGAGTTGGGTAGGATTGATTGGGGAATGTCACTCAAAGGGTTGACGGTGGATAGGCAATGGCAAACATTCAAAGATCGCATGGATGAACTACAGAATTTATTCCTCACAGTTTGGCATGAAAATAAAACAAAAAAGGGGACTCAACCGTGGCTAACAAGGGAAATTCGTGATAGCATAAGATCCAAGGAGAGGACATATAAATTGGCCAGAAAAAGCAGTAAACCTGAGGATTGGGAGCAGTTTAGTATTCAACAAAGGAGGTCAAAGGGGTTAATTAAGAAAGGGAAAATAGAATATGAGAGTAAGCTTTCAGGGAACATAAAAACTGACTGTAAAAGCTTTTATAGATATGTGAAGAGAAAAAGTTTGGGGAAGTCAAGCTAAGGTCCCTTGCAGTCAGAATCAGGGGAATTTATAATGGGGAACAAAGAAATGGCAGGCCAATTAAATACATTTTTTGATTCGGTCTTCACAAAGGAGGACACAAAACCTCCCACAGATTTCGGGGAACATAGGGTCTGATGAAAGAGAGGAACTGTAAGAAATCAGTATTTGTAGGGAAATGATGTTAGGGAAATTGATGGGAGTGAAGGCCGATAAATCCCCACTGCTTGATAATCTACATCCTAGGGTACTTAAGGAAGTGGCCCTAGAAATAGTTGATGCTTTGCTGATCATCTTCCAGCATTTGATGGAATCTGGAACAGTAGCCATGGATTGGAGGGTAGCTAATGTTACCCCACTATTCAAAAAAGGTGGTAGGGAGAAAACAGGGAATTACAGACTGGTAAGCCTGACAGTGGTAGTGGGGAAAGTGCTAGAGTCCATTATAAAAGATGTAATAGCAGAGCACTTGGAAAACAGTGACAGGATCGGACAAATTCAACATGGATTCACAAAAGATAAATCGTGCTTGACTAATCTACTGGCATTTTGTGAGGATGTAACTGGTAACATAGATCAGGGAGAATCAGTGGATGTGGTGTATTTGAACTTTCAGAAGGCTTTTGATAAGGTCCTGCATAAGAGATTAGCGTGTAAAGTTAAAGCACATGGGATTTGGGGAAAGGTATTGACTTGGATAGAGAACTAGTTGGCAGACAGAAAGCAAAGAGTTGGAATAAACGGGTCATTTTCCGAGTGGCAGGCAGTGACTAGTGGGGTACTGCATGGATCGGTCCTAGGACCCCAGGGCCTAGAAATTCAGTTGGGCGCGCCAGCTGTTAGCATCTTAGGAGGAGTAGATCTCGAGCGCTAGGTGCTTAGCGCCCGGGCGCAGCGCGATCTGCGCCTCGCCCCAACTTCAGTACACATTTAGCACCGGCGCAAAGTCTTAGCGCGCGCCCTGCTGCGCGCGCAGATCATGATGTCATTTACTAGTGCAACGCCCTTTGTGCGCCCTGAACCGGAACTTCACTCACGCCGGCCCATTGTGCGCCGGGCGGCCGTAACGACTGTGAAGTGGAACGGTACACAGCCGATGCGGGCTGCGGGGAGCGCAATTTAAAGGGCCCTCCTGTACTACAAATGGTACGGTATGGCTGGGGGGGTGGGGGGAGAGGAGGAGGAGGAGGACGAGGAGGAGAATGAGGAGGAGGAGGAGGAGGAGGAGGAGGAGATGGAGACGACAGGTGTTCCGGGAACACTTAACAAACTGATGGAGAGACACCCTCCCCAAAACCACAAATACACCAGCGTCGGCCTTTCAAAAAAATCCACCCACCCCCTTTAAGAGCTCACCGGAGCCAGAGTGTCTGCCGTCAATCAGCAGCTCGCCGCACCTGCCCTGCGCCCAACTTCCGGTGTAGCACCCCGGCCTGCCGGCTTAGCGCCTACAGAGAGGCGTGCAGCGCCAGTTTTAGCGCTCGAGCAAACTCTTAGGGTGAAGCTAATGACTATCGGAGAAGTGGCCTCGATTTGGCGGCGAGCGCAAACTTTAGCGGCCGCCCTACTTTACCGCCCCAAAAGTGGCTACAATGAATTTCTAGGTCCAGCTGTTCACAATCCATATTAATGATCTGGATGAGGGAATTGGATGTAATATCTCCAAATTTGAAGACGACACAAAGCTGGGTGGGAGGGTATGCTGTGAGGAGGATGTCGTGAACCTCCAGTACGATTTGGACAGGTTGGGTGATTGGGCAGAAACATGGCAAATGCACTAGAATGTGGATAAATGTGAGGTTTTCCACTTTGTTGGCAAAAACCAGAAGGCAGATTATTTTTTGAATGGCAATAGATTGGGAGAAGGGGAAGTGCAAAGAGACCTGGGTGATCTTGCGCACCAGATGCTGAAGGTAAGGATGCAGGTGCAGCAGGTGGTTAAGAAGGCAAATGGTATGTTGGCCTTCGTAACAAAAGTGTTCGAGTACAGGAACAAGGATGTCTTGCTGCAGTTGTACAGGGCCTTGGTGAGACCGCACCTTGAGTATTGTGTGCAGTTTTGGTCACTTTATCTGAGGAAGAACGTTCTTGCCATTGAAGGAGTGCAGCGAAGATTCACCAGGCTGATACCTGGGATGGCAGGAATGATGTATGAGGAGAGATTGTGTCGATTGGGCTTGTACTCGCTGGAGTTTAGATGAATGAGAGGGGATCTCATTGAAACTTATAAAATTCTAACATGACTAGACAGACTAGATGCAGGAAGGATGTTCCCGATGGTCGGCGAGTCCAGAACCAGGGGTCACAGACTAAGGGGTAAGCCAATTAGGATAGAGATGAGGAGGAATTTCTTCACCCAGAGAGTGGTGAACCTGTGGAATTTTCTACCACAGTTGAGGCCAATTAATTACATATATTCAAGAAGAAGTTGGATATATTTCTTAAGGCTACAGGGATCAAGGGATATGGGGAGAAAGCAGGGACAGTGTACTAATTTTGGAAGATCAGCCATGATCTCATTGAATGGTAGAGCAGGCTCGAGGGGCCGAATGGCATACTCCTGCTCCTATCTTCTATGTTTCTTTGTAAATAGTGACTGTAATTCCCACTTTAACAGGAGGTGACGATCGAATGGGTGTAGAGCCACCTTTTCATGTGATTCGTGCTCTAGACCCAGCTTAATCATTATCGCAGCTCATTAACAGAGAGCTTTCGAGACAGTTGCCTCGGCTGGAGTTCAGCCTAATGACAACATTGTGATGCCAAGATTTTGTGTCAATGGGAAAGGAACAGAAAGTATTTGAGCAGTGGTCAATGGAAGGGTTAAATCTCCAAGGCATCAGAGAGGATGGAATCATTTATCGAGGGGCGGCAGTCTAGAGGGAGGAGAAGGACATTAAAGGTCAGGAACGGAAAGTTATAACAAGGTGGATGAAGAAGTTCACAGTCCGTTGTGTATGTTCAAAATACACAAGAGGGGAAGGTGAGTGGCAGTGCCAACGAAACCATTTATTCGGGGTAATATAAAGCAGTTAAAATTCTGCCATTAGTACATCATTCATCCGTGCCAGTTGTAGTGAATGGTAGGTGCTGTTTGATGCAGATACTCTTTAATGCTGTTCGCCTTTATTCCCTTCACTGCACGCTAATGAGTGACAAATGGAAAGCAAAGACACAAACACGTAAGCAGAGTAAATGACATGCATTAAACTTTCACAATATAAGAGGTATAACATATGCTAATGAAGCTGAGATCAAAACCTCTCCCAGCTAGCTGCCTATTCTGTGAAATGAAAGAAGGATTTGCATTTATATAGCGCCTTTCATGGCCACCGGACATCCCAAAATGCTATACAGCCAATGAAGCACTTTTTGAAAATTAGTGACGTGCAATATAGAAAACTCGGCAGCTAATTTGCACACAGCAAACTCCCACAAGCAGCAATGTGATAATGACCAGATCATCTGCTTCTGTGATGTTGAATGTGGGATAAATATTGGCCAGGTCAATCGGGAATAACTTCCATGCTCCTTTTCAAAATTGTGCCATGGAATAACTTACGTCCAACTTAGAGAGCAGAAAAATCTGAAAGACGGCACCTCCGACAGTGCAGCACTCCCTCAGCACTGTACTGGAGTGTCAGCCCCAGGTTTTTGTGCCCAAGTCTCTGGAGTCGTGACTTGATCCCATGAGCTTGTGCGAGAGTGCGACCCATTGAGCTCTGGTTAACACTACAACAGGAAGAATACTTTCAAATATTTTGTCAAGCTATCATTTCCTGTTGCTGTACTGTTCCCGCTCTCTCACTATGTGAACCATGTGACTGCACAGTATCAATGTTGGGAAAGCACCTTAACAGAAGCTGGCCGCTGTTGAAATGCAATTAATTTTCTTGGCTGGTCAGGTTCCACCTTTCTTGTTGCGTGTGACCGTTTAGTATTAACATGTTCAAACAGCAGGTTATTGCTCCTTCTGAGTAACGAGGCATCTGCCGTGATGGCTTTGGCTCAGTGCTGTCCACCCTGTGGGATTAGAATTTTATAGTAATATTCTGCACAATATAGAGTGTAGCCGAGCTGATGTTTTAACTGAAGTTATAGGCAAATATGACAGCAGCAAATTAGGCCTGTGGCTCAATTATCAGGCCAAAAACATTACATTTTATGTCGCCCAATGTATACAAACACTGGATGTAATTTTATTGAAATGGCACAATATCATCAATGTCCTTCCATATTCAGTTGATGAGGTTGGCTGTGATGTTATTTAATTGCTGCATCATTTGAATCAATGGAATAGATCTTCCACTTCATATCTCAGGGAATCTTTGAATCTGAATTATTCCATTGTGAAGGAGTGTAGAAAAAGCGCTGGCCTAAGATTTATTTCGACAGACACAGTGATTTCCTTCTTGGCAGTTTCACTGCCATCCTCCCTGTGACATCCACCGCCAGACCTACCCGAGCCCCTTTCCTGAGGCATCACCCAATTCATTATCAGCAAGTCAGGAACGCTTACACAGAAGGTGGTATACGGACGTGGTCCTTTGTTAACAACTCTAATCACTGATCACATACAATACCTTATCTCCGAGTCACCCGGAGATCCCCTTTTTCTGCAGAATAATTTTGGAGAACCGTGAAATTCCTCAACTCCACTTTTCAATCTCTAATAGGTTACTTACAGAGTCTTTCCCTCCCTTGGGAAAGAACGGTTCAGATTCACTGGGAGAAATTGCTGACAAATATCCTGTAGATTACAACATTGCACAAGTCAAATAACGAACTATCACTCAAATACTGGATTCAGGTCCAGAAAATGCTCCACAATTGCGCATTTCTGTCATCTTTGAACAGACCAACATACATTTTAAAGTGAAGCCTAGGCTATACAGTACTACAATATCATATCAGTTACTCATATTCTATTTTATGTTAATTGTGTTACAACATCGACTCACCTAGATTTTAAAACTACCCATGCACGGAATACAATCGTGTTTTGATTTAATAAAGGCTTTCATAACCTGTATATCTTTCTGACAGCACGTTTATACAGTCTGTGCATATTAGTGATGTACACCACCGCATCATCATCAACCGATCCCCTCCCACCCCACCAGTATGTCACTTTGTTTGTTTTAGCCTAGTTTAACCTTGAGTACAGTCACCATTCAAACGTAAGCAGTTTTCTCTTTCGCATGAATTGCTTCTTTTGAAGTGTTCTGAAACTTTAGGATTTTGCAGATGCTCATGACACCATTCAGACCTCCCTCTCTCTCCCTGTCTCTCTCTGTCTCTCTCTCTCTGTTTGTCTCTCTGTCTTACTCTCTCTCGATCTCTCTCTGTCTCTGTCCCTGTCTGTCTCTCTCTGTCTGTCTCTCTCACACTCTTTGTCTCTCTCTGTCTCCCTCTCTCTCTCTCTGTCTCTCTCTCTGTCTCTCTGTCTCCCTCTCTGTCTCTCTGTCTCTGCCTCTCTCTCTGTCTGTCTGTCTCTCTCTCTGTCTCTAACTCACTCTCCCTCTTTCCCTCTCTGTCTCACTCTCTCTCTGTCTCACTCTCTATCTGTTTCTCTGCCTCTCTCTCCGTCTATGTCTGTGTGTTTGTGATTCTCTTTCTCACTCTCCCTGTCTCTCTCTCTGTCTGTTTGTTTCTCTCTCTGCTGGCTGTTTGCTGCAGCAACCCTGATGAAATTCCAATATCCTGCCGTTTTGCCATAGCCCTGTATTTGCCTCAGCTTAAAACATGTAAACTCTTACCCCTTAAACAAGTCAATACAACCTGCTTGTAGATGCTGCCTGTGTTGCTACTGTATCCGGGTCCCTCCTTTTATTCCTCGACATTCAATTAAAAACTATTGAACGGTAATTGCCCACTTATTGTTGCTTATTGTCCTTTTCTCAATTATATTAATTAAGAGTCTGTGGCAGCGTGGATATAAAAACAGCTCAGGGTCAGAAAGAAGTGAGTGGTGCTGAAGGCTTGTTTTTCAGACTGGAGATAAGTAGGTAGTGGGGTTCCCCATGGTTCGCTTATTGAGACCTCTGCCCTTGTTCCTATATAATAACGACCTGGACTTGGGGTTAAAGGGCATCATTTCAAATGTGCAGAGACATTGCTGCTGAAACGTAATGCAGGGAAGTGATGCCTGTTGGAAGGAAGAATGAGGTGAGACAATATAAATAGCTTGGTGTAATTCTAAAGGGGGTGCAGTAACAGATAGACCTGGAGGTTCACTTACACACATCTTTGAAGTTGGCAGGCCAATTGTAAAGACTGTTAAAAAGTATACCGTATCATGTGATTTATAAATAGAGCCATAAAGTAGTGATGAATAATTATGAGGTGATGCTAAATCATTAAACATCATTTTTGGGGGCTCAGATGGAACATTGTGTCCAGTTCTGGCCATCAGATTTTACAAAGGATGTAAAAGCCTTGGAAAGAATGCAGAGAAAATTGAACAGAATGGAAACAGATGAGGAACTTCGATTATGTGGAAATGGTAGAGAAGCAGGGTGATGTTCTCTGTGCAGCAGGGAAGGGCAAGGGGTTTTAATAGAGTTATTCATAATTAGAAATTATTTTGATGATGCAAATAGGAAAAACCGTTTCACTGTCCAGAGATCAGCAACCAGAGGGTGCACATTTAGGGCAGGTGGTAAAATCGCCAGAGGGAGCGCTGCACTGCCGGAGGTGCCCTCTTTAGTATGAGATGGTAAACTGAGGCCCCTTCCTCCTCCCTCAGGTGGATGTAAGTTATCCCACACCATGACTCAATGAAGATCAGGGCAGCTGCACTGTTGTCCTGGTCATTATTCCTCACTCAGCCAACCGAAAATAGCATTTGGAAAATCCACCCGTTTGGGAAGTTAGTGCAAATTTGAAGACAAATGATATAAGATGAAACGCATTGGAGAATAAATTATCAATATAGGTATATCTCAGGTACAGGTCTGAGAATAAAGCATGAAATAGTAATCCTGGCGCCGGCAGTTATGGAAACAGAATAATTATTCACAAAGACTGAATCACAAGCTGCCTGCAGTTAGAGGAAACTTGATTCAGGCATTGCTCAATTTAACCTGTTTCCTTTGAAAACTGATATCTCTGCTGTAAGCTGCTGCTGGCATTTTCACAGCAACACCATCAGTTGAGGAAGATGCCTTTAATACACACTGTTTTGTGCAGAGAGGGAAGTGTAACTGCTTGACTCACTTCCCTGTGAACTGTGGCTCAGTTGCTAGCACACTCGCCTCTGAGTCAGAAGGTTGTGGGTTCAGAGTCTCACTCTATGGTCTTGAGCACATAAAGCCATACTTGAAGCTCTGAAGCAAAGCTGAGGGAGAGCTGCACTGTCGGAGGTGCTGTCTTTTGGATGAGACATTAAACAGAGGGCCTGTCCCTCTTCTCAGGTGAACATTAAAAAGGTCCCACGGCCAATATTTCAAAGAAACAGGGGAGTTATCCCCGGTGTCCTGGCCAACATTTATCCCTCCACCAACCTAACAAAAACAGATTATCTGGTCATTATCACATTGCTGTTTGTGGGACCTTGCTGTACGCAAAATGGCAGCACCGTTTCCCACAATACAACAGTGATTTCACTTGAAAAGTATTTCATTGGCTGTAACGTGCTTTGAGAAGTCCGATGTTCGTGAAAGGCGCTATATAAATGCAAGTCTACATTTTTTCCAATTTTCTTGCTGTCTTCTTCGCAGATAGATCAATGCCACAGAAACGATACATTAATAATACAGCTCCCTTCTAATCAATTAGCGAGGGAAAACTGTGGCTCAGAGAAGGTGCCTTTATATGTATTCTGGATATCAATCATTACATGTTCAGCAATGTATTCATTTTCGGTTTAATTTTATGCTTGTCTGTATATATGTAAGCTTGTCTAAATGCCTCTCTCTCTATCTCTTTCTTTCTCCATATCTATCGTAAGAGAGAGTGTAGGGAGAAATAGATACCACAATCTGCATCGTGTACCTGAGAAGAACCTAAAGTGATCATAATTATATCGGGTTTTGATAGGTTGAATTAGGACAAACAGTTCCCACTGGCTAGAGATCGTTGACCAGAGGATGTACATTTATGGTAATTGGCAAAAAAGAGGGGAGTTGCGGATATTTCTTTAATACCCTATTAATCACTACCTGGAATTCATTGCTTGAAAGGAAAATAGAAACAGATTTCACACTTAATTTAAGGTAAGTGATTTTATAGTTGAAAAGGAAACATTTACAGGGATTTGGTGAAATAACAGGGGAGTGGGTCAACTGAATAGTTTTTTCAAAGAGACTGTACAGGCACGATGACCACATTCTGTGCTGTTTTACTATATATATACAATAATTTGTAATATGTCTCTGAAAAGTACACAAAACACTTCTGATTAACCAAATTGTTTGCTGCATGTCTTTGGAATAATACAGGGTATCATTATCAGAGATGAAATATGTGTAAAGTGATTTGTTCACTATCTTTGGCTATGAAACATTGCTTCCTGCTAAATACTGCACTGGCTGCAGATAGGTTACAGTACGTAAAGCTAATTATTATACAAATCTGCTCTTTGAATAATGTAGCGAGTAATCTTATTGTTGTACTGAAAATTAAACAGGGTTGTTGTGTGTTTAGCGATTAAATGTACTAATATGTACATATATATGCAAATATATTAAGATAACGTCAACATACAATTAACATAATCTGGAATAGAAGTTAATCCTTCTGAGCTTCTCTCTGTGATCCTAAAACAGTCTCTATTTTTTTAAATTAAGGTTTTCAGTCCTTCATCATTGAAACAAGATGTTTAATATTGAAACATCTTCAGAGAGGCACCGGGAAGTTATATGTGATTGCCTAAAACGCACTGGCATTGTAGGTGGTTGTTTCAATACATTGTTTAATATATGCTACAGGCTTCTATTTACATATATAGGAAAAGGAAGAGGCCATTCCGCCCTTCGAGCCTGTTCTGCCATTCATTGAGATCATGGTTAATCTGCCTTTGGCCCATATCCCTTAATTCCTTTGGTTAATGGAAAGCTATCAATCTCCGATTTAAAATTAACAATTGATTTAGCAACAATTGCCGTTTGCGAGAGATAGTTTCAAACTTCGACCACCATTTGTGTGTATAATTTTGGAATTTCATATTTTCACTCCTGATAGGTCTGGCTCTAATTTTAAGACTATGCCACCTAGTCCAGGAATCCCTAACCAGCGGAAATCGTTTATCTCTATCTATCCCATCTGTTCCCCTTACTATCTTGATAACATCGAACAGATCACCTCCTCACATTTAAATTTTAGGAAATACATGCGTTGTTTGTGTAATCTCTCCTCGTAACTCAATATATTACACACCGGTGTAACATGTCAAATTCATGTTCAGAATGAGTGTGTAGTAATTGTATGTGCTGACAGGTCTGGAAGAGAGTGTTTGAAGACCAGGACCACAAACCCGGCACTAAGCTCCTGGTCTACAGAGCAGCAATGATACCCACCCTGCTGTACGCCTCAGAGACATGGACCATGTACAGGAGGCACCTCAAAACACTGGAGAGGTACCACCAACGCTGCCTCCGCAAGATCCTGCAAATCCTTTGGCAGGATAGGCGCACTATTGTCAGTATTCTCGGTCAGGCCAACATCCCCAGCATCGAAGCCTTGACCACACTCGATCAACTCCGATGGATGGGTCAAATTTTCCGCATGCCCGATACGAGACTTTCAAAACAAGCACTCTACTCAGAGCTCCGGCACGGCAAGAGAGCCCCAGGTGGGCAGAGGAAACGCTTCAAGGACACCCTCAAAGCCTCCTTGAAAAAGTGTAACATCCCCACCGACACCTGGGAATCCCTGGCCTGAGACCATAGCACAAAGTGGAGGAGAAGCATCTGGGAAGGCACCGAACACCTCGAGTCTCTTCGCCGGGAGCAAGCGGAAGCCAAGCGCAAGCAGCGCACGTCAACCGAAGCACCCCACCCTCCCGCCCCTTCAACCACCGTTTGCCCCACGTGTGACAGAGACTGTAGGTCCTGCATTGGACTCATCAGTCACCTGTGAACACATTTTTAATGTGGAAGAAAGACATCCTCGGTTCCGAGGAACTGCCTATGAGGATGAAGAAGATTATTCGTTCCTTTAGTAACAACTTGATTAACGTGGTATCTGTGTTGCAATCTTGGTTACAGCAACAGCCACGTCATATCCTTTATGCACAAACCAACGACTAAGGAAGTTAAGAAAGAAATCTATCTCAGTCCTTTGGAGGCTCTGAAAATTGTGCGCGAATCTAATTAGAACATGTATACTCTCTCAGTTCTTCTTGGGATCAGTGAGTATGATTCTAGTGTCTGTTAATTTTAACTCCTCGAAGATTTTTATTTCAATGTAAAGTTGAAATAGAGAGTTACGCAAACTGTTTGAATTGAGGAACAGTCTACACAGGGCGTTGCTCGCTGCTGTATTTGTTTCTAATGCGCATAATCGGTAATACTCGGCCTGTATTTGTAATTGTTAAAAGGTGGGCGAGTAATTCACAGGGTACAAACTGGATGATGTGCTCTGGTAGCTTAAACAATAAATCATGCAGTGGTTTCTCAAGATCTGGACACTGTTCTCGTACAGTTTTGAAAGCGGATTACAGGAAGTAAGGGCAGAGTATGTGTGGCTGCTATTTAACTAATTCAAAGACACATTGTCTGTCTAACTTACTTCATACGGTAAGTGCTGGACACACTCAAATAGTCAGGCATCCTTTGTGGAGAGAGAATAGAGTTATTGTTTCAGTTCAACGAACTTTCATCAGAACTGGAAGTTGTTAGAGATGAGCAGCTTTTAAGAATATAAAGTGCCAGGATAAAGGGGACAGGAAACTAATAAAATGAGGCAGTCTGTGATAGGTTGGAGGACGTGAGTGATTCAGTGACAAAATGGATGATGGTGTAAGGGAAATGGGAGTGCTATTGTTGCAAGTCTAGAAACACATATTGGGTGCAGAGGATTTTTAATGGTTACAGTAGAACAGCAGCAGGTAAGGGAATCGTGGGGAATCTAACAATGTGGAGAGGCTTACCCTGGTTCGGGAATGTGGCGGAAGACAGTAGGTAGACTGCCAGGGGTGCGGTTGGTGGTCGGAAATTGTTCCTGGGAGTGAGGGTCTGATGGCGGAAGTGTGAAAAAGAGGTTTCTGGGAGTGGTTCCCAGTTCCTGCACTTATTTTAATAGCACTTCATCTCCAATATCTTCTAGTTCTCATTACATTTACCAACATGAATCGTTAACTCTGTTTCACTCTCCACAGATACTGCCTGACCTGCTGAGTGTTTCCTGAATTTCCTGTTTGTATTTCAGGATTCCAGCATTCACAGTGTTTTGTTTTACCTACTTGCCTTACTATCTCTTTGTTTTTTCTTTCTTACTATCTCTCTTTCTTTCTTATTTACTTTCTTTCGACCATTCTTTTTTCTTTCTGTCTCTTCTATCTTTCAATCTTACTTTCTTTCAAACTTTCTATATTTCTTTCGTTCTTTCTCACTCTCTTTCCTATTTCTTTCTTTCTTATTTTCTGTCTACCATTCTTTATTGCTTTCTATCTCTTTCTTTCAATCTTTCTTTCTTTCAATCCTTCTTTCAGTTTTTCTTTCAATCTTTCTTTCTTTCAATCTATCTTTCAATCTTTCTTTCTTTCAATCTCTCTATCTGTCTCTCTTTCTATCTCTCTTTCTCTCTCCCTTTCTCTCTGTTTATTTATTGCTCTGTGTCTATATCGATATGTGCATCTATCACCTTTTGCACTATTCCACAGGTTGTCCCCCTGTGTCTATTCCCGTGAGCACATTGACTGGCAGTCCGGACCCGAGCCATTCATTTCTTTTTCCACTTTCTCTCCCCTTTTACTTTTCTCGCTCTCCCTCCATGACCGCGCCCTCCTGTTGTTCTGCCTCCTTCGCTCTCTCCACTTTCGGATACTCTGCCCTCCCTAATCCCTACCCCAATCCAACATAACGAATACGGGAAGTTATACGTTCCTTTTCGTGACAACTTGACTAATGTTAACCCAGTGCCCTAATTAGTGACTTCAGCTAACGTGACGTCTGTGTTGCAATCTCGGTTACTGCAGCAACATTCACATCATATCCGTTATCCCCAAACCAATGACAAAGGCAATTACCAAAACACAATATCTCGGTATTTTGGAAGGATCCGCACAGTGTGCACGAATCTAATTAGAACATGTTTCCTCTCTCAGTTGTTCTTGGGATCAGTGGGCATGGGTGTACTGTCTGGTAACATTAACTACTCGAAGATCGTTACGTCAATGAAAAGTTCAAATAGAGAGTTCCGCAAAATGCTTGAATTGAGGAACTGCCGACACAGGGTTCAGCATGCAGCTGTTTTTTTCTAATATGCATATTTGATCATATTCGACATTTCATTGACATTTTAAATACATGAAATAGCAATTCACAGGATGCAAACTGGATGATGTGCTCTAGCAGCTTAAACAAAATCACACAGATGTTTCTCATGATCTGAACAATCTTATCGTACATTCTAAAAGCCTATTAAAGGATGAAAGGAGAAGGTATGTGAGGCTGTTATAAACATAAGTCAAAGACACATTGGCCCTGAATTTCCGATCGGAGGGTTCATGCGTGCGGATGTCTCCGATCAGGATAAATCTACGCATTAACCTGTTGGCTCTGTAGGTGCCGAGGATTGCGATCCTGGGCCTCTCCACTACGAAATGCAAGGAGGACCATGTATTCCAGGGATTCATGTGGTTCAGAGGCTTGCCCTGTTCAAAGTGCAGAGGCTTGTCCTGGATCGGCAATTTGGCAGACGGAAGGTAGTTAGACTCCCAAGGGGGCCGGATATTTATTATCAATGCTCTTTGTGGTGTATGTAACCTGTTCCACCTTAAGAGAACTACCTTAAGAGATGTACTACTTTCTCTTGGCTGCTGTATACTGTAATACCGGTGGTGACCACACAGGTATATAAACGTTGTGTAGGGATTTGCTGGGCAGTTCAGCCCTGACCTCCAAATAGTAAAGACCTGTTAAAAGTTATTCTTGTGGTCTGTGTCCAGTGATTTATAATAAGCATAACTGGGACACACAGACTTAACAGTGGCGATGAGTCCGATCTTACCCTGCAGCAGTTTTACATCCAAGGCAGCTTCGTCCTCAGAATGGGCGTCGAGAAGAAGCATCCGCCCTCATCATCCTGCTGAGCACCATCGCACGGGAGGCATCGAGAACCCGGGTTAAAAAGAAAAATTCTGATCAAGAAGCCCTCCATCAGTGACAGGCAGTGATCATCCCTTCTACCACGGTGGTGGGTAAGCCGATCAGCGACACGAGCAGAACATCGGCCACGTTGACTGGAGTGGGGGAGGGAAAATGGAGGAAAAAGGGTGGAGAACTCGACCACAGCCGGTGAAAAGGGCCGGGCTGCAATCGAGGCCAAGAGGCACAGCGACTGTGGCAGCTTAAGGCACGAGAGCCGCGGAGAACTCAAACGCAGCCGGTGTAAAGGACCGGGCTGCATGCGGGGCTGAGAGGCGCAACAGCAGGGGAAGCGTGAATGCCCACGGGAACCGCGGGGGAGTAAAAGCAGCGTCGGGGAATTGAGAACCGCTGGGGAGGCGAGAACGGCAGCAGCACGACAATCGCCATTGCAGCCAGCGGGGGAGGAAGGCAAACGCGGGAATCCACCATTGTAGTCGGCGGGGGAAGAAGACGAGCGCGGGAAAGACAGCCAAGCGCGGGAAGCCGCCATTTTAGTAGGCGGGGGAAGAAGACAAGCGCGGGAAGCCACCATTTTGAGAAAAAGAAAAATTTAAAAGCTTGCAAGGATGCCTAAACATGGGAACATTAATACCTTTGATAGCGATATCGAAGATTGGACCACGTATGTAGAACGCATGGAAGTATATTGTAAAGCAAATAAGGTACCAGATGATGAGAAAGCACTAACCTTATTAAGCTCAATGGGTGCGAAGACATACGGGCTATTGAAGCACCTTCTATCACCAGATAAACCAGCGGATCAGACTTTTGCGAATATTGTTACTGTCCTGAAAAATCATTTAAACCCCACGCCGCTGATGATAGCGGAACGATTTAAATTTTACAGAAGAACGCAGCTGAAAGACGAAAGCAACGCTGAATTTTTAATTGAACTGCGTAAGCTATCAAAGTACTGTCAGTTTGGAACAGGACTAGCAGATGCGCTGAAGGATAAATTTGTGTGTGGATTGTTAAAAGAAGGAACACAAAAGCGACTGCTTGAGGAGAATGATCTTACGCTTGATAAAGCTGTCACTATTGCAGCATCGCACGAAGCCGCAGCGAGAGGCACTGCAGAAATGCAGCTATGGTCACCGGAACTCAGCACCAATCAAATGGTCTTGGGTAGAGTAAAATGTTATCGTTGTGGAAAGACAACGCACGATCAGAACCAGTGCTGGTTCAAAAATCAGGAATGCAGAAAATGTGGCAGGCTTGGTCACATAGCTAAAGCATGCCGGTCAGGAAAGAAGACCAGCAACAAAAAGTCACCGCAGGAAAAGTACAGAAAGGTACACAAGGTGACAGAGAACAGTTCGAACGAACAGAAGTCAAATTCAGACTCCAGCAGTAATGAACTGGGTAGTCTAAGAGTACACAATGTTGGTAATGACGCAGACCTACAAACAATCTGGGTCACACTTCAGATAGCAGGAGTCCAAGTGAAGATGGAATTGGACACTGGATCGGCATTGACGGTTATGAATAAGCAAGATTACAAAAGGTTATTCCCACATATTCCCCTACGGGATAAGGAGATTGTATTGAAAACATACACGGGGCAAAGAGTATACCCCATTTGGAAGATAGAGGTAAAGGTGGTCCTCAAGGGCAAAGGAAGCTGAGGAATGGACTTATATGTGCTACCTGAGGGAGGTCCACCACTACTGGGACGGGAGTGGATTAGGAAAATAAATATGGACTGGCATTCCTTAAAAGCACTAATGGTAGATTCCGGTAAAAAAGATGTCAAACCTAAACGATTGTCCAGAATATTGGTCGATGCTAAAGAGGTGTTCCAACAGGGACTGGGAACACTGAGAGGAATTAAGGCAAACAACAAGGTTGAAGAACATGTAAACCCGAAATTTTTCAAAGCCAGACCGGTACCTTGTGCGATACGACCTGCTGTGGAAGCTGAGCTGGAAGGGCTAGAACATTCAGGAGTACTGTCTAAGGTAGACTGGAGTGAGTGGGCCACGCCCATTGTTCCCGTCATGAAGTGTTCATCGAGCAACAAGCCAGGGGAACCGGGGAAGGTTCGCATCTGTGGAGATTTCAAGATCACTGTTAATCCGGTGCTTCACACGGTGCAGTATCCGTTTCCGCGGATTGAGGATATCGTCGCTTCATTGTCTGGTGGGAAACACTTCACCAAGATAGACCTGGCGCAGGCGTACTTACAGATGGAAGTTGAGGAAGAGTCACGCCAGTATCTCACGATCAACACGCAAAGAGGCTTGTACCGGTATAATGGACTGGTTTTTGGAGTGGCATCGGCTCCAGCAATTTGGCAGAGGGCCATGGAGCAGGTATTACAGGGAATTCCAGGCACACAATGTTACCTGGACGATATTCTGATTACAGGAGATGATGACGAGGAAAACCTTGCAAATTTGGAACTGGTGCTCACCAGATTGAAAGAAAATGGACTTCGAGTTAATCGCCAGAAATGTGAGTTCTTTCAGAAGTGGATCTCGTACTGTGGTCATGTCATTGACCAGGAGGGGCTTCATAATTCTCCTGACAAGATCGAAGCTGCTTTGAAGGCTCCCGCTCCGGATAATGTATCCCAGTTGAGGTCGTTCCTAGGGTTGATTAACTATTACCATAAGTTTCTGCCAAATTTATCCACGGTGCTGCACCCGCTGAATGCTCTTTTGCAGAAGGGAGTACCATGGAAGTGGAGCGAGGACTGTAAGAGGGCCTTTCTCAAATGCAAGGCATTGATCACCTCAGAGGAAGTGTTGGCTCACTTCAACCCAACGCTGCCTATTCGTTTGGCTTGTGATGCTTCTCCATATGGTATTGGGGCAGTACTCTCACACAAGTTGCCAAATGGCCTGGAGAGGCCAGTTGCGTTCACATCCAGATCATTGACCTCCGCTGAGCGCAACTATGCTCAGATAGATAGGGAGGCTCTCAGCCTTGTGTGGGGAGTAAAGAAGTTTAATCATTACCTGCAGGGCCAAAAATTTACGCTTCTGACAGACCACCAGCCGTTGGTATCCATTTTTAACCCTAAGAAGGGTGTTTCGGTGATGACAGCACAGAGACTCCAGAGATGGTCCCTTTCCTAGGGGCACATCAATATCAGATCGAATTCAAAGGTACAAAGCAGCATGGTAATGCTGATGGGCTGTCGCGCCTGCCACTACCTACAGAGGAGAAGGCACCGATGGTTGACTCTGCCCTGTTGAGTTATTTCACTCAACCTTCATCGAATGTTTACCAGTCACCAATGCAAGTATTGAAAGAGAAACCAGGAATGACCCGACACTGTCCCGGGCCTACGAAGTGACAGTGAAGGGATGGCCAGCACATGGTGATCCACTGTTACCGGCATTCTCAGCAAGACGAGAACAGCTGTCCGTCTGTCAAGGAACATTGATGTATGGAACAAGGGTGATTATTCCGCCTAAGTTAAGAGAGAGAGTTCTAAAGGAACTGCATGAAAGTCATCTGGGGGGAGTCAAGATGATAAGCCTTGCAAGGGCTTATGTGTGGTGGACGGGTATCGAACAACAGATAGAAGATCTGACGAAAAGCTGCTCAGGGTGCCAAAAAGTGCAAAATGCACCTCCGATTGCACCGCTGCATCCATGGGAATGGCCTTCAACCCCATGGCAATGGTTACATATTGACTTTGCTGGTCCATTCATGGACTCCTTGTTTTTAATTGCGGTGGACGCACATTCTAAATGGCCAGAAGTGATTAAGATGACTACCACTACCTCGGAAAAGACGATCGTGGTGCTAAGAACGATATTTGCCAGAAATGGATTGCCAGAACAAATATGATCAGACAACGGACCGCAGTTCGTGTCAGAAGAATTCCAGAAATTCATGAAGAAGAATGGGGTGAAACATTATACCTCTGCCCCATATCATCCGGCTACAAACGGGTTGGCTGAGAGATTTGTACAAACGTTCAAAAAAGCAATAAAGGCCATGAACGAAGATCAGATTCCACTACAACACAAGGTGGACAAATTCCTACTGGCATATCGAAACGCCACTCATGCAGTGACAAACCAAAGTCCTGCCATGATGTTCTATAACAGGAGGTTGCGGTCCAGGTTGGACTTGTTAAAACCAAATGTGCGGAGGGAAGTTGAAAACAAACAGTTCCAGCATATAAATAACAAGACCACTCGGAGTTTCGAAATAGGACAACCAGTGTTAGCCCGGGACTATAAATACGAGAAATGGCAATCTGGAACAATTCGGGCCAGACAAGGACCCCTGATGTACACGGTAGATATTGGTGAAAATGTAATACGGCGTCATGCTGACCAACTGGTAGAATCGAGAACAAGTGTCGAACCCAGGGTTACGGCAGAGACAACCATGGAAGAAGTTAGTGAACCTGAAGCATCTACCTCAGAAGTGAATGTACCTGAGGATGATGTCCAATCCATAAGAGAGCAACTAGATGAGTCACCCCAGCAACGAAAATCAGAGACCCCTGAAAGGCGTTATCCAACTCGAATCAGGAGGCCTCCTCAGAGACTGAATCTTTGAACTGTTTTGCATGAAGTTGTATATATATATGTCTATATGTTATTATGTTATGTTAAATGGGGATATAACTGTTAAGCTAAAAAGAGAGGATTGTGGTGTATGTAACCTGTTCCACCTTAAGAGAACTACCTTAAGCGATGTACTACATTCTCTTGGATGCTGTATACTGTAATACCGGTGGTGACCACACCGGTATATAAACGTTGTGTAGGGATTTGCTGGGCAGTTCAGCCCTGACCTCTGAATAGTAAAGACCTGTTAAAAGTTATTCTTGTGCTCTGTGTCCAGTGATTTATAATAAGCATAACTGGGACACACAGACTTAACACTCTTCATCTCTAATATCTGCTAGTTCTCATTACATTTATATGCCTAAAACTTTAACTCTGTTTCTTTCTTTCTTTCTTTCTTTCTTTCTTTCTTACTTTATTTCCTTCTCTCTCTTGACAAATGTTTGAGCAGGTTGGGCCTATACACGTTGGAGTTAAGAAGAATGAGAGGTGATCTTATTGAAACATATAAGATTCTGAGGGGGATTGACAGGTTGGATGCTGAGAGGATGTTTCCTCTAATGGGGGTATCTAGAACTAGGTGCATAGTTTCAGAATAAGTGGTCGCCCATTTAAGATGGAGATGAGGAGGAATTTATTCTCAGAGGGTCGTGAATCTTTGGAATTCTCTACCCCAGGGAGCTGTGGAAGCGGAGTCATTGAATATATTCAAGGCGGAGATTGACAGACATTTGAACTACAGGGGAGCCAAGGGGTATGGGGAGAGAGCGGTGAAGTGTTGTTGAGGGCAAGATTGGATCAGCCATGATCTTATTAAATGGCGGAGCCGGCTCGAGGGGCCAATTGGCCGACTCCTGCTCCTATTTCTTATTTTCTTATGTTTTTATGATCTTTCTTTCTTTCTTTCCTTCCGTCTGATTTTTTCTTTCTTTCTTTCTTTCTTTCTTTCCTTCCTTCTTTCTAATAGTCTAGACCAAAATGTATTAACATTTATATCCACTACGCAACACAAAGTGACATTTCAAAATGTTTTTCTCGGTGTATACGTTCTGTTTAATTGTGTAGTAATATAATTATGCTTGTTATGTTTGATAATTTAGAGTCAATTGTAATTTTGTACCTTACCTGTACTGAATTATAAAGGTACACATATATCTGGGGTAGAAAGTCTGATGGCAATTTCGGAAGTGATAACATGCGAGCTCTGGGAGCTGTTGGTTAATGCGACAGGTCCACAGGCTATTGATGGGCAAAACTTTTCATTGATCCATTTTTTTCTCTTTCAGTTCATTTCCAGACGTTGTTCGGACAGAAAATAATATGTAAGTATGCGACATTAAAATGAATAGTCAATTCATTAATATAGCCATCAGTTAGCTGAAATTAATATTTGATAGTTGGGATTTCATTTAACTCCAGGGCGCATTGATCTATTGCAGGAATTATTGTGCAACTTCCCGCAATTGTTTCTTAAATTCTGATATTCCAAAAAAAATTGCACTTACTTGAAAGGCAATTACGGCTTGTACGCATTTTGTAAAATTTTACTTATTATCACTGTCCATCACTATTATTATGGTCTAGATATTTGTCTTGGGCGGGGCGCAAAATGGGCAGCATCGGATCGGCCGCCCGTTATACGCAGCGCCTGATGTTCAGTAATTGGGTGGATCAATTTGTTGGCGACCATTTTGGGATGTCAAAGTCACCGGCACTGATTGTAGCGCCCCATAAATGTTAGCACCCCCCCCGCCAGAAATTCATTAGTAGTGTCCCAAGCAGAATGTGGAGAGTGACTGGAAGTGCCCCACCTCCTTCTTGGGGCACCATAACTGAAGATCGGGGGGCTACGTGCAACAGCGCCACATGCGTTGGAGCATACCGCTGCCTCATTGCAGGATTCCTCCCCTGATTAATAGGGTGGAACCTAGCGCCGCAGGTATCGGGGCCCTGCTAGACCACCGGGGAGCGGGGTGCAGTAAAAACAGCCTGGTCTGCCCCTGTGGGTGATAACGGGAGGCGCTAATCCACCTAATTTACCAGTTTTTAAAATGACTGCAGTTGCATTTTCTTGTTATGTTGTTTCAAACATCATGTCACTGTTACAGTAATTAAAAAATTGCTCATTAATTCCAATGATCTAGAAAGCGGAGAGCTCGCTATCTCCTGAAACTTTTATCATTTCTGTTCGAGGGGCATACACTGGTAAAGGACAGATTGAACTTAGCTTATTACAATGATAATATCGATGTTAATTGATTGAAGCTTTTCGGTGTTTAAACTCTTTTGACTGCGCTTTCCTCAGATGATTTACCGAAGCCAATCTTCTCTGTGAATCCACCATATGAAGTCATTGTATACGGAGAGAAAATAACTATGACTTGTCGCTGTCAGTGTCCCCTCACAATGAACTGTTATTACCAAAGGCAAGGTTTATTCACGGAACATGTTGCTGCTAAAGGACAATGTTATACCTCATTTGATTTCACCGCAGATCATGGCTTTGATGACATTTACACATGTGAATGTCTACACTCGGAGAATGGACAATGGAGATCTTCACAACCGAGCAACCCTGTTCAGTTAATTATTCGAGGTATGTTAACAGAACCTATTCTCCCAATGGGATTAGAACAATTTGTGCTTACTCAGCAATGAAACGATCCAGTGGAACAGAAGGACACTTGGGCTGCAGTTACATTGGATCTTGGGTGTTCGATTTCAAACCCAACCACTTTACATGGTGTGAGTGGATTTCTTAATGGTTACCGTCACAACAAAGGGTTGTCCGGCGACAATAACTCCGTTTGTAATTCACACACGATTTTTTTTTCTATTAACAAGTTTAGTACATGCACTATTAACATCATTTTATATAACTTTTCTACAAGGTTATATTATTTCACAGTAGAACCTTAGAATGATTACAGCACAGAAGGAGGTCATTCGGCCCGTCGAGCCCCTGTCGGCTCTCTGAAAGAGCATTTCATCTATTCCCACTCACCCCGCCCTTTCCCCATAGCCCTGCCATCTTTTTTCCTTCAGTTACTTATCCAATTCCATTTTGAAAGCCACGTCATTTTGAAAGCCATTTTGAGTCTGCTTCCTCCACCCTTTCAGGCAGTGCTTTTCAGATCTTAACCAGCCGTGGCGTAAAATAAAGCTTTCCCTCATTTCGCCTCCGGTTCCTCTGCCAATCACCTTAATTCTGGTTCTCGAGCATTCCACCAATGGGAACAGTTTCTCTCTATCTACTCTGTCTGGACCCCTCGTGATTTTGAACACCACTATCAAATCTCCTCTCAAACTTCCCTTCTCTATGGAGAACAACCCCAGCTTCTCCAGTCTATCCACGTAATTGAATTCCCTCATCCTTTGAACTATTGTTGTAAATTTTTCCTGCGCCCTCTCTAATATCTTCACATCCTTCCCAAAGTGCGGGGCCCAGATGTGGACACAATACTCGAATTGAGGCCGTAACTGTGTTTTTTAATGGTTCATCATAATTTGTTTACTTTTGTACTCTTATGCCTCTCCTGATAAAGCTCAGAATTCGTAAGCCTTTTTAAATGCTTTCTCAACCTGATAATCTACATCCTAGGGTACATAAGGAAGTGGCCCTAGAAATAATAGATGCATTGCAGATCATCTTCCAACATTCGATGGAATCTGGAATAGTAGCCATGGATTGGAGGGTAGCTAATGTTACCCCATTATTCAGAAAAGATGGTAGAGAGAAAATGGGGAATTACCTGACATCGGTAGTAGGGAAAATGCTGGAGTCCATTATAAAAGATGTAATAGCAGAGCACTTGGAAAACAGTGACAGGATCCGACAAAGTCAACATGGATTTACAAAAGGTAAATCGTGCTAGACTAATCTACTGGAATGTTTTGAGGGTGTAACTGGTAATATAAATAAGGGAGAACCAGTGGATGTCGTGTATTTGGGCTTTCAGAAGGCTTTCGATAAGGTCCCGCATAAGAGATTAGCTTGTAAGTTAAGGCACATGGGATTGGGGGCAAGGTATTGACTTGGATAGAGAACTGGTTGCCCGACAGATAGCAAAGAGTTGGAACAAACGGGTCTTTTTCCAAGTGGCAGGCAGTGACGAGTGGGCTACCGCAGGGATCGGTCCCAGGGCTCCTGCTATTCACAATATATATTAATGATCTAGACGAGGGAACTAGATGTAATATCTCCAAATTTGCAGATGACACAGAGCTGGGTGGGCGTGTGTGCTGTGAGGAGGATACAGAGAAACTCCAGTATGATTTGGACAGGTTGGGTGATTGGGCAAAAGCATGGCAGATGCAATATAACGTGGATAAATGTGAGGTTATCCACTTTGGTGGCAAAAACAGGAAGGCAGATTCTTATCTGAATGGCAATAGATTGGGAGAAGGGGAAGTTCGACGAGGCCTGGGTGTCCTTGTGCACCAGTCGCTGAAGGTAAGCATGCAGGTGCAGCAGGTGGTTAAGAAGGCAAATGATATGTTGGCCTTTGTAGCGAGAGGGTTTGAGTACAGGAACAAGGATATCTTGCTGCAACTGTTCAGGGCCTTCGTGAGACCGCACCTTGAGTATTGTATGCAGTTTTGGTCGCCTTATCTGAGGAAGGATGTTCTTGCCATGGAAGGAGTTTAGCTGATACCTGGGATGGCAGGAATGACGTATGAGGAGAGATTGGGACAATTGAGCTTGTACTCGCTGGAGTTTAGAAGCATGAGAGGGGATCTCATTGAAACTTATAAAATTCCAGCAGGACTAGACAGACTAGATGCAGGAAGGATGTTCCCGATGGCGGGGGAGTCCAGAACCAGGGGTCACAGTCTAAGAATAAGGGGTAGGCCATTTAGGACAGAAATGAGGAGGAATTTCTTCACCCAGAGAGTGGTGAACCTGTGGAATTCTCTACCACAGAAGGCAGTAGAGGTCAATTCATTAAATATATTCAAGAAGGAGTTGGATATATTTCTTAAGGCTAAAGGGATCAAGGGATATGGGAAGAAAGCAGGGACAGGGTACTGAATTTGGATGATCAGCCATGATCTCATTGAATGGAGGAGCAGGCTCGAGGGGCTGAATGGCCTACTCCTGCTCCTATCTTCTATGTTTCTATGTTTCTGACCTGCCTCCTTCAATGATGAATGCACATAGACCCCCGGGTCTCTCTGTTCCTGAGCCCTCTTTAGAACTGTACCCTTTAATTTAAATTGCCTCTCCTTGTTATTCACACCAAAATGTATCAGTTCACAATTTGCTGCGTTAAATTTCATCTGCCACGTGACCGTCCATTCCACCAGCCTGTCTTTGTCCTCTTGAAGTTTATCACTATCCTCCTCACTGTTCACTATATATCCAAGTTTTGTGTCATCTGCAAATTTTGAAATTGCGCCCTGTACACAAGTCCTAGTCATCAATATAAATCAAGAAAAGCTGTGGTCCTTGCAGCAATAACCTCGTGAACAGCAATATATACCTCCCTCCATCCCGCAGACAACTGTTCACCACTACTCTCTGTTTCCTTTCACTTAGCCAACTTCGTGTCCATGCTGCCACTGTCCCTTATATTCCATGGGCTTCAACTTTGTTGGCAAGCCTCTTATTTGTCACTTTAACCAGCGCCTTTTGTACGTCCATGTCCACTACATCCACCGCATTGCCCAAATCAACCCTCTCTGTTACTTCATCAAAATCACAATCAAATTAGTTAGGCACGATTTGCCTTTAACAAATCCATGCTGGCTTGCCTTAGTTAACCCACACTTGTCCAAATGACTGTTAATTTTGTCCCTGATGATCGTTTCTAAAAGTTTCCCCACCACCGAGTTTAAACTTACTGGCCTGTAGTTGCTGGATTTATCCTTACATTTTAATTTGATTTTTTAATTCTCCAGTCCTCTGGCACAACCCCCGGAGCTAAGGAGGATTGGAAGATTGTGGCCAGTGCCTCCTCAATTTCCACCTTTACTTCCCTCAGCACCCTAGGCTACATCCCATCTGGTCCTCGTGCCTTATCTACTTTAAGCACAGCCAGCCATTCTAGTGCCACCTTCTTATCAATTTTTAGCACATCCAGTACCTCAACTACCTCCGCTTTCACTATGACAAGAGGAAATTCAAGATGATATGCAATTAATAAGACTTACTTCCCAGGCCCGGAATGGCACCTTTTGGCTCTCGCAGCTGCTGGTGTGGCTGTGGGCTTACGGCTGCACAAGAAATGCTTATCTAACTAACAGATCAAAAATGTCCCATTCTTATAATTTTCGGCTAGCTGGATCTACCTCTGTCACAACATAAATGCGCAGAACCCACATTTTTAATTTGTAACCCAGTTTACAATCTATTTAGCCTTTGCCACTTTGCTAGAATCTTTGTTTTTAGTACAGTAATTGCACAGCTTATGGGACGTGACAATGAGTTGCCCCAAGTTGGCCACATATCTGTTTTACGCTTAATATTATTTTTACCTGGGAGAAAAGGGTAATCGTATTTTGAGAGGCTGATATGCAATTTCAAACCGTCTACTGGATACCACGAGCACCACTGTGCATGTTGGTTATTTAGAACCTGTTTAAATTTTACTATGCTTGCAAAAAAATGAATACCAGCAACAAATGCAATTCACTGTGTGATTTTTAACCAGGCAGTATCGTTTAGGAAACGCTGGAGATTATAGGGTGTAGGAATGCTAATATCAATGCTCTGATTACTGAGAGTATTTGCACTGTCGGTATCAGGGAACATAAATGAGAGCCTGAAGTATTAAAAGTATACAGGCATCTGTTCTTAAACAGTCTTCTGTTTTTCAGTCGAGTAGTAAAGGCTTCTGTGTTATGATTATTTATCACTTTATTTTTTTCTACATTAAATTAAAAATCAATCTAAACATGGAGTATAATTTCCTCAGAGTGTAACATAGTTCACAAGCAGAGAGTTGTCAGCAGTTCCGAGAGTAAGCGTGCACTCAAATAGGTTTCTCTCTTTTTCTCAAAATTTAACACACATGCTTCCTTTTTTATACACTGTTCATTGTATCAAATTAGAAGTGGTCTGGCCTTATTTGGTAGCCTCCAGTCAATGCATTTTCCTTCAGCCGATTCATACCCACACAAGTTGACATTTCTCATACATCAACATTCAGTAGTTACTGATCTTTGCACTGTACTTCAGACGTCTTGCATGCATACAACTTTACAATTCTCGTACATCAACATCCCATTGATTAGTTTGCAATGCCAGAAATTCGGGTCGGAGGCTTCCCGCAGGTGCAAGCCCCCGACCTGCACTCACCTAGCGCGCCGGCCATTGTGCTGTGGGCCCGCGTGGGATTGCAATCCTGGGCCTCCTACAGCTGCCGGCGCGCAGTCCTTGCTTATCCCAGGGGCACAGTTAGTTCGAAACGTCCTCTGGGATCACATGGGCCATGGAGAGCCAATCGTAGCAGGGAATCTGTATTCTTAAATTTGACAGGAAGACCTGTCAAATCTATGAATAGAGATCGGACACAAAACCTAACTAAAATTTCAAATAAATATTTAAAAAACATCACATTTTTAAAATAACTATAAATTACATAAAATAACTATATTAAACAATAATTTAAATATTAGAAAAAAGTAATTGCAGTTTTTAACGGGGCTAAAAATAAACTTACCTTTCGTTAAAGTATTTAGAAATTATAAACCTGTGGAAAAATGTTTTAATTTTACTTAATTCACCACTTAACCTTGTTAAAAGCAGGCCTTGTGACTGCTTGTTATAAGCGTAGCTGCTGGAGACTTACCCTCCCGAGAAACCTGGAAATAAACGGAATTTCCAGGCATACGCACTGCCTCTCTGGCGCATGCGTTTGACCTCCGAACTCCTTCCTTCAAGGGAATGGAAGTTCTGGTTCCGGTGCATGCACAAAACCGGCACTTTCGTTGGACCTACGCGTGAGTACCCAGCGCATACTCACCTGTGGGCACCCGAATTTCTGGCCCAATGTTAGGTGATTGGATGTTTATATTATGGCAATACAATAAACATCAATCTTGAACACTGGCTGTTGCTAAGTGAAATCTCCCTCTCGCTCTCTCTCTCATTCTCTCTCCAATGATGCCAACAACATTTATTTGCTGTGTACTGAATGAACTAAACATGAAAACCTTTCAGAAGCCGATTAATCCGAGTTCCAACAGAATCAGATAAATGGAACATCGGCCTGGGAATGGGAGGTCATTTAAAGCGTTGAGCCAAAAGAAGGTCGGGTTTTGCAGATTGAATGGAGATGTTCAGTAAGCGGCTACCCAAAGGTCATTATTGAAAGCAGAAAAAAACAGACTGAATCAAATACCTTGCATAATAGAAAAAATCAGCACATTCTGGTTCACCCTGTGTCCCATCTGTCCTTTTCTTGAAGTAGTAATAAAAAGTGAAGTATGCATTGGAATGAAGGCGACAGATTTTGTTCCATTTTCACAAAAGTGGCCTCATATGTTATTGAGTAGACTTTTGACACACAATTTCATGCGGTATTTTTCATACAGGTGAACTGCCGCAGCCGACTTTCTACATGGACCCAGATTCCGGTGCAGTTTCAAACGGGGAAAATGTTGGCATTTCCTGCAAAGGTGACATTCGTTCCAGAGGGGGTACATTTCTCTTGTACAAAGATCAGAAACAAAATCCTGTACAGTCTCGTACTGTGACTGGTGATGAGCGGAATGTGACCTTCAACATAAATACCCGAAGCAAAGGCTCTGAGGGAAATTACAGTTGTCGATATCAAACAAAGGTCGCAGGACATTTGAGGCATTCGCCATTCAGTAAAGATGTCCCGATTACGGAGACAGGTAGGGACCAACACATTTCAAAACGAGGTTGTGTGTTCTTGTATCTCAATGTCTGTCTCCTTCGCTCATATCTTGTTAATATAGGTGACCAATACCTTTTAAATCGAACTGAGATATACATATTTCGCTGCAAAAGTTAACTGGGGATCGTTTTTTTATCTGCTGGCTTAAGGTTCCCATTTGTTATGCATAGTCTGCAGAGGCTGAACCGCACCCCCCCCCCCCGCCTGTTATCCAAAAATAATGGTCACAAATTAAAAGCTGGAAGCGTTATTTAACGCTCTTTCTTTATAAGCGTTGAAACGCCAGAGAGCTCCCGAATTTAACATCCATTCGCTGAGAAATTCCCCAGGGCAGAGATCTGAAAGCGGCGGAATCGGATATGCCGCCCGTCTAAATCAGCAGTCGAATTTCTTGCCCATTTTAACTTGGGCATTGCTCCATTTAATGCATGGTCTGGTGGGCGTGGAAGGCTAACTCGGAGTATATGAGCCGTCTCCACCCAAGTAAGGAGGTCAGAAATTGAATGACATTGACAAGTTAAAGAAGGCGCAATGCAAATTCACAGTGATGCTGCCTGGTATGATGAGATAGAGATATGAAAAATTCCTTCAAATAGACAGGCTAGTTTTATTGGCCCAGATATTCCGATTCCTACGGGTGGGTATGCGCTGTGTACCTGCAGGAGTAAGACCTGCTTTTACCAGGATAAGAGTTCAAAAAAGAAAAAAACATTTCACTGATTTATCATTTTAAAATACTTTTAAAAAAAGATAAGTTTATTTGTAGCCCCATAAAGAACTTGGATTATTTTTCTCAATAAATTAATTTTTGTTTAAAATACTTAATTTATTGTAATTTCAAGTCATTTTAAAAATGTGTTTTTAAAAAATATATATTTAAAGTTTTGCCATGATTTTTCATTGATCTCCATTCATATATTTGACAGGTCTTCCTGTCAAACGTATGAATGGAGATTCCCTTCTGTGATTGGCTCCCCAAGGCCCACAAAATCCCAGGGACACTGTGATTGGAAAATGCGGGCCATTATAAAAATTACAATTACAATGGCCCAGAAATTCGGGTCGGGGGCTTCCCGCGGGTGCAAGTCCCCGACCTGCACTTACCTAGCGTGCCAGCCGTTGAGCTTTGGGCCAACGTGGGATTCCGATCCTGGGCCTCCTCCAACTGCCAGCGTGCAGTGCTTGCATATCCAAGGGGCGGAGTTAGTTCGATGCGTCCCCTGGGATCATGTGGGCCATGGAGACCCAATGGTAGCAGGGAGTGCTTCATTCATAAGTTTGACAGGAAGAGCTGTCAAACCTATAAATACTATAAGCACCAAAACATCACTAAAACTTCAAATATTTTGTTTTTAAATCACACTTTTAAAATAATAATAAATTGCATCAAATAACTGTGCTGTCTCTCTGTGGCAATTTATGTTAGTTTTCCAGTTAATTCAGGGGTTTGCGTAAGTTGGGTCGATTCCCATTGTGTGCTGCCACCTAGTGGCTATTTGGTACCTAGCAACTGCAGTAACAGTGCAGTAAAGTGCTGTAAAGCACAGTAAGTGCATTAAAGTAAACTACAGACCTACAGCGGCACATGCTCTGGGAAGTTGTATTGTTCCCATGCCTGAGTCTTGGATATTATTTGCCTGTAAGTACTTGAGAATGTTATAGATGATTAGTGTATACTGCATGTTGCAGAAAATGTTTAGTTTGTAACTTTTCACTGTAAGCAAACTTACACAGCTAGCCGTGAAGTGCTCGCTCTCTGTCTAGCTGGTTAACAAGAAGCTGTATTTTGATGCACTATGTACAGGACTAATTTAAAGAGAATGCCTTCCAGTTTGCTAAATGTGTATTCACAGTAAGCTGTGTTTCCACGTGTTTGGTAATTTACATGCCAAATGTACTGTGTTGCTCAGGCGTACCTAAATTTGTGTATGCATATCAGTTATGCACTTGTATACTAATGTGTGCTTCCATTTCTGTGTTGTATTTCAGTTTTACAATAAGAATCTTTCAGTAAAGCTTTACAAGAAAAGTCAAGCCTTGTGATTTTTATGGGAAGATATCAAGTTGTTAGCTACCTGTCTAGCTCTGCATAGGAATGCGCTGCGAGGGCAGAAAAATAACTGTTTTAAACAATAATTTAATTTTTGAAAAAATTTATTACATTTTCTAACGGGGCTAAAAATAAACTTACCTTTCTTTAAAGTATTTAAAAATAATTAACCTGTTTAAAAAATATTTTAATTGTAATTCATTCAGCACTTACCTTGTTAAAATCAGGCTTTGCATCTGCTTTTAAAAGTTTAATTTCTGGAGACTTACCCTCCCGGAGAAATCTGCAAAAAAAATGTAAGTTCGATGCGCACGCGCTGCCTCTCCGGCGCACGCATTCCACCTGTGAACCCCTTCCTTCAAGGGAACAGAAGTTCCGTTTTCTCATGCTTGCGCAGTGCATGAACGAAATCGGCACTTCCATTGGGCCTACGGGTGAGTACCCCGTGCGTACTCATCCGTGGGGACCCGAATTTCTGGGCCTATGTTTTTTAAATTATGAAAGCACGGAAGTTGGCTTCGATGAAAATTTAAAATCATGATAGAAGCAAACTAGTGTCAATAGTTAGGGTTCTATAAGGAAGTGTAGTAAATGCAATACTAGAGGGGAGACAGCAGGAAAAGTCCCTCTATACAGAGAGATGTGAGGATATGGGGGTTTGAAATTTGACTCGGGCATTGGCGCAGAACGGGCGCCATATTGGCGGTATCAGTCGGCAATGGAATTGAATATCATGAGCTTCATATAACGGACGGCCGATCTGATATCGCTGATCCTGCGCCACCGCCCGAGTGGAATTTCGAGCGCAATGTAACTGGATCTCAAACGGGGCGTAAAATAAGCGAACAGTGCCACACTGACGTTTTCTTTGAATTTTCTGCCCATGTTCAATTTCATCCCCATATAATCATACTCACGTCAAATGAACTTAATTTCGGGCGTGAGGTAGAATGTGTCACTGACGCAAAGCAGTCAGTCAAGCAGAGAATATCATCTAGTGCCCTTTTATGCACTGGACATTCAGCTGGAAGTAAATGCTGACATTTCTTGTGTGCTGATTAAATCTTAGCAATCTTCCATCTTTCTATCTCTGTATAGATGCAGATAACAGTTTATTGCTCAACATTGGTCTGGGATGTGCTGCTGGGACCATCGTTTTACTGGTTGTGGCGTTGACCTGGTTCTTGCTTGCGAAGAGAAGTAAGTGATCGTGGGGGAAAGAAAGTACAAATTTTCACGTGAACTAAGATCATCAAAAAACTGGTCGGGCTTTGCAAACAGCCTGCAAACCCAGTCCAGCATTAACATTGTGAAAGGTGACGGTAAGGCAAATGTAGAAGAGTTCTGACTGCATGGTTTGGAAAGGCTTCTCTGCCTAGTCGGATCATTGGAAAATATTGACCCGGATATTGCGGGGCCGATGACGGCGTATGCACAGCATACACACCATCGGGAAGCCCCCAGAATGGCCCCACAAGTTCCAGGTTTTTGCATAACGCTGCCCGTGCATGGTAAACTGGAATTTGGTACCTGTCCAGGTGATCATCGCATGCGCCATAAAAAAAACTCTATTGCTGGAGCAGATTTGGATTTGACTATCTCGGGATTAAAAAGAAACTGTGCGCATACGGGGTCCAGAATTGCTCTCTTTTTCTTTCACATGATAGATATTTATTACATGCCCTTGCAATTTAAAAAAAAATCCCATTGCTGATCTACAGACCTGCCTGTCAAGCTGTCTTTCCACCTTGCCTCAACCCGCTTACTCAACTATGCATAAACCTTTTCTCTCTCTATTTGGACCTGAAACCCTGTCATTTGGTGGTCACTACTCCTGAGGTGACTCATCTACTTCAGTGAGTGCCCAGGAAAACACTGACGCCTGGTAAAAGCAGGCACTGGGCCTGCTTTTACCAGCATAAGGGTAAAAATAGATGTTAAATTACATTTTCTAAATGATAAAAATATACAAAAACCTTTAAAGTTAGTTCATCTAAATTTTGGCCTGGATTAAAATTATTTTCCGTACAATTCAATTTTTATTTTAAATGCTGAATTTGGAGCTTTTAATTAATTTTGAACATGAGAATATTTATTTTTATTAGAATTGTGTAAATTACTTATTTATTTGGGGATTTCTCATTTGCTTATGGAGATTCTCCCTTCTAATGTGTTTACATATGATTACATAGTATATACGGCAAAGTAACAGGCCATTCGGCCCAACCAGTCCATGCCGGCGTTTATGCTCCACTCGAGCCTCCTCCCATCTTTCCTCATCTAAATCTCTCAGCGTAACCCTCTATTCCCTTCTCCCTCATATGCTTGTCCAGCCTCCCTGAAATACATCTATACTATTCGCTTCAACCACTCCCTGTGGTAGCGAGTTCCACATTCTCACCACTCTTTTGGTAAAGAAGTGTCTGATGACTTCCCAATTGGATTTCTTGGTGACTATCTTATATTGATGGCCTCTAGTTATGCTCTTCCCCACAAGTGGAAACATTCTCTCTATATCCACTCTATCGAAACATTTCATAATTTTAAAGACCTTTATTCGGTCACCCCTCAGCCTTCTTTTTTCAAGAGAAAAGAGACCCAGCCTGTTCATCCTTTCGTGATAGGTATACCCTCACATTTCTGGTATCATCCTTGTAAATCTTCTCTGCGCCCTCTCCAGTGCCTCTATACCCTTTTTATAATATGGCGAAAGAACTGTACACAGTACTCCAAGTGGGAGTGAGCCTTTGGCGTAGCGGTAGCATCCCCGCCGCTGGGCCAGAAGGTGTAGGGTTTCAAACCCCGCTCCAGACAGTCCCGGCAAGTGGAGTCGGAGCACCGGCTCTAAATTCTGGGTTGACATCCAGTGGGATACTTGCATCCGTGGGTGTGGGTGGCCCCCCCCTCATATGGGTTGTGGGAGCCCGTAAAACCCTCCCGCCATAGGACTAACCACCCTAATGGCTGGTACGAAGATGGTTACGGTCATGGAAGGAGCGTTAATTGAGGCCAGAAATCCTTCCACCATGTCATACTGTTCCCCAAAGGGAACAGTGTGAAGACAGGTACGACGACGACTCCAAGTGTGGTCTAACCAATGTTCAATACAGGTTTAGCATAACTTCCCTACATTTCAATTCTATCCCTCTAGAAATAAACCGTAGTGCTTGGGTTGCTTTTTTTATTGCCTTGCTAACCTGTGTCGCAACTTTTACAGATTTGTGTATTTCTACTCCTAGCTCCCGTTATTCCTCTACATGACCTAGCCTCACATCCTCCAAGTGATCAGTGACCTCCCTCCCAAAATGTAATACATCACATTTTTCCGTGTTGAAATTCATGTGCCAATTACATGCCCATTCTCCAAGTTTTTTAATGTCCTCCTGTAACTTGTTGCAGTCACAGAATTCACAGTCCTCCTCAGTATTGACTTTCCCCCCAAATTTGGTGTCATCCACAAACTTAGAAATTGTGTTTCTGATTCCAAAGTCTAATTCGTTAATGTAAATTGTGAACAGCAGTGGTCCCAGCACTGATCCGTGTGGAACACCACTACCCAGCTTTTGCCACTGTGAATAGCTACCCTTTACCCTTCATAGTGTCAGCTGTGGTTCAGTTCGCCTGAGTCCGAAGTTTGTGGGTTCAAGTCCCACTCCAGAAGCTTGAGCACAAAAATCCATGCTGACAGTCCTCAGTGCAGTGCTGAAGAAGTGCTGCACTGTCGGAGGTGCCGTCTTTCAGATGAGATATTAAACCAAGTCTGCCCTCTCAGGTGGACGGAAAAAATCCCGTAGCCTCTATAGAGACATAGAAACATGGAGTAGGCCATTCAGCCTTTCGAGCCTTCTCCACCATTCAATATGATCATAGCTGATCCTCTATCTCAATACCATATTCCCATACCGCTTGATGCCTTTTGTGTATAGAAATCTATCTATCTCCTTCTTAAATAGAGTCAGTGACTTGTCCTCCACAGCCTTCTGTGGTAGAGAATTCCACAGGTTCACCACCCTCTGTGTGAAGAAATTTCTCCTCATCTCAGTCCTAAACGTCCTACTCCGTATCCTGAGACTGTGACCCCTCGTTCTAGACACACCTGCCATTCTCAGCAGCTACACGTTACTCCTGCTCCAAGCTTTCTGTCCTGAAGGCAGCCAGCAATCCAGTCTGCTGCTTGTCCCCTGACTCCGCATTCTCTGACCTTGTTCATCAGTCTATTATGGGGTGTTGATCTGGCTCACGTGTACCGAGGGACGCTTCCTAACCGCTTGCCTAACTGGGATCCGTGGGCCTTTATGCAGCCCAAGGACGCAACAACTCCGATGCCCGTGACAGAAGAACATAATAAGTAAGAGCAGGAGTAAGCCATACAACCCCTAGAGCCTTCTCCCCCATTCAAAAAGATCATGGCTGATCATCGACCTCTACTCCACTTTCCCGCCCAATCTCCACATCCCTTGATTCCACTAGAGTCCAAAAATCTATCGATCTCGGCCTTGAATATACTCAAAGACTCAACATTCACAGCCCTCTGGGGCAGAGAATTCCAAAGATTCACAACCCTCTGAGTGAAGAAATTCCTCCTCATCTCAGTCTTAAATGGCCAACCCATTATCCTGATACTATGACCCCTAGCTCTAGACTCCCCAGCCAGGGGAAACAACCTCTCAGAATCTATCCTGTCAATCCCCCTCAGTATCTTGAATGTTTCAATGAGATCACCTCTCATTCTTCTAAACTCCAGAGAGTACAGGCCCATTCTACACAATCTCTCACCATAGGACAGCCCTCTCATCCCAGGAATCAATCTAGTGAACCTTCGATCCACCACCTCCAAGGCAAGTATATCCTTCCTGAGAGCCAGCAGGTACTTTTGGATTTATTTTTCGGGTCGGAGGCGTACTCTGGAGGTGCACTTCCAACGCAAATTTAGGCCCAATACTATTTAAGGTGGTAATAGCTTCCGACTTTGCTGTCAATATTTTGGGGTAGGAAGAGACGAATTTCTAGACCTATAACAGCAAGCAGTTCGCGTTGTTGCTGAGGTAACCAAGTAGAGGAAACTGTTTTTTTCTTTCTCATTCCATATTTTCTTGCACCTTTTGTGCGTATGCACGTCTCCATTCCTTGATTTCTTCTGGGAAGGGTGCATATTAAACAATTGAATCTACTTCACTTGTATTAATATTGAACAGTGGAAATTTTGATAGTTTGGGTCACTTTATTGCGAAATTTAACATAGTGATTTATATGTTCCCATTGTTACCTTGCAGGACAATTAAGAAGGCAAAATATTGAGAGGTGAGAACACCATGAGACACGCTTTATTTTGATACTCATAGTTTTATGCAAATTATGCAATTATACTTTAATCACTCAAGTTCATTGCATCTTAGGTAATGGTGCAGAGACTAAACATTAATTTGGGGCTATATTTAGGATAATATAACATGTTTGTGTATGTTACAGTAGGGCAGCCTCTGCAGGTGGTGTTACGAGTCACGAAGACGCTGATAACACGTGTAAGTGCAGTGTTGCTTTAATGAAAAAGGTTAATTATAATGGGCCAGAATTTGCCATGGAAATGTGCAGCACGTTCGGAATTTCCACATGCGAATGCAGGTGCACATCATCCCGAAATTGCTCTCTGTTCCGTTCCGACTTGACAGATGATTTGCACCGATGGGGATATTCTAATTGCTGGCCAAAGATTAGGGCTAATTGCTCAGCAACATTACAATTTTAACAGCTTATGCAAACAGGCGCAGGGCGTGACACATACCGCCTGTCAATTCCAAGAATTTCTAAAAGCTATATGCGGCCGGAAAGGGAATCATTTTCAGATTTTGCTCAGGCAATTTTTGTAGTTTCCGTGTAAAGCTCGGAGGAAGTGCTTGGCACATTGAGCTAAGTGCGCATTGCGTTTGGAGTAGTTACGCTGCCGACCGTAAGATCCAGGTCAATATGATTCTATGCGACGCTAACAGTGACAGATATCTTAATGGCTTAATTTGTAATACTTGTAGCTGGATCGGCTTTTAGTTATTAATGCACTGGTGTAAATAATATGGAATGAAAAATGCAAAATAATACCCTGCATACGATTGAATTAGATACAATGCGGGTGAAATTTGACACGGGCCTGTAAACAAACAGGCGGATTCACATTATTAAAAATTAATTTATGGGATCAGGGCATCGCTGGCAATGCCAGCATTTATTGCCCATCCCTAGTTGCCCTTGAGAAGGTGGGGCTGAGCCGCATTCTTGAACCGCTGCAGTCCGTGTGGTGAAGGTGCTCCCACAGAGCTGTTAGGGAGGGCGTTCCAGGATTTTGACCAGTGACGTTGAATGATCGGCGATATACTTCTAAGTCAGGATGGTGTGTGACTTGGAGGGGAATTTGGAGGTGGTGGTGTTCCCGTGCGCCTGCTGCCCTTGTCCTTCGAGGTGGAAGAGGTCGCGGGTTTGGGAGGTGCTGCCAAAGAAGCCTTGGCGAGTTGCTGCAGTGCATCTTGTAGATGGTACACACTGCAGCCATGGTACACCGGTGGTGGAGGGAGTGAATGTTTAAGGTGGTGGATGGGGTGCCAATCAAAGGGATTGCTTTGTCTTGGATGGTGTCGAGCTCCTTGAGTGTTGTTGGAGCTGCACTCATCCAGGCAAGTGGAGAGAATTCCATCACACTCCTGACTTGTGCCTTGTCGATGGTGGAAAGGCTTTGTGGAGTCAGGAGTTGAGACACTCGCCGCAGAATATCTAACCTCTGACCTGCTCTTGTTGCCACAGTATTTATGTGGCTGGTCCAGTTAAGTTTTCGGTTAATGGTGACCCCCAGGATGTTGATAGTGGGGGATTCAGCGATGGTAATGCCTTTGAATGTGAACAGTTGTACGACACGTCTGATATTCCAATCTATTCAAGTTAATGGAACTGATTGAAGACTTGAGCGGATTACAGATGACAGGAGCGATAATGCCTTTATTGCGTCACACCCATGTACAAATTTGTCCCCCAAATATGTGAATCAATTAATAATGTCGTGGATTCAAATTTAGCTCTTTGGAGCCTGGCTACCTGGCACCATCTGAACGGGGTGGAAAAGGTACTAGCTCCATGGAAGGGACGCATGCCTACATAAGAACACAATAACATAATAAACAGGAGCGGGTTTAGGCAATTCGGCCCCTCGTGCCTTCTCCGCCTTTCCATGAGATCATGGCTGATCATCGACCTCAACTCCACTTTCCCGCCAGATCTCCATATCCCTTGATTGTCCTAGATTCCAAAAATGTATCTATTTCAGCCTTGATTATACTCTACGACTGAGCATCTGCAGCCCTCTGGGGTAGAGAATTCATAGATTCAAAACCGTCAGAGTGAAGATTTCCTCCGTATTTTGTCTTAAATGGCCGACCCCTTATCCTGAGTCTATGCCCCCTAGTTCCAGACACTCCAGCCAGGCAAAACATCCTCTCAGCATCTACCCTGTCAATCCCCTTCAGAATCTTGTATGTTTCAATGAGATCACCTCTCATTCTTCTAAACTCCAGAAATATCGGCCCATTCTAAACAATCCTTCATCATAGGACAGCCCTCTCATCCCAGTAATCAATCTAATGAAACTTCGTTGCACCGCCTCCAAGGCAAGTATATCCTTCCTCAGATAAGGAGACCAAAACTGTGCACAGTACTCCAGGTGTGGTCTCACCAAGGCTCTGTACAATTGTAGCAAGACGTCCTTACTCTTATACTCCAACCCGCCTTGCAATAAAGGCCGACATGCCATTTCCATTACATATTGCTTGCTGTACCTTTATGCTAGTTCTCTGTGTTCCTTGCACGTGGACACCCAAATCTTTCTGAACACCAACATTTGAAAGTTTCTCATCGTTAATAAAATATTCTGTTTTTCTATTCTTTCTACCAAAGTAAATAACCTCACATTTCCCTACATTACAGTTGGTCTGCCACCTTAATGCCCACTGACTTAATCTATCTGCATCCCTCTGCAGACTCTTTTAGTTCTCCTCACAGTTTACTGTCCCACTTTGCATTGTATTGTGATCAATTTTGGATACATTTAAGAACATAAGAACATAAGAAATAGGAGCAGGAGTAGGCCAATCGGCCCCTCGAGCCTGCTCCATCATTGAATAAGATCATGGCTGATCTGATCCTAACATCAAATCTACTATCACTCGCCATCGCACCCGAACCCATGTGATCTCCTGGGAGAGGCGAAGAACCAGATAAAAAACCCAATGGCCAATTTGGGGAATAAAATCTGGGAAATTCCTCTCCGCCCCATCTAGGCGATCGAAACTCGTCCAGGAGATCACTCTGTCCCGATATTTCCCACAGTACTTACCTTCTGTAAAAGGTGATCTCCACCCCAGCCAGGAACAGGCCCAATTTACTCTTAAAGGACACCTAGCTGGCAGCCTGTTCGATGTCTCCACTAATCCCTGTGAATAGAACCATCTCCTGAAATCTAACACAGAATTAGAACACAAGAAGTAGGAGCAGGACCAGGCTACACGGCCCCTGGGCCCGCTTCGCTACACACAGGGCCATGACCATTCCGGACCTCGTCTCATGTCCAATTTCCTGCCCGCTCCCCATAACCCCTAATTCCCTTTGCTTCTAGGAAACTGTCTATTTCTGTTTTAAATTTATTTAATGATGTAGCTTCCAAAGCTTTCTCGGGCAGCAAATTCCACAGACCTACTACCCTCTGAGTGAAGATGTGTCTCTCATCATGGTTTTGAAAGAGCAGCCCCTTATTCGAAGATTATGCCCCCTAGTTCTAGTTTCACCCATCATTGCGAAACTCCTCACTGCATGCACCCGATCAAGCCCCTTCACAATCTTATATGTTTCAATTAGATCTCCTCTCATTCTTCTGAACTCCAATGAGTAGAGTCCAAATCTACTCAACATCTCCTCATATGTCCACCCCCTCATCCCCGGGATTAACCGAGTGAGCAAGTATGTCTTTTCTTAAGTAAGGACACCAAAACTGTATGCAGTATTCCAGGTGCGGTCTCACCAATACCTTGTACAACTGCAGCAATACCTCCCTGTTTTTATATTCTATCCCCCTAGCAATAAAAGCCAACATTCCATTGGCCTTCTTGATCAGTTGCTGCACCTGCATACTAACTTTTTGAGTTTCGTGCACCAGGACCCCCAGATCCCTTTGTACTACAGCACTTTCCAGTTTCTTGCCATTAAGATAATAACTTGCTCTATGATTTTTCCTGCCAAAGTGCATAACCTCACACATTCCAGTATTGTATTCCAACTGCCAAATCTCTGCCCACTTACTTAGCCTGTCTATGTCCCCTTGCAGGTTTTTTATTTCCTCCTCACTCACTACTTTCCCTCCCATCTTTGTATCATCTGCAAACTTTAATATGTTACACTCGGCCCCCTCCTCCAAATCGTTAATATAGATTGTAAAGGGTTGGGGACCCAGCACGGACCCCTGCGGAACACCACTAGTTACTGATTGCCAGTCTGAGAATGAACCATTTATCCCAACTCTCTGCTTTCTGTTAAGTAGCCAATTCTCCACCCATGCCAGAATATTACCCCCAATCCCGTGATTTTTTATCTTGAGCAATAATCTTTTGTATGGCACCTTGTCAAATGCCTTTTGGAAGTCTAAATACAATACGTCCACTGGTTCCCCTTTATCCACCCTGTATGTTACTTCCTCAAAGAACTCAAGCAAATTTGTCAGACATGACTTCCCCTTCATAAAAACATGCAGACTTTGTCCGATTAAATTATGTTCATCCAAATATCTCATTACTGTCTCCTTAATAATGGACTCTAAAATTTTACCAACCACAGATGTTAGGCTAACAGGTCTATAGTTTCCAGCCTTCTGCCTACTACCCTTTTTAAATAAGGGTGTTACATTAGCAGTTTTCCAATCTGCCAGGACCTTTGCTGAGTCCAGGGAGTTTTGGAAAATTATTACCAATGCATCCACAATCTCTACCGCCACTTCCCTCAAGACCCTAGAATGTAAGCCATCAGGTCCAGGGGATTTATCCGCCTTGAGTCCCATTATTTTACCGAGTACCACTTCCTTAGTGATTTTAATCATATTTAGCTCCTCCCCCACTAGAGCCCCCTGTTTGTCCAGTGTTGGGATATTCTTAGTGTCCTCTACCTTAAAGACTGATACAAAATATTTGTTCAGTGTTTTAGCCATCTCCATGTTTCCCACCATTAATTTCCCAGTCTCATCCTCTAAGGGTCCAACATTTACTATAGCCACCCTTTTACTTTTTATATAACTATAGAAACTTTTGCTATCTGTTTTTATATTTTTTGCTAATTTACATTCATAATCTATCTTCCATTTCTTAATCAATCTTTTAGTTATTTTTTGTTGTCTTTTAAAGACTTCCCAATCTTCTATCCTCCCACTAGATTTGGCTAACTTATATGCCCTTATTTTTAGTCGGATACTATCCTTAATTACCTTACTTTGCCAGGGATGGCTATCTTTTCTTTTACGCCCTTTTTTCCTCAGTGGAATATATATTTTTTGGAAGTTTTAAAATAACTCCTTAAATGTACACCACTGATCATGTACCGTCTTACCCTTTAATCTATTTTCCCAGTCCACTCTAATCAATTCCGCTCTCATACCTGCATAGTCTCCTTTATTCAAGCTCAGCACGCTTGTTTGAGATCCAACCTTCTCACCCTCTAATTGAATATGGAGGATCCTTTTCCAAGACATTTCTAATTAATCCTGTCTCATTACACAGGACCAAATCTAAGTTTGCTTGCGCCCTGGTCGGTTCAGTTACACACTGCTCAAGAAACCCATCCCTAATACACCCAATGAACTCCTCCTCAAGGCTGTCCTGCCCAATTTGATTTGTCCAGTTAATATGATAGTTAAAATCCCCCATAATTATATCTGTTCCCTTATTATAAGCCTCAACTATTTCCTGATTGATACTCCGTCCAACAGAGTTGCAACTGTTCGGAGGCCTATAGACAAGCCCACTAGTGTTTTTTCCCCTTATTATTCCTTATCTCCACCCAAACTGTTGCACTATCCTGATCCTTTGACCCAATATCATTTCTCTGTATTACAGTGATTCCATCCTTAATTAACATAGCCATCCCACCTCCCCTTCCTTTTTGCCTGTCCTTTCTGATTGTTAAATAGCCTGGTATGTTTAATTCCCAGTCATGGTCACCCTGCAGCCATGTTTCTGTAATGGCCACAAGATCATACCCATATGTAGTTATTTGTGCCATTAACTCGTCCATTTTGTTACAAATGCTACGTGCATTCAGATAAAGAAATTTCAAATACGTTTTGTGACACTTAGTTCCTGCTTTTTCCCCTTTTGCTACTGTATCTTTTACTCCATACCTTCTGTCCCTTTCTGACACGCTCTGGTTTTTAATTCCCCCACTGCTACCTAAGTCTATAACCTTCCCCGTTGTCATTTTTATTATTTGCTCTCTAGAAACCTTCCCCCCACTAATTAGTTTAAAGCCCTCTCTACAGCTCTAGTTATATGATTCGCTAGGATTCTAGTCCCAGCACTGGCCAAGTGAAGTCCGTCCCAATGGAACAGCTCCCTGCTGTCCCAGTACTGGTGCCAGTGTCCCAAGAAGCAAAACCCATTTTTCCCACACCAGTCTTCGAGCTATACATTTAACTCTCTAATTTTATTTATCCTAGCCAAATTCGCTGGTGGCTCAGTTAATAATCCAGAGATTATTATCCTTGAGGTCCTGTTTTTTAATTTGACCCCTAGCTGCTCATACTCCTTTAACAGAACCTTCTTCCTTGTCCTATCTACGTCGTTTGTACCAACATGGACCACGACAACTGGATCCTCCCCCTCCCACTCCAAGTTTCTTTCCAGCCCAGAAGAGATGTCCTTAACCCTGGCACCGGGCAGGCAACACAGCCTTCAGGACTCCCGCCCTCGACTGCAGAGAACCCTATCTATCCCCCTAATGATACTATCCCCTACCACTACAACATTTCTTTTTACTCCCCTCACTTGAATGGCCCCCTGTTCCACGGTGCTGTGGCCAGGTTGCTCATCCTCCCTGCAGTCCCCGTTCCGTCCCTCACAGGGAGTAAGTACCTCGAACCTGTTTGACAAGAGCATGGGCTGCGGCTCCTTCAACACTACCTCCTGGATCCCCGTACCTGCCTCACTTATAGTCACACCATCCTGTCCCTGACCACGGACTCCATCTGAATTAATTAATTTCATAGTTGTGACTACCTCCTGAAACATAGAGTCCAGGTACTTCTCCCCCTCCCTGTTTTCTCTTGGTCCCTTCACCTCGCCCATTAATATAGATTGTAAATAGCTGAGGCCCCAACACTGATCCCTGCTTGTAACGTAACCCGCCAGATTTCCCTTCCTTTGAAATGAAGTGCCATGTTATACTTGTTGCGATATTTTGCTTTCTGAAATGTGGCCTTGTGATTGTTATTACCCATTTGGTAAAGACAAATATCTAAACATGATTTTAATTTTGCGCTAAATTTGTGGTAATGAGTGATTACTGAGGATATTTTTTAATATCGGGGAAGATTTTCAGTGCGGGCATGAACTGCCCATCAACTGATTTTAAAGGAATTTAGTAACTAGGCATTTGCTATAAAGCATGGCAACGGCAGTTGTCTGCCCGAGCAGCCAGTTGGCATTCTAGCCCTTTGAAACTCACTGGAAAAGCAGGCAGAGACTTCACAAAATAAATGTCCTTCTTTTCAGATGAGATTGCGAATCTTCCTTTAGATCCTGACAAAAACGTAAGTTCAATTTTTCTCAAATACCAATCATTATGCCTCTTGCTTTGCAAACACCGATAAGCTGGCTCCTGTAGAGAGAGTCGGAAACCTACAGAATAGTGAGCGAGGGAGAGTGAGAGAGTGAAAGAACGAGATAGAGAGTGAGTGAGAGAGAAGGAGAGAGAAAGACAAGACCGAGAGAAGAACAGATGGACACAGAGATAGAGATCGATACATTTATAGATAGATAGACAGACAGACAGACAGATAGATATATAGATAGAAATATATATAGGTAGACAGAGAGGCAGAACGACAGGCAGAACGACAGGCAGAATGAATGACAGACAGAACGACAGAGAACGACAGACAGAGAACGAAAGACAGAGAACGACAGACAGACAGAACGACAGACAGACAGAACGACAGACAGACAGAACGAAAGACAGACAGAATGATAGACAGACAGAACCACAGACAGACAGAACGACAGACACACAGACAGACAGACAGACAGATAAACAGACAGACAGACAGACAGAACGAACAGACAGACAGACAGACTGACCAGACAAAATGAACAGACAGACAGAATGAACAGACAGACGAATGAACGAGAGTCAGAGGTGTGAGATACAAAAGAGACAGACAGACAGACTCTGAGAGAGACAGACACAGAAACAGAGAGTGAGAGAAAGAGAGAGAGAAAGCTGCAGTGAGACACAGCGACACAGAGAAAGATAGACAGTCAAAGGCAGAGAGCTAGATGGAGAGTAAGATAGCTGAGAGCGAGAGAGAGAGAGAGCGAGGCAGAGGAAGTGAGACAGAGAGAAAAATATTGATATTGCGAGGCGACGAGAGTTGGAGAGGAGTAAAGAAACACATTATCCGTATATTATCTACTTCTGCCATTTCTTCATGTTATTCATCGCAGGGAGCGTCTGCTGATGTACCAGAGAGTGACCACCAGGAACTCACCTATGTTACTTTGAATATGGAAGCTCTGAATCAGAAAGAAGCTGCCTTGGCCACTGCTGCGGACAGCATTGTGTATGCCGAAGTGAAAAAGAAATAAAAGTTCTCAGCAGCTTTGATATATGTTACTCACCAAGACCTGTGGAGACAACTGCTTTCTCGGGACGGATGGTGGGAGTAGGGACGCGATTTTCGTAATTAACGCTTGGAGATTAAGCATTACCAGGGCGAACGGCAGGCTCGAAATTCCGGCAGTATATTATGCACAACTCTAACAGAACTGGCCAGAGTTCCTTTCCATTAATATCAAAATAGAAAATGAGGTGGTTTCTATTACAGGCGATTCATCCCGCCGGATTTTCAATTTTCTGCTTTGCCCAGAACATGCTTAATGCCCTAGTGGTAAACACAAAAATCTACAACTATATAGCCTCCTTTTTTTTTAGCTCAGCATGTTTTTTTTTAGTAGGTATAAAGGATTGCATGCTTTTCACATGCAAGCTGTTACACGTAGCAACATGTTTTATACTAATTGCTTCAATCATAACATGGAATGTATGTTGTGAGGATGATGTATGGAGGTACCAAGGGGATATACACAGGCGAATGAGTGGGCAGGAATATGGCAAATGCAATATAACGTGGAAATTTGTGAAGTTATTCCTTTTGGTAGGAAAAATAGAAAAGCAGAGTATTGTTTAAATGGCGGGAGAATGGGAAATGTGGGTGTCCTTGTACAATAATCACTGCAAGTCAACATGCAGGTACAGCAAGCAATTAGGAAAGCAAATTGTATGAGGGCCTTTATTACAAGAGGATTTGAGTTTAAGAGTAAAGACGTCTTACTGCAATTATATAGGGCCCCGGTGAGACCACACCTGGAGCATTGTGTACAGTGTTGGTCTCCTTCCAGGAGGAAGGATATACTTCCCTTAGAGGGGGTGCAACGGAGTTTCACCAGGCTGTTTCCAGGGATGGGGGGATTGTCCTATGAGGAGAGATTGAGTAGATTCGTCCAATATTATCTAGAGTATAGAAAAAATGAAAGGTGATCTCATTGAAGCATACACATTTCTTACAGGACTTGACATGGTTGATGCAGGGAGGAGGTTTCCCCTGGCTGGCGAGTCTACAACCAGGGGTCAAAGTCTCAGAATAAGGGGTCGGCCATTCAGGACTGAGATGAGGAGACATTTCTTCACTCAGGAAGTGGTGAATCTTTGGAATTCGCTAACCCAGACGGCTGTGGAGGTTCAGTCTTTGAGTATATTCAAGACAGAGATCGATAGATTTTTGAATATTAAGTTAATCAAGTGATATGGGGATATTGCAGGAAAATGGAGGTAAGGTAGAAGATCAGCCATGCTTTTATTGAATGGCAGAGCAGGCTCCAAGAGCCAAATGTCCTACTCCTGCTCCTATTCCTTTTGTTCTAATGCTGTGGGCATCTCTTATCATTTGTGACATTTACGATGCGAAGCAGTTGATTAAAAAAGTTTGAAAGCAATGTCTTAATTTCGATTTGCATGAAGCTGGAACAATAAACAATATTTACGCTTGAAAATGCCTATTTATTAGATGTAGGAAGGATATACATTTGTAGAAGTGTCCTCGGGACCGAGAACGTTTTAAGGATTCGGCCATCAGTCGTCTATTTCCTGGGACAAGAAGCTATATACCGTTTTAAATTATCGAATCAGTCATATCCCCTCTAATCAATTACAGACAACATAATTAATCTGTTGCTCAGAGAATGTGCCTGTTAATCAATTCTGGATATCAATGATAATACATTTTCAACAATGCAGCCATTCAAGGATTAATTAAGATAAGAGAGAGAGAGAGAGAGACAGGGAGAGATTTAGCAAAATGCATTATTGCTCTGAGAAGGGCACAATGTACTTCGGATTAACTGAATTGCTTGCTGCACTTTTTTGGAATAATGCAGTGGCTCATTTTCGGAGATGAGAGATTTGTCAAATGGTGTGTTAACTATCTACGGGTGTTCAAAATATCTTCCTCTTAAATACCTCACTGGCTGCATATAGTTTTCAATAAGTGAAGGAAAGAGTTTATCAAATCTGTAACATGAATAATGTAGCGAGTAAACTTTTTGTCGTCTTGAAAGTTTCTTTCTGTTTTTGCAAAGTCAGATTTAATTAAATATGCAAATACAATAAGATGACGTCAGTATTGTATTAGCATAATACAGTATAGAAAAATTGTAGACTTGGAAGATAAGTGTCAAATTCACTTTAAAATAAATAAATGTGATGTGATGCATTGATAGAAATGTCACCTATTCCGTGTAATATAAGAAGTTGAATGTGGCGAAGAGTACAATGAACTAATGGTAAAGGTGAACATATAATTAAATGCAGCATCACAGATCAGCAAAAAAATTAAAACTGCTAACAGAGCACTTGGATTTATTTCAGGGGAGTAGTGTTCCAAATTAGTGAAGTTATGTTGAACCTGTATAGGACCTTGTTCACGCTGCACAGATCAGACCTCCACATTATGAAAAGGCCACAGAATCAGTGGAAAAAATGAACAAAATATTTACAAGATGCTAACATAAATGAGATTACAGCATTCGGGAAAGATTGAACAGCTTTAGACTCTTTTCTTTAGAACAGAGAAGTTTTAAAGGTGATCTGATCGAGGTCAATCTAATTATGAATCATTTGTCCAGGGTAAATGTGAAATTAGGTTTCCACTTGCGGGAGATCAAAAACAAAATAGATTATAATAACAATAATAATAATAATCATCTTTATTGTCATTGTTAGTGCATAAGTGCAGTACAACGAAATGTAGTCTTGCGGCGCCCGAGAGTGTATATTTAGATTAAGACATTTAACATTCGACATTCATTTGGCTTGTAATACATAAACATAAACATAATAAAGTGCATTGGCAGATGTGCAGGCTTTAGAGTTTATTTGCAGAGTTCAGTAGGATGAAAGCCCTGGGAAAGAAGCTGTTCCTAAATCTGGTTGTTCGGGTGCGAATGCACCTGTAGCGTCTCCCAGATGGCAGCGGGGTGAACAAACTGTGGCTGGGGTGTGTAGGGTGTTTGATGATGGTCAGCGACCTCCGTAAACAGCGTTTCTGATAAATGTTCCCTATGGTCGGCAGCCGGGTGCCGGTAATGCGTTGGGCAGTTTTGACTACCCGCTGCAGGGCTTTCCGATCATAGGAACTACAGCTGCCATACCACATTGTGATACAGTTCATCAGGATCCTCTCTATTGTGCAGCGGTAAAAGTTAGAGAGGATCAGGTGTGACAGGTTACATCCCTTCAGGCCTCCTTAGGAAATATAGGCGCTGCTGGGCCTTCTTTACCAAAGAGGAGGTACTGAGGGACCAGGAGATGTCTTCAGTGATGTGGACTCCGAGGAACTTAAAGCTGTCCACCCTTTCCACCACAGCCCCATGGATGTGGATGGGGGTGTGACTTCTGCCTTTAGACTTCCTGAAGTCCACAATGATTTCCTTGGTTTTCTTGATGTTAAGGGCCAGTTTGTAATTGGCACACCACTTCACGAGATGCTGGACCTCCTCCCTGTAGGCTGACTCATCCTTGTTGGTGATCTGGCCTACTACCATGGTATCATCTGCAAACTTGATGATGGTGTTGAAAATATAGAAAACATAGAAAACATAGAGATAGGAACAGGAGTAGGCCATTCGGCCCTTCGAGCCTGCTCCGCCATTCAATGAGATCATGGCTGATCTTGGTCTGAGATCATAGCTGATCTTACCAGTTCAGTACCCCGTCCCCGCCTTTTCTCCGTAACCCTTAATCCCCTTAGCCTTCAGAAATATATCCAATTCTCTCTTGAAAATATTTATTGAATTAGCCTTCACAGCCCTCTGTGGCAGGGAATTCCACAGGCTCACCACTCTTTGAGTGAAGAAATTCTTCCTCATCTCTGTTTTAAATGATTTGCCCGCTATTTTTAGACTGTGGCCCCTGGTTCTGTGCTCCCCGGCCATTGGAAACATTCTCTCTGAATTCAGCCTGTCCAGGCCTGCCATAATTTTATATGTTTCGATGAGATCCCCTCTCAATCTTCTAAACTCCAGTGAGTACAAGCCCAAACTATTTAATCTCTCTTCGTAGGTCATTCCCGCCATTCCAGGTATCAGCCTGGTGAATCGCCGTTGCACTCTTTCCATGGCAAGAACATCCTTCCGCAGATGGGGCGACCAAAACTGTACACAATACTCCAGATGCGGTCTCACCAGCACCTTGTACAGCTGTAGTAAGGTATCCCTATTCCTATACTCGAACCCCCTTGATATGAAGGCCAACATACCATTTGCCTTCTTAATCGCCTGTTGCACCTGCATGCTCTCCTTCAGTGACTGGTGCACAAGAACACCCAGGTCCCTCTGCACTTCCCCATCTCCCAATCTATTGCCATTTAGATAATAATCTACCCTCCTGTTTTTACCCCCAAAGTGGATAACCTCGCATTTATCCACATTATAGTGCATCTGCCACGTATCCGCCCATTCCCCCAACCTGTCCAAATCGCACTGTAGCCTCCTGACATCCTCATCAGAGCCCACCCCTCCTCCTAGTTTAGTGTCGTCAGCGAATTTGGAAATATTGCATCCAATTCCCTGATCCAGATCATTTATATATATTGTGAACAGCTGGGGTCCCAGGACAGATCCTTGCGGCACCCCGCTGGTCACTGCCTGCCACTCCGAAAACGAGCCGTTTATTCCAACTCTCTGTTCTCTATCCGCCAGCCAGTTCTCTATCCACGTTAATACTTTGCCCCCAATCCCATGAGCCTTAATTTTGCATGATAATCTTTTGTGTGGAACCTTATCGAAGGCTTTCTGGAAGTCAAGGTACACCACATCCACTGGCTCTCCCCCATCTATTTTACCAGTTACTTCCTCAAAAAATTCCAGCAGATTAGTCAAACACGATTTACCCTTTGTAAATCCATGTTGACTCTGTCCGATCCTTTCCCCATTTGTCAAGTGCTCCGCTATTTTATCCTTAATAATGGACTCTAGCATTTTGCCCACAACCGATGTAAGGCTTACTGGTCTATAATTCCCTGCTTTCTCTCTACCCCCCTTTTTAAATATTGGGGTAACATTAGCTACCCTCCAATCCACGGGTACTGTTCCCGAGCCAATGGAGTTCCGGAAGTTGATCCTTAGAGCATCTGCTATCTCCAGGGCCACCTCCTTAAGTACCCTAGGATGTAGTTTATCAGGCCCCGGGGATTTGTCGGCCTTCAGTCCCCTCAACTTACCCAACACCATATCCCTGGAGATACTAATTTCTGTCAGCTCCTCCCTCTCATTAGTCCCTATGTTTGCCGATATTCCTGGGAGGTTATTTGTGTCCTCCTTTGTGAATACAGAACCAAAGTATGAGTTTAATTGGTCTGTCATTTCCTTATTCTCCATTATATATTCTCCCGAATCGGACTGCAAGGGACCGACTTGGGATTTTACCAGTCTTTTCCTCCTGATATACCGATAAAAGCTTTTGCAGTCTGTCTTTATGTTTGCTGCAAGTTTACTTTCGTATTCTATTTTCCCCTTCCTGATTAATCCCTTTGTCCTCTTTTGCTGTATCCTGTACTGCCCCCAATCTTCCGGTCTGGTGCTTTTTTTTGCCAGTTGATATGCCCTTTTTTTTGATTTTATGCTGTCCCTAATTTCCCTCGTTATCCACGGTTGAGTCACCTTTTTAGGTTTATTTTTATGCCAAACCGGTATAAACATGTTCTGGAACTCTTCCATTCTATCTTTGAATGCTTGCCATTGTCTATCCACTGTCAATCCCCCCAGAAACACCACCCAATCAATCTTACCCAATTCCCGTCTAATACCCTCGTTATTCCCTTTATTTAAGTTCTGGACCTTAGTCTCTGATTCAATTTCCTCACTCTCCATCTCGACTGAGAGCTCGATCATATTATGATCGCTCTGACCCAAGGGGCCTCGTAGAAGAAGATTGCTGATAAGTCCCTTCTCATTGCACAATACCCAGTCTAAAACGGCCTGATCTCGAGTCGGCTCCTCGACATATTGGTCCAGATAACCGTCCCGAAAACATTCCAGGAATTCCTCCTCCTCAGAATTATTACTAATTTGGGTAGTCCAATCAATATGTAAATTAAAGTCACCCATGATGACAGCTGTTCTCTTATCGCACGCTTCTCTAATTTCCCTTTTTATGCCTTCCCTCACCTCCATATTACTATTTGGAGGCCTATATATCACACCCACTAACGTTTTCCTCCCCTTGCTATTTCTCATTTCTACCCATACAGATTCCGTTTCATCCGAGTTAATATCCTTCCTTTCCATTGCATTAATCCCCTCCTTTACCAGCAATGCTACCCCACCTCCCCTACCTTTTTGCCGATCCTTCCTAAATATTGTATATCCCTGAACAGCCACACAGTCGTGGGTGAAGAGGGAGTAGAGGAGGGGGCTTAGCACACATCCTTGTGGGGCCCCCGTGTTCAGGGTCGGGGGGGGAGGTGTGGTTACCTAATTTGTCAGACTGGAGTCTGTTAGTTAGGAAGTCCATGGTCCAGTTGCAAAGGGAAGTGTTCAGGCCAAGAGTGTGGAGTAATACATCCAACAGCGAAACAAGGAGACATTCCTATACTCAAAAATGGATAGAATGTATGTCTCGCTACAACAGGAGGTGGTTGAAGCAAATAGCTTAGATGTGAAGAGGAGAGGCATTGAAGGAAGATGCATTAACTGGAGGAGCGTAGGATGGTGTGAAATGAAGTGGGAAAAGGGAGAGGAGAAAGGGACAGCAAATGAAGGTGGAGGCGGAGTACAGATTGCTGGTGGGAGAGGAGGATGGTAGCTAGATAAGTAAGGGAGGGGAGCAATGTGAGAGAATAAGGATAGAGGGAGGGTGAAGATGGGAATCTAGGAGTCGTGGGAGTGGTAGGAGGTGAGTGCAAAGGGAGATGAATAAGCAAGGAGCTGGAGAAAGGGGAGAACAAGGGGCAGAGGAGGGGTTCAGAGGGATGAAGGATAATTAGAGAGAACGAAAGAGGATGAAATGAATGTTTTAGCGAAGGGCGAGGTTGCAGGACCAAGCGCGAAGGAAAGGAAACTGCAGCACAAAAGTGCGGTGAAGATGTTTTTTTCCCATGTGAAGACCTCTAAAAAATATACAGCTCAGGGAATACATCTAAAAGAACATTCATACATCAGTAGGCTTATATGCAACAACTAATGAAAGCATTTCTACACTCACATCTTCAAAGGTTGCAGAAGCTCGGGCTAATATTTAAAAAGATAGTTGAAGGAAATGCCACCTCTTTCTGACACCATCATAGGTGGACACGCTGTGCACATCCACCGTGGTACCTTTGCACCTTCAAATTAAAAACATCTAATGAATAACTCAGTACTTGTATCAATAGAAACGTAGAAACATAGAAGATAGGAGCAGGAGTAGGCCATTCGGCCCCTTGAGTCTCCTCTGCCATTCAATGCGATCATGGCTGATCATCCAAATTCAGTACCCGGTCCCTGCTTTCTCCCCATACCCCTTGATCCCTTTAGCCTTAAGAAATATATCCAACTCCGTCTTGAATATATTTAATGTATTGGTCTCTACTGTCTTTTGTGGTAGAGAATTCCACAGGTTCACCACTCTCTGGGTGAAGAAATTCCTCCTCATTTCTGTCCTAAATGGCCTACCCCTTATCCTTAGACTGTGACCCCTGGTTCTGGACTCCCTGGCCATCGGGAACATCCTTCCTGCATCTAGTCTGTCCAGTTCCATCAGAATTTTAAAAGTTTCAAAGAGATCCCCTCTCGTTCTTCTAAACTCCAACGAGTACAAGCCCAATCGACCCAATCTCGCCTCATACGTCATTCCTGCCACCCCAGGTATCAGCCTGGTGAATCTTCGCTGAGATGCTTCCATGGCAAGAACATCCTTCCTCAGATAAGGCGACCAAAACTGCACACAATACTCAAGATGTGGTCTCACCAAGGCCCTGTACAATTGCAGCAAGACATCCTTGTTCCTGTACTCAAACCCTCTCACTACGAAGGCAAACATACCATTTGCCTTCTTAACCGCCTGCTGCACCTGCATAATTACCTTCAGCGATGGGTGCACAAGGACACCAAGGTCTCGTTGCACTTCCCCTTCTCCCAATCTATTGCCATTCAGATAATAATCTGTCTTCCAGTTTTTGCCACCAAAGTGGATAACCGCATATTTATCCACGTTATATTGCATCTGCCATGCTTCTGCCCATTCACCCAACCTGTCCAAATCATCCTGTAGTTTCTCAGCATCCTCCTCAAAGCACACATGCCCACCCAGCTTTGTGTCATCTGTAATGAAATCAAGGACTCAGTACCGCACTTCAGAAGCTCCGCCTGGTTCAACAGAAATGGCAAAGACTCATCTCATTTGAAATGCTTAAATATGTTAACAGTCGAAAAATGCGCAAACAAAACCAAATTCAACTGAAGCAAACAGTAAAAATGTAAAGTAAAGCATCCGACTGCAAGAGCCTACGAGTATGTGGCGGGTTTGATTGATATTTGTAACTTAAAATGGACTTGCAATCGACGAGAGAATTGGTCCGTATTTTCCGATCGGAGGCTTCCTGCGTGCGGAGGCCTCCGATTTGGAAAAAATCTATCGACTTACCTGAGGGCTCCCAAGGTGCATACACTTCCATTCCTGGGTCTCTACAAACTCGAAATGTGCAGGGTCCACGTAGCCCAGAGGTGCATGCGGTTCGCAAACGTCCCTGGGATCACTTGGGCCATGGGGAGCCAATAGAAGAAGGGACTCTCCCTTCATGCACTTGACAGATGGACCCGTCAAATAAATGAATGGAGATCACCCCATAAACACGGTAAAACATTAAATACATTCTTTTTAAATCACATTTTTAAAATGAGTTGAAATTACAATAAATTAAATACTTTAAACAAAATTTAAATTTTTTGCAAAAATAATTAGTTTTTTACGGGACTGTTAAATAAACTTACCTGTTTTAAAAGTTTTCAAAAATTCTCTTTGTGGAAGCTTGCTGTGTGCAAATTGTCTGCCGCGTTTCCTACATTATAACAGTGGCTACACTGCAAAAGTACTTCATTTGCTGTAATGCGCTTTAGTACGTCCTGAAGTCATGAAAGGCGCTATGCAAGTGCAAGTCTTTATTTGACCAAAATTAGTATATTTTTGTTTATTTTAAATCATTCTGATGTCAAGTTGCTCTTTACTCTCCAATTAATAAAGTTATGATGCATGGCTGTAGGTCAAAATCCTAACGAGCATATAAGGGATGGAGCGATAAAAAAACCCTGAAAATGCATTGCTGCCGTGTCTGCGGAAAATAGCAAGGCCTAGAAATTCCATGGGCTGCGCCACCCGTTAGTGCCTTAAGAGGGCGCGAAGTGGGTCGTAAGCCACTGGCCGTGCCTCCCGCTAATTTCAGCGGGATGCTAATGGCGGCACTCGCCGTTAGCGTGGCGCCACTACCGATGACGTCATCGTTGTGCGCAGCGCCCAGCTGACGCCCCGATCGCGATATTTAGATGCGCCACCTGCTTTAACGCCGGACGCTATGTGCGACCAGTTCAGGGGGGCCTACCTGTGGCGGTAGAGGTGCTAATTGAAGGAGAGGTGCGGGGCGGCCGTTTTTGTTGCTGGCCGCCTGCCAGCACCTCTCCGCTATGCCATCCCTGGCTTCCTGAGCCCCCCCGCCCCCGCGGAGTGCCGACTGCATTTCAAGAGCCCAGCACTTCTCCTCGGTGCCGGGCTCTTTTGCCGGCACTTGCGATCCTCGGGGGTCCAGCTGGGCCCAAGATCGCGCTGCACAAGGCCCCTCCCCTTTAAGAAGGGGAGGAAGGCCTGCAGTAATGCAGCGCGATGTGCCGCAGCGATATTCAGCTGCAGCGCCCCAAGAGGGATGCGGGGCGCCTCTAGTAGCATCGCGCTTCCCTCTGGGGTGCGCCAACTGAATTTCCGGTGGGCGGCCGCGACGGCTTCCGGGGCGCTACTTTTAGCGCCCTGGCGAGGCTGGCACCCCAAACGGGGCTATAGTCAATTTCTATGCCCAAAACTCTTACTGGATAAGTTTAATTACACTACCAGCAAAGATTAATTCTACCCCCTAGACTTTGCACCCTTATTAAGTCGGAACAATAACCGGCTCGGAGCACTGTTTAGAACTTAGCACTCTCTGCATAACTCACCCAAGCCCTGATCGTCCACAGCTGTTGCGGTGAGAGCCAGGATTGCGCAAGGCTGCCATCAATGTGTTTCTGCTCACCATCTACAATGATGAACACATATCCCTGCTGTCCCACTACCTCATGTGAACATCAAAAATATTATTGGGGGAAACTATATGCTTATTTGTGCCCATAAACTCATCTGCTCACTCCCCTGCTGCCCCTTCGTGGGTGCCATCTTTCGGATGAGACATTAAACCAATGCCCAATCTGCTCTGTCACGTGGATGTAAATGATCCCAAGGCACTATTTCAAAGAATAGCAGGGAATTCTCCCCGGTGTACTGGGGCCAATATTTATCCCTCAATCAACATCACTAAAAAAAAATTCAGATTATCAGGTCATTGTCACATTTCTGTTTGTGGGAGCTTCCTGTGCGCACATTGGCTGACGCATTTCCTACATTGATGATGAAGCACTTTTGGACGTGATCGTGAAAGCCGTTATAGGAATGCAAGTTTTTCTTTGTTTCATAACAACAAATGTGTTACCTATCAAGAATATAAACTGAACCACTCCAAGACCCTAAACATCATATTCACAAATGAGAAAAACTTTGCTAGTTCTCCATGTGAACCAACTGAGGGTAAACATCTGCAACATAACGATAAACGAACAAAGATGTTTCGTAATCGTCAGCAACTAGTTTCGCAAGTAAATTAGGAAACCATAGCAACCACAATAATAATTTCATCATTTGCACCCATGCAATTTAAAAAAAAACTCCACATAATATGCTGTTATTAAAGTGGGTTTCATCTGGATCCTCACATTAGTTTGCAAAGCAAAGGCAGGCGAGAAACAGATGGATATTGCCCAGACAGACATTTGAATTTGCAGCGTTCAGTACACTGATGATTTCAACTGTCACATTTAGGTTATGGAAGCATAGTGGTTATGTTACTGGATTAGTTATCCAGGGTCTTGGACCAGTAGACTAAGAGTTCAAATCCCAGCATGGCAGCTGGGGAATGTTAATTCAATAAATCTGAATAAAGAACTAGTAGCAGTAATGATGATCATGAAAGGCAGCTTATTATCTGAATGGCAACAGATTGGGAGAAGGGGAAGTGCAACGAGACCTGGGTGACCTTGTGCACCAGTCGCGGAAGGTAAGCATGCAGGTGCAGCAGGCGGTTAAGAAGGCAAATGGTATGTTGGCCTTCGTAGTGAGAGGGTTCGAGTACAGGAACAAGGATGTCTTGCTGCAGTTGTACAGGGCCTTGGTGAGACCACACCTTGAGTATTGTGTGCAGCTTTGGTCGCCTTATCTGAGGAAGGATGTTCTTGCCATGGAAGGAGTTCAGCGCAGATTCAACAGTCTGCTACCTGGGATGGCAGGAATGATGTATGAGGAGAGATTGGGTCGATTGGGCTTATACTCGCTGGAGTTTAGAAGAATGAGAGGGTATCGCATTGAAACTTATAAAATTCTGACAGGACTGGACAGACTAGATGCAGGAAGGATGTTCCTGATGGATGGGGAGTTCAGAACCAGGGGTCACAGTCTAAGGATAAGGGGCAAGCCATTTAGGACAGAAACGAGAAAGAATTTCTTCACCCAGAGTGGTGAACCTGTGGAATTCTCTACCACAGAGCGCAGTAGAGGCCAATTCATTAAACATATTCAAGAAGGAGTTGGATATGTTTCTTAAGGCTAAAGTGATGAAGGGATATGGGGAGAAGGCAGGGACAGGGTACTGAATTTGGATGATCAGCCATGATCGCATTGAATTGCGGAGCAGGCTGGAGGGGCAGAATGGCCAAAGCCTGCTCCTATCTTCTATATTTCTATGAAACTACCAGATTGTTGTAAAAAAAAGCATCTGCTTCACTAATGTCCTTTCGTAAAGGAAATCTGCCGTCCTTTCCTGGTCTGGCCTATATGTGACTCCAGACCAACAAAATCATGTTTGAATCTCACGTGCTTCTCTGAGTATGGCCTAGCAAGCCACTCATTTGTACCAAACCGCATCAAAGAAGTATCGTGGACTGCAGCTTTTCAAGAAGGCGGCTCACCACCACCTTCTCAGTCCAGGATGGCCAGTAAATGCTGGCCCTGTCAGCGATGCCCACAACCCGTGAATGAACAAAAAAAGGAATGTTCAACTTTAATCAGTGCTTTCCGATTTATCTTCGCCATGCCTGCTTCGATGTTAAAGGCACAGGGAAGATCGCTCAGCCTCTCATCTCACCGAATTGCATTACTCTGCAAGATTCACTGTTCAACCGTGATCCTGTGGGAAGCATAACCCATCGAGTCGCTGATTCTAGTGTTTAATAATTGTGAGGATGTTCAAAGTGTCACAATTCTTTTATGTGGAACAAGGCCAATATTGGAACATCACTGAGGTTCAAACACTTGACATGAAGGCTCACTGACCATATTTCGGGGACAATGGAAAAATCAGATATTATGGGCTTTATTGAATTAGCTGTCAGAAGAAGCAAACAACAGAACCTTTCTCCTTTTTATCCTTCATCAAAGACGGCTGCAATTTAGAATAGAATGGTCACCACACAGAAGGAGGTCTTTTGGCCCCTCGAGCCCGTGTCGGCTCCCTGCAAGAGCACTTCTGCTCGTCCCACTCTCCTGCCCTTTCCCCATAGCCTTGTATTTTTTTTCCTTCAAGTAATTATCAAATTCCCTTTTGAAAGCCATGGTTCAATTTGCCTCCACCACCCTTTCAATCAGTGCATTCCACATCCTAACATGTCGCCTTTGGCTGTTCTGCCAATTACTTAAATCTGTGTCCTCTGGTTCTCGACTCTTCTGCCAACGGGAACAGTTTAAAGGGCTAAAAATTGAGTAGCGCCTCAATTGGGCAGCTAACTTTGCCGGGGTGCTAAAAGTACCGCCCTGGAAAAATTAGCAACCCCGCACCGGAAATTGAGTGGTTGCGCCCCAAGATGGAAGTAGGGCGCTACTGGAAGCACCCAGCATCCCTCTTGGGGCACTGTGTGTCAATATTGCGGCATTATGTGCCGCAGCGCCACACGCTGTGGCATGTCGCGCCGCAGTTTTGCAGGCCTTCCTCCCCTTCTTTAAGGGGAGGGGCCTTGTGCAGCGTGACCCGGGGCCCAGCTGGGCCCCCGGGGATCGGGAGTGCAGGCAAAAGAGCCCGGCACTCAAGAGAAGTGCCGGGTTCTTGGAGCGCATTTCAGGGGGGGGGGGGTTTCAGGAGGTCTGGGTTGGGAGCGCAGGAAGGTGCTGGCAGGCGGCCAGCAACAAAAATGGCCGCCCCGCACCTCACCTTTAAATTGCGCCTCCCCGGCCGCAGGTACGTCCCCTGACCCCATCGGACTTAGCTTCAAGCGGTAAGTCAGGGGGCGCACCCGAAGTTTGTGGTGGGGGCGTGAGCGGGGCGCTGCGCACACCAATGATGTCATCGCCAGCAGCACAGCGCGGCAGGGCGGTACTGGTTAGCGCCACCAGGAACCGCCCGCTGAATTTTGCGGGAGGCGTGGGCAGTGCCGCGCCCGGGCGCTAGTTGCGTCCCGTTAGCGCCCTCTTAAGGTGCTTACGGGAGCCGCAACCAAATGAATTTTTCCCCCAAGGGAAATCTTGAACATTTAAAGTTGATTATCCGTTTCCGTTTAAATATCTGAGAGAAGATTATTTGGACGAACGCATTAAGCATCTGATGCGTTAATATCCATTGATTTTAATGGTGAACCTGGTGATCAGTCGGGCAACACCTCAGTCAGCATAAATCTCAAAGTTATAACCAAATTGGGTGGCACCCATTTGGGCACTGTGCGCGGCGATGACGTCATCACCGGTGGTGCAACGGCGCTGGCTGGTACTGGCTGCCACCGCAATTTACCTCCTGCTGAATTTCACGGGAGGCGTTAGTGGCACCGTGCATGAGCACTAGGGGTTTTGAGCTATGGAGAGGCACAAACCAAACCATTTACCCTCTAAGCCTTCAAGCTAGCAACCCAAACATGCAATTCATATTATTCAACCTTGATGCCAGAATTACATCACAAAGTCTTTACTCCTTTGCTCCGTTTCTTTCTGCCTGCCTCCCTCCCTCTCTAACTTGCTCCATTATGTCTCCCTCCCTTCATTCCTCCTTCCTTCCTTCCTTCGATCATTCTCAATAAAATTACTGACACGAACCAACTCGTCGAATGCAATGCAATGCACGTTCCTACCTCATCTTAATGAGTATGTCCCAGTAAGAGACAGAGAAAACGTCCCCTAGGAATTGATTGGCGTAGGGACTGGAAAACAACGAGTAGGCTTACTGAATATGTTGAGATCCAATGCCGTATTTTACTAACCTACTGTTACCTGCAAATTGACGTTGTCACAAACTGCCCTTTTGGATTAGGAGTCTCACCTATGTGTGAATCATCCAGAACACGTTCATACAGCTTGTTAGCAAACAAGAACTTTGGTAAACAGAACGCGAGCATATGTCCAAAGTGCGGCTTATTAAGCTGTTCGGATGCTGCTCTGCAGGCAAGGAATACAGTAACTTCGCGTTGCTTTGATAGTTAGTTGGTGTGCTACCAAGTCGATTTATGAGCACAAAGAAAGCAACATGCAGATAAAGAATATTACTTGATTTTTAAAACTATTTTTTTTATCTATATGGGGCATCTTCAGGAGTCTCAAATGTTAAGGATTATCGCTGCCTAGGCATACACCTATCAATTGCTATAATTCTGGTGCATTACTCATAATGATTACAGCATAAACAGGGTTCAAGTCGATCTTGCACCGAACCTACGGGAGTTGATATGAAGTACCCAAGAGGAAACACCTTGTAGAATTTATCTCAGTCCAGAAGACCTCACTTCTACGTTATTCTGTGCTCATTGCAAATTGCGTTTCCCCATTCTCTGTTATGAACATTACCTTGGCACTTGCCAAGTGCCATCGCCTCACTGCCACTGAAATTGAAGCATTCTACCGCATAATTCAGATTTCCACCAATGCTAACATCCTGCTATTCTGATGATATGCACATTTCTTTCACTCACGGAGAAAACATGATCCACCAACTCTTTTTGCTTACATTCACAGCACTTTTATCAGTGTTTGGGCGCCGGGCATCAGGAATTAAATCAAACAGAAAATACTGCAGATAATAATAATAATAATAATAATTATCAACTTTTTTGTCATTTTTAGTGCACAAGTGCAGTACAATGAAATGTAGGCTTGCGGCTCCCGATAGTGTACATTTAAATTAAGACATTTAAACATTCAACATTCATTTGGCTTGTAATACATAAACATAAACATAATAAAGTGCATTGGCAGATGTGCAGGCTTTAGAGTTTATTTGCGGAGTTCAGTAGGATGACAGCCCTGGGAAAGAAGCTGTTCCTAAGTCTAGTCGTTCTGGTGCGAATGCATCTGTCGTGTCTCCCAGATGGCAGGGGGGAGGAAAGCTGAATGCTGGAAAGCAGAAATAAAAACAGGAAATGCTGGAGATACGTAGCAGGTCAGCATCTATGAAGAGAGAAATAGAGTTAACCTTTCAGGTCGATGACCTTTCATCAGGAATTAAATATTGGGCTTGGAGGATGATCAGTGCAGATTCACCAGAACGACACCGGTACTGAAAGGTTTAAATTATGAGAAAAGGTTGCAATTGCTATGCTTGTATACCCTTAAGTACTCAAGGTTAACGGGTGATCTAATTGAGGTGTTTTAGATGATGATAGGGGAGATAGAGTGAAACTATTTCCTCTGGCGGGGGCAGTCCAGCACAAAGGGGGCATATCCTTAAATTAGAGCTAGGTCGTTTAGGGGTGATGTCATGATGCACTTCTTCACACTAAAATGGAAATCAGGCGCTCTCTCCACGAGATAGCTGAGGCTTTTTGTATTGAAATTTGAAAACTAGCTTTGATTGATTTTTAATAAGTAATCATATTATGGGATACAGAACCAAGGCGGATAGATGGTGTCCAGGTACAGATCAGCTATGATCTAATAAAATGGCGAAACAGGTGTGTGGGCATCAGTGGACTACTCCTATTCCTACGTTACTATGAAATTAACTGAATTCAGCATGAGAATTGTATAGTTTCATTATAAGATTGGAAATATCCATACATAGATCTGTTGTTAAAGTATCTCATTATATAATTGTCCCAAAAATTCGGGTCTCCACGGGTGAGTATGCACGGGGTACTCACCCGTAAGCCCAATGGAAGTGGTAAACCGGCACATCCATTCCCCTGGACGAAGAGGTTCAGAGGTCAAATGCGCGCGCCGGAGAGGCAGCGCGTGCGCATCGAACTTACGTTTTTTTGGCAGGTTTTCCCAGGAGGGTAAGTCTCCAGAAGTTGCACATAAAAAGCAGGCGCAAGGCCTGCTTTTAACAAGGAAAGTGGTGAATTAATTAAAATTAAAACATTTTTTCCACAGGTTTATTATTTTTAAATACTTTAAAGCAAGGTAAGTTTATTTTAAGCCCCGTTAGAAAATAAAATTATATTTTTCAAAAATTTATATTATTGTTTATAATAGTTATTTCATGTAATTTATCTTTTATTTAAAAAATGTGATTTAAAAAAAAAATATTTGAAGATTTAGTGATGTTTTGGGGCCCGTAGTATTTATAAGTTTTGACAGCTCTTCCTGTCAAACTTATGAATGGGCATTCCCTGCTCCGATTGGTTCCCCATGGCCCACGTGATCTCAGGGGATGCATCGAACTAACTGCACCCCTGGGATACGCAAGCACTGCATGCCAGCAGTTGGAGGAGGGCGAGGATCGGAATCCCACGGGGGCCCATAGCTCAACGGCCGGCGCGCTAGGTAAGCGCAGGTCGGGGGCTTGCACCCGCGGAAGCCCCTGACCCGAATTTCTGGGCCATTACTGCTGGAGCTCTCAAGAGTGAGACACATGATAGAGTCTGGCACTCACATATAGCTTGGTTCCCGATGGAGAAATTGAAGGTGGTCTTGTCTATTTGCATTATACCATTCTTCCTACTTCCCCATTACCTCATTATCTCCACTGCACTGAGCTTCCATTAAGTAGCATTTAGGCTATTATTTACAAACGTCACACCAGCTGACAGCTGATAAAGTGTCAGCCATCGCCTCTGAGTCAGAAGGTTGTGGGTTCAGGTCCCACTCCAGGGATTTGAGTCCATCATTCTAGGGTGACACTCAAGTGTAGTGCTGAGGGAGCGCTGTTCTGTCAGAGGTGCCATCTTTTGCACGAGACTTTACACCGAGGCCCTGTCTTCTCTCTCAGCTGGCGGTAAAAGACCCCATGGCCACTATTTCGAAAATTAGCAGTTAGCCTCGGTGATCTGGCCAATATCTATCCCTCAATCAACATAACAATAAAACAGTTTATCTGGTCATTATCAAATTGCTGTTTGTGGGAGCTTGCTGGGAGGAAATTGTCGAAAGCGGGAGTCACATTGAAACAGTAACCACACTTCAAAAAGTACATCATTGGCTGTAAAGTGCTTTGAGATGTCCAGTGGTCACGAAAGGCGCTATATAAATGCAAGTCTTTCTTTCTTTCACCAATGCAAAAAATGCAAAAGAATGTAGTTACAATGGAAACTATAGATAACAAGTTATAAAATGGAATAAATGATAATGCAAGATTTGCCGTTAAATATTTATTGATGAATAAATCAATGTATATGCAGCAGTACAATTCCATTCAGAAAACAAACATTCACATCAGAACTATTTAGGCATCCTTTCCCAGGCATGGGGAAGGTTTTGGGTGACGCCTCCAGTGGTTTGGAGTGGGGAGACAGCCCGAAAAGCTTGCAGAATGTGGTTGAAATGACACTGTGGCCCTAGAGCAAAGTAGACGATATAGCATGCATTACACATTGCACGATTTTTATATCTATTGAAAAAGAAAATCGGGCGGCTTGTAAAACGGGCACAATTTTTCTCTCTAATGGGGGAAGATTCTTGCTGGGTTGTCTAAAGAGCAGCATGAAGCAATCGCAATCCGTAAACAGCTAACCATGAGAGGGAAAGCACTTTATGAGGCATTGACAGGCACAGGGTGGGGTGACGAGAGGATCCAAGGGGGGATGATCGCTGATGACTGCACAGTGTTCAGTGCCATTCACAACTCCTCAGATAATGAAGAAGTCCATGTCCGCATGCACCAAGAGCTGGATGCCGTTCAGGCTTGGGCTAATAAGTGGCATGAAATATACACACCATACAAGTGCCAGGCAATGTCTAATTTAAAAAAACTGGTGTCGAACCACCGGCCCTTGATATTCATTGGCATTACCATCGCCCAATGCCCCATTATGCTGGGGGTCTCAATTTTAATAAATTTAACTGGATCAGACAATTAAATACTGTGGCATCAGGCGCAGGTCAGAGGCTGGGTATTCTGTGATGAATGTCTCACCTCCTGACTCCCCAAAACCTTTCCACCATCTACAAGGTACAAGTAAGGATTGTGATGGAATGCTCTCCACTTGCCTGGATGAGTGCAGCTCAAATAACACTCAATACACTCGAAACCATGCAGGACAAAGCAGCCCGCTTGATTGGCACCCCATCCACCAGCTTAAACATTCACTCCCTCCACCACTGGTGCACCATGGCTGCAGTGTGTACCATCTACAAGATGCACTGCAGCAACTCGCCAAGGCTTCTTCGGCAGCACCTTCCAAACACGCGACCTCTTCCACCTAGAAGGACAAGGGCAGCAGGCGCATGTGAACACCACCCCACCTAAGTACCCTTCCAAATTCCACACCATCCTGTCTTGGAAATATATCGCCATCCCGTCATCATTGTTGGATCAAAATCATGGAACTCCCTCCCTAACATCACTGTGGGAGTACATTCACCACAAGGACTGCAGCAGTTCAATAAGGCGGCTCACCACCACCTTCTCAAGGGATATTAGGGATTGCCAATAAATGCTGGCCTTGCATAGTTTGAGGGATCTGCTGATTTTGGCTTCACTATGAGCCCCCCTAGTGAAGATCAATTCCACCCCTTGGATTGGCAACGATACTAAGGCAGGTGCAATAACATATTTGAACATTGTTTAGAGCCCAGCAACGTGTTTGTATAACTCACACAAGACCTGCTCGCCCACAAGTGCTATAGTCCGTGCCAAGACTGTGCAAGGCAGCCATCAATGCAACTCTCCTGTGTATCTGCAATGGATAACGTCAATCACTTGTATATAACTGCTACATATGAACATCAAGCACATTACTGGGGATCTTGATGCACATGTGTGCGTTAAACTCTATCTTGAAATGAACGGGCACTTTAATAAATGCAATGAAACAGCTAAAACCATGTTACCAGTTACAACAACAACAGTTTGTTTTTATATACCGCCTTTAACGCAACAAAACGTCCCAAGGCGCTGCACAGTCATATTTTAAGACAAGCAATTTGACACTGAGCCGCTTAATGATAAATTAGGGCAGGTGACTAAAAGCTTGTGCAATGAGATAGGTTTTAAGGAACATCTTAAGGAGGAAATAGAGGCAGCGAAGCGGAGACATTTAGGGAGGGAATTCCAGAGCTTAAGGACTAGTCAACAAGAGGCTCGGCCACCAAATTTGGGCGATTATAATCAGGGATGCTCAAGAGGGTAGAATTAGAGGAGCACAGATATCTCGGTGGGTTTTGGGGATGAGGGAGGTTACAGAGATATGGAGGGGCGAGGCCACGGAGGGATTTGAAAATAAGGGTGAGAATTATGAAATTGAGTCGTTGCTTAACTGGGAGCCAATGCAGGTCAGCGAGCAGAGGGGAGATGGGTGAACTGGACTTGGCGCGAATTAGGAAATGGACAGCCGAGTTTTGGATGACCTCAGGTTAACTTAATGTGGAATGTGGGAGGCCAGCCAGGAGTGTGTTGCAATCGTCAAGTCTACAGGTAACAAAGGCACAGATGAAGGTTTCAGCAGCGGATGAGCTGAGGCAAGGGCCGAGACGGGCGATGATACAGAGGTGGAAATTAATAATATAAACAGAGCCACGACCTAACCCTGAGCAGTGCATTCACAGATGAGCAAAAACAAAATTCTTCATATCAACCAAGTAAAGATAAAACATCTGCTTCAGAAGGTTAAAGGAAAAAAGACATTGAGCGATCATGAGTAGATATTTTGGCAAGTAAATTAAACAAAAAAGCACGAACACGATAAGAATTTCATCATTTAAACGCAAACCGTTTTTTAAAAATCGCACATGCTATCATTGAAGTCCATTTCATCTGGTCCTTGACCTTAGTTTGCAAAGCAAAAGCAGGTTTGAGAAATAATAGCTGTATATTTCCATGAAGAAATTAATTAGAACATATTTGAACATCACCGAGATTCAATCACTTGAAAATGAGACTCATTGCTCAAATGGTACAATCAAAAGAATTGGATGGTATCGGCTTGGTTGAGTTACCGATCAGAAGAAGAATACAAAAACACCGTTATTCTGTTTGCCTTTCAGAAAGTGGCTGCAATTTCTACCTTTATTCTAAATGTTAGCCAGCTCCAATCCACATTGGCCGTGAACTTGTCTTTGTGGAATTGCCACCTCACACTTAATATATTGATTTAATCTCCACTTGCCTGGATGAGTGCAGCTCAAACAAAAATCAGGAAGCTCGACAGCATCCAGGACAAAACAGCCCTCTTGATTGGCACCCCACCCTTAAACATTCACTCCCTCCACCACCGGTGCAGCGTGGCTGCAGTGTGCACCATCTACAAGATGCACTGCAGCAACTCGCCAAGGCTTCTTCGATAGCACCTCCCAAACCCGCGATCACTACCGCTGAAAAGGACAAGTGCAGCAGGTAAAGGGGAACACATTCAACTCCACATTCCCCTTCAAGTCACACACCATCCTAACTTGGAAATATATCGTCATTCCTTCATCGTCGCTGGGTCAAAATCCTGGAACTCCCTCCCTAACAGCACTGTGGGAGCACCTTCAACACACGGACTGCAGCGGTTCAAGAAGGCGGCTCACCACCACCTTCTCAAGGGCAATTAGGGATGGGCAATAAATGCTGGGCTTGCAGTGACACCCAAGATCGCATGATAGAATTTTAAAAATATTTCCTTCTTTCTTTCTTTCAAATTTCCCTGTTTTCTTTCGTTCTCGCTTTCTTTCCTTCTTTCTTACATTGTTTCGCTCTTGCCTTCCTTATTTCTTTCCTTCTCTCTTTCTTTCTCTCTTTCTTTCTCTTCTTTCTCTCTTTCATTCTTTCTTTCCTTCTTTCTTTCAATTTCATTCTTTCTTTCGTTCTTTCTGTCCTTCCTTCATTCTGTTTCCTTCTTTCTTTCCAACTTTCTTTCTCTCATTCATTCTTTCTCCTTCTTTCTTTCTCTCTTTCCTTCTTTCTTTCTTTCTATCTTTCTTTCTTTCTTTCGTCCTTTCGTTCTCTCTTTCCCTACAGTTATATGTCAACTCTGACGGATCCCAGAAACCATTCTTTAGGACATGTATTGGGTGGAATACTTGAACATGACCGTTTGCAGTTCATTCATCAGAAAATGTTGCATCTATTAGTTCTATGATCTATATTATTTTAATGCAAAGTAATATCCTGAAGTTTTAGTGAAGAATGGAAGAAGTGTGATGAAAACCAGTACCTACCTTTAACTTTGCTTACATTGGAATAAAAATGTTCGGCAATGATAATAACCAGTAAAATCTGAACCACAACACTGAGGCACAAATGGACCATTCCAATGACAGAGTGAGGCTCTATGATAAGATGAAAAAGAGCAATCGATTAACGAAAAGTAAAAGCCAATAAAAGGGCAGCAATTTTCAAATGAAAGGAGCACAATCTTGGCCCTGAAATTGTGGTGTCTGTAGTCTCAGCGTACGCCATTTTAATCCCTTGGAAATACCCCTCAAGTTCTGGATTTCCACATGCGCTTGCACGTAATCCATAACCTGAGGCCTGTCAAGGTACAGGTGGACTGTGGGCGACTCCGTAAAAGCAATCACTAGCACAGAGTTCCCCAATGATTGGCCATCAACTGCCCACTGAAGTCTTACAATTGATGCAAGCAGGCGCAGGGCATGTTTGCTTCAGCACAAGGGGATATCTAAGGCTTAAATTAAACATTTACATATCCAAAATTAAGCAGAATCACTGTATTAAATGAGTTTATGCAAAACGTTGGCCAGGAATACAGTTTTAATGAAGTATGAAATTAATAACAATTTTTTTTTCAGTTTGATGAAATGAAGGTTATTATGATTAAAATTCCAATTCTGTCAATTGTATACTTTTTACATTTTGTGATTCCAATGCATTTTATGAGGGGGTTCACTTCGGAAACGATTGGAATGGAATTCTCCTTTGTTAGCCGAGGACCAGGCCCTCGTGATCCCAGGCACGTTTCCACACTGCCTGCAGCCCTGGTATCCATGAGCCATTACGCTGCACTCTGCCTCGAGTCATGAGACTGCAACTCTGCGTGGCCTGGCTGGCAGCAGTTAATTTTATAATTTGTTTGCGTGTCGGAGGCATGCTCTGGAGGTATGACTCCGATCACAATTTCTAGCCCAAAAGTTCTCCACACTTTTCAGACTTGATTCAATTGTAGCACTCTAGATATGCTTTCAAGCCCCATTCAGGACATAAGCCCATAATTTAGGGTGACACTCCAGTGCAGTACTGAGGGAGAGCTACACTTTCAGAGGTGCTCTCCTTCAGTTGAGATAATAAACTGAGGCCGCACCTGTCCACTCAGGTGGATGTGATAGATCCGATCCAATTATTCAAAAAATAGTAGCAGAGCTTTCCCATGAGTCCAGATCAACATTAATTCCTCAACAAACTTCGGCAAAACAGATTATTTCGTCATTACATAATTGCTTCCATGTGCTATTGACCTGGTTAGGAAATTGGCTGAGCAGCAGGAGACAGGCAGTAGGGAGCAAGGTATTGACTTGGATAGAGAACTGGTTGGCAGACAGAAAGCAAAGAGTTGGAATAAAAGGCTCTTTTTCTGAGTGGCGGGCAGTGACTAGTGGGGTACCGCAGGGATCGGTCCTTGGACCCCAGCTATTCACAATATATATTAATGATCTGGATGAGGGAACTAGATGTAATATCTCCAAGTTTGCAGATGACACAAAGCTGGGTGGGCATGTGTGCTGTGAGGAGGATGCTGAGAAATTCCAGGGTGATTTGGACAGGTTGGGTGATTGGGCAGAAGCATGGCAGATGCAATATAATGTGGATAAATGCGAGGTTATCCACTTTGGTGTCAAAAACAGGAAAGCAGATTATTATCTGAATGGCAACAGATTGCTAGATGTGGAAGTGCAACGAGACCTGGGTGTCCTTTTGCACCAGTCGCTGAATATAAGCATGCAGGTGCAGCAGGCGGTTAAGAAGGCAAATGGTATGTTGGCTTTCGTAGCGAGAGGGTTTGAGTACAGGAACAAGGATGTCTTGCTGCAGTTGTACAGGGCCTTGGTGAGACCACATCTTGAGTATTGTGTGCAGTTTTGGTCGCCTTTTCTGAGGAAGGATATTCTTGCCATGGAAGGAGTGCAGCGAAGATTCACCAGGCTGATACCTGGGATGGCAGGAATGACCTATGAGGAGAGATTGGGTCGATTGGCCTTGTACTCGCTGGAGTTTAGAAGAATGAGAGGGGATCTCATCGAAACTTATCAAATTCTAATAGGACTAGACAGACTAGATGCTGGAAGAATGTTCCCGATGGTCGGGGAGTCCACAACCAGGGGTCACAGTCTAAAGATAAGGGGTAAGCCATTTAGGACAGAGATGAGGTGGAATTTCTTCATCCAGAGCGTGGTGAACCTGTGGAATTCTCTACCACAGAAGGCAGTAGAGGCCAATTCATTAAATATATTCAAGAAGGAGTTGGATATATTTCTTAAGGCTAAAAGGATCAAGGGATATGGGGAGAAGGCAGGGACAGGGTACTAAATTTTGATGATCAGCCATGATCTCATTGATTGGCGGAGCAGGCTCGAGGGGCCGAATGGCCTACTCCTGCTCCTCTCTTGTATGTTTCTTTGTTTCTATGATAATAGGTAGTTACTCTAATTGGCAGGATGTGGCTCGTTGTGACCCGCGGGAATCAGTCTTCGGGCCTCAACTATTCATTGTATTCATTAATGACTTAGATGATGGCATAGAAAGTCATCTATCCAAAGTTGCCGCTGACACAATGATAGATCGTGTTGGAGGTAGCGTAGATGGGGGCATTAAATTACAAAATGGTATCAACAACTTAAGCGAATGGGCAAAACTTTGGCAAAGATTCACCAGGTTGATACCTGGGATGGCAGGAATGAGGTATGAGGAGAGAGTGGGACGATTGGGCTTGTACTCGCTGGAGTTTAGAAGAATGAGAGGGGATCTCATTGAAACCTATAAAATTCTGACAGGGCTGGACAGACGAGATGCAGGATGGATGTTCCCGATGGTCGGGGAGTCCAGAACCAGGTGTCACAGTCTAAGGATAAGGGGTAGGCCATTTAGGACAGAGATGAGGAGGAATTTCTTCACCCAGGGAGTGGTGAACCTGCGGAATTCTCTACCACAGAGGGCAGTAGAGGCCAATTCATTAAATATATTCAAGAAGGAGCTGGATATATTTCTTAAGCCTAAAGGGATCCAGGGGTATGGGGAGAAAGCAGGGACCGGGTACTGAAATTAGATGATCATCCATGATCGCATTGAATGGCGGAGCAGGCTAGAAGGGCCGAATGGCCTACTCCTGCTCCAATCTTCTATGTTTCTGTGATTCTAAATGGATTTCAATGTTGCAAATGTGAGCTCATCCACCATGGACATTAAAAGGAAAGAACAGGGTACTATGTAATTGGTGAAAGGCTAAAAACAGTGGAAGTCCAAAGAGACCTGAGGTGCCAGGTACATAGATCATTAAAATGTCATGAACAGGTACAGAAAACAATCAAACAGTCTAATGGAATGCTGGCCTTTATATCTAGAGTACTAGAACGCAAGGGGGTAGAAATTGTACTGCAGCTATACAAAACCCTGGGTCGACCACACCTGGAGCATTGTGAGCAGTTCTGGGCACCAATCCTTAGGAAGGATATACTGGCCTTGGAGGGAGTGCAACCGTAGGTTTACTAGAGTGATGTCCAGACTTCAAGGGTTAAGGCATGAGTAGAGGTTACACAAATTAGGGTTGTATTCCCTAGAATTTAGAAGGTTAAGAGGTGATCCGAGCAAAGTTTTCAAGATATCAAGGGGAACAGATAGGGTAGATACAGAAAAACTATTTCCACTGATTGGATATTCTCGGATTGGGGGCATAGTCTAAAAAATAGAGCCAGGCCTTTCAGGATTGAAATTAGGAAACACTTCTACACAGAAACGGTGGTAGAAGTTTGGAACTCGCTTCCACAAATGGCAATCGATGCTCGGTCAATTGTTAATTTTAAATCTGAGATTGAGAGCTTTCTGTTAACCAAAGCTATTAAAAGATATGATCCAAAGGCAGGTATATGGAGTAAGTTCACATGTCAACCTTGATCTCATTGAACGGTGGAGCATGTCAAGGTGCTGAATAGCCTACTCCTGTGGGATCGTACTGTGTGCAAATTGGCATCCGTGCGACTTTACATTACAACATTGAATACAACTACAAATTAGTTAAATGGCAGTAGGCCGGTTTTGGACTTCCTGAGGTCGTGCATATCGCTTTATATAAGCATAGCAACATAGAAACATAGAAGATAGAAGCAGGAGTAGGTCATTCGGCCCCACGAGCCTGCTCCCCCATTCAATGCGATCATGGCTGATCATCCAAATTCATTACCTGGTCCCTGCTTTCTCCCCATACCCCTTGATCCCTTTAACCTTAAGAAATATATCCAACTCCTTCTGGAATATATTTAATGAATTGGCCTCTACTGCCTTCTGTGGTAGAGAATTCCACAGGTTCACCACTCTCTGGGTGAAGAAATTCCTCCTCATTTCTGTCTCGGCAGACTGGAAAACTGCTAATGTAACACCCTTATTTAAAAAGGGCAGTAGACAGAAGGCTGGAATCTATAGACCGATTAGCCTAATATCTGTGGTAGGTAAAATTTTTGAGTCCATTATTAAGGAGACAGTAACAGGACATTTGGATAATCATAATTTAATAGGACAACGTCAGCATGGTTTTATGAATGGGAAGTCATGTTTGACAAATTTGCTGGAGTTCTTTGAGGAAGTAACATATAGGGTGGATAAAGGGGAACCAGTGGGCGTAGTGTATTTAGACTTCCAAAAGGCATTTGACAAGGTGCCACACAAAAGATTATTGCTTAAGATAAAAAATCACGGGATTGGGGGTAATATTCTGGCATGGATGGAGGATTGGCTATCTCACAGAAGGCAGAGTGTTGGGATAAATGGTTCATTCTCAGACTGGCAATCAGTAACTAGTGGTGTTCCACAGGGGTCAGTGCTGGGTCCCCAACTCTTTACAATCTATATTAACGATTTGGAGGAGGGGACCGAGTGTAACATATCAAAGTTTGCAGATGATACTAAGATGGGAGGGAAAGTAGTGAGTGAGCAGGACATAAAAAGCCTGCAAGGGGACATAGACAGGCTAAGTAAGTGGGCAGAGATTTGGCAGATGGAATACAAAACTGGAAAGTGTGAGGTTATGCACTTTGGCAGGAAAAATCGTAGAGCAAGTTATTAACTTAATGGCTAGAACTGGAAAGTACTGAAGTACAAAGGGACCTGGGGGTCCTGGTGCACGATACTCAAAAGGTTAGTATGCAGGTGCAGCAAGTGATTAAGAAGGCTAATGGAATGTTGGCTTTCATTGCTAGGGGGATAGAATATAAAAATAGGGAGGTATTGCTTCAGTTGTACAAGGTATTGGTGAGACCGCACCTGGAATACTGCGTACAGTTTTGGTGCTCCATACTTAAGAAAGGACATACTTGCTCTCGAGTCAGTGCAAAGAAGGTTCACTTGGTTAATCCCGGGGATGAGGGGATGGACATATGAGGAGAGGTTGAGTAGATTGGGACTCTACTCATTGGAGTTCAGAAGAATGAGAGGCGATCATATTGAAACGTGTAACATTGTGCAGCGGTTGGATCGGGTGGATGCGGGGAGGATGTTCCCGATGATGGGTGAAAATAGAACTAGGGGGCATAATCTTAAAATAAGGGGCTGCTCTTTCAAAACTGAGATGAGGAGGAACTACTTCACTCAGAGGGTGGTAGGTCCATGGAATATGCTGCCCCAAAAAGCTGTAGAAGCTACATCATTACATAAATTTAAAACAGAAATAGACAGTTTCCTAGAAGTAAAGGGAATTAAGGGTAACGGGGAGCGGGCAGGAATTTGTACATGAGTCTAGGTTCGGATTGGTCATGGCCCTGTGTGTAGCGGAGCGGGCCCAGGGGCCGTGTAGCCTGATCCTGCGCCAATTTCGTGTGTCTAATTCTGTTAGATTCAGGAGATGGTTCTGTGATAGTGGATTGGTGGTTAGGATCAGATCAGCCATGATCTTATTGAATGGCGGAGCAAGCTCGAGGGGCCGATTGGCCTGCTCCTGCTCCTATTTCTTATGTTCTTATGTAAATGGCTTACACCTTATCCTTAGACTGTGACCCCTGTTTCTGGACTCCCCGACCCTCCTTCTTGCATCTAGTCTGTCCAGTCCTGACAGAATTGTATAAGTTTCAATGAAATTGCAATGTATTTCTTCCTGATTGTTATTTTATTTCTTTTGTTAGTGATTAACGGAGGCCACCACCAGGATAGACAGAAAATAGTCACTTTGAAAATATATTGCCAAAATGTAAGTTGCAATGTTTAAATGGGTCTTTATTAGTAACCACCTTTACAAAATCTTTTAATGCTACTCACCTTCCACAGTCATCTGCACCGGATCACTGCTTGGGGACATTTGTGCTTTCTTGTCTATCATTGTTTGATAACTGCATGTGCACTTTCCAGTGTGACTTTTGCTCCGGGTTGTGATGATGAAGGTGACTGCATGCTCCGATGCTGAGACATTCCTTTGGTGAATGTGATTCGCCCCATCCTCTCTTTCTAAATAATATCTGTCACCAGAGTAACGCGTGAGACCACTGCAGGTGATCATTACATTCTCTCCCACTGTAACTACACCAGCCGTGGGGCCCATGGAGATTGTAGGCTTCGGGAGTTGGTCTGCAATGCACAGGAAGAGTAAAGATGAGCAGCAAGCCCTCGGGAAAGAGAGTGTTCAACATGAATTACTTCCAAATTAATGATCGAGAAGATCTCGGCTAGCTACAAGGAGCTCAAATCAAATCAATCCCCAGGGATAGATGGTGTTTATGACAGAGTATGACAAATAGCTCTATTTAGTACAGTAATCATGGAAAACATTAATTCACCAACATATATGTGATCTCCCTCTAAAAACAAATACAAATTCAGGTTAAATTGTTCTCGGGTCAATGATAGAAAAACCAAGTAAACGGCAGTCATCGGAGATAAGCAGGAGAAGGTCCTCCTAACTAGCCATCTTATATTGGCAGCAGTAGTATAGTGTTTATGGTTAATGGACTAGTAAGACAGAGGCCTGAGTTCACAATCCCACCAGGGTAGCGGGGAACTTTTAATTCAGTTCATTAAATAAAGCTAGAGATAAAAAGCCAGTTTCAGTAATGGTAAAGTTAAGGCACATGGGATTGGGGGCAAGGTACTGACTTGGATAGAGAATTGGTTGGCAGACAGGAAGCAAAGAGTTGGAATGAACGGGTCTTTTACTGAGTGGGAGGCAGTGACTAGTGGGGTACCGCAGGGATTTGTTGCCAGGACCCCAGTTATTCACAGTATATATTAATGATCTAGACGAGGGAACTAGATGTAATATCTCCAAGTTTGCAGACGACACAACGCTGGGTGGGCGTGTGTGCTGTGAGGATGATGCTGAGAAACTCCAGTATGATTTGGACAGGTTGGGTGACTGGGCAGATGCATGGCAAATGCAGTATACTGTGGATAAATGCGAGGTTATCCACTTCGGTGGCAAAAACAGGAAGGCACATTATTATCTGAACGGCAATAGATTGGGAGAAGGGGAAGTGCACCGAGACCTGGGTGTCCTTGTGCACCAGTCGCTGAAGGTAAGCATGCAGGTGCAGCAGGCAGTTAAGAAGGCAAATGGTATATTGGCCTTCATAGCGAGAGGATTCGAGTACAGGATCAAGGATGTCTTGCTGAGTTGAACAGGGCTTTGGTGAGACCACACCTTGAGTATTGTGTGCAGTTTTGTTCCCCATTATCTGAGGAAGGATGTTCTTGCCATGGAGGGAGTGCAGCGAAGATTCACCAGACTGATACCTGGGATGGCAGGAATGATGTACAGGTAGACTACCCTTTATCCGGACTTCCGAAAACCGAAACCCTCTAAAAACCGAAGGTTTTTTCGTTCAGCGTAAGTAAGAACCCTGGCTGATTTCCTCTCTCTCTAACCCAGGGATCACTGGACAGTGATCAGGAGCAGGAACCCTGGCTGATTTCCCCTCTCTCTCTAACCCAAGGGTCGCTGGGCAGTGATCAAGAGCAGGAACCATGTCTGATTTCCTCTCTCTCTAACCCACAGATCACAGGACAGTGATCAGGAGCAGGAACACTGGCTGATTTCCCCTCTCTCTAACCCAGGGGTCACTAGACAGTGATCAGGGGCAGGAACCCTGGCTGATTTCCCCTCTCTCTCTAACCCAGAGGTCACTGGACAATGATCAGGAGCAGGAACCCTGTCTGATTTCCTCTCTCTCTAACACAGCGATCACTGGGCAGTGATCAGTAGCATGAACCCTGGCTGATTTCCCCGCTCTCTAACCCAGGGGTCACTGGACAGTGATCAGGAGCAGGAACCGTGGCTGATTTCCCCTCTCTCTCTAACGCAGTGGTCGCTGGACAATGATCAGGAGCAGGAACCCTGGCTGATTTACCTCTCTCTCTAACCCAGTGGTCACTGGGCAGTGATCAGGAGCAGGAACCCTGGCTGATTTCCCTCTCTCTCTAACCCAGGTGTCACAGGGCAGTGATCAGGAGCAGGAACCCTGGCTGATTTCCCCTCTATCTAACCCAGGGGTCACTGGGCAGTGATCAGGAGCAGGAGCCTTGTCTGATTTCCCCTCTCTCTAACCCAGGGATCACTGGGCTGTGATCAGCAGCAGGAATCCTGGCTGATTTCCCCTCTCTCTAATCCAGGGGTCACTGGACAGTGATCAGGAGCAGGAACCCTGGATGATTTCCCCATTCTCTCTAACCCAGGGGACACTGGGCAGTGATCAGGAGCAGGACCCCTGGCTGATTTCGGCTCTCTCTAACCCAGGGGTCACTGGGCAGTGGTCAGGAGCAGGAACCCTGGCTGATTTCCCCTCTCTCTCTAAACCAGGGTTCACTGGACAGTGATCAGGAGCAGGAACCCTGGCTGATTTCCCCAATCTCTAACCCAGGGGACACTGGGCAATGATGAGGAGCAGGAACCCTGGCTGATTTCCCTCTCTCTCTAACCCAGTGGTCACTGGGCAGTGATCAGGAGCAGGAACCCTGGCTGATTACCCCTCTCTCTAACCCATGCGTCACTGGATAGTGATCAGGAGCACGAACACTGGCTGATTTCCCTGTCTCTCTAACCCAAGGGTCACTGGACAGTGATCAAAAACAGGAACCCTGGCTGATTTCCCCTCTCTCTAACTCAGGGGTCACTGGATATTGATCAGGAGCAGGAACCCTGGCTGATTTCCTCTCTCTCTAACCCAGGGGTCACTGGGCAGTGATCAGGAGCAGGAACCCTGGCTGATTTCCACACTCTCTAACTGAGGGGTCACTGGGCAGTGATCAGGAGCAGGAACCCTGGCTGATTTCACCTCTCTCTCTAAACCAGGGTTCACTGGGCAGTGATCAGGAGCAGGAATCCTGGCTGATTTCCCCTCTCTCTCTAAACCAGGGATCACTGGATAGTGATCAGGAGCACAAACCCTGGCTGATTTCCCCTCTCTCTAACCCGGGGGTCACTGAATAGTGATCAGGAGCAGGAACCCTGGCTGATTTCCCTCTCTCTCTAAACCAGGGGTCACTGGGCAGTGATCAGGAGCACGAGCTATGGCTGATTTCCCTCTCTCTCTAACCCTGGGGTCACTGGGCAGTGATCAGGAACAGGAGCCCTGGCTGATTTCCCCTCTCTCTAACCCAGGGGTCACTGGGCAGTGATCAGGAGCAGCAACCCTGGCTGATTTCCCCTCTCACTAACCCAGGGATCACTGGATAGTGATCAGGAGCAGGAACCCTGGCTGATTTCCTCTCTCTCTAACCCAGGGGTCACTGGGCAGTGATCAGGAGCAGGAACACTGGCTGATTTCCACACTCTCTAACCGATGGGTCACTGGGCAGTGATCAGGAGCAGGTAGCCTGGCTGATTTCCCCTCTCTCTAACACAGGGGTCACTGGGCAGTGATAAGGAGCAGGAACCCTGGCTGATTTCCTCTCTCCCTAATGCAGGGGTCACTGGACAGTTATCAGGAGCAGGAATCCTGGCCGATTTCCCCTCTCTCTAACCCAGGTGTCACCGGACAGTGATCAGGAGCACGAACCCTGGCTGATTTCCCTCTCTCTCTAACCCAGGGGTCACTGGCCAGTGATCAGAAGCAGGAACCCTGGCTGATTTCCCCTCTCTCTAACCCAGAGGTCACTGGAAAGTGATCAGGGGCAGAAACCCTGGCTCATTTCCCTCTCTCTCTAACCCAGGGATCACTGGGCAGTGATCAGGAGCACCAATCCTGGCAGTGGGATTAGTTTGGTATTGATAAAGGGCTATGGGGAGTGAGCGGGGCAGTGGGATTAGTTTGGATTGATACAGGGCTATGGGGAGATAGTGGGGCAGTGTGATTAGTTTGGGATAGATACAGGGCCATGGGGAGAGAGCGGGGCAGTGAGATTAGTTTGGGATTGATACAGGGCTATGGGGAGAGAGTGGGGCAATGGGATTAATTTGGAGATTGATACAGGGTTATGGGATGAGAGCGGGCAAGTGTGATTAGTTTTGGGATTGATACAGTGCTATGGGGTAAAGCGCGGCAGTGAGATTAGTTTGGGATTGATACAGGGCTATCGGGAAATATTGGGGCAGTGGGATTAGTTTGGGATTGATACAGGGCTAGCGGGAGAGAGCGGGGCAGTGGGATTAGTTTGGGATTGATACAGGGCTATCGGGAGAGTTCGGGGACGTGGGATTAGTTTGGGATTGACACAGGGCTATCGGGAGAAAGCGAGGCATTGGGCAAAGTTTGGGATTGATACAGGGCTATGGGGAGTGAGCAGGGCAGTGGGATTTGTTTGAGATTGACGCAGGGCTATGGGGAGAGAGCGGGGCAGTGTGATTAGTTTGGGATTGATAAAAGGCTATGGGGCGAGAGCGAGGCAGTGGGATTAGTTTGGGGATTGATACAGGGTTATGCGGAGAGAGCAGGGCAGGGGGATTAGTTTTGGGATTGATACAGGGCTATGGGTTGAGAGCGCAGCAGTGTGATTAGTTTGGGATTGATACAGGGCTATGGGGTGAGAGCGGGGCAGCGTGATTAGCTTGGGATTGATACAGGTCTATGCGGAGAGAGCGGGGCATTGGAATTACTTTGGGGATTGATACAGGTCTATGCGGAGAGAGCGGGGCAGTGGGATTAGTTTGGGGATTGATACAGGGCTATGGGGAGCGAGCAGGGCAGTGGGATTAGTTTGGGGATTGATACAGGGCTATGGGGAGAGATCGGGGCAGTCTGATTAGTTTGGGATTGTTACAGGGCTATGGGGAGAGAGCGGGGCTTTGGGATTAGTTTGGTGTTGATACAGGGCTATCGGGAGTGAGCGGGGCAGTGGGATTAGTTTGGGATTGATACAGGGCTATGGGGAGTGAGCAGGGCAGTGTGATTAGCTTGGGATTGATACAGGTCTATGGGGAGAGAGCGGGGCGGTGGGATTAGTTTGGGGATTGATACAGGGCTATGGGGAGAGAGCGGGGCAGTGGGATTAGTTTGGGGTTTGATACAAGTCTATGGGGAGAGAGCGGGGCAGTGGGATTAGGTTGGGGACTGATGCAGGTCTGTGGGGAGAGAGCGGGGCAGTGGGACTAGCTTGGGGATTGATACAGGGCTATCAAGAAAGATCGGGGCAGTGGGATTAGTTTGGGACTGAGGCAGAGGTGTGTCAAGTAGCTGATCCCAGTCCACTTTGGACAGATCCTGCCGTATCATATTAAAATCGGCCTGTTGTTTGCTAAATTTCCCCACTGAACTCATTGTTAATCTGGTTTATCAAAACGTGCCTGGATCTCCTGCTATATTTCAATACTGAACCTCGGTAGATTAAATAAAAGTGTTACCGTGATTTGATTTAAAAGGAGAGGAGGGATCACATGTGGACGAATGTTGGTCTGCAGATATCTGAGTTCACCTTAGAAAAATGATGCAATAAAAGACAATTAAAGTCTGTTCTGGGTATTCTTACTGAGATTGAATGAATTTTAGGCCGTGAGACTCACTGTCTTATACACAGGAGTGAAGGATTACATTAAGCAAAGATAATGGCCTTGAAATCAAGGTCTCCGTAACGGCGACTTAGGCCTTGGTAGAGGCCCCGCAAGTTCCTTGTTTCCGTCTGCGCTGTGTATGCGCTGAATCCCCGGAATTGCAATCTGTCAAGTTTTGCTACATAATCGATAGAGTAAAGCTCTCTTTAAACCAGCCCATCAAAAACTCACAGTGCAGGAACAATACGGGTTAGATATATAGAGAAGCTCCCTCTACACTGTCCCATCAAACACTCCCAAGTCAGGTACCCCACGGGTTAGATACAGAGTAAAGCTCCCTCTACACTGTTCCATCAAACACTCCCAAGGCAGGTAACGCACGGGTTAGATATAGAGTAATGCTCCCTCTACACTGTCCCATCAAACATTCCCAGGGCTATGGGGAGAGAACGTGGCAGTGGGATTAGTTTGGGAATGATGCAGGGCTATGGGCAGAGAGTGGGGCAGTGGGATTAGATTGGAATTCTTGCAGGGCTATAGGGAGAGAGAGGCATTGGGAAAAATTTGGGATTGATGCAGGGCTATGGGGAGAGAGCGGGGCAGTGTGATTAGTTTGGGATTGATACAGGGCTATGGGGAGAGAGCGGGGCAGTGTGATTAGATTGAGATTGATACAGGGCTATCGGGAGAGAGCGGGGCAGTGGGAATAGTTGGGATTGATACAGGGCTATGGGGAGAGAGCGGGGCAGTGGGATTAGTTTGGGGGTTGATACAGGTCTATGGGGAGAGAGCGGGGCAGTGGGATTAGGTTGGGGACTGATGCAGGTCTGTGGGGAGAGAGCGGGGCAGTGGGACTAGCTTGGGGATTGATACAGGGCTATCAAGAAAGATCGGGGCAGTGGGATTAGTTTCAGACTGAGGCAGAGGGGTGTCAAGTAGCTGATCCCAGTCCACTTTGGACAGATCCTGCCGTATCATATTAAAATCGGCCTGTTGTTTGCTAAATTTCCCCACTGAACTCATTGTTAATCTGCTTTATCAAAACGTGCCTGGATCTCCTGCTATATTTCAATACTGAACCTCGGTAGATTAAATAAAAGTGTTACCGTGATTTGATTTAAAAGGAGAGGAGGGATTCACATGTGGACGAATGTTGGTCTGCAGATATCTGAGTTCACCTCAGAAAAATGATGCAATAAAAGACAATTAAAGTCTGTTCTGGGTATTCTTACTGAGATTGAATGAATTTTAGGCCGTGAGACTCACTGTCTTATACACAGGAGTGAAGGATTACATTAAGCAAAGATAATGGCCTTGAAATCAAGGTCTCCGTAACGGCGACTTAGGCCTTGGTAGAGGCCCCGCAAGTTCCTTGTTTCCGTCTGCGCTGTGTATGCGCTGAATCCCCGGAATTGCAATCTGTCAAGTTTTGCTACATAATCGATAGAGTAAAGCTCTCTTTAAACCAGCCCATCAAAAACTCACAGGGCAGGAACAATACGGGTTAGATATATAGAGAAGCTCCCTCTACACTGTCCCATCAAACACTCCCAAGTCAGGTACCCCACGGGTTAGATACAGAGTAAAGCTCCCTCTACACTGTTCCATCAAACACTCCCAAGGCAGGTAACGCACGGGTTAGATATAGAGTAATGCTCCCTCTACACTGTCCCATCAAACACTCCCAGGGCTATGGGGAGAGAACGTGGCAGTGGGATTAGTTTGGGAATGATGCAGGGCTATGGGCAGAGAGTGGGGCAGTGGGATTAGATTGGAATTCTTGCAGGGCTATAGGGAGAGAGAGGCATTGGGAAAAATTTGGGATTGATGCAGGGCTATGGGGAGAGAGCGGGGCAGTGTGATTAGTTTGGGATTGATACAGGGCTATGGGGAGAGAGCGGGGCAGTGGGATTAGATTGAGATTGATACAGGGCTATCGGGAGAGAGCGGGGCAGTGGGAATAGTTTGGGATTGATACAGGGCTATGGGGAGAGAGCGGGGCAGTTTGACTAGTTTGAGATTGATGCAGGACTATGGGGAGAGAGCGGGGCAGTGTAATTAGTTTGGGATTGATACAGGGCTATGGGGAGAGAGCGGGGCAGTGGGATTAGTTTGGGGATTGATATAGGCTATCAGGAGAGATTGGGGCAGTGGGATTAGTTTGAGATTGATACAGGGTAATCGGGAGAGAGCGGGGCTTTGGGATTAGTTTGGGATTGATACAGGGCTATCGGGAGAGTGCAGGACAGTGGGATTAGTTTGGGATTGATACAGGGCTATCGGGAGTGAGCAGGGCAGTGGGGTTAGTTTGGGATTGATGCAGGACTATGGGGAGCCAGCAGGGCAGTGTGATTAGTTTGGGATTGATACAGGGCTATCGGGAGTGAGCGTGGCAGTGGGATTAGTTTGGGATTGATACAGGGCTATCGGAAAAGAGCAGGGCAGTGGGTTTAGTTTGGGATTGATACATTGCTATGGGGAGAGAGCGGGGCAGTGGGATTAGTTTGGGATCGATTCAGGGCTATCGGGAGCGAGTGAGGCATTTGAAATAGTTTGGGATTGATACAGGGCTATGGGGAGAGAGCGAGGCATTGTGATTAGGATGGGGACTGATAAAGGGCTATGGGGAGAGAGCGGGGCAGTGGGATTAGGTTGGGGATTGATACACGGCTTTGGGGAGAGAGCGGGGCAGTGGGATTAGGTTGGGGATTGATACAGGGCTAACAGGAGAGAGCAGGTCAGTGGGATTAGTTTGGGACTGAGGCAGAGGGGTGTCAAGTAGCTGATCCCAGTCCACTTTGGACAGATCCTGCCGTATCATATTAAAATCGGCCTGTTGTTAGCTAAATTTCCCCACTGAACTCATTGTTAATCTGCTTTATCAAAACGTGCCTGGATCTCCTGGTATAATTCAATACTGAACCTCGGTAGATTAAATAAATGTGTTACCGTGATTTGATTTCAATGGAGAGGAGGGATTCACATGGGGACGAATGTTGGTCTGCAGATATCTGGGTTCACCTTAGAAAAATGATGCAATAATAGACAATTAATGTCTGTTCTGGGTATTCTTACTGAGATTTGAATGAATTTTAGGCCGTGAGACTCACTGTCTTATACACAGGAGTGAAGGCTTACATTAAACAAAGATAATGGCCCTGAAATCATGGTCTCCGTAACGAAGCCTTAGGCCTTGGTAGAGGCGCCGCAAGCTCCGTGTTTCCGTCTGCGCTGTGTATGCGCTGAATCCCCAGACTTGCAATCTGTCAAGGTTTGCTACAGAATCGATAGAGTAAAGCTTTCTTTAAACCAGCCCATCAAAAACTCACAGGGCTGGAACAACACGGGATAGATACAGAGTGAAGCTTCCTTTACACTGTCCCATCAAACACTCCCAAGGCAGGTCCCGCACGGGTTAGATACAGAGTAAAGCTCCCTCTACACTGCCCCATCAAACACTCCCAAGTCAGGTACCGCACGGGTTAGATACAGAGTAAAGCTCCCTCTAAACTGTCCCATCAAACACTCCCAGGGCAGGTACCGCACGGGTTAGATATAGAGTAATGCTCCCTCTGCACTGTCCCATCAAACACTCCCAAGGCAGGTACCGCACAGGTTAGATACAGGGTAAAGCTCCCTCTACACTGTCCCATCAAACACTCCCAAGGCTATGGGGAGAGAACGTGGCAGTGGGATTAGTTTGGGAACGATGCAGGGCTATGCGCAGAGAGTGGGGCAGTGGGATTAGTTTGGAATTGATGCAGCGCTATAGGGAGAGAGAGGCATTGGGAAAAGTTTGGGATTGATGCAGGGCTATCGGGAGAGAGCGGGGCAGTGGGCTTAGTTTGGGGATTGATACAGGGCTATGGGGAGAGAGCGGGGCAGTGGGATTAGTTTGAGATTGATACAGGGCTATCGGGAGTGACCGGGGCATTGGGAATAGTTTGGGATTGATACAGGGCTATGGGGAGAGAGCGGGACAGTGTGATTAGTTTGCGATTGAAACAAGGCTATCGGGAGAGAGCGGGGCTTTGGGATTAGTTTGGGAGTCATATAGGGCTATCGGGAGAGAGTGGGGCAGTGGGATTAGTTTGGGATTGATACAGGGCTATGGGGAGTGAGCGGGGCAGTGGGATTAGTTTTGGATTGATACAGGGCTATGGGGAGAGAGCGGGGCACTGTGATTAGTTTGGGATAGATACAGGGCTATGGGGAGACAGCAGGGCAGTGGGATGTGTTTGGAATTGATACAGGGCTATGGGATCAGATCGGAGCAGTGGGATTAGTTTGAGATTTATACAGGGCTATCGCGAGAGAGCGAGTCAATGGGAAAATTGTGGGATTGATACAGGGCTATCGGGAGAGATCGGGGCAGTGTGATTAGTTTGGGGATTGATACAGGGCTTTGGGGTGAGAGCGGGGCAGTGTGATTAGTTTGGGATTGATGCAATACTATGGGGAGAGAGTGGGGCTGTGGGATTAGATTACGATTGATACACGGCTATCGGGAGAGAGCGAATCATTGGGAAAAGTTTGGGATTGATACCGGTGTATTGGGCGGGAGCAGGACAGTAGGATTAGTTTGTGATTGATACAGGGCTATGGGGTGAGAGCGGGGCAGTATGATTAGTTTGGGATTGATACAGGGCTATCGGGAGAGAGCAAGGCATTGGGAATACTTTGAGATTGATACAGGGCTTTCGGAAGAGATCAGGGCAGTGTGATTAGTTTGGGATTGATACAAGGCTATCGGGAGAGAGCAGGGCTTTGGGATTAGTTTGGGAGTCATACAGCGCTATCGGGAGAGAGCGGGACGGTGGGCTTAGTTTGGGATTGATACAGGGCCATCGGGAGAGAGCGGGAAAGTGGGATTAGTTTGGTATTGATACAGGGCTATCGGGAGAGATTGGGGTAGTGTGATTAGTTTGAGTTTCATACAGGGCTATGGGGAGAGTGCGGGGCATTGGGATTAGATCGCGAATGATACAGGTCTATGGGGAGAGAGCGGGACAGTGGGACTAGCTTGGGATTGATACAGAGCTATGGGCAGAGAGCGGGGCAGTGGGATTAGTTTGGAGATTGATACAGGGCTATCGGGAGTGAGCAGGGCAGTGGGATTAGTTTGGGATTGATGCAGGACTATGGGGAGAGAGCGGGGCAGTGTGATTAGTTTGGGATTGATACAGGACTATGGGGAGAGAGCGGGTCAGTGGGATTAGTTTGGGATTGATGCAGGGCTATGGGGTGAGAGCGCGGCAGTGGGAATAGTTTGGGATTGATGCAGGGCTAAGGGGTGAGAGCGGGGCAGTGTGATTAGTTCAGGATTGATGCAGGACTATGGGAAGAGAGCGGGGCAGTGGGATTAGTTTGGGATTGATACAGGACTATGGGGAGAGAGCGTGGCAGTGGGATTATTCTGCGATTGAGACAGGGCTAGGGGAGAGAGCGGGACAGTGGGATTAGTTTGAGATTGATACAGTGCTATGGGGAGAGAGCAGGGCAGTGAGATTAGTTTGGGGATTGCTACACGGCTATGGGGAGAGCGCGGGGCAGTGGGATTAGTTTGGGGATTGATACAGGGCTATCAGGAGAGATCGGGCAGGGTGATTAGTTTGCGATTGGTACAGGGCTATGGGGAGAGAGCGGGCATTGGGATTAGTTTGGGATTGATACAGGGCTATCGGGAGAGAGCAGGACAGTGGGATTAGTTTGGGATTGATACAGGGCTATCGGGAGTGCGTGGGGCAGTGGGATTAGTTTGGGATTGATACAGGGCTATGGGGAGTGAGCGGGGCAGTGGGCTTAGTTTGGGGATTGATACAAGGCTATGGGGAGTGAGCGGGGCAGTGGGATTAGTTTCAGATTGATACAGGGCTATGGGGAGAGAGCAGGGCAATGTGATGAGTTTGGGATTGATACAGGTCTATGGGGAGAGAGCGGGGCAGTGGAATTAGTTTGTGATTTATACAGGGCTATGGGGTGAGAGCGGGGCATTGTGATTTGTTTGGGCTTGATACAGGGCTATGGGGAGAGAGCGGGGCAGTGGGATTAGTTTGGGGATTCATACAGGGCTATGGGGTGAGAACGGGGCTGTGTGATTAGTTTGGGATTGTTACAGGGCTTTGGGAATAGAGCGGGGCAGTGTGATTAGCTTGGGATTGATACAGGGCTATCGGGAGAGATCGGGGCAGTGTGATTAGTTTGAGATTGATACAGGGCTATCGGGAGAGATCGGGGCAGTGTGATTAGTTTGGGATTGATACAGGGCTATGGGGTTTTGTATGTTCCACATGTCCTGTGCTTGAAGTCTCTGACATTGGCCAGACATTGTTTCAGCATTTCATTGTCTTGGTCTGTTTACTATGAACACCTTTACCTGTTTCTGATCTACACAGGATGAAACAGAGCAGAAAAACCTCCATTCAGCAATGCCTCTGCAAAGACATCATACTGTTCCACAATGCAGGAATGTCGCAAACAGTCTTTGATCCCATAAGCTGAGATCAACTTTAAACATTCAAACCTTTCAGGTAAAGAAACTTCTAGATTCCAAGCCACAAATTGAATCGTTTAAAACATAAAGAATGTCACAGAAATGTGATTTATTGCTGTTATTTTACAATTTACAAATATACACACAATTTGTGTCACTGAATTATAAACAAAAAGCAGGCAAAGCTGTGACTTAACAGAAATAACACTTGTACTTCTTCCTGGACAGCAAAATCAGTCAGACTGGCTTGCAAATGTTTACTGATATGTTGACATAAAGATTTATAATTTACCAATTTCGCTTCTAATGTTTTTCTCTCAAACATTCTCCACAATATTAATCCCTGCTCTTGTCACAAGGAGTGTTGAATTATTTGAGGTACTTCGCAATTAAAAGCAGGAAACAAACTTCATTATACTCACAATTTTTAAACTCCTCTTTCAAACATTCAAACCAAATCGAAATGTACGTTACCACTTTAATCAAAGTATTTTCTGTGTCTCTCTCAATAAACAAAGTGTGGTTTCTTCTAAAGTAGCTTCCTGCAATTTTTATACATCATTACATAACTCTTGCTTCAATTAACACTCCACGAAGTGTTTAAGAGGAAATCTTTATTTACGTTATTCCTGCGACTTGTTAGGACTATCGAATGACAGACATTATAAAATGGTTTGTGTTTTTCCCCTTTCGTGGTTCTCTTCCTAAATGTCTTAATGGTTTATTTTTTTAAAGTCATTAAAAAGCAATATGTAACTCCTACAAATCCTCCCCGACCTTTCCCCTCCTCAACACCATGGTTGCATGTTTGTGTAAAGCTGCTCACTTCAGTCAATCACTCAAAATCAAATCGTGAGATATTTCAATTTTAATACATTTTAACCAGTTCAGAGTTCTTTAAAAGCGTTTGGACTTCAAGACCTGGTTGAAATTGTTTAGGTGAGGGGAAGATTGGCTTCTGATTCAGCCTCTTCCAAAATCATGTTCGAAACTTAGGGGGAAAAAGTGTTTTTCACGCTCATTTTTGGTGAAAGGTTCATTAAAAATCTTTAAATTCTTTCAAGTCTCACTGCAGCTTTGACAGAAGAAGTTGCTCCATGTTTCTCCTTCCCCCTTCAATGCTGTCGTTAAACATCCGACAAAATCAGCCAGGGTTCCTGCTCCTGATCACTGCCCAGTGACCCCTGGGTTAGAGAGAGGGGAAATCAGCCAGGGTTCCTGCTCCTGATCACTGCCCAGTGACCCCTCGTTTAGAGAGAATGGGGATATCAGCCAGGGTTCCTGCTCCTGATCACTGTCTAGTGACCCCTGGGTTAGAGAGAGGGGAAATCAGCCAGGGTTCCTGCTCCTGATCACTGCCCATTGAACCCTGGGTTAGAGAGAGGGGAAATCAGCCAGGTTCCTGCTCCTGATGACTGCCCAGTGACCACTGGTTTAGAGAGAGGAGAAATCAGCCAGGTTCCTGCTCCTGATGACTGCCCTGTGACCCCTGGGTTAGAGAGAGAGGGAAATCAGCCAGGGTTCCTGCTCCTGATCAATGCCCAGTGACCCCTGGGATAGAGAGAGAGGTAAATCAGCCAGGGTTCCTGCTCCTGATCACTGTCCAGCGACCCCAGGGTTAGAAAGAGAGGGGATATCAGCCAAGGTTCCTGCTCCTGATCACTGCCCAGTGACCCCTGTGTTAGAGAGAGGAGAAATCAGCCAGGGTTCCTGCTCCTGATCACTGTCCTGTGATCGCTGTGTTAGAGAGAGAGGAAATCAGACAGGGTTCCTGCTCCTGATCATTGTCCAGTGAGCCCTGGGCTAGAGAGAGAGGGGAAATCAGCCAGGGTTCCTGCTTCTGATCACTGTCTAGTGACCCCTGTGTTAGAGAGAGGGGAAATCAGCCAGGGTTCCTGCTCCTGATCACTGTCCTGTGATCCGTGGGTTAGAGAGAGAGGAAATCAGACAGGGTTCCTGCTCCTAATCACTGCCCAGCGACCCTTGGGTTAGAAAGAGAGGGGAAATCAGCCAGGGTTCCTGCTCCTGATCACTGTCCAGTGACCCCTGGGTTAGAGAGAGGGGAAATCAGCCAGGGTTCGTGCTCCTGATCACTGCCCAGTGACGCCTGGGTTAGAGAGAGGGGAAATCAGCCAGGGTTCCTGCTCCTGATCACTGTCCAGTGACCCCTGGGTTAGAGAGAGGGGAAATCAGCCAGGGTTCGTGCTCCTGATCACTGCCCAGTGACCCCTGCGTTAGAGAGCGAGGGGAAATCAGCCAGGGTTCCTGCTCCTGATCACTGCCCAGTGATCACTGGGTTAGAGACAGGGGAAATCAGCCAGTGTTCCTGCTCCTGATCACTGCCCAGTGACCCCTGGGTTAGAGAGAGGGGAAATCAGAGAGGCTTCCTGCTCCTGATCACTGTCCTGTGATCCCTGGGTTAGAGAGAGAGGAAATCAGACAGGGTTCCTGCTCCTGATCACTGTCCAGTGACCCCTGTGTTAGAGAGAGGTGAAATCAGCCAGGGTTCCTGCTCCTGATCACTGTCCAGTGAACCCTGGTTTAGAAAGAGAGGTGAAATCAGCCAGGGTTCCTGCTCCTGATCACAGTCCAGTGACCCCTGGTTAGAGAGAGAGGGGAAATCATCCAGGGTTCATGCTCCTGATCACTGCCCAGTGACCCCTGTGTTAGAGAGGGGGAAATCAGCCTTTAAAGTGGCTCCTTATCAAATGACTTTTGGAAATCCAAATATAATACATCCACTGCTTCCCCTTCATCTACCCTGCTCGTTGCATCCTCAATACACTACAATAAATTTGCTAAACACAATTTCCCTTTCAAAAAACCATGTTGAGCCTGCATAATCATATTATGATTTTGAAAGTGCCCTGTTATCACATCCTAAATAATTGTAAGAGAAAAAGGTAAAAAAAAAAGTGGTAGTTTTGATCAAATGCATTTGATTGGAATTGTGAGGCGTTTGAGTCCCTTAATTAAAAGAGCAACGTTGAGTTATAAGTAATGTTTAGTGTAATTTGAACCAATATAACATGTACAATATAAGCAATGATTCTGAGATATCTGGTCTTAGACGTTTATGAACGTCTCCTTCATAGCTCTTATGTTTGTATTTTCAACACAGGCCTCTTGCCTCATCGAGCGAGCACAAGCATCTTAGTTTGCAGGTGGGTTTTAAGAGCAGAACCCATGGTGAGTGAGGATAATTCTACCTTCTCTTTGCTTTTAGGTTAGTTCTCATGATAGAAGAAATTTGCTCGAGTGAAACTGATCAAAAATAATACGTGATACATCTCTGGATTCATAGCGCATTCTTTCATTTGGTGAAAACGTGTATCTGGAACAGAATATCTGTCACAGGAGCCTTCAACTGCGTCTTACTGGTTAAAAATATTAGGTAAAATAAGAGTTGCTGGTGAAGGAAATGTCTGAGATATTGTGGAAGGCCATAAGGCAGTACATTTCAGATGTTGTTTGTTGCGTTGAGAGGAAAGTGGCTGCAATTGACAATCTTGTTTTTTACACGACACTCTTACAGGCCATGCTTGTGTCCAGTTTCTTTGGCTGGCCTGATATGGTCTGACAAGAGCAGGCCAGAGGCTGGGAATTCTGCGGCGAGTGTCTCACCCCTTGACTCCCCAAAGATTTTCCACCATCTACAAGGCACAAGTCAGGAGTGTGATGGAATACTCTCCACTTGCCTGGATGAGTGCAGCTCCAACAACACTCAAGAAGCTCGACACCATTCAGGATAAAGCAGTCCGCTTGATTGGCACTCCATCCACCACCTTCAACATTCACTCCCTCTACCACCGGCGCACTGTGGCTCCAGTGTGTACCATCTACAAGATGCACTGCAGCAACTCGCCAAAGCTCCTTCAACAGCACCTTCCAAACCCGCGACCTCTAGCACTTAGAAGGACAAGGGCAGCAGACGCATGGGAACATCACCAGCGACAAGTTCCCCTCCAAGCCACACAGCATCCTGACTTGGACCTGTATCGCCGTTCCTTCACTGTCGCTGGGCAAAAATCCTGGAACTCCCTTCCTAACAGCATTGTGAGTGTACTTACACCACATGGGCTGCAGCGGTTCAAGAAGGCGGCTCACCACCATCTTCTCAAGGGCAATTAGGGATGGGCACTAAATGCAGGTCTAGCCAGCGACGCCCACATCCCATCAATGAATAAAAAAAGGTGATTATTAATGTTGCACACGATGATTGATTGGATGGGTTTCGTGTCTGCTGGAAGAGTGATGCAGCATCGTGTATCATTAGAACAATTGTTCCCATCAGAAGAGAAGCTGAATCACCTGGGCATGTTCAGTCTTCGTTTATTTTAATTTTAACAGTTAATAACAGGAAAACTTTTAACATAAGAATCACATCTGTGACGATACATAACACAGTGTATTATGGAGAATATATTACAGGAAGCATCGATTTGCAACTTTGCTTAAAATGTTGTACCAATATCGATGGATGCATAAAACATGTTGTGAGCTGTATTGCTTTCGCCGATAAATATTGTGTGGGAAACACTTCAGCTATTTCACTTATTTAAATAATTTTGCAATTGAATTCAGTGGATATTTTAACCCATTCTTTAACTCCTCTCTGAATTTATCCTGGGTCAACACATAAATACATGTGTTTGTGCAGCAATTGAGAACCTGAAGCATGAATCCCACCGATTCAATGTCATTAACATCATCATACACAATGACGGTAATACGGACAAATAGAAAATAAACAACCATGGTCGTCCATAACAAAATAAAACTGCCCGATATACTGAAGAGCAAAACGATGGATTTCCTGCGGTTCTCCATCTCGGGATCCTTGTGATTCTCTCCATTGCTGAGGCCCCGGAGTCCCCTGCGGACTCGACTGGACACTAAAATGTGTCTAGCGGTGAGAACATTGAGCAACAAAATCAGAACGAATGGGGCACAAGGGATTAAAGTAAGATTAAAGACGTCAAACGCTGCCCACACGGGTGAAGTAAGAAAGGTCGGTTTCCAGACACAACCCCGGGGTACGTTCTCCATTATATATTCAGGGTCAAATACAAAGTACCAGGGAATGTTTATTAAACAGCCCAGCGCACTCACCACACCGATAACGACAGCCGCCATTTTCTCGGTGCAATATTTTGTTTTCAGCTTCGGGCAACAAATGGCCACAAATCGATCGAAGGTGAAAACCACTGTGAACCAGACCGAGGCCGCTGTGGCTGCCCAAATGAGGACTATATTGAGACTGCACACGGGGGTAATGGTCAAGAATGAAACGGGGAAATAAATTTCAACAATGCAGCTTAATATTACATCCGTACAAACAACCAGGAGATCGGCCGTTGCCATGGCCACCAGGTAGCGAGTGATACATTTGGAGAGACCGCACTTTCCTTGGGACAGGATCACAATCGCCACCAAGTTAACTGCAAGAGAAACAAAGATTAGTGAGATTTGTTTCCACTCAGAGTCGCAGTAAAACCATCATTATTAAAGTTGTTTTGAGTGAACTTCCAAGTTATTATTGCACTGATTAATAGGAAATCATTCACGCACTGGTGGTTGCCATCTGCCATCTAATCTGAACTCGCATCGTTATCCAATTTCTCTCATAGCTCCCCTCATGCCCGCTACGAGCTCAACTTGCCTATGAGACCCACCTACTGCTCGCTCGATCCTATTCCAACCAAACTGCTGACCACCCAACTTCACTTCCTGGCCCCCATGTTAGCTGATATTGTTAACAGTTCTCTCTCCCCACATACTGTCCCCTCCCCTTCAAATCCGCCGTCATCAGCACCTGCTCAAAAAACAACCTTGAAGCCTCTGTCCTTGCCAACTACCGCCCAATCTCCAACCTCCCATTCCTTACCCCGTCCTTGATCGTGCTGTCTCCTCCCAAGACGCTGCCCATCTTTCACAGAATTCCATGTTTGAACCCCTGAAATCTGGTGTCACCCGCTGCCCCAGTACATAAACGGCCCTTAACAAAGTCACAAGTGGCATCCTATGCAACTGTGACTGTGGTAAGCTATCCCTCCTCTTCCTTCACGACCTGTCTGCATCCTTTGTCCAGACAATTCTCCTCCAATGCTTCTCCAGCCTCTGCCAGCTGCAGGGGACTGCACTCACTTGGTTCTAATCTTATCGATATAATCGGAGCCTGCAGCAGATTATCTGCCCACTCCCGCACCGTTACCTCTGGACTCCTCCTATTTATCATCTTCATGCTGCCCATCAGCGACATCATCCGATAACACAACGTCTGAATCAAAGGCATGCCGAAGACACCCAGCTCCATCTCAGCACCAGCTCACCCAACACGTCCCTTGCCCATAATTTTCACACTATTTGTCATGAACTATAATTTCCTCCAACTAAATATTGGGAAGACCGAAGCCATTGTATTCGGTCCCCGCTATAACCTTCATTCCCTCGCCACCGGCTCCATCCCTCCCTTGCAACTTTCTGAGGCTGGACCAGCCTTGCCCAAACTTGATGTTTTATTGAACCCGATATGAGCTTCTGACCAAATATCTGCTCCATCACAATGGCTGCCTGCTTCCACCTCTGTAACATCACCGACTCAGCCCCTGCCTCATCTCAACTGCTGGTGACCCCATCAACTCTGCCGCTGTGGCCTCTAGGATTGATTACCCCAACTCTCTTCTCTCCGGCCTACCATCTTCCAACCTTCATAAACTTGAGTCATCCAAATCTATGCTGCCCTTATCCCAACTCGCACCAAGTCCCGTTCACCCAGCACCCCCTGAGCTCGTGACCTTCATTGGCTTCCGGTCTGACAAAGCCTAAATTTTAATATTCTCATTCTTGTTTTCAAATCTCATCTGGACATTTAATGCCATCCCCAAACTTAGCATTACTGTTTGCGGGTCTGTATATAACTCCCACTAACTTTTTCTGTATCTTGGTATTTCTCAGCTCTACCTATACAGATTCCACATCACCAGAGCTAATATCCTTCCTAACAATTGTGTTAATCTCCTCTTTAACTAGCAATGCTGCCCCACATCCTTTTCCTTTTTGCCTGTCATTTCTGAATATTGAATATTGATGATGTTTTCCCTGCCTTGGTCAGCCTGGAACCATGTTTCTGTAATCCCATTCATATCATATCCGTTTACGTCTATTTGCGCAGCAAATTCATCCACCTGGTTACGAACGCTCCTCGCATTAAGACACAAAGCCTTCAGGCTTGTTTTTTAGCGCTCTTAGTCCTTTTAAAATTATCATTTACTGTGGCCATGTTTAATATAAACCCTTGATTTCTCTGATTGCCACTTTTGCTTTTCTCCTTCCTGTCTTTCGCCTTTGGTGCATTCCATGTTTCCCTTTCCTCTGTCTCCCTGCACTGGTTCCCAACCCCCTGCCCTTTTACTTTAAACCCTCCCCAACAGCACTAGCAAATACTCCCCCAAGGACATCGGTCCCGGTCCTGCCCATGTGCAAACCGTCCAGTTTGCCCTGGTCCCACCTCCGCAGAATCCATTCCAAAGTCCCAGGAATTTGAATCTCTCCCCCTTTCACCAGTCCTTTAGCCACGTATTCATCTGAAATATCCTTCTATTTCTACTTTGACTAGCACGTGGCACTGGTAGCAATCTTGAGATTACTACCTTTGAGGTCCTATTTTTAAATTTATCTCCTAACTGCCTGTATTAAACTTTTAGGACCTCATACCAGGTTTTAACCTATATCGTTGGTAACTTTATGCACCATGACAACTGGCTGCTCACCCCCCCCCACCCAGAATGCCCAGCAGCTGCTCCAAGGCATCCTTGACCCTTGCACCAGGGAGGCAACATACCATCCTGGAGTCTCATTTGCGGCCGCAGAAACGCCTATCTATTCCCCTTACAATAGAATCTTGAGATAAGGAGGAATTTCTTCACTCAGAGGGTTGTGAACCTTTGGAAATCTCTGCCGCAGTGGGCTGTGAATGCTGAGACTTTGAGTATATTCAAGGCTGTGATAGATAGATTTTTGGACTCTAGGGAGTCAAGGGATATGGAGGTCGGGCATGAAAGTAGAGTTGAGGTCGAAGATCAGCCATGATTTTTTTGATTGGCGGGGCAGGCAATAGGGGCAATGTGGCCTACACCTGATCTTATTTCTTATGTTCTTCTGTTCCTAAATGCATATAAACAATTAGGAAGTCAAAACAAAATACGAAATTAAATTAGCAACCAATATAGAAATAAATAGTTAAGTATTTGGTAAACACAGGAATAGGAAAATAGGGATATGGCTACCGAGGAATGCACAAGATAACCTCTAAAATAAAGGTAGTGAAATGAGAAATATTGAACAGTTATTTTACTGCAGTTTTTACCAGCGTCACAAACATGGTGCACGTGAAGTTAGCCAAAGAATTCAAAAAGGATACCACGGCTTCTAAGATAGACAGGAGCGAGATTTATAATGAACTAGACATTAATTAACTAGACGATAAAACCCGGGGTCTGCAAAGACAGTTACCACTCATACTCAAAGCTAAGGAAGAGATAGCAGAGGCACTATATATAGATATATTTATTTATTTATTTATTATATGTAAAACAAATTCTGTCATCCAGTTTGCTTAAAATCGGTGAGAGGAAAGGTATTGAAATCTTTGCTCAAACACAAAATAGAAAAAACTCTAAAATCCGAAAACATAATTGTCATAAATCGCAACTTCTACAAGAAGTAACTCAGGAAGTACTACTGAACGGCCAGCTGAGGGCGTCGCCCGAGGAGTATAAATACTAGGGTGTGAGCCCAGCTTGGCCAGAGACAGTCTGGAAACAGGAAGCTAATGGCTACTAACTAGAACTCCATGTTTTGTTACAAGTCGATTAAAGTGCATAGTGAGTCTTTATTACGTCAATAATAAAGACTTGTCGGCATGGATTTCAAAAGGGAAGGACAACTTTGACCAACATTATAGCATTATTTGACAAACTAGCAGAGAGAGTAGGTAAGGGTAAGTTAGTGAATGTAGTATACATAGACGTTCAAAGAGCTTCCACCGCCATAGTAGATTCGTGGCTAAGATCCGAGCATGTAGACTCAGTGGACAAGTAGCTGCATGGATAGCAAACTGGCTGCTAAATAGAAAACTGAGGGTAAAGATTAAAGGTAGTTGCTCAGATTGGCGGAAGGTGGGAAGTGTTGTTCCACAGGGGTCACGTTTGGTTACAATTTATAGTGGAGGTTTGGACTTGGGAATCAGAAGTATAACATCAAAATTTACGGATTACACCAAATTATGGTGTAAAGTTAACACTGAGGAAATCTGTGACAAAATTCAAGAAGATATTAACAGAATGGAATCAAGGAGAGTAAATGATAAATGGTTTTCAATAAATATATATGTGAGGTGGTGAATTTTGTTAGGTTGAATAAGGAGGCCACATGAGCCTTGGAAAATTAGAGTCCAAATGGGGGAGAGAAGAAAACGGATTTAGGGGGACAAATTCACAAATTATTAAAAGTAGCTAAGGAGGTTTAGGAAGCCATAAAACGTGCAGTCAAAGCAACGGAGTTTCTTTCTAGAGGAATGGGTTGCAATGACAGAGGAGGTATGTTAAACTTATATAGAACAGCGGAGAGACCACACTTAGAGTGCAGTGCACAGTCATGATCTGCTTAGTACAAGTATGCAGAAGCACTGGAGAAAGTGCAAAATGGGTTAGAATTTGAAACACGTTTGCATTCAATAAGATCATTGCTGATCTGATTTGGCCTCAACTCCACTTTTCTGCCTGCTCCTCATTACCCTTGACTCCTCCATATTTCAAAAATCCGTCTATCTCCATATTGAATATATTCAATGACACAGCCTCCACAGCTGTCTGAGATAGAGAATGTAAAAGATTCACGACCTGCTAAGAGAGAAGAAATTCCACCTCATCTCCGTTTTAAATCGGCGACCCCTTATTCTGAAACTATGACCGAGATCTGGATTCCACCCACGGGGAAATATCCTCTCCACATCAACCTAGTAAAGCAGCCTCAGAATCGTATATGTTACAATAAGTTTACATTTAATTCTTCTAAACTCCAATGAGTATTGGCACAACCTGCGCAACCTTTCTTCATAAAACAACCCCCAGGGGGAATGAGTCTGACTGGATTGCTCTACAGAGAGCCGGCATGGAGTCGGTGGGCCAATGGCCTCCTTCTGTGCCATTATGACGCTATGACTCTATGACATATTGGCCTAGAAATTCAGTTGGTTGCGCCAGCCGTTAGCACCTTAGGAGGAGTAGATTCCGGGTGCGAGGCGGCTTGCGCCCGGGAGAAGCGTGAACTGCGCCTCGCCCCAACTTCACTAGAGATTTAGCGGCGGCGCAAAGTCTTTGCGTGCGCTCAGCTGCGTGCGCAGATCATGACGTCATTTCCTCGTGCAACGCCCTTTGTGCGCACCCAACCAGAACTTCAGTCGCGCCGCCCCTTTGTGCACCTGGCGCCCCTAACGAATGTGAAGTGGAACGGTGCTCAGCCGATGCGGGGCGCGGGGGCGCAAATTAAAGGGCACTCATCCTGCAGTATAAAACACTGCCATTTTGCAGCACACCTTCTTGCGAAACGGATCTTTGGGGAGAGACCAAGGTAGATAGCTTTCTGCTTTGGCCCAACACTCGGACAGGTACTTCTGGCTTCAGGCCACAGCTTTCAAAAAGTTTTTGCCTTCATTGACATCTCATTGTTTGCCAGCATATTATGGGGGCTGCAATGGGTGTAAACGCTGGCTTTCTCAATTACATCCAAAGGGCTCAGAGAAGCCATGAGAGACTGGCAGCCCTGGCTAGACGGTAGAGGGGGCAACAGGCGTCGGCAAAGGAGGCCTTACCCACCCAGGGTATACAGCCAGCAGTTCTCCTATCTCCAGATGTCTGAGGAGCAGTGTGTTCAGAGGCTGCGATTCAGAAGGGAGGTGGTCACAGAGAACTGCCAGCTGCTTGCCGGTGATCTGCAGCCACAGCTGAGGTGCAGGACGTCTCTGTCGGTGGCAGTGAAGGCGACGGTGGCTCTCAACTTTTATGCCACCGGCCCCTTCCAAGCCGCTACTGGCGACATTGCCAACATCTCCCAATTCGCCGTGCATTGCTGCATCCGCCAGGTGACCAATGCCCTTTTCAAAAGGAGACGTCCGTTCAGCTCCTTCTCCATGGCCCTTGCCAAGCAGCAACAGCATGCAATGGGCTTTGCAGCATTCGCGGGCTTCCCCATGGTGCAGGGCACCATTGACTGTACGCATGTGGCTTTGCGGGTACCTCTGGAGAATGCCGAGGATTACCGCAACCGGAAGGGCTACCATTCGCTGAACGTACAGCTGGTGTGTGACCACAGGCAGCTCATCCTAGCTGTCAATGCCCGCTTTCCAGGCAGCAGCCACGATGCCTTCTTCCTCCGACAGACTTCTGTGGCAGACATGTTCCAGGCCCAGCCTCACCCACGAGGATGGCTTATCAGGGACAAAGGCTATCCTTTGTGTACCTGGCTGATGACCCCGCTCCGTGCGCCCAGCACCCCTGCTGAAGAGCGATATAACGAGAGCCATCAATCGACCAGGAACATCATCGAACAAACAATCGGCGTCCTGAAGCAATAGTTCCGCTGTCTCGATCATTCCGGGGGAGCACTGCAGTATTCGCCTGAGCGAGTCTCCCATTTCATCATCGTTTGCTGCATGCTGCACAACCTGGCTATCCGCAGGACTCAGCCACTGCCACCACACATTGGAGGACCACCTGAGGAGGAGGAGCAGGAGGAGGAGGAGGAGGACCAGCACAGGAGGGAGGCACAAAGTGCAAGGGCCGCCCGTCGCTGGCTTATTGAACGTCGGTTCTAGGCCCCCTCTCAGGGACCGGCTTGTGCCAATGTCAGCAGATGAATGTAGCCACTCCACAAGCCCTCAGCCGAGCAGGGCAACCAGGACTTAACCAAAAAACCATTCACACTGCAATTTAACAACAAAAATTTATTGAAAACCTCTGCCCTTCCCACATTACATGCTCATGTGGAGAAGCCCCCTCCAAAAACACAAAAATACCAGTCTCGGCCTTACAAAAAGAAAGAAAGACACCAGTCTCAGCCTTACACAAATAAAGAAAGACACCAGTCTCGGCCTTACACAAATAAAGATATACACCAGTCTCGGCCTTACACAAATAAAGATAGACATCAGTCTCGGCCTTACACAAATAAAGATAGACACCAGTCTCGGCCTTACACAAAAACAGATAGACACCAGTCTCGGCCTTACACCCAAACAACTGCACAAGTGTCGGCCTTCCAACAAGCACCAGGCATTTGTGCATACCTCTATTTTTTGCCCTGCGAGGGCGATGCCTTGCGCATCCTTGCCTGGCCCCTGCCCGCCCTGCTGCTCCTCCTCAATGGGAGCCCAGTGGCTGCAGCAAGGCTGGGGGAAGGCTGCTGAGGGGCAGGTGGCGAGACGGCAGATGCCCTTGGGGGTCGGCCTGCACCAGCTCTGGCCTTGGAGGGGCCGGCTGCTGACTGCTCCAACTGTGGCTGGGCGGCAGCAGTCTGTCCAGCAGCTCGTGGCAGCTGCAATGGTGGAGTGGCAGTGTCGGCTGCAGGGATGGTGGCAACCTGGCAGATCGCAGGTGCTCGCTGGTCACCTGACACATTGGCACTCGCACGGGCCAGCAGTGCAGCATGCGCAGCAACCAGATGAAGGACAGATTGCTGGGCTGCTGCTGCACGGCGAGTGCCCTGGCGAGGCCTCGCTGATCCAGCGAGGGTGGCAGCAGTTAGTGCCCGTGTGGCCCTGGTCTGTGTCCGCAATACACCAGCCAGTGAATGGACGGCACGACTGAGCACTTGCTAGAAGCCGACTGTGCTGCCGTGAAGCCCTGCAGACTCGTGGCCTGTGCTGCCGCGATGTCCTGCAGACTCCTGGCCTGTGCTGCATTGATGTCCTGCACACTCCTGGCCTGTGCTGCACTGAATTGTTGCAGACTCCTGGCCTGTGCTGACCCGAATTCCTGCACACTCCTTGCCAGTGACTCTATGGAGTCAGGCATGCGTGCCACTGCAGCCATGAGCTCAGTGTGCCTCCACTCAGCCTGGATGGCCATTTCCTCTAGGAGGCGCACCTCCTCTGCGCTGACCGTCGCAGGACTGGAGGCAGCACTCACCCTCTGGAGAGAAGTCCGCCGAGCTTCCCCACCCCTCCCGCATGGCTGCAGGCCGCTGGTCCCCGGAGCTTCACTCTCCTCCGACCCTTCCCCCGGCTCACCTCCAGGGAAGACGTGTCCCCTACATCGGTATGGGCTGGCGCGGCTGAAGGTGGCACTGATGGGCCGGCTTCCTCTTCCTCCTCCTCGTCTTCTGAAGGGCTGACAGTGGCAGCTTGAGGGCCCGCCTCCTCACCTGGCGATTCACCATCTGAAAGCAGGAAGGCACAAGAGTAGCTTTAGAGTGAGGACAGGGCGGCAGCGAGGGAGGCATGAGTGGTGCCATTCACCACATTGGTCGGACAGTGGCAAAGGATGCTGATCTGATGCGCAAGTGGAATGAGAGAGGTCCAAAAGGTCATGCCCTTACCATTGGTGCCCAGAACAGGGTTGGCATCTCCAGTGGCGACGAGGCCAATCAGCCGGCCTCCCATAATGCGCTCCACACGCTGGTCGAGGTCGGAGAGCTCTTTGATGACAGGATGGCCTCCCCCGGTCTCAGTTTGGTTGCGCCGGTTGTGCGCAACCTTGGCCTGCAAGAGAAAGGATGGCCTCTAAGTACAGTGTGTAGGCCTGATCTTGTCTGCACTGCCTCCCATGGTCGAATAGCTTGTACAGTGTGTAGCCCTGATCTTGTCTGCACTGCCTCCCATGGTCGAATAGCTTGGACAGTGTGTAGCCCTGATGTTGTCTGCACTGCCTCCCATGGTCGAATAGCTTGTACAGTGTGTAGCCCTGATCTTGTCTGCACTGTCTCCCATGGTCGAATTGCTTGGACAGTGTGTAGGCCTGATCTTGTCTGCACTGCCTCCCATGGTCGAATAGCTTGTACAGCGTGTAGCCCTGATCTTGTCTGCACTGCCTCCCATGGTCGAATAGCTTGTACAGTGTGTAGCCCTGATCTTGTCTGCACTGTCTCCCATGGTCGAATTGCTTGGACAGTGTGTAGCCCTGATCTTGTCCGCACTGGCTCCCATGGTCGAATTGCTTGGACAGTGTGTAGGCCTGATCTTGTCTGCACTGCCTCCCATGGTCGAATAGCTTGGACAGTGTGTAGCCCTGATCTTGTCTGCACTGCCTCCCATGGTCGAATAGCTTGGACAGTTTGTAAAGTGCTGAATGTGCAAGTGATTTTCATGCCAGTCCCATAGCTGCTGGGTAAGGGCTGGCCATTAGGGCTTTCAGGTCCCTTTGCCCATAATGTGAGGTGCACATGCAAGGATGAGGAGGACACTGGAAAGGGTACTCACCCTGACAACCCGAGTGAGGTCATTGAACTTCTTCTGGCATTGCACAGCAGTCCTGGCAACCAAGCTGTGGGAAGAGACCCTGTTGGACACCTCCCTCCAGGCTTTCCGGTAGGCGCTGGGCAGTGGCCTCTTGCCACCTTCTGGGTACAAAACATGGCGCCTGCGCTCCACTCCGCCAACCAGCACCCTCAGGTCACCGTCGCTGAAGCGCTGCGCTCTCTCCCTGGCCTTCTCCATAGTCCTGGGCGTTGTACAGGTGAAGCTGAAGAGGTCAGGCCTAGGTTGAGGGCTGCAGTGTGCAGGGCGTGGCAGGTAAACAAATCGACCCTCCCCCTTTAAGAGCTGACCGGCGCCAGAGTGTCTGCCGTCAATCAAAAACTCGCCGCACCGGTGCTGCGCCCGGCCTCGGGGGTATCGCTCAGCACCGCTGGCTTAGCACCTAAAGATAGTCGTGCATCGCCTGTTTTAGCGCAGCAGCAACCTCTTGGGGCGTTGCGACTGAATATCGGCGAAGGGGGCGCGTCTTTGCGCCGGGCGCAAACTTTCGCGGCCGCCCGACTTTACTGCCCCAAAAGTGGCTGTACTGAATTTCTAGGCCATAGAGGCTGCGGCGCTTAGCGTAGATGCACTTAAGTAGCAACTAGTTAAGTGCAGGAGGCAAACATGAATCGAAGGATATGTTGGTGGAGTGAGATGAAGAAAGGTGGGAGATGTCTCTCGTGGAACATAAACTCTGGCATAGATCAGTAGTGCAGAATGGCTGGTTTCTGTGATGTAAAATTGTTCATCATTCTATTCTATGTAATGGGAATCATGCGGGGTGAAGGTACAATGGAAACCGTGCAGGGCGAAAATGCAGAGGGGTTTGGGCAGGGGGAAGGTGCAGTGCGGTTTGAGCAGGGGGAAGGTGCAGTAGGGTTTGGGCAGGGGGAAGGTGCAGTGGGGTTTGGGCAGGGGGAAGGTGCAGTGAGGTTTGAGCAGGGGGAGGGTGCAGTGGGGTTTGTGCAGGGGGAAGGTGCAGTGGGGTTTGTGCAGGGAGAAGGTGTAGTGGGGTTTGGGCAGAGGGAAGGTGCAGTGGGGTTTGGGCAGGGTGAAGGTGGATTGGGGTTTGGGCAGGGTGAAGGTGCATTGGGGTTTGGGCAGGGAGAAGGTGCAGTGGGGTTTGGGCAGGGGGAAGGTGCATTGGGGTTTGGGCAGGGTGAAGGAGCAATGGTGTTTGGGCAGGCTGAAGGTGCAGTGGGGTTTGGGCAGGGGGAAGGTGCTGTGGGGTTTGGGCAGGGGGAAGGTGCAGTGGGGTTTGAGCAGGGGGAAGGTGCAGAGGGGTTTGGGCAGGGGGAAGGTGCAGTGGGATTTGAGCAGAGGGAAGGTGCAGTGGGGTTTGAGCAGGGGGAAGGTGCAGTGGGGTTTGGGCTAAGGGGAAGATGCATTGGGTTTTCCGCAGAGGCAAGGTGAAGTGGGGTTTGGGCAGGGGGAAGGTGCAGTGGGGATTGAGCAGGGTGAAGGTGCAGTGGGGTTTGAGCAGGGGGAAGGTGCAGTGGGGTTTGGGCAGGGGGAAGGCGCAGTGGGTTTTGGGCAAGGGGAAGGTGCAGTGGGGTTTGGGCAGTGGAAGGTGAAGTGGAGTTTGGGCAGGGGGAAGGTGCAGTGGGGTTTGAGCACGGGGAAGGTGCAGTGGGGTTTGAGCAGGGTGAAGGTGCAGTGGGTATTGGGCACAGGGATGGTGCAGTGGGGTTTGGGCAGAGGGAAGGTGCAGTGGGGTTTGGGCAGGGGGAAGGTGCAGTGGGGCTTTGGCAGGGGGAAGGTGCAGTGGGGTTTTAGCAGAGGGAAGGTGCAGCGGGGTTTGAGCATGGCAAAGGTGCAGTGGGGTTTGAGCAGGGGGAATGTGCAGTGGGGTTTGGGCAGGGAGAAGGTGCAGTGGTGTTTGGGCAGGGGGAAGGTGCAGTATGGTTTGGGCAGGGGGAAGGTGCAGTGGGGTTTGGGCAGGGGGAAGGTGCAGTGGGGTTTGGGCAGGGGGAAGGTGCAGTGGGATTTGGGCAGGGTGAAGGTGTAGTGGGGTTTCGGCAGGGTGAAGGTGCATTGGGGTTTGGGCAGGGTGAAGTTGCATTGGGGTTTGGGCAGGGTGAAGGTGCATTGGGGTTTTGGCAGGGTGAAGGTGCAGTGGGGTTTGGGCAGCGTGAAGGTGCATTGGGGTTTGGGAAGGGGGAAGGAGCAGTGGGGTTTGCGCAGGGGGAAGGTGCAGTGGGGTTTGGGCACGGGGAAGGTGCAGTGGTGTTTGGGCAGGGGGAAGGTGCAATGTGTTTTGGGCAGGGGGAAGGTGCAGTGGGGTTTGGGCAGGGGGAAGGTGCAGTGGGGTTTGAGCAGGGGGAAGGTGCAGTGGGGATTGGGCAAGGGGGAAGGTGCAGTGGGGTTTGGGCAGGGGGAAGGTGCAGTGGTGTTTGGGCAGGGGGAAGGTGCAGTGGGGTTTGAGCAGGGGGAAGGTGCAGTGGGGTTTGGGCAGGGGGAAGGTGCAGTGGGGTTTGTGCAGGGGGAAGGTGCAGTGGGGTATGGGCAGGGGGAAGGTGCAGTGGGGTTTGGGCAGGGGGAAGGTGCAGTGGGGTTTGGGCAGGGGGAAGGTGCAGTGGGGTATGGGCAGGGTGAAGGTGCAGTGGGGTTTGAGCAGGGGGAAGGTGCAGTGGGGTTTGGGCAGGGGGAAGGTGCAGTGGGGTTTGTGCAGGGGGAAGGTGCAGTGGGGTTTGAGCAGGGGGAAGGTGCAGTGGGGTTTGGGGAGGGGGAAGGTGTAGTGGGGTTTGGGCAGGGGGAAGGTGCAGCGGGGTTTGGGCAGGGGGAAGGTGCAGCAGGGTTTGGGCAGGGGGAAGGTGCAGTAGGGTTTGGGCAGGGGGAAGGTGCAGTGGGGTTTGGGCAGGGGGAAGGTGCAGTGGGGTTTGGGCAGGGGGAAGGTGCAGTGGGGTTTGGGCAGGGGGGAGGTGCAGTTGGGTTTGGGCAGGGTGAAGGTGCAGTGGGGTTTGGGCAGGGGAAAGGTGCAGGGGGGTTTGGGCAGGGTGAAGGTGCAGTGGGGTTTGGGCACGGGGGAAGGTGCAGCAGGGTTTGGGCAGGGGGAAGGTGCAGTGGGGTTTGAGCAGATGGAAGGTACAGTGGGGTTTGAGCAGGGGGAAGGTGCAGTGGTTTTTGGGCTGGTGGAAGGTGTAGTGGGATTTGGGCAGAGAGCAGTTGCAGTTGGGTGTGAGCAGCGGCAAGGTGCAGTGGTGTTTGGGCAGGGTGAAATTTCAATGGGGGCTCGGCCTGGTGATGGTTCAATGGGTACTGCGCCTGGCGAAGGAGAAATGGTGGGGATTGGAGCGGTTTAAACTGCAATGGGGACTTGGCAGGATGATAGAGAAGTGAAAAATAAGTAATGTGTTGTTGTAATTGCTGAAGCATTGCGATTTAGTTAGAGGTGGACCCATCCGTGATAGGAAGCCGCCAGAGCTCATGAATAGCGCCCTCTGGAGGGAAGCCAGGAGCAGATATTGGGCAGAAAGCGCAAGCACCGGATACGAGGATAGGTATATTTTCATACATAGATGCGGAGAAAGCTTCTACATTTACATGTTGGCAGCATCTGAAGATGGTTTGGGTGTAGGCTCCCCACTGCTGTCTGTCTGATATCAATTACGTTGCTGCTGTTGGCCACAGAGACTTTGCTTAGCAATGTTACAAACTGTGGATAAAACACTCGCTAATTCAAAGCAGAATTCCCTCCCTCCCCCCAGGCCTCGCCACTAGACCGAATGAAGAGATGAGTTTCATTTAATATGGATTAATTTGAAATATGAAAGTCAATATTATGATAATGAACAACAGATACATGGACAGAACTGTCATTGGATCTGCAATTTCGAGAAATTCATTCACATGGATTAAATATATATATAACCCATAAATTATACAATAATTATCCAAACACAAAAAACTGAAACAATCGAAGATTTGTCCTCTAAAACATCGACACAATTATCTACGAATTAAATACTAAAAAATCCAAAGAATTATCTAAACGATTATCAACGGAATTATCAAAATAATTATTTATTGAATTATTCAACGAATTTCAACAGAATTCCGAACTCAGTTATGCACTCAATTATCTAGTTAAAGAACTTGTGAAATATCCAAAGAATTATCCGCTCTATTATCAATCAAATTTAATACTGAAATATCCAGATAATTATCCTCTCAATTAACAATCAAATTAAACACTGAAATATCCAAAGAATTATCCTCTCAATTATCTGTAGAATTAGTAACTGAAAGATACGAAGAATTATCTTCACAATTATCTATAGAATTAAACACTGAAAAATACAAAGATTTATCCTCACAATTATATATCGTATTAAACACTGAAAAGAAGGAAGAGTTATCCTCTCAGTTATCCTTCGAATTAAACACTGAAATATCTGCACAATTATCCTCTCAATTAACCATCGAATTAAACTCTGAAATATACAAAGATTATCTTATCAATTATCCATCAAGTTAAACACTGAATTATTGTAATAATTATCCTCACAATTATCAACAGAATAAAACACAGAAATATACAAAGATGTATCCTCACAATTATCTATCGAATTAGACACTGAATATAAAAATAATAATCCTCTCAATTATCTATATAATTTATTATTGAAATATCCAAAGAATTAACCGCACTATTATCAATCAAATTAAACATTATAATATCCATCGAATTATTCTCTCAATTATATATAGAATTAAACACTGATATATACAATGAATTATCCACTCAATTATCTATAGAATTGAACATTGAAATATCCAAATATTTATACTCTCAATTATCCATCGAATTAAATACTGAAATATCCAAAGAAAGTTCCTCACAATTTTTTACAGAATTAAACACTGTTTTATTCAAAGAAATATCCTCACAGTTATCCACATAATGAAATACTGAAATATAGAGTCATAGTCATAGAGTTATACAGCACGGATAGAGGCCCTTCGGCCCATCGTGTCCACGCCGGCCATCAAGCCCTGTCTAATCTAATCCCATATTCCAGCATTTGGTCCGTAGCCTTGTATGCTATGGTATTTCAAGTGTTCATCCAAATGCTTCTTAAATGTTGTGAGGGTTTCTGCCTCCACAACCCTTTCAGGCAGTGAGTTCCAGACTCCAACCACCCTCTGGGTGAAAAAGTTCTTTCTCAAATCCCCTCTAAACCTCCCGCCCTTTACCTTGAATCTATGCCCCCTAGTTATTGACCCCTCTACTAAGGGAAAAAGCTCCTCAGCATCCATCCTATCTATGCCCCTCATAATTTTGTACACCTCAATCATGTCCCCCCTCAGCCTCCTCTGCTCCAAGGAAAACAAACCCAATCTGCCCAGTCTCTCTTCATAGCTGCAGTGCTCCAGCCCTGGTAACATCCTGGTGAACCTGCTCTGCACCCTCTCTAACGCGATCACATCCTTCCTGTAGTGTGGCGACCAGAACTGCACACAGTATTACAGCTGTGGCCTAACCAGTGTTTTATACAGCTCCATCATAACCTCCTTGCTCTTATATTCAATGCCTCGGCTAATGAAGGCAAGTATCCCATATGCCTTTTTTACCACATTTTCCACCTGTTCCGCCGCCTTCAGGGATCTGATCACTTGCATACCCAGATCCCTCTGACCCTCCGTCTTGCCTAGGGTCTTTCCATTCATTGTGTATTCCCTTGCCTTGTTAGTCCCCCCAAAGTGCATCACCTCGCACTTTTCCGGGTTGAATTCCATTTGCCACTGTTCCGCCCATCTGACCAACCCATCTATATCGTCCTGCAGACTGAGGCTACCCTCCTCGCTATTTACCACCCTACCAATTTTTGTATCATCCGCGAACTTACTGATCATACCTTTTACATTCATATCCAAGTCATTAATGTAGACCACAAACAGCAAGGGACCCAGCACCGATCCCTGTGGTACCCCACTGGCCACAGGCTTCCAGTCACAAAAACAACCTTCGACCATCACCCTCTGCCTTCTGCCACTAAGCCAGTTTTGTGTCCAATGTGCCAAGGCATCCTGGATTCCATGGGCTCTTACCTTCTTGACCAGTCTCCTGTGCGGGACTTTATCAAAGGCCTTACTGAAATCCATGTATACCACATCCACTGCGTTACCCTCATCCACACACCTAGTCACCCCCTCAAAAAATTCAATCAAATTAGTCAGACATGATCTTCCCTTGACAAAGCCATGTTGACTATCCCTGATTAATCCTTGCCTCTCCAAGTGGAGACAAATTTTGTCCCTCAGAATTTTTTCCAATAATTTTCCTACCACTGATGTTAGGCTGACTGGCCTGTAGTTCCCCGGTTTTTCCCTACTACCCTTCTTGAATAATGGTACTACATTAGCTGTTCTCCAGTCCTCTGGCACATCCCCTGTGGCTAGCGAGGTCCTGAATATATGTATTAGAGACCCCGCAATCTCTTCCTTTGCCTCACACAGCAGCCTGGGATACATTTCATCCAGGCCTGGGGATTTATCCATTTTTAGGCCAGCTAAAACCGCCAATACCTCCTCCCTCTCGATGTTAATATGTTCAAGCATATCACTGTCCCCCCGCCCTATTTCTATGTCTACATCGTCCTTCTCCATAGTGAAAACAGATGCAAAAAGTTAATTTAGAACCCCTCCTACATCTTCCGGCTCCACACACAGATTGCCACTTTTGTCCCTAATGGGCCCTATTTTTTCCCTAGTTATCCTCTTACCCTTAATATACTTATAAATCATCTTAGGATTTTCCTTTATTTTGCTCGCCAGTGTTATTTCATGGCCCCTCCTTGATCTTCTAATTTCTTTTTTAAGTATCCCCCTGCACTTTTTATACTCCTCTAGGGCTTCCTCCGTCTTTAGACTTTTGTATCTGCCAAAAGCCCTCCTTTTTTCCCTAATCCATTCTCGTATATCCTCTGACATCCAAGGTTCCCTGTGGTTTTTGGAACCACCCTTGACCTTTACGGGAACATGTTGCCATTGTACGATCTCAATCTCCCTTCTGAAAGCCTCCCATTGCTCCGATGCGGATTTTCCTACAAGTAGCTGATCCCAGTCCATTTTGGCCAGATCCTGCCTTATCCTATTAAAATCGGCCTTCCCCCCAATTTAGAACCTTTCTTTCCGGCCCATCCCTGTCCTTTTCCATGACCACCTTAAATCTTACCATATTATGGCCACTGTCACCAGAGTGCTCACCTACTAGCACTTTTTCCACTTGGCCGGTCACATTCCCTAGAATTAGGTCCAGTACCGCCCCCTCTCTTGTAGGACTTTCTACATGCTGGCTCAAAAAGCTCTCCTGGATGCACTTTAAGAATTCTGCACCCTCTGAGCCTTTCACATATCCAATTAATTATCCTCTCAATTATCCATCGAAGTAAACACTGAAATAAAGAAAGAATTATCCTCACAATTTTCTGTAGAATTATACACTGAAATATGCAAAGGTTTTTCCTCTCCATTATCCATCGAATTAAACACTGAAATACACAAATAATTATCCACTCAATTATCTAAACAATTAAACACTGAAATATACAAACATAGAGAAACATAGAAGTTAGGTGAAGGATTAGGCCATTCGGCCCCTCGAACATGGTCCGCCACTCAATGCGATCATGGCTGATCATACAAATTCAGTACCCGGTCCCTGCTTTCTCCCCATACCCCTTGATCCCTTTAGAATTAAAAAATATATCCAACTCCTTCTTGAATATATTTAATGAATTGGCCTCTATTGCCTTCTGTGGTAGAGAATTCCGCAGGTTCACCACTCTCTGGGTGAAGAAATTCCTCCTCATTTCTGTTCTAAATGGCCTACCCCTTATCCTTAGACTGTGACCCCTGGTTCTGGACTGCCTGACCATCGGGAACATCCTTCCTGCATCTAGTCTGTCCAATCCTGTCAGAATTGTATAAATTTCCATGAGATCCCCTTTCATTCTTCTAAACTCCAGTGAGTACAAGCCCAATCGACCCAATCTCTCCTCATACATCATTCCTGCCATCCCAGGTATCAGCCTGGTGAGTCTTCGCTGAACTCCTTCCATGGCAAGAACATCCTTCCTCAGATAAGGCGACTAAAACTGCACACAATACTCAACATGTGGTCTCATCAAGGCCCTGTACAACTGCAGCAAGACATCCTTATTCCTGTACTCAAACCCTCTCGCTACGAAGGCCAACATACCATTTGCCTTCTTAACCGCCTGCTGCACCTGCATGCTTACCTTCAGGTAAGGATGCAGGTGCAGCAGGCGGTTAAGAAGGACTATTATCTCAATAGTCGAAAGGATTATATCTCATTTTTCTATAGAATTAAAACCTGAAATATAAAAAGAATTATCCTCTCAATTATCCATCGAATAAAACACTGACATATCCAAAGAATTATCCTCTCAATTATCCATCAAGTTAAACACTGAAATATACAAAGAATTATCCTCTCAATTATCCATCGAATTAAACTTTGAAATATACAATGAATTATCCTCTTAATTATCTATCGAATTAAACTTTGAAATATACAAATAATAATCCTCTCAATTATCCTTCGTATTAAACATTGAAATTTCTTTTAAAAATATCCACACAACTATCGATATAATGGATCAATGAAATATCCAAAGAATTATTATTACAATATCTATAAATGTAGACATTGAAATATCGAAATAATTACCAACACAATTTTCCATCTAATTAAATACTGAATATCCAAATAATTATCCACTCAATTATCTATATAATTAAACACAAATATCTACAGAAATAAACACTGAAATGTACAAGGAATTATACTCTCAATTATGCACCGAATTAAACACTGAAGTATCCAAAGGATTATCTATGCAATTAACTATATAATTAAACACTGAAATATCCAAAGAATTATCCTCTCAATTTTTTATCGAAATGAACAGTGAAATATCCAAAGAATAATCCACGCAATTATTCATCGAATTTAATGCTGAAATCTACAAAGAAATATCCTCTCAATTATCTATAGAATTAAATACTGAAATATCTGAGGAATTATCCTCTCAATTATCTGTAGAAATAAACACTGAAATATCTGAGCAACTATCCTCTCAATTACCTATAGAATTAAACACTGAAATATCTGAAGAATTATCCTCACAATTATCGACAGAATTATGCACTGAAATATCTGAAGAATTATCCTCACAATTATCTACAGAATTATGCACTGAAATATCTGAAGCATTATCCTCTCAATTATCTATAGAATTAAACACTGAAATATCTGAAGAATTATCCTTTCAATTATATATAGAATTAATCACTGAAATATCTGAGGAATTATCCTCTCAATTATCTATAGAATTAAACACTGAAATATCTAAAGAATTACCAACACAAGTTTCCATCGAATTAGCACTGAATATCCAAATAATTATCCACTCAATTATCTATATAATTAAACATAATTCTCTGCAGAAATAAACACTGAAATGTACAATGAATTATACTCTCGATTCTGCATCGAATTAAACAGTGAAATATCCAAAGAATAATCCTCACAATATCTATATAATTAAACACTGAAATATACAAAGAATAATCCAAACAATTATACATCGAATTTAACACTGAAATCTACAAAGAATTATCCGCTCAATTATCCATCGAATTAAACTGAAATCTACAAAGAATTATCTTCACAATTGTCCGCAGATTAAATACTCAAATGTCCAAAGAATTATCCATACAATTATCTAAAGAATTAAACACTGTACTATGCAATGAATTATTATCTCAACTATCTATGGAATTAAACACTGAAATATCCATAGAATTATCCACTCAATTATCTATAGAATTAAACACTGAAACATGCAACGAATTATACTTTCAATTGTCCATCGAATTATTCACTGAAATATCTAAAGAATTATCCTTTCAATTGTCCATCGAATTAAACACTGAAATATCCAAAGAATTATCCTTTCAATTGTCCATCGAATTAAACACTGAAATATCCAAAGAATTATCCACACAATTATCTATAGAATTAAACACTGAAATATGCAAATAATTATCATCTCTATTATCCATTGAATTGAACACTGAAATATCCAAAGAATTATCCACACAATTATCAATCCAATTAAACACTGAAATATACAAAGAATTGTCCTCTCAAATATCCATCGAATTAAACACTGAAATATACAAAGAATAATCCACACAATTATACATTGAATTAAACACTAGAATCTACAAAGTATTCATCTCTCAATTACGTACAGAATTAAACACTGAATTAGCCAAAGAATTATCCTCACAATTATCTACCGAATCAAACACTGACTTACTCAAATTATTTTGTTCTGCATTATCCACTGATCTATCCAAATATAACTTCTTTCTGGGCTCCTATTCACTTACAGGATATTATTAAAATATTATCTTCAACAGACACATGGTTCGGTTCCCCTGCACTTCTTGCTGCAATGATCCTACTATAATGTAACCATTGAATGATTGGTATTTCTACAAACCTCTGACATTCAGCACTCCCTGAATGACATTTTAGTTTTGTTATAGTTTTAGGTACCAGAGAGATACTAGAACACACAACTTCCTGAAATAAATGCCGGAGCGCTGGCAACAAAGCCAAACCAACAAAAATATATATTGAAACGAAGCTTACTGGGAGAACCTGTAACTTCAGGGAGAGCCATTCCAATAAGCATTGAGCTTAATGTTAAAGGATTGAGTTATGCTCAATAATATGATGCACCACTTTCTAACTGGAGAGATATAGGAGTCCACCCAGAGCCGATTCTCATCTGTAATTAATGCGGTAACTTAGGTTTCCTAATGATACACAAGAACGTGACAATACATAATATCAAACAGCTCCACTTTCAAATGCATTTCGTTTATAGTTAGAAAAAAGATTTACAACAGAGCGCAACAACAGGAATGTAGGACAAAATTTGACTGAGCTGAATCATGAGATCAACGGAAGTGGTCAAGATGCAGACATGATTGAATCTTGCTTCCAAACATAAGTAAATTAGACATCGAAATTCCATTAACATTTACAACTTTGTCGTTTGGCCAACATTGCTGATGTGCTCACTGTGCACAGTTCAAAATAAATATCGCTGTAATAGAAAGTAAGTGATTAGTAGGACGTTCGTTGCAATACCGTAACACCCAGGAAACTCATTCAATTACATTGTTAATTATTTCAATGTGAATTTTGGAGAATGCGTCAAACCCGACATTAATCAGCTCTATGTAATTATTGCCATTTTACACACTTCACGTCCGGCGACACCATTTCACATTTGATGGAGTCCTTTGATCCGGAGCCCAGATTGCAAGACAATCAGTTCAGAAAAAGCACAATGATGTCACTAGAAACTAGAGCGTGAAAGAAGACACTGCATTAATTAAACAGGAACATTGAGGTTAAACTGACACTGCAGCTTACATAACTGCAAGAGAGGAACTCAGAAAAGCAGCTGCTTTGTCAGACACGCAGCACCAGAAGCCATGTACTTAACAGAGTTTATACGATTCGTATATTTTAATAACCTCTTACCAGGAACGCCAACAGCTGCGAGAATCGGGAAGTAAATGGCTCTTATCTGTTGAAGTATCGGGACTTCCATTTAATGTGAGAAGCGACTATTCCTGTTGTGATGGATACACCAGCCCCGGTGAAAACTGTGAAGTGATATATTGAAAGCAGCCCTCATTTATACAGCAGGGATATCTCCAGCGTACAGTTCTGTCCCCGGGCCACTGATATTAGTTACAGTCATTTGAACATACAGTTTGCATCAGCCACTTTACTCCAGGTTAATACTGGATTGGGAATAAACCTTTCAATGTGACACGTCACACTTTGGAACTGGATAACAAAGACTTTGAAAGTTAGAAAACAATAGGTAAATGTTACAGGAGTTAGGGCACGGCAGGGCGGTGGAGAACTGTGTGGGCTTCGCGGGGATCGGTGTTGGGAAAAGTATTGTTGCTAATTTCCCTCTTTAAGAAAGTCTAGGAAACTCAATGTCAATTGATCAAATTTTACATATTGTCAAATCAGAGAGGGTGCTCTAGCTGAAGAACACAGCTCAGAAACAACACGACATTTTAGGCAAAATATTCAAGTGAGAACAATAATGGTCGGTGTAATTTAATGCGGGCCCATGTAAAATACTACACACAATTAGAGGAATTAGAATTCTATGCATTAAATGAAAAGTGCTCTTGGAGCTGAGGATAAGGTATAAAGAGCCCTGGGAATTTAAGTAGATTGGACAGTGAACAATCCAACAAAGGCAATGCAGCAATCAAAAATATCAATAAAATACTCATCTACAAACCCAAACAACAGAGTACAAGTCAGGGAAATCACCGTGCAACTGTGTGCGGCTCGGCTCCATCCAATGTTTAAGAAATCTGTTCACCTTTATTCACCGAAATACAGGGGAGACATTAAGTGCGGGGCACAGAGCAGGGAACGGCCAGGGGTCTGATCCCCAAAGCCAAAGCTCTGGTTTATGAGGAAAGAGTGGAGGAAATTTGACTTTTTAATCTCGAAAACAATCGACTGGGCTGATTTATTCTTTATTTGTTCATGGGATAAGGGCGTCGCTGGAAAGGCCAGCATTTATTTCCCATCCCTAGCCACCATTCAAGGCTGAATGTGGCAGGACTGCAGAGCTTTGATCTGATCCATTGTTTATGGGATCGGTTAGCTCTGTCAATTACACGATGCTTCCGCTGTTTCTGATGTATGGAGTCCAGACTTGTAGCTTCTCCAGATTGGCAGCTCATTATATCTAGGCCTGGTGAAGTTCATGGCATGTTCTTCCACGCTTCTCATTGAACAAGAGGTAGTCCGCTGGCTTGATAGTGCTAGTAGAGTGAGGGATATGCCGGCCATCCCATGAGGTTACAAGTTGTACAGATTACAGTTCTGCTGCTGCTGATGGCCCACAGCCCCTAATGGATACCCAGTTATAATGGCTAGATTTGTTCTGAATCTACCCCATTTACCACGATGGTAGTGCCACACAACACGGAAAAGTGTGCCCTCAATGTGAAAACTGGATGTGGTCTCCACAAGGACTGTGTGGCGGTCAATTCTCCACAGTACTGTCATGGACAGATGCATCTGCGACAGGTGGATTGGCGTCGATGAGGTCAAGTTGTTTTCTTTTCTCCTCGTGTTCGTTGTATCATCACATGCGGCAAGCCTTTCCTGACTTTTATATCCTTCAGGACTCTGATAGCTTGGTCAGTACTGGTGCTGGCGAGTCACTCTTGGTGATGGACATTGAAGTCCCCCACCCAGAGTATATTTTGTACCGCTGCAACCTCAGTCCTTCTTCGAAGTTGTGTTAAACATGAAGGAATACAAATTCATCAGCTGAGGGAGGGCGATAGGTGACAATCAGCAGGAGGTTTCCTTGCCCATCTTTGACCTGTAGCCATGTGACTTCATGGGGTCCGGTGTCAATTTTGATGACTTAGAGTTGCATTCCCTCCTGACTATGCAGCAACCACTGGTGTGTCGGTTCTGCCGGTAAGACAGTACATATCCAGGGATGGTGATGGAGGATTCTGGGACGTTTGCTGAATGCTATGATGCTGAGAGTATGACTATGTCAGGCTATTGTTGACTAGTCTGTGGGACAAGTCTACCAATTTTGGGCAGATTCCCCAGGTTTTAGTGAGCAGCCATTTTCAAGGTCGACTGGGCTGGGTGTAACTTTGTCGTGTCCGAATCCAATGCCTTGTTCGATGCAGAGTTGTCCATTCAGTTTTATTCTTCTTAAAGTATGTCGTAGCAGTTTGGAACAACTGTGTGGCTTGCTCATCCAATTCTGAGGGGAGCTAAGATTCGACAACATTGCACGTGAGATATGGGCTCGTGAGGTTGGGGGTAATATAATAGCATGGCTATGGCATTGGCTAACAGACAGAAACAGATAGGGATAAACGGGGCATTTTCAGGTTGGCAGGCTGTAACTAGTGGGGTGTTGCAAGGATCATTGCTGGAGCCTCAGACATTTACAATCTATATTAATGAATTAGAAGAAGGAACAGCCATTTAAGTCTGAATGAGGATGAATTTCTTCACTCAGAAGGTTGTGAATCTTTGGAATTCTCTACCCCAAAGTACTGTGAATGCTGAGTCGTTGAATATATTCAAGGCTGAGATAGATTGATTTTTGGAATTTCGAGGAATAAAGGTCTGTGGAGATCAGGTGGCAAAGTAGACTTGAATTCCATGATTAGCCATGATCTTATTGAATGGTGCAGCAGGCTCGAAGGGCTGTATGGCCTACATCCTGCTCCCAATTCATATATTACCTCATACAACACCCAGCACTTCAATCTGAGGGCAGAGACCTGTATGGCTGCAGCTCGGTTTTATTTAAGAAAGCAGTCCTTTATAATAACGGCACCTGCACTTTATGTACACGTACCTGTAAAAAGCTGCTGGCACTGCACTGCAAGGACATAGAACTTTACAACAACCAGCACTGTAATGTAAGGACACAGACTTGCTCAAACCCCAGCACGGCACTGTTAGGACACTGTCGGAGTGGCTGTCTTTTGGAGGAGACGTTAAACCAAGGACCCGTCTGCTGTCATGGTGGATGTAAAATCTCCCAGGACAATATTACAAAAAAGAGCAGGGGACTTATTCCCTGGGCCCAGGCCAATATTTATCCCACAATTAAGACAACTAAAAATATATTACCTGGTCATTATCACATTGTTGTTTGTAGGAGCTTATTTGCAAAAATTGGCTGCAGCGTTTCTGACATTACAATCAGTGATTTCAAAAGGCTGGATTTCGTAGTGGCAGAAAAATTAATTTTCTCTTTACTCAATTGGTCCCACAAATTGATCACAGATATTTCTTTAATTAGATTCAATATTATCAGAGAGACAATAATTTCAATATACTAATGAAGGAAATAACAACTGAAAATGCTGGAAACACTCAGGCCACATCCGTGGAGCGAGAAAGAGAATTAACTTTTCATTTCTGTGACACTTCGCCAGAACTGAATAAAGTTAGAGAGGTAGCAGTTTTTAAACAGGTGCAGAGGCAGAGAAAACAGGAGGATAGGAAAGAACAAAAGGAAAGGTCTGTGATAGGGTGGAATCCAGGAGTGGTTGAATGCTGCAAATTGGGATGGCAGAATCATCAGAAATAGGGGCAGGGGTTATTGTCTGAAATTGTTGAACTTAATGTTGAGTCCAGAAAGCTTTAAAATGCCTTATCGAAAGACCAGGTGCAGTACCTCGAGCTTGCATTGAGTTTCTTTAAAACAGTGTAAGATGGTCAGAGTGGGAGTGGAGTGGAGAATTAAAGGGTAAAGCGACCAGAAGCTCCGGTTTACCCTTATGTACTGCACGGAGATGTTCCGCAAAGTGGTCACCCAATTTGCGTTTGGTCTACCAATGTAGAGGAGCCCGCATCGTGAGCAGCGAGTACAGTATACTAAATTGCAAGAAGTACAAGTAAATTGCCGTTTCACCTGGAAGAGGTGTTTGGGGCCCTAGACAGTGGGAATTAATGAGGTAAAAGGGCAGGTGCTGCATCTCCTGCTTGCAAGAGAAGGACCCGTGTGGAGGGGAGGGGATTATGTGGTGGTTGAGGAATGGACAAGGGTATTTCGGAGGGAGCAGTCCCTATGGAATGCTGAAAGCAGAGGGGAGGGGAAGATACCTTTGGTGGTGGGATCATGCTGGAGGAGGCGGAAATGGCAGGGGATGTTCAATTGGCTGTGGAGTTGTGGGGTGAAAGGTGAGGTCATGAGGAACCCTATTATGGATTTGGGAGGGAGGGGAGCTGGCGAGATCAGAAGTGCGGGAGATAGAACGGACACGGTCCAGGGCCGTGTCAACCACACTAGAGGGGAATACTTATCTGAGATAAAAGGAAGACATATCAGAAGCACTTGTATAGAAGGGAGCATCGTCAGAGCAGATACCACGGAGAAACTGGGAGAATGGAATAGAGTCCTTACAGGAAGCGGTGTTGGAGGAAGTGTTGTCCAGGTAGCTGTGGGAGTCAGTGGGCTTATAATGGTTGTTTGTCGATAAATTTTCCCCAGAAATGGAGACAGAGAAGTCGAGGAAATAATGGGAAGAGTCGGAGATGGACCATGTGAAGGTGAGGGAAGGGTGGAAATTGAAAGCTAAGTGAATAAAATTTTCAAGTCCAGGGCGAGTACAGGAAATGGCACCAATGCAATCATCAATGTACCAGAATAATAGGTGAAGGAGGGGACCTGAGTAGAATTGGAACAAAGAATGTTCCATAATCCCACGGAAAGGTAGGTATAGCTACAACCCATCGGGTTCCCATATGAACAGCTTTAATTTGGAGGACGTGAGTCGAGTCAAAGGAAAAGTTGTTCCATGTGAGAACAAGTTCAGCCAGGCGGAGTATGGTGGTGATGGATGGGGGCTGGTTGGACCTCTGTTCAATGATGAAACATAGCGCCCTAAGGCAGTCCAGGTGTGGGATGGAGTTGTAGAGGGATTGTACATAAAGTCTGATTCAAAGTGGTGCTTCAAATGGCAATTGGCCAAATTGAGGCAATTCGACACCACGGACAGAATTCAAAACGGTTTTTCTCTTGTGTCCTGCTTTTTTTCCCATTTAGGCAGCAGTTTTCGATTCACAGAAAGTGGAAGAGAATAAATCTGCGGCTGCATTGCATTTCCTGCTGCGTGTCCACCCAGTTAAACATTGTTTTTTCTGTGGAGAAATGAAATCAGCACAATGTACAATGAAAGAATAGATAAATTCTTGCAGGGCTTGACAGGTCACATATTGAGAGGTCGTTTCCTTTGGCTGTGGAGTCCAGAACTAGGGATCAAAGATTCAGAATAAGCAGCCAGCCATGTCGGATTGAGAGGAAGAGAAGTTTCTTCAAAGTAATGGTTGTGAATCTTTGGAATTCTCTACCGCAGAGGCCTGTGAATGTTCAGTGTTTGAGTACATTCCTAACCAAGAAGGATTTGGACATTACCTAAAGGAAGGGATATGGGGCTAGGTCGGGAAGTTTCAGTTGAGGTAAAGGATCGGCCATGATCTTATTGAATGGCGGAGTAGGCTCGGCGGCCGCATGACCAAATCCTGCTCCTATTTCTTATGTTCTCATGTACCGATCTTGGATAAAGGAGAACTGGTGGATGTAGTTTATTTGGATTTCCAGTAGGCATTTGATAAAGTACCGCATAAATGGTTATTACACAATATTAGGGTTCACGGGGTTGGAGGTTATATAGTAGCATGGATAGAGGAATGGTTGATGAGCAGAAAACAGAGAGTAGTGCTAAACGGATCTTTTTCAGGTGGGCAGGCTGTAACTAGTGTGGTTCTGCAAGGATCAGTGTTGGGGCCTCAGCTATTTACAATCTATATTAATGACCTAGATGAAGGGAATGAGTGTCATGCATCCAAGTTTGCTGATGATACAATGCTAGGTGGGACAGTAAGCTGTGAGGAGAACACAAATAGTCTGCAAAGGGATATAGATAGACTAAGTGAGAGGGCAGTAAGGTGGCAGATGGAGTATAATGTAGGGAAATGTGAGGTTATTCACTTTGGTAGGAAGAATAGAAGAACAGAATTTTTTAAAACTTTGAGAATCTTTCAAATGTTGCTATTCAGAGAGAATTGCGTGTCATCGTGCAAGAAACACAGAAAGCTAGCATGCAGGTACAGCAAGCAGTAAAGAAGTCAAATGGTATGTTGGCCTTTATTGCAAGGGGGTTGGAGTATAAGAGTAGGGAAGTCTTGCTACAATTGTACAGGGCCTTGTTGAGTCCACAACCAGAGTACTGTGCACAGATTTGAGTTCCTTATCTAAGGAAGGATATACTTGTCTTGGAGGCGGTGCAATGAAGGATCACTAGATTGATTCCTGGGATGAGAGGGCTGTCCTATGATGAGAGATTCAGTAGCATGCACCTATACTCTCTGGAGTTTAGAAGAATGAGAGGTTATCTCTTTGAAATATACAAGATTCTGAAGTGGATTGACAGGGTAGATGCTGCGAGCGTGTTTCCCCTGGCTGGAGTGTCTAGAACTAGGGGCCATCATCTCAGAATAAGGGGTCGGCAATTTAAGACTGAGATGAGTCAGAATTTCGTCACTCAGAGGGTTGTGAATCTTTGGGATTCTCTGCCCCAGAGGGCTGTACATGCTGAATCATTGAGTATATTCAAGACTGAGATAGATAGATTTTTGGACTCTAGGGGAATCAAGGGGTATGCAGATCGGGCGGGAAAGTGGAGTTGAGGTCGATGATCAGCCATGATCTTATTGAATGGCGGAGCAGGCTCGAGGGGCCATATGCCCTAATCCTGCTCTTATTTCTTATGTTCTAAGAGTGTGCTGGCAGAAAGGGAATGGATGGCCGCCATACAGAAGCGAAGGACCAGGCAGGTACTGCGGGAGTCCCCTGAGTGCATCTGGCTCAATATTCAGTTCCGGATACTGGTTTGGGCGCTGTTCCTCTGGGATTGCAGCAAGAGCCAAGTCCACGGCACCATGGGTGGCTCCGCTGCCCAGGTTGGGAGGAGGAAGAGCGTAAGAGCAATAGTTGTAGGGTATTTGATAATTAGGAGAATAGACAGACCTTTCTGCAGCTGCGGACGTGACTCCAGGATGATATGTTGCCTCCCTGCTGCCAGGGTCAAGGATGTCACTGAGCGGCTGCAGTGCATTCTGAGGGGGAAGGTGAAAATCCAGAGATCGTGGTCCCCATCGGTACCAACGACATAGGTAGAAAGAGAAATGAGGTCCTGCAGGCAGATTTCAGGGAGCTAGGAGAAAGATTAAAAAGCAGGACCTCAAAGGTAGTAATCTCCGGATTACCCCTGGTGCCACGTGCTAATGACTGCAGAAGCAGGAGGATAGAACATATGAATGCATGGCTGGAGTGATGGCGCATGCAGGTGGGATCTAGAATCCTGAGGCAGTGGGACCATTTCTGGGGGAGGTGGGACCTGTGCAAGCCAGACTGGTTGGTTAAGAAGGCACATGGGATACGTGCATTTATTAGCTGAAGCATAGAATAAAAGAGCAGGGAGGTTATGCTTGAATAGAATAAAACACCAGTTCGGCCACAGCTAGAATACTGCATGCAGTTCTGTTCACCACATTAGAGGAAGGATGTGGTTGCACTAGAGAGGGTGCAGAGGAGATTTACGAGGATGTTGCTTGGGCTGGGGAATTTTAGCTATGAGGAAAAATTCGATAGGCTGGGCTTGTGTTTTTTGGAACAGAGGATGCTGAGGGGAGACCTAATTGATGTGTAGTACTTTATGAGGGTCCAAGATAGAGTGGATAGGAAGGACCAAGTTCCCTTAGCAGTAGTGTCAATAACCAGGGGGCATTGATTTAAAGTACTTGTTTGGAAGTTTAGAGGGGATTCGAGGAGAGTTTGTTTTCACCCAGAGGATGGTGGGGGTCTGGAAATCAGTGCCTAAAGGGTAGTGGAGGCAGAGACCCTCATCACATTTAAAAAGTACTTGGATATACACTTGATGTGCCGTAACCTACAAGGTTACAGACCAAGTGCTGGAAAGTGGGATTAGGCTGGAATAGCTCTTTGTTGGCCGGCATGGAAAAGATCGGCCGAAAGGCCACCTTCTGTGCTGTAATTTTCTATGATTCTGTGATAATTCTATGTAGCTTTGAATGTGCCCCGGCGCAGGAACTGAAAGGCAGCAGAAAAATTAAGTAAAACTGTATCACTTTGGATGACATCATCGACAGGATTCAAAGTTATGCGGGTAAACCGCAATGGGTTGCTATTGACCATTGACTTAACCACTCGGTCATGACTAGTATGCCGTTCGCTCTGCCTCATGCAGCTTCTCAGTTGCTGCAAAGCTGGTGCCTCCAGGCTGAACACGGTGTCAGCCTTTTGTCCCATTATTTTATCTTGTAGATTTTCTCTAGTGACAGTGATTGTTTTAAGTCCCTCCCTTTTGCCACTTGATTTTCCACTAACATTGGGAGACTTTTACATCTCTCTTGAAGCCAAATACAAAATATTTGTTGAAAGTCTTTGCAATTTCCCTCTTTCCCATTATTAATTCCCCAGACTCATCCACTGTGGACCAACGTTTCCTTTCGCTACTCTCTTCTTTGTTATACACTTGTAGAAGCTCTTACTGCCTGTTTTTTATATTTCTTGCTCTTTTACTCTCATAATTTATTTTCATCCTCTTTATTTGTTTACAGTCATCCTTTGCAAGTTTCTAAATATTTCCCAATCTTCTGGCCTACCAATAATATCTGCAAAATGTCATGCCTTTTCGTTCAATTTGATACCATCTTTAACTTCCTTAGTTAGCCGTGGATTGTTCATCTTTCTCGTCGAGTCTTTCTTTCTCACTGGAATATATCTTTGTCGAGAGTTATGAAATTTCTCCTTAAAGTTCTGCCACTGCTTATCTACCGTTTTACATTTCAATCTATTTTCCCAGTCCACTTTAGCCAAATCTGTCTTCATAACATTATAATTGCCTTTATTTAAGTTTAAGACACTCGTTTCATATCCAAGGTTCTCACCCTCAAACTGAATGTGAAATTCTATCATGTTATGATCACTCTTCCCTACAGGATCCTTTACTATGAGATAATTAATTAATTATGTCTCATTACAAAGTACCATATATAAAATAGCATGTTCACTGCTTGGTTCCACAACGTATTGTTCTTTAGAAACTGTCCTGAATAAACTCTATAAACTAGTCCTCAAGGCTACCTTTGGCAATTTGATTTGTCAAATCTATATGAAGATTAAAATCGCCCACGATTATTGCAGTTCCTTTCTTACAAGCCCCCATTAATTCCTGACTGATAATCTGTCCTAGAGTGTAACAAATGTTAGGGTGCCTATAGATTATTCCCAGCAGTTACTTATTTCCATTATTATTTCTTAACTCCAGCCAAACTGAATCTACATCTTGATTTCCCGTGCCAAGATCATTTCTCACTATGTACTGATCACATCCTTTACTAACAGAACAACCCCAAACTTTTCCTTTCTGGCTATCCTTATGAAATGACAAATATCACAGCATATTCAATTCCCAGCCTTGCTCACCTTACAAGCACGTCTCTGTAATGGCTAGTAGATCATAGAAACAAATAAGATAGGAGCAGGAGTAGGATAAGGGGTAAGCCATTTAGGACAGAGCTGAGGAGGAATGTCTTCACCCAGAGAGTGGTGAAGCTGTGGAATTGTCTACCACAGAAGGCAGTTGAGGCCAATTCATTAAATATATTCAAGAAAGAGTTAGATATATTTGTTAAGGCTAAAGGGATCAAGTGATATGAGGAGAAGGCAGGGACAGGGTACTGAGTTTGGATGATCCGCCATGACCTCATTGAATGGCGGAGCCACCTCGAGGGGCCGTATGGCCTATTTTAGCTCCTAATTGTATGTTCGTATGTTTGTGATTGCCTACAAATACTGATTTCTTTCAGTTCCTCCCTCTCATTAGACCCTATGTTCCCCGACATCTCTGGGAGATTATATGTGTCCTCCTTTGTGAAGACAGAACCAAAGTATGTATTTTATTGGTCTGCCATCTCTTTGTTCCCCATTATAAATTCCACTGATACTGAATGCAAGGGACCTGCGCTTGAGTTCAACAATCGTTTTCTCTTCACATATCTATAGAAGATTTTACAGTCAGTTTTTATGTTCGCTACAAGCTTACTCTCATACTTTATTTTCCCCCTCTTAATAAATCCCTTTGTCCTCCTTTGTTGAATCCTAAACAGCTCCCAATCCTCAGGTGTACTGCTTTTTCTGGCCACTTTTTGTGCCCTCTCCTTGCATCTTATGATATCGCTAATTTCCCTTGTTAACCACGGTTGAGTCAACATTTTTTTCTATTTTTTATGCCAAGCAGAGATGAACGAATTCTCTAGTTCATCCAAGCGATCTTTAAATGTTTGCCATTGCCTATCCACCATCAACCCTTTGAGTAACATTCCACAATCAATCCTACCGAGCTCGCACCTCATACCATCATAATTTCCTTTATGTAAGTTCAGGACCCTAGCCTGTGCGTCTAATACTTCATTCTCTATGTTAATGAAGAATTCTATCACATTATGATCGCTCCGCCCCAAGCGTTCTCGAACAACAAGATTGCTAATTAATCCTTTCTCATTACATAATACCCAGTCTAAGATGGCCTGATCTCCAGTTGGTTCCTCGACATATTGGTCCAGGACACCATCCTGTATACACTCCAGGAATTCCTCCTACACATTATTGTCACTATTTTGGTTCGCCCAATCTATATGTAGATTAAAGTCGCCCATGATATCTGCTGTGCCCTTATTGCACGCATCTTTATTTTCCCGTTCAATGCCATCCCCAACCTCCACATGACTGTTTGGGGGTCTGTATACAGCTCCCACTAACGTTTTCTGTCCCATGGTTTTTCTCAGCTCTACCCATAGAGACTCTACATCATCAGAGCTAATATCCTTCCTTACAATTATGTTAATCTCCTCTTTACCCAGCAATGCTACCCCACCTGCTTTTCATTTTTGCCTGTCTTTCCTGAATATTGAATACCCCTGGATGTTGAGTTCCCAGCCCTGGTCACTCTGGAGCCATGTTTCCGTAATCCCTATCATATCATATCCGTTTACATCTATTTACACATCTAATTAGTCCATCTTATTATGAATGCTCCTCGCATTAAGACACAAAGCCTGCAGGCTTGTTCTTTAACACTCTCAGACCTAACTTATTATTTCTATTTCTGCCGTTAATTCATCTATCTTGTTCTGAATGTTGTGTGCATTCAGATAATGAGCCTTTAGTGTTGTCTTTTTGCTATTTTCCCTACTCTGACCCTGTTTGCTGGTGCACTCTTATGTTTGTACGCTTTGTCCCTTCCTCGCACACTCTGATTCTCATTACCCCTAAGCTACCTTGCATTTTGGCCTTCTCCTTTCTATTTAACTTTCTAAGTTTCCCCTCACCTGAACCAGCCCCCCCCCCAACCCGCCCCGCTATTTAGTTTAAAGCCCTATCTACATCCCAGGTTATTCAATTCACCAGGACACTGGTCCCAGCATGGTTCAAGTGAAGCCCGTTACAATGGAAGAAGCCCCTCTTTCCCCAGTACTGGTGCTTGTTCCCCATGAATCGAAACTCATTTCTCCCACACTAATCCTTGAGCCAGGCGTTCAAATCTCTGATCTGATTGACCCTATGCCAATTTGATCGTGGATGAGGTCGTAATGCAGAGATAATTACCATCGTGGTTTTGCTTTTTAATTAGGATCCAGCTCCTGAAACTCACTTAGCAGAACCTCTATCTTAGACCTACCTATGCCATTGGTATCTACGTGGGCCATGGCAACTGGATCATTCCTCTCTCACTTCAAGTTCCTCTCCTGCCCCAACGAGATGTCCTTAAAACTGGCAATGGGCAGGCAACACAGCCTTCTATAGTCACGCTCTCGGCTGCAGAGAACAGTGTCTATCCGCCTAACTTTACTGTTCCCTTCCACTATTTCATTCGTTTTTACTCCCCCAACATGAATATCCCCCTGTACAACCGTGCTGTGTTCAGTTTACTCAACCTTGCTGCAGTCCCTGCTCTCGTCCACACAGGCAGCAAGAACGTCGTACCGGTTCGACAAGTGCAAGGGCTGAGACTTCTCCAATGCTATTCACAATATATATTAAAGGTCTAGACAAGGGAACTAGATGTAATATCTCCAAATTTGCAGATGACACAAAACTGGTTGGGCGTGTGTGCTGGGAGGAGGATGCCGAGAAACTCCAGGATGATTAGACAGGTTGGGTGATTTGGCAAAAGCATGGCAGATGCAATATAACGTGGATAAATGCGAGGTTATTCACTTTGGTGGCAAAAACAGGAAGGCAGATTATTATCTGAATGGCAATAGATTGGGAGAGGGGGAAGTGAAACGAGACCTGGGTGTCCTTGTGCGCCAATTGCTCAAGGTAAGCATGCAGGTGCAGCAGTTGGTTAAGAAGGCAAATGGCATGATGGCCTTTGTAGCGAGAGGGTTTGAGTAAAGGAACAAGGATGCCTTGCTGCAGTTGTACAGGGCCTTGGTGAGACCACATCTTGAGTATTGTGTTCAGTTTTCATCGCCTTATCTGAGGAAGGATGTTCTTGCCATGGAAGAAATTCAGCGAAGATTCACCAGGCTGATACGTGTGATGGCAGGAATGATGTGAGAGGACAGATTGGATTGATTGGGCTTGTTCTCGCTGGAGTTTAGAAGAATGAGAGGGGATCTCATTGAAGCTTATAAAATTCTGACAGGATGCAGGAAGGATGTTCCCGATGGTCGGGGAGTCCAGAACCAGGGGTCACAGTCTAAGGATAAGGGGTAAGCCATTTAGGACAGAAATGAGGAGGAATTTCTTCACCCAGAGAGTGGTGAACTTGTGGAATTCTCTACCACAGAAGGCAGTAGAGGCCAATTCATTAAATATATTCAAGAAGGAGTTGTATATATTTCTTAAGGCTAAAGGGATCAAGGGTATGGGGAGAAAGCAGGGACAGGGTACTGAATTTGGAAGATCAGCCATGATCGCATTTAATGGCAGAGCAGGCTCGAGGGGCCAAATGGCCTACTCCTGCTGCTATCTTCTATGTTTCTATGTTTCTATATTTACCTTCTGCATCCCTATACTTGCCTCAATCGTAGTCAGACCCTCCTGTTGTTGACCACGTACCAAATCTGAAAAATTAAAATGAAGGTTGTGACTGCCTCCTGGAACAAAGCTTCCAAGTAACCTTCTCCCTCCCTGAGGTATTGCAGTGTCAGAAGTTCGGACTCCAGCTCATCAATTCACAGCTGAATTTGTTCGAGCTGCAGATACTTACTGCAGACGTGATTGCTGTGGACCTCACTGGGGTCCACCAGCTTCCACTTGCTACAGCTGCAGCACCTCACCTGCCCTGCCAACTCTATTGTATTTTCCTTAAATAATGAAATTGACAATTTTTGAAATACTCATTTGACTATATATATTTTCTAATGCAAGCAATAAACTTGGATGAGATAATGAGGTTACCTGGTAATTCCTGTCAGCAGGGGCTGTCTAAGGGGTTTGGAATTTCTACTATAATAACAAAAGGCTTTTGCTAATGCCCGGAGGTAAGTGGCACCGATTCCAGTTCTATGGATTACTGCTTCTACAGAGTAGTAAAGTCGGAAATTCATTAACTCATCCAAGGCTATTACTTGGATTAGAAAATATTAATAGTCAATTGAGTATATTAAAATTAGTTATATGAATTAGGTCTTTACTGTAACTTAGCCCACAGTCATAATTAAACCTTTTTATTTATTTTTGTTATGCATCAAGCAGAACCTTTTACTCCCCCCCCCACCCCCCCGGCACCTCACCAAATTCCCTCACTCAGCAAATTTCCGAATTTATTACTCTGTAGAAGCAATAATCCATAGACCTGGACTCGGTGCTACTTACCTCCGTGCATTATTACACTAGCAGAAATTCAAACCCTCTGATTCAGCCCCTGCTGACAAGAATTACCGGGTAACCAGTTCTAGCTAGATACCGCATTAACTGTGCAACTGGCACTAGCAGGCAGTTTGTTTACCACTGTGAAATAAAGTACAAGTTAAGGTTGAAGTTAAGTTAAACGCCAAATGTTAAATGCTAAATGTAATGACATTTTAGAAAGAGATCAACACTTAACAACCCCTTCACTCACCAAATTCCCGAGTATCGTACTCTGCAGATGTTGTACTCCGTAGAACTGCAATAAGTGCAACAAAAATAAAGCCTAACTCTACTTAAAGCTGCACAATGTGTTCCTACACAACCATTACTACAGGTGTGGACCTCAGATTGTCCAGGTTCTGTGCAGTCACCGTTGGCCTGGTGGCAGGTGCGATTGTGCTTTTTCGCATATGTGTTGCCTGCAGCCCGCCCCCATCTCCATTCTCCAACCCCGTGATTGAGAGAGATGTGAAATATATACATTCTGCATATAAAGCAATTCATGTGCGTGTGTGTGTGTGTGTCTTTATGTATTCTTACAATCTATATTAATGATGGGACCGAGTGCAATATATCCAAGTTTGCTGATGATACAAAGCTAGGTGGGGAAGTAAGCTGTGAGGAGAACACAAAGAGCCTCCAAAGGGATATAGAGAGTTTAAGTGAGTGGGCACAAATGTAGTAGATGGACTATAATGTGGAGAAGTGTGAGTTTATCCACTTTGGTAGCAAGAATAGAAGAGCAGATTAATTTGAATGATGATAAATTTTTAAATGTCGGTGTTCAGAGAGATTTAGTTGCCCTCGGTCAGGAAACACAGAAAGTTAGCATGCAGGCACAGCGAGCAATGCAGAAGGCAAATGGCTTGTTGTCCTTTATTGCAAGTGGGTTGGTGAATACCAGTATGGAAGTCTTACTACAATTGTACAGAGCTTTGGGGAGACCACACCTGGAGTACTGAGCACAGTTTTGGTCTCCTTATCTAAGATAGTGCATACATGCCTTAGAGGGAGTGCAGAGAAGGTTCACTAGACTGATTCCTTGGATGAGGGCTTTTTCTTATGCGAGTTTGAGTAGATTGTGCCTTTACTCTATGGAGTTAGCAAAATGAGAGGTGATCTCATTGAAACGTATAAGATTCTGAGAGGGATTAACACGGTAGATGCTGACAGGTTATTTCCCCTGGCTGGAGAGTCGAAAAATAGGAGGAACAGTCTCAGGATAAGGGGTATAACACTGAGATGAGAAGGAATTTCTTCACTGAGAGGATTGTGAATCTTCGGGATTCACTACCCCAAAGGGTAGATGCTGAGTCATTGAATATATTCAAGGCTGAGATCGAGAGATGTTTGGAATCTAGGAGAATCAAGGGATATGGAAAACTGGCGGGAAAGTGGAGTTGAGGTCTATGATCAGTCATGATCTTATTGAATGTCTGAGCAGGCTCGAATGGCTGTGTGGCCGATTTCTGCTACTAGTTGTATATTTGTGATTGTGTGGGAGTGTGTGTGCTTATGTTTATTTGTGTGTGTGTGTGTTTTTTTGAGTGAATGCGTTGTATATGTGTATGTTTATATATGTGTGTGTGGCCGTGTTTTGTCCACAGGTTTCGGTCTATGGGTATGCATTTGTGTCTGTGCATGAAGTTATGTGTAGGTGTATCTCTGTGTGTGTGTGCGTGTGTGCATGACGTTATGTGTATCTGTGTGTGTGTATATCTGTGTTTGTGTATCTGTGTGTGTGTGTGTCTGTGCATGACATTATTTGTATCTGTGTTTGTGTATCTGTGTGTGTCTGTGCATGACGTTATGCGTATCTGTATCTGTGTGTGTGTGTGTGTATCTGTGTTTGTGTATCTGTGTGTGTGTCTGTGCATGACGTTATTTGCATCTGTGTATGTATCTGTGTTTGTGTATCTGTGTGTGTGTCTGTGCATGATGTTATTCGTATCTGTATCTGTGTGTTTGTGTGCATCTGTGTTTGTGTATCTGTGTGTGTGTGTCTGTGCATTACGTTATGTGTGTGTGTGTGTGTGTGTGTGTGTGTGTGTGTGTGTGTGGTATCTTAAATCATGATGCTTTTGCATTGGCTGACAATCTTCAGCATTCTGAGTCATGACAAAATTTGTACCAGTAATGGCATTTCAAAAATAAAGATTTATTAATCCAATACGTTAATCTCACATATTGATCACATCTATTAACCATATTTAAGAAAAACAGAATGAAATCAGTTAAGTGAACTTACAGAAGGAACACAAATTGAATGCAACTGGACAACCTGCCAATTATTGCAAAAGTAATTCTGTTAATTCCGATAGGAAGCCAGTAAAATTAACCATTAATATATTGTAATGAATTAAGCGCATTATATAAAATATGTTAAAACATCATTTGAATACAACTTCATGTTACGTGTTTTGTCTTCTGTTTGATATGAATGATAGAAGAGACTTCCATTCATATAAAAACAGTGAGGTTGCTAATGATAGTCTGAAAACACATTGTACAAAATAACGTCCCTGTTGCTATAAAGACAAATAAACGATGGCTATTCCAAAAGCGAAATCGGAAACTTGCAGTTATCATTGATATACGTTTTTCTCATGGCCGAATTCAGTATGAAAAACCTACACCAGGTTAGATGTGAGAGGGGAGCGGAATCCTTAATTATTATGGGGAGTGCTTCCGATTTAGAATGATAACCGTCTAAATAAGAAAACAGTATAAAGTATCACATCATATGTTGCATCGTGGTTTCTTTACGTTCTCAAAACGTGGCCTCTGCGTTGAAGGTAGGATTCATTTCATTTAAGTTGGCGGCAGCTGTTAACAAACTGGCATGTCCTGCGAATTTCAGAACAAAAGTTGTTGTATTCCATGAGACAGGTTAGATCATGATGCTCAATTTACCGATCGCTATCATTGATTCATTTCAATGTAAGTTCTGTTAACCAATCATTACACAAGCCGGGTACACAGAAGTCTCATTGGAGTCGAGGTTCAGCTTGGACGGTCGGCCTCCTGCTACACACGCTGCTCAATATTCAATTCCATTAGTGTCAATGGAATTAAATATCAGTAGCGGGGCGTGGAATGAGCAACCATTCCAGTAACTCCCTCTTCCGCTACCACCCGGGACAGATTTCTACCCGGATAAACTTAGAATTTCACTTTTTATAAATTTAGGATTGATCTTTATCTCTCTCCCTTTCTCTTTCTTTCCTCCCTCTTTGTGATGCCGCATATGATTTCTTTGTGTTCTTTATCTGAGGAAGGATATTCTTGCCATGGAAGGAGTTCAGCGAAGTTTCACCAGGCTGATACCTGGGATGGCAGGAATGACGTATGAGGAGAGATTAGATCGATTGGGCTTGTACTCTCTGGAGTTTAGAAGAATGAGAGGGAATCTCATCGAAACTTATAAAATTCTAACAGGACTAGACAGACTAGAAGCTGGAAGGATGTTCCCGATGGTCGGGGAGTCCAGAACCAGTGGTCACAATCTAAGGATAAGGGGTAGGACATTTAGGACAGAAATTAGGAGGAATTTCTTCACCCAGAAAGTGGTGAACCTGTGGAATTCTCTACCACAGAAGGCAGTAGAGGCCAATTCATTAAATATATCCAAGAAGGAGTTGGATATATTTCTTAAGGCTAAAGGGGTCAAGGGGTATGGGGAGAAAGCAGGGACAGGGTACTGAATTTGGATGATCAGCCATGATTGCATTGAATGGCAGAGCAGGCTCGAGGGGCCGAATGGCCTACTCCTGCCTCTATCTTCTATGTTTCTATGTTTGGGGCTTACTAGCAAGTTGACTGGAGTCGGCCGGGAGTTTATTATTCCCCATTGTAGAAATACATATAATCATGATTTAACACAATGTGTATATCAAACACATGTGGTTGTGTCATCATAGCAATGAAACACTTGGTCTGTTTAAGTTGAAGATAGTTCAATGATGATAAATTCTTTACTTTACCTTTTCTTTTCTGGTTCCTAATGGCGGTCGCTACAGCGACTGCTCCAACACCACCACCGCAATCAAACAAATATTGCGAACCATCATGTCAATCGTTGATTTGGCTGTGAAATAACAAGCAGCTGCATTAGACAGATAGGTTCGTGACTGAATTTTACCACTAACTCATTTTACATTCAGTTACTTTTCGCAATGCTTGAGATCTAACAGGTCTTCGAAGATTGGTTTCGCATTAAACGGCACTTTAAATAAACTCAACCGCAGCAAATGTGAAGCCCTCGTGTTTAATGGGGATTGGCAGAATGGACTCGCTATTGGCTGAGAGGGAGGAGGTGGAGAGCAGTGGTGAATGGCTGTTTTTCAGAATGCAGGGATGTATAAATCGGTGTTCCCTAGAGTTGATATTAGGACCATTGCTCTTTCTGATATATATTAATGAACTGCACGGTGTATCGGCTGAATAATTGCCAAGTTCGCAAATGACACAAAGCATAGAAATATAGTGAGCAGTGAGGAGCATAGTAGCAGACTTTAGGAGGAAAGAGAAAGAATGGTGAATTGGGCAGAACAATGGTAGATATATTTGATGCAGAGATTTGTGAAGTGATGCATTTTAGCAGGGAAAAAAATGAGGAGCCGCAGAATAGTCTCAATGGAAAACATTTACACGGGGTGCGGGAACAGAGAGAACTGTCCATTCACATATACACATTTTTGATGGTCGCAGGACAAGTTGAGAAGGCTGCGAAAAATGTATCCGGGACACGTTGGTTTCAAAATAGAGGCAAAAACAAGGAAGTTATGGTAAAGCTTTATATATCACTCCTTACGCCTCAGCTAGAGTATTGTGTACTATTATGTTCACCACACTCTAGAAAGAATGTCACGGCCTTGAAGCAGGTACAGAAGAGATATACCAGAATTAGGGAATTCAGTCATGTGGAGAGACTAGAAAAGCTGGGATTGCTCTCCTTCGAGGAAAGATTAAGAAGAGATTTGTTCAAAATTATGAGGGTTTTTTATAGAGTACATAGGGAGCAATTGTTTCCACTAGCAGGAGCGTTGTTAAGCAAAAGCTGCAGATTTTAATTTATTTGTCAAAAAAAACAGAGGAAGGGTGAGGAGGTTTTTTTTTAACTCAGCGATTTATGATCTGGACTGCAATGCCTGAAAAAGTGGCATAAGCATCTTCGACAGTAACTTGCAGGGCTAAGGGGAAGGAGTAGGGGAGTTGGACTATCTGGAGAGCTCTTTCAGAGCGCTAGCACAGGCACCATGGGCCGAATAGCCTCCTTCTGGGCTGCATGATTCAACGAATATTAGCTGTGCTGAATTTTCTTCGATGTGAATATTTTTTGTCAGAAACAACCTGATGGTATTTATATTCCGTAATAGTTTTAGAAGGGCGTACAATGGTTCTTATTAATACACAAACCGCATTAAACTATTTTTGGCATTTACCAGCGCTCAGTTTTTGTGAATTCTTCATGGTCTATCAATATTTCCTCCTCGCAAGACGAAGAGTGAAATCAGAATTCGGGAGATTTACCAAAAGGGGGGAGCGGATCGGCTGACCGTTATACACGCAACTCATTTTACTTTCTATTTGGGATTTATTGGAACTCCTGGCACAGGTGAACAACGGGCGACATTGAATTAGCCATTGAATGTGCAACTCTCCCGATTTTAAATTCCATCACCTTCAGTGGAGAGGGAAATCCGGTGTGGTTTATAATGGGGTTCTATTTCAATACTGCACATTCTGCGCCATCAGCAAACTGTAAGGTTCACCTATTAAATTCAATGGGAACTAAATTCGGGCCGGGTGTATAACAGGTGACGTATCCGCACCTGCCCTCTTTTCACCCTTGCCATTGAATCCCCCGTCTCCCAGTTGAGGCCTTGCTCAAATTGTTTACTGTCCAAGGAGCGCCCTCGTGTACTTCGTGAAATGTGATTATTATTCTTGTTCCGGTTGTTCAAAGGACAGTGGCCAATGCTCAGTGCCTCCTTGTTTGAACCCACTGAGACACTGGGTGAAGCTGCACCCATTTGTGTTGTTCATTGTTTGATAAAAATATCTTCCTGGACCTTACTCTTACCTTTTCTATATCGATGGTGGAATCACATTTGGGAAGTAAGAGCGAATATTACACATGCTGGGACAAATTTTCAACATAATTGTTTAGGAGGTAATTTGGTGTCGCATATTGTCTGTACTTGATAGAACCCAGCAATTTACATTCAATTTCGAGCGGTTTTATAAGTGGAAGCCGATGTGATTCCGCAGGTGTTCCAACCCCGCACATGTGGAACTTCACCACCTCGAATCTAGGTCAAGGGCTACATACGATTAAACTACATTTTACCCACAGATCTCTTGGGTCTAATGCACCTTTCTTTCTTTCCATGTGTTATTTGTCTGTTTGTCAGGATGAACTGATTCATTTATACAGTGTGGCTCCAGAAATCTCACAATGTATTTACTGCCACGAGCCCTGTAGTCAATCATTACCTTTACCCACATGTCACTGTATAAATCGCTCTCACCCTTTACAGTCACCTGCACAAGTTGACTGATAGCTGATGTTAACACTGTTCCATTGACCATTGCTTTATAGCGATAGGAGTAGGCTCCTTCATCATCCTGAGTCACATTGGTGAAGGTGATGGTGACAGAATGATCCTCTGCTGACACAGTCCGGGAGGCAGAGAAATTGGCATCGCCAGCTCTCTGCAAGAAGAATATGATGCTGCGATAGACAGTCCATCTGGTGCAGGTAATAGAGACGTTTCCACCGATTTCAACATTTCCTGAATGTGTAGATATAACTGGTTTAAAAATCTCTGAAAAGAAAACGTATTGAGGGAAGTTGACTAAATTTCATATGCTGGAGGCATTGCCATCAATTCAGTGTAGAGTTGCACGAAGTACAATTGAGCAAGTTGCTGATGATATGATTGAGTCGTTAGAAGTCAATATTTTTTGGGTGATAAATTGGACTCGGATGGTGGTGAAAACCGGACGGTGTCGGATCGGCCGCCCGCTCTATGTAGCGACAGATATTCAGTTCACTTGACAGCATATTACTCGGTGGCTGAATTGAATATTAGGCGCAGCATATCCCAGGCCACTAATGTGCTACCATCAGTTTTACAACCACGCTCCCTACCCCCTGCCCCGCCATGACCAATTCCATCACAGTCATTCTTCGCACTTCGTCTTCACGTTTGTCATTAATGTGCTAAATGTTAGATCCATTTCAGTTTCAGCGTGTTTTGGAAAATGATGAGGGGAACCAATATCTAGGGAGCTAAGTAACAAATTGTCCCGATAGAAAGTGAAGTTGTTGACATTGATCTGGTCGGAATCGGAACAGGTAATGGGAGCTGAATCTCCATTCATATACTCACCCGGCTGGTGGTACAAAGAAACACTGGTGATCATCTTTTGTCCTGGAACAGGAGATAAAAAATAATAGATTTGAAAGAATTTATATTCGTATCACAACATAAATCACAGCTTTCTCATTATACATAAAGTCAATGGAGGGAAAAGCAGGCTTGCAAGTATTACAGGCGGCCAATGGACATCACCCAATTTACACCATCGCAGAAATGTAAAACTAGCTCTGTTATCATGGGCCACAATTACAGAGATATGCGCCAGAACTCTCAACTTCCCTAGGGGCGTAAAACGGCGATTTCCAATCATCATTCCGTCATACCCACCGCCCGCCCCACATTATTTTATTTTCCATTGAAGAAATTGCAAAGCAAAAGCGAGCGGGATATATAACGGGCAGCATTCCCATATTGCCCATGTTATCCAGCTGAAGTTGAGGCAGCCACACACAGGCAGCCAACATCAATAGAGACGCCAACGGCATCATTCAGATGCTTTGCTATTTATTTTGTCTAGCAATTCTTATATCACATTACTGGTTTTTAGCCTGCTGCCTTAGCTCGGGTTAATTCATTATAAATTTCTTTCCTGAAGATGTTGCTGTACTAAATCATATCGGGTGTAACACAAAACATGAGCAATGCAATCGGCCTCCCATTATACGCACCGGGGTGTGGAACAGGCAGACGAAGCGATGCCGCCCACTGTAGCATTGCTGCCCAGGAGGAAGTTCTACCCCATAAAGACACAGCAGGAGAACAAGCCTAGAGGTCGCTACAATTTAACGTGGTAACTCCGTAAAAGCATATTTTTGCGGTGAAATTTGTGTTTTGCGGAAGCAACAAAATGGTGGGAATTAATTGGTCGCCCCTTTTGCACACTGCCCAGTTTCAATTTCCACAGAGAGTTGAGCACACACAATAAGATTTTTACCAGTTATCAGAGCCAAGTTTTACAGGTAGATATTCAGTTCCATTGCGGTCAATCAATGTCAACATCAGGCGGGACCAAAAACGTGCGGCAGATTGGATAGCGCCCATTTGTGCACCAGCCCAAGAGCAATATCTACTTTTCTTCAACTGAAGGTGTTGCTGATCTCTGGAAGCCGTTATACAAAATTGGAATGGCATAAAATATCAGAAAGTATAACTCACTTTGGACAGTCACAGCATCACTGGGAATAGAGTTAATCCGGCGTCCGGGCACTTGTTTCTCATAAAGGCATTTGGAGCATCCGTCACTATTGTTATTTACATTTATTATTGAGTTAGTAAACGATTGTTGTTCCTTGTATATTTCATTGGATGTATTGTCAACCGGCCACCTGAGTAACCACTGAAGCTGACCGAAAGTGTAACCATTGGCAGCATCGCAGATAATGATGAGTTCTTCTCTGACCAGATATACCGGATAACTGGGCCTTGTTGGAGGAGGTGGGGGGTCTGAAACGACAGAATTCATTGCTGATGTTACACTCAGGCTCTGAATGATGAATGGGCAAATTAACATTGCATTAACACATATGATCTGGTGCGCGTTCAGTGTCACAATGTTGCTGCTGTGTTAGAACAAATGTAAATTTCATTACATAAAGGACAGAAAATAACAGGTTTCTGTCAAAGTTTGTTTTATAATAAACGGACCAACACAATTATAATAATATACACCAGTGAATATCACACACTTATTTTACAAACTATCGTTGTATTCCTTGGTATTTAGATGATTAAGATGTGACTTTATTGAACTTTTCAAGATATTATGGGTAACATAGGGTCCTAAATTTAAATAAAGGAAACTGCGAAGATCTGAGGCTGGAGTTGGGTAGGATTGATTGGGGAATGTCACTCAAAGGGTTGACGGTGGATAGGCAATGGCAAACATTCAAAGACCGCATGGAAGAACTACAGAATTTGTTCCTCACAGTTTGGCATGAAAATAAAACAAAAAAGGTGACTCAACCGTGGCTAAGAAGGGAAATTAGTGATAGCATAAGATCCAAGGAGAGGACATATAAATTGGCCAGAAAAAGCAGTAAACCTGAGGATTGGGAGCAGTTTACGATTCAACAAAGGAGGACAAAGGGATTAATTAAGAAAGGGAAAATAGAATATGAGAGTAAGCTTGCGGTTACATAAAAACTGAATGTAAATGCTTTTATAGATATGTGAAGTGAAAAAGATTGGCGAAGTCCAGCGTAGGTCCCTTGCAGTCAAAATCAGGGGAATTGATAATGGGGAACAAAGAAATGGCAGACCAATTAAATACATATTTTGTTTCGGTCTTCACAAAGGAGGACACAAATAACCTCCCAGAGATGTCGGGAAACATACAGTCTGATGAAAGGGAGGAACTGAAAGAAATCGGTATTTGTAGGGAAATGTTGTTCGGGAAATTGATGGGATTGAAGGCCAATAAATTCCCAGTGCCTGATAATCTACCTGCTTAGGGTACTTAAGGAAGTGGCCCTAGAAATAGTTGATGCTTTGCTGATCATCTTCCAGCATTCGATGGAATCTGGAACAGTACCCATGGATTGGAGGGTAGCTAATTTTATCCCACTATTCAAAAAAGGTGGTAGAGAGAAAACAGGGAATTACAGACCGGTAAGCTTGATATCGGTAGTGGGGAAAATGCTAGAGTCCATTATAAAAGATGTAATAGCAGAGCACTTGGAAAACAGCGACTGGATCGGACAAAGTCAACATGGATATACAAAAGGTAAATCGTGCTTGACTAATCTACTGGAATTTTTTGAGGATGCAACTGGTAAAATAGATAAGGGAGAACAAGTGGATGTGGTGTATTTGAAATTTCAGAAGGCTTTCGACAAGGTCCCGCATAAGAGATTAGCGTGTAAATTTAAGGCACATGGGATTGGGGGCAAGGTATTGACTTGGATAGAGAACGGGTTGGCAGACAGAAAGCACAGAGTTGGAATAAACGGCTCTTTTTCCGAGTGGAAGGCAGTGACTAGTGGGGCAATGCAGGGATTATTCCTTGGGCACAAGAAATTCACAATATATTTTAATGATCTAGACAAGGGAACTAGATGTAATATCTCCAAATTTGCAGATGACACAAAGCTGGGTGGGCGTGTGTGCTGTGAGGAGGATGCCGAGACTCTCCAGGATGATTTGGACAGGTTGGGTGATTGGGCAAAAGCATGGCAGATGCAATATAACGTGGATAAAAGCGAGGTTATCCACTTTGGTGGCAAAAATAGGAAGGCAGATTATTATCTGAATGTCAATAGATTGGGAGAATGGGAAGTGCAACGAGACCTGGGCGTCCTTGTGCACCAGTCGCTGAAGGTAAGCATGCAGGTGCAGCAGGCAGTTAAGCAGGCAAATGGCATGTTGGTCTTCGTAGCGAGAGGGTTTGTGCACAGGAACAAGGATGTCTTGCTGCAGTTGTACAGGGCCTTAGTGAGACCACATCTTGAGTATTGTGTGCAGTTTTGATCGCCTTATCTGAGGAAGAATGTTCTTGCCATGGAGGGGGTGCAGCGAAGATTCACCAGCCTGATACCTGGGATGGCAGGAATGAAGTATGAGGAGAGTTTGGGTCGATTGGAGTTTAGAAGAATGAGAGAGGATCTCATTGAAACTTATAAAATTCTAACAGGACTAGACAGACTAGATGCAGTAAGGATGTTCCCGATGGCGGGGGTGTCAATAACCAGGGGTCACAGTCTAATGGGTAAGCCATTTAGGACAGAGATGAGGAGGAATTTCTTCACCCAGTGAGTGGTGAACCTGTGGAATTCTCTACCACAGAAGGCAGTGGAGGCCAATTCATTAAAAATATTCAAGAACGAGTTGGATATATTTCTTAAGGCTAAAGGGATCAAGGGATATGGAGAGAAGGCAGGGACAGGGTACTGAGTTTGAATGATCAGCCATGATCTCATTGAATGGCGGAGCAGGTTCGAGGGGCCGAATGGCCTACTCCTGCTCCTATCTTTTATGCATCTATGAAAACGCTTATTTCCTTCACTAAAATTGGCGGGCATTTTGAAATGGGCGATGAATCCCAGCTCAGCCAATCGGGGACTGAGTTTCTAGCATTTCATTGATTGGTCAGAGTTGGGTTTAAACAGCCTGGCTTTCGGTCTGCAGCCAATCAGTGCTCGGGGCGGTCCATCACTGAGTATAACAAGGCGGACACACTGCAGATTCCGCATTGACAGTCCCTTTGTTCCAGATTTTGCTGAGATCAGTTGAGAAAATGGCCAGGACCAATGAGACAGCGCGCAAATCGACCGGACGGAAAGCTCCTCACAAACAGCTGGCGAAAAAAGGGGCCCGGAAGAGCGCTCCAGCCACGGGCGGAGTGAAGAAGTCCCATTGCTACAGACCTGGCACTGTGGCTCTGAGGGAGATCCGCCACTACCAGAAATCCACCGAGCTGCTGATCCGCAAACTGCCCTTCCAGCGCTTGGTGTGTGAGATCGCTCAGGACTTCAAGACCGACCTGCGCTTCCAGAGCTCGGCCGTCATGGCCCTGCAGGAGGCCGGCGAGGCTTACCTGGTGGGAATCTTTGAGGACACCAATCTGTGTGCCATCCACGCTAAGCGAGTCACCATCATGATCAAAGGCATCCAGCTGGCCCGCCGCATCCACAGGGAGCGCACCTGAACTCCCCCTGCCCGGCTCCAGACTTTAGCACCAAATGCAACAACGGCTCTTTTATGAGCCACCAAATCAGCAAGGGAAAGTGCTGCAATCTGTGCAAAGCAAATTGGCCTGCACACACCGTGCAGGTCTTGTAGTGTTACCTTAACTGGGGATTTACAAATTGGGGGCAGTGAATATCTGATGGAGTGTTTATGATCTCGGTTGAAATGTGAGTGAGCTGCCCAGTCAACTCAATGAACTCGCACAGTGTGAGTCGGAAACTTTAATTGGCAGTTCTGATTGTGAATTGATACAACTCCACATATCGGGATAGATCCGCGCGAAAGAGAGAACGAGGTGTCTGAATATTGAATCTCACCTTTAAAATCAGCTCTTAATGCGGGACAGGTGGGAGCTTTAGTTACTATTTGAAATATTTTAAATTAACCAAAGCTGCAATTCTGGTTCGATCCTGTCTGCTAATTAAAAGGGGAAATGTTTGTATGGTTCTGGATGTACATATTTCTCCCTTTGGAATTATTGTCCCAATAAGGAACAGTAAGCCCAGCAACCGCTCACTCACTTTATACTCGGTTCTTAACATCCGTTCATATTCGGCTCTCCCAACAACGTGTTCATTGAGTGTCGGTCTCACGTTCGTGTCCGTGTGTTTTGTTTTACTCTGAAGCCAGTCCTTCTTTATATCGATTCACTGATCAGAATATTCTCTCACAGCATGCCCGCTGCACTGTTTGTAGATCTAGATTTCTACATGTTCCACAGTCAGTGTCCTGTTTATAACCGAAAATGGCTAAATAGTAAGCAACCCTTTCCCAGATGCAGTGGGTGGCTCTGAAAAGAGCCTTTGGGTTATTAGATTGAATCCTGTCCACTTTACTTGCTCTTGGAGCTGGCAGTGCTGGTTTTCTTGGGTAGCAGCACCGCCTGGATATTAGGCAGCACCCCGCCCTGAGCGATGGTCACCTTTCCCAGCAGCTTGTTGAGCTCCTCGTCGTTGCGGATGGCCAGCTGCAGGTGTCTGGGGATGATGCGGGTCTTCTTGTTGTCGCGGACCGCGTTGCCGGCCAGCTCCAGGATTTCAGTGGTCAGATACTCGAGCATAGCAGCCATGTAGACTGGGGCTCTGGCACCCACACGCTCAGCGTAGTTGCCCTTTCGCAGGAGCATGTGATAACGGCCCACAGGGAACTGCAATCCGGCCCGGGATGAGCGAGACTTGGCCCTGGCCCGAGCATTACCGCTGGTTTTTCCTCTTCCATACATTTCCACAATACACTCGTTCAGAGAAAGAATGAAAATCTCCTCCCACATCTGCCCTTCTTATAGCTTCTGGAGGAATGCAGATAGCGTACTTGTGATTGGTCGCTCTATGGTCAACTTCATTGGTGTTTTTTGGTGACCAATCACAGTCTGTTTTTTCCTGCCATTGAAAAGTGTGTGGAAATAACTGCCTCAACAGTCATACCGCCAACCCTTTTTTAATTTCAAAAAGACCGCCAATATTTTCCTAAACCAACGAATTAAGTTAATAAATTGACTATCAGCCAAAGATTTCTGGACATTTTTTTATTCCTTTTGTCTTATTCCAACTCTCCCTTGCAAATTCTAGGCTGTTACAATTAGGATTAATTTCGGGTTCAAGTTCAAACTGTATCGGGCGGGCATCAGTTTGCATTGATTCTGTAACGGGACACATTCCATCTCAATCTTTGTGAGGTTTCACAGATTATCGATCGATCATTTGCACAGGCGCTGCTGCGGGAGTGAAACCAGAACTGGGAGTCCTGCTGTGAGAAGAGAAGAGGGCCAGAGGGTTCAAACTGCCCCCTTTCTGGTCTCTGTATGAACCCCCATTCTGCGTTGTAACACTGCAGGTATCCCCGGGTTAACAAAAGGATTGACTCCCAACTGGCTTTACAAAAACATTGAAAAGGCCTTGAAAGAGAACGAGGTGACTAAAATCCGAATCTCATCCCTAGAACAAGCTTTTAATTCATCCTGTCTGACAGCAAAAGGAAAGAGCGAGCAGGGATCGTGTTTATAATTTACTGGGCAGGAAATTCAACAGTGACTCTCAGGTCGAAACGGATAATGGAACTGCTTATCTGAGAATTCCCAACTAAAGCTGCAGCTGGAAATTCAAAAATTGTTCTCAAAAACATTTGATCAGCAAATAATTATAGTAAACTGAGGAAAAACACAGCCAATTGCGTCGAAAGGAACACGCGTTTGTGTAGCTCTTTCGGAGAGGTTGTGGGAGGCTCTTAAAAGAGCCGTTGTGTTTTGGGTTTGTTCTTTCAGGACAGCATGGAGTTTTACTTGGAGCTGGTGTATTTGGTCACCGCCTTTGTCCCTTCCAACATGGCGTGCTTGGCCAGCTCCCCGGGCAGCAACAGGCACACGGCGGTCTGGATCTCCCAGGAGCTCATGGTGTGCCACTTGTTGTAAAGGGCCAGGCGGGAAGCCTCACCTGCAAAATGCTCGAAAATATCGTTCACAAACGAGTTCATGACGCTCATGGCCTTGGAGGAGATGCCGGTGTCGGGGTGAAACTGCTTCATCACTTTGTAGATATAGATGGGATAACTCTTCTTCCTCGACTTTCTGCGTTTCTTGCCGCTTTACGCTGCCGCTTTCTTCACCATTATCTTGGCACCCTTCTTGGCAGCGGATTTCTTATCATCAACCATCGTCTCGTTCAGGATCAGGAAACAATTGAAGAGAACAATGCTCCGAGCTCGTATTATATAGGCAGCCCCACAATCCATCCGCAGAGCTATGCTAATGAGGGATGGGTGAAGGCAAGGATTGCGATTGGTTTATTGGCAACGTTGTCAATTTACTTTGTTCTCTATCTCTCCGATTGTCTTCTTTACGCATCCAATCAGATTCTGCGTTCACCACAATCTCATAACTGGAATGCCATCACGTATTAAAACCCCTTCCATATTTATACTGTCCTCTAATCCCGTTTCTATTCTGCTCCCTCAAACCTGTTCAACGACGACCGGCGTTAAGTTGAAGATTATTTGTGGTTTTTTCCTCTGCATATATATTTGTGTGTGTAAAGAATCTTAACAGCCAACGCGCAGTAGTGATTGTTGATCTAGATTTCTAAATGTTCGACAGACACGGATATATACGAGTCATCTCAGATCAGGACATTTCCAGGGCATCCACTGTAAAGTTTTAATATAAGACTAACTCTAGGACAATTGCGATCAATTGATCAACAGTAACCAGCCCTTTCAGATACAGTGGGTGGGTCTGAAAAAGCCTTTGGGTTATTCGATTAAATATTGTCCGCTTTACTTGCTCTTGGAGCTGGCAGTGCTGGTTTTCTTGGGCAGTAGAACAGCCTGGATATTAGACAGCACCCCGCCCTGAGCGATGGTCATCTTTCCCAGCGGTTTGTTGAGCTCTTCATCGTTGTGGATGGCCAGCTGCAGGTGTCTGGGGAGGATGCAGGTCTTCTTGTCGCAGGCCGTGATGCCGGCCAGCTCCAGGATTTCAGTGGTCAGATACTCGAGCACAGCAGCCATGTAGACCGTGGCTCTGGCACCCACACGCTCAGCATAGTTGCCCTTTCGCAGGAGCCTGTGAACACGGCCCACAGGGAACTGCAGTCCGGCCCGGGATGAGCGGGACTTGGCCTTGGCCCGAGATTTACTGCCGGATTTTCCTCTTCCAGACATTTCCACAATTCACCCGTTCAGAGAAAGAATGAAAGTCTCCTCCCACATCTGCCCTTCTTATACCTTCTGGAGGAGTGCAGACAGCGTACTTGTGATTGGTCGCTCTGTGGTGAATTTCATTGGTGCTTTCCAGTGACCAATCACAGTTTGTTATTCCCTCCAATGAAAACTGCCCTCAACATTCAGACCGCAAACCAGTTTTTTAATTTCAAAAAGCCCGCCAATATTTTCTAAAACAAGCGAACTAAGTTAATAAATTCTCCATTAGCCAAAGATATTCCGGAAATTTTTGTTCTTCCTTCTGTCTTATTCCATCTCTCCCTTGCAAATTCCAGGCTGTTACAATCAGGATTAATTCCGCGTTCAATTTGAAACTGCAGCAGGCGGGAATCAATTTCCATTGAATTTGAAACAGGAGACATTCCAGCTCAATCTTTGTAAAAGTGAGGTCTCACAGATTATCCATCGATCATTTGCACAGGCACTGCTGCGGGAGTGAAGGTAGATCTGGGAGTCCTTCTGTGAAAAGGTGAGAGGGACAGAGTGATCAAACTGCCCTGTTCTGTTCTCTAAAATAATTCCCATTCTGGGTTGTTACACTGCACAAAGCCTCAATTAATTATCCGATGACTCCCAAATGGCATTAAAAAAATTGGAAAGATCTCTTCAGCGAATAAAGTGACTGAAATCAGTGTCTTGTCCCTTCCTTAAACAAGCTCTTAATTCATTGGCAGGCGGTGTAAATGAACGGGTCTGTGAGCAAAGGGAAAGAGCGACCACGACCGTGTTTTTAGTTCTCACCAGCCAAGCACAGAGGAAACGGCATCCGCTGGGGGAGCGGTGCTCGCAGGGGCCCTTCCCATCGGTTTAAAAAGTGTGGGGGAGGCCGAGGCGAGGGTTGTATTTGAGTGCATGGTCAGACTTCTTTTTATCACACTTATATCAGCCAAAATGTGATTGTTTCACAAATCGCTTTTATCATTCATTAAATGGGCCACATGGAGACGATATTAATTATCATCCAAATTACTGATAAACCGAGTGCGTGACCCAGACTGGAGTGGGTGTTCCTGAACAGGTTTACACATTCCGCCAGTTGATATTTTATTTTCACCCACAGGGTCATGGGGGGTCTGGTACTATTTTGCCTGAAAGGGTGGGAGAGGCAGAAACCCTCATCGCATTTTAAAAAGTTCATGGTCATATCCAAGCAGTGCCGTAAACTGCAAGGCTATGGACCAAGAGCTGTAAAGTGGGATTTGGCTTTATCGACTTTTATGGCTGACACAGACATGATGGGCCAAATGGCCTCCTTCTGTGCCATATATTTCTTTGATACAATAAATCGCAGACAGACAGCTATAGAGTAAATCACACTCATGTACTGTAGGGGTTGCAAAATTCCCCTATTTCCCTGAAGATTGAAAAATATTAGTCCACATCGCGGACGAAGAATTGCTTGACCTGAATTGTCTCAACATCAGGACTTTAAGATAAAAATGGTACACTTTGAGTTTCGAACTGTGCAAATTGCAGAGGGATTTGAAAAGAATGTGGACAACACAGGAGTCGAGGAATTCTGTGGAAAACATTCACATATCTTGAGACAGTACTTTAATAATAAAATCGTTCCCTGGAGTTTGGGCAATCACAAAAGGTTTTAAAATGGCCAGAGAAAGGATGGCCAAAGGACAAAAAAACAGCTGGAGTTGTCTGTGTGAAAAGGTGGGAGGATGCAGTGGCTGTGAGTCAGTCCTGCCAATCAAAGGGAGGTTCCCTCAGAAGCACTTGAAGTTGCTTATTGACATAAGGGATTACAACTACTTGAGACCAACTGTAGGACAATCAATTGTAACTGCTTCTGTTTACACAGCCATTCAAACTACTCAGACACACAATGGAGACACTGAAACCATGGACCAGATCTTGAATGGGAACAGTTTAAGCATTGAATGGGTTTAAACCACCCAGCATTCTGGACAATAGGGCTGTTGCATTCCCTTTTGTTTCAGCCCAGGTAAACTCCGGATGTGGGCGGGAACATTTCGGCCCCGCAGTGCAGACACACTAACCCAGTCCAACCTCTTTGAGTTAGCCAATCACACCTTTTCTCTATGTGTGTGTTGGAACTTATTGGGTGCGAATCTTCCAGCCAGGCAAACAGCAGGGGGTAGCAGGGGGCTCACCGAATATATATGATAGCTGCTGAGAAGCTATCGCTCTCTTTTTACTTCCTGGGACCACAGGTGAGCCTCTCTCTCTCTCACTTCGCTGGACCACATGTGAGCAGAGTTTCTGACTCCTCAGAAAAGCAACCTAGTAAGGAGGTAAGGGGTTAAGGGATGGTAATTAAGTGCATATTGCTAAGATTGTTTAATTAACATTGTAGTCACTTACCCCTCGTTTTTATGGTCTGCATTCCCCATTTAAGCAATTTTACTGTAATTACTGTGTTTGTGTGGTATAGTTTACAATTTGATTGTAGTTTCTTTTAGTTAATAAAACTTGATTTTTCTCTCATACAAACCACATGTCCGTTTTTAATATCATTAATTATAAGCCCTGCAGTCAGAACTGGAAGGTGGGGTAGCGATTCCAAACCGCTGTTATAAAATTGGTTTATTGGAAATTGGTCAGAATGCAGGCAAAGGCTGCAGACCAGGTAAATTACCTTGAACCAGTTAAAGATGCCCCCCTTACAAAATGGCGACCGCCGCAGGACTGCAGGCCGTTTTTGATTTGATGAGTGGTTTGGATCTGGAGAAAGTACCAGCTCTTGTTTCTCTCGTTGTCAGTATGTGGGTAGCCCTGCAAATTTTAGTGGCAGTGTGTAGGCTGACCTATCGGGGTACAGGTGGCTGGTTTAGGAAGGATGAGATGAGGGAGCAGAAGGAGGGTAAGGAGGCCAAGAATCGGGAGTCCCAGTTTGAAAAATGCCAGGCATTTATAGAGTGCGTGGTGCAGGAAGTCACTGAGGCCAGGGAAAGTGAGATGAGACTGTGGGAAGAGAATGCCCGCCTCATCTCAGAAGTAAAGGAGCAGGAGGAATGGTTTAGGGAAGTAAAGGCAGCCTATAAGCTGGCCTGCGCCCAAAGGTTTAGTGAAGCAGATCATGGCCCCTGTAGGGCAGAGATAGAAAGCCTTAACATGGCTTTAAAGGTAGCAAGGGGAATGATTTGCGTGATCAGCCCGAAGGCAGGTCAGCTGGCTTTTACTGGCAGCCCAAATCAAATCGCCCCACAGGCAACACACAGGGTAAGGCTGGCTAGGGAATTAGAGACCCCAAGAATGCAGCCCAAAGCTCCGAGTCTTGAGGAGCTCTGGCAGCAAGGAGGGGTGGTCAATGGGGTGGTAGGAGAACGCCAACAGGTCCCGCTAGGCAGGCAGGGACCAGGGCCAGTGTACCCACTCTGACAATGGAGGTACGGTCCACCCATGAGGAGTGAGCCTGAGAATAGGAATCCTCAGCCGACAGCAGGTTCAAGTTCACAGGAAAGTACTGTGGCTTGTGTGGGGTGAGGAGCCATTCCTAGGCAGAGTAAGCTGTTTAAGCCAGGGAACAGGGAAGGAGAGTTCTGGGACAACTGTAGAGCAGGTCCAGTAGCAGAAATCCGGGACAAGGGAGGCACAAAGGGGATAGTTTTGGCCCCAGGCCAAAGTCAGGTCCAGGTCCAAAATTCCCCATTTAATGCTACCCGGGTAAGAGAACATGAGTTCGCTTACCAAACAAGTTCAGGTTCACAGCCTGTAAAGACAGGCTCTGTGGCTTGTTCTCAGGGAAAAGTTGTCCAACCCGCAAATTGGGACACTTCCCTACCCCAGTAGGACCCTAGTTTTGCACAAAGTTCAAACTTGGAAAGGTTATGTGGCTTAGAAATGGAGAAACAGCAGCCTGGGATCAGAAATCAGCAGGCTGCTGCCCATCCATTCACAGATCGCTTGGAGACTGCCCGCGCATGTGCAGTCGCTGGTCTGGAGATGGGAATCCCAGACTTCTGAACAGAAGGTTCATGCAGGTGCAGTGGTGCGCCTGAGGGGTGTGTTTTGCCAGGATCAGGTTCACGCAAGCGCGGTTCCGCAGCCCGTACCCCCAGCGGATCCTCCTCAGTTTTCCCGCGCAGGCGTGGTCGCGCGCCTGAGGGGAGGGCTTTGCCAAAAGGAGGGCCGCACAGGCACAGCCACACGGCTGAGGGAAGAGGTTTCTCAACTCCGGGATTGCGCAGTCATAGTTGTGAACCCGGAATCCCCAGCGACTCCTTTCCTCTGCGAGGCCGAGCGCGCAGGCGCAGTCGGCCACTTAAAGATCCCGGCTGCTAAGTTTTTACGCGCAGGCGCGGAAGCCTGCTTGGAAGACCCAACGGTTCTTCCAACCGTTTTTAAAGAGACCGAACGTGCAGGCGCGGTTGTGTGTGCTAGTGTAGCTGTTCCCCAACTCTTCAAAGAAATTGTTCGCGCAGGCGCAGTTGCCTGCGGGACCCCAGCGGCCCCTCTTCTGTTTTTCCACGCAGGCACAATCGCCTGTTTGAAGCCAAAGGCTTCACAGCCTCTGCCGTGGGACAAAGAGGAGGAGGCTTGCGCAGGCACGGTCGTCAGCTTGAATACAAAGGTTCCTCAGCCTCTGCCAGGGAACTCAGGAAAGGAGGTTTGTGAAAGCACAGTTGCCGGTGGGACCAGCGTGTCTCTTTTCCAGGAGGTTTGCTCGGGCGCACTCGCCTCCTTGAATACAGAGTCTTCACAGCCTCTGCCGAGGGACTCACGGGAGGAGCTTCGTGCAGGCGCAGTCGCCTGTTTAAAGGGACCAGCTTCCAAGGCAACCTCTAGAATGGATCCCCTGATGATGTGGGATCCTCGGGGGGGGGGCAGGGATAGCAATTCCTCTTGCAGGGGAGCTGGTAACAGGTTTTGGACATGGGGGAGAAGGTACCCAGCCAGCTACGGCTGCGACCCTGGCTCAGGGTCCGCCAGCCAAAGTTTCCCCCACAGAGACGCCCCTCAGAATGTCTCAGCGGGCCTGCAAGCCCAAGAAAAGTTGGTCACCAGGGTACATGCCACAAAGAGCAATCTCCCAAACCGGGGAGAAGCCAAAGGGCAGAGGTCCACAATCAACAGCCATAAGGTGCGAGGGACCAGAGACAGGAGGCAGTCCAGCTTCGCTGCAGCCAGCAGCAATCTGCAACAGTGCCAGAGATTAGCCTGGCTGTCCGGAGATGGGCGGCATTTGTATTATAGCTTTGGTGTGAATATAGTGTGCTTTTAAGGTGTATTTAAGTTTTGTTGATATAACTAGTTTTAAGTTTAAGTTTAAAGAGTTTAAGTTTACATGTGTGCCAAATGTTTGTATTTTGGTCCGAGGTCAAGGGACACGACCATGTCTCCACCTAAGGCAGCAGGTCAGTGAGACCTGGCTGCATGTCCTTTTAAGTTTTGCAGGAGATTGGACCATGAAGCAGCCATGTTCGCCCAGCCCGAGCTGGGCATCGAATGAAGATACAGATATGGAATGTTGGGGATCACCTCGCCACTGGACGAATCCAGGAGACCCCGCAATGATTTTCAGGAAAAACCGGATAGGTTCCGGAGAGACTTGCCTACTCCTCCTACGGGGAGGAGATGGCCCCAGCTGGGTGTGGCACGGCCCCCAACTCAGCACCATCCTGACTGAAGTTCACTTGCAGGAGACCTCGCTGTTGAGGAGTCATGCTGGGGAAGCGTGGGTGCCTTGTCAGATAGGGACGCGTTCCTCGGGGGTGGGTGGTGATGGCCCAGGAATGATCGTATAGAGGAGGGGGAGAACCAAGAGTCACGTGGGTGCGGTCGGGGAGGGAGGAACTCACCCTGGGGCCCCCGGGCAAAGAGAGTAAGTGTAGCTGGGAAGGATGAGTGGGTGGCCGGATCTGGGATCCAAGTCTCAGTATGCGGCCAGGGAGAGCCGCCACACAGGCACTGATCATTTTCTGCAGCCAGTCGAAGGAAGACGGGAGGGGGAGGGACTGGGAGTCATGATCCCATACTCCCCAGTCTCGGTCTGTGCCATGGGAATTTTAAACATGAGGGGTTCCCCACCTCCACAAAATGGCAAGGGAACGGCTCGTGGCTGGGGGAGCAGGCTGGTCTGTAAATCCATTCTGCCTGTTTTAAAGTTTAAGACAATCAAAGTGGGGTGGGAAGTACATTTACTGCCCAGGTGGGAGGAGCAATACCTACTCGAATTTTGCGACCCATCATTGGCACATGATGGTCAGGGTTTATTTACGCATGTTGTTTCAAATGTTTCATGATTTTTTTGTATTTTCTTTTATAGTTCGTTGTCGAGTAGAGGCGTTGGAACCTCTCCATGCTTGGGATCATTTTGATTACATTGTGTAACTAAGATTGCAACATTTTGTAATAAGTTATAATGTAACAAGCATTTGTAATTTTGGATTACATTGTATAATTTTACAAGCGTGTAGGGGTATGAGACCCCTTATTGTAAACTAATGTATCTGTAGAATGCCTACCGTACCGCGGTTTTTCTCGAATTTTAGGGAATAGACGGTTCAGAGGATCAGTGGCAGATAGCTGTTAGGTAAATACAGGGGATGGTTGTTTGTGAGGGGGTCTGAAAATTTTGCTCACTCCTTCGAGTTGATACTACAAGCAAGTTGGGAGTATCAAAAGGTGGGAATGTAGGTGTTGCAAAATTTCCACTATTTCCCTGAAGATTGAAAAATATTGGTCCACATCGCGGATGAAGAATTGTGTGACCTGAATTGTCCCAACATCAGGATTTTAAAAGGTTACCCTTTGAGTTTCAAACTGTGCAAATTGCAGAGGGGTCTGAAAAGAACGTGGACAACACAGGAGTCGAAGAATTCTGTGGAAAATATTCACGCACCTTGAGACAGTACTTTATTAATAAAATCGTTCCCTGGAGTTTGGGCAATCACAAAATATTTTTAAATGGCCAGCGAAAGCATGGCCAAAGGACAAAAAAAGACAGCTCGAGTTGTCTGTGTGAAAAGGTGGGAGGATGCAGTGGCTGTGAGTCAGTACTGCCAATCAAAGGGTTGTTCCCTCAGAAGCACTTGAAGTAGCTTATAGACATAAGGGATTACAACTACTTGAGACCAACCGCAGGACAATCGATTGTAACTGCTTCTGTTTACACAGCCATTCAAACTACTCAGGCACACAATGGAGACACTGAAACCATGGTCCGGATCTTGAATGGGAACAGTTTAAGCATTGAATGGGTTTAAATCACCCAGCATTCTGGACAATAGGGCTGTTGCATTCCCTTTTTTTTCAGCCCAGGTAAAGTCCGGATGTGGGCGGGAACATTTCGGCCCCACAGTGCAGACACACTAACCCAGTCCAACCACTTTGAGTTAGCCAATCACAGCTTTTCTCTTGTGTGTTGGAATTTTTTGGGCGCGAATCTTCCAGCCAGGCAAACAGCAGGGGGGGCCAGGGGGCTCACCGAGTATATAAGATAGCTGCTGAGAAGCTATCGCTCTCTTTTTACTTCCTGGGACCACAGGTGAGCCTCTCTCTCTCTCTCTCACTTCGCTGGACCACATGTGAGCAGCGTTTCTGACTCTTCAGAAAAGCAACCTAGTAACGAGTTAAGGGGTTAAGGGATGGTAATTAAGTGCATATTGCTAAGATTGTTTAATTAACATTGTAGTCACTTACCCCTCGTTTTTACCGTCTGCAATCCCCATTTAAGCAATTTTACTGTAATTACTGTGTTTGTGTGGTACAGTTTATAATTTGATTGTAGTTGCTTTTAGTTAATAAAACTTGATTTTCCTCTCATCCAAACCAAGTGTCCGTTTTTAATATCATTAATTATAAGTCCTGCAGTCAGAACTGGAAGGTGGGGTAGCGACACGAAACAGCTGTTTTAAAATTGGTTTATTGGAAATTGGTCAGATTGCAGGCAAAGGCTGCACACCAGGTGAATTACCTTAAACCAGTTAAAGATGCCCCCCTTACAAAATGGCGTAACGGCAGGACTGCAGGTCGTTTTTGATTTGCTGAGTGGTTTGGACCTGGAGAAAGTACCATCTCTTGTTTCTCTCGTTGTCAGTATGTGGGTAGGCCTGCAAATTTCAGCAGCAGTGTGTAGGCTGACCTATCGGGGTATAGGTGGCTGGTTTAGGAAGGATGAGATGAGGGAGCAGAAGGAGCTCAAGGAGGCCAAGAATCGTGAGCCCCAGTTTAAAAAATGCCAGGCATTTGTAGAGTGCCTGGTGCAGGAAGTCACTGAGGCCAGGGAAAGTGAGATGAGGCTGCGGGAAGAGAATGCCCGCCTCATCTCAGAAGTAATGGAGCTGGAGGAATGGTTTAGGGAAGTAAAGGCAGCTTATAAGCTGGCCTGCGCCTAAAGGTTTATTGAAGCATATCATGGCCCCTGTTTTGCAGAGATAGAAAGCCTTAACATGGCTTTAAAGGTAGCAAGGGGAATGATTTGCATGATCAGCCCGAAGGCAGGTCAGCTGGCTTTTACTGGCAGCGCAAATCAAATCACCCCCGAGGCAACAGCCAGGGAAAGGATGGCTAGGGAATTAGAGACCCCAAGAATGCAGCCCAAAGCTCAGAGTCTTGAGGAGCTCTGGCAGCAAGGAGTGGTGGTCAATGGGGTGGTAGGAGAATGCCAGCAGGTCCCGCTAGGCAGGTGGGGACCAGGACCAGTTTACCCCCTCCGACAATGGAGGTACGGTCCTACGTGAGGAGTGAGCCTGAGAATAGGAATCCTCAGCCCACAGTAGGTTCAAGTCCACAGGAAAGTGCTGTGGCTTGTGTGGGGGTAGGAGCTATTCCTTGGCAGAGTAAGCTGTTTAAGCCAGGGAACAGGGAAGGAGAGTTCTGGGACCCCTGTAGAGCAGGTCCAGTAGCAGAAATCCGGGACAAGGGAGGCACAAAGGGGATAGTTTTGGCCCCAGACCAAAGGCAGGTCCAAGTCCAAAATTCCCCATTTAAAGCCACCCGGGTAAGAGAACATGAGTTCGCTTACCAAACAAGTTCAAGTTGACAGCCTGTAAAGACAGGCTCTGTGGCTTGTTCTCAGGGAAAAGTTGTCCAACCCGCAAATTGGGACACTTCCCTACCCCAGTAGGACCCTAGTTTTGCACAAAGTTCAAATTGTGTGCTGCTGGATTTTTGCTATGTGGGAGAAAAATCATTTAAGTGTATTTTGTGAATTTTAGTGTGTTAAGAAGTCAATTAATTGAAGTAAGTTAAATTTTTTAAGGGTTTTTTTAACTCTTGGGCAGTTTAAACCGGAAGTAGAATCCGAGTATAAAAGGGGAGGGGCTAGTGCGGTGCACGGAGTGCTTTGTGCATTGAGTGCTGCTGGAGTTTTGCTAAGTGGGAGAAAAATAATTTAAGTGTATTTTGTGAATTTTAGTATGTTAAGAAGTCAATTATTTGAAGTAAGTTAAACTTTTGAAGGGTTTTTTAAACTCTTGGGCAGTTTAAACCGGAAGTAGAATCCGGGTATAAAAGGGGAGGGGCTAGTGCGGTGCACGGAGTGCTTTGCGCATTGAGTGCTGCTGGAGTTTTGCTAAGTGGGAGAAAAATCATTTAAGTGTATTTTGTGAATTTTAGTGTGTTAATAAGTCAATTATTTGAAGTAAGCTTAATTTTTTAAGGGTTTTTTAAACTCTTGGGCAGTTTAAACCGGAGATAGAATCTGGGTATAAAAGGGGAGGGGCTAGTGCGGTACACGGAGTGCTTTGTGCATTGAGTGCTGCTGGAATTTTGCTAAGTGGGAGAGTTCGGATAAGTGGGAGGTGAGGGTGTATTTTTTGCTCTGTTTTGTTTCCCACTCCCAGGCTTAGACAGCACTGCGGAGGCGGAGCAGCGAGACGAGTCAACCAAACAGGCCCCACAGACAGTATTCAAGGAGGAGGTTGAGATCAGCTGGTTGGTTGATTTTCTTCCTTCTCTTCTCTTTTATACCTTTAAGTTGGTAAGTCCTATTGAATAGTGGTGTGAAATTATCATATATATCCGAGCGGGGTCTTCATAACAAATAATAAGAAATTTAATTAATTATATGGAATGGAGCAGGTGATGTGTTACTGTTGCGAGATGTGGGAGCCGGTGAACCCCATTGAGGCTCACGGTGATTACATCTGCGACAAGTGATTGCTGCTAGAGGAACTCAAGTTCCATGTTATGGAGCTGGAGACCGAGCTTCAGACACTGCGACACATCAGGGAGGGGGAGAAGTTCCTGGACTCTATGTTTCAGGAGATGGTCACACCTATGAAGTTAATTACTGCAGATGTAGTCCGTGATCAGGGACAGGATGGTGTGACTATGAGTGAGGAAGGTACAGGGATCCAGGATGTAGTGTTGAAGGAGACGCAGCCCTTGTTCTTGTCCAGCAGGATCGAGGTTCTTACTCCCTGTAAGGGAAGGAGCGGGGACTGCAGGGAGGATGAGCAACCTGGCCACAGCACCGTGGTACAGTGGGCCATTCAAGTGGTGGGAGTAAAAAGAAATGTTGTAGTGGTAGGGGATAGTATCATTAGGGGGATAGATAGGGTTCTCTGCAGTCAAGAGCGGGAGCACCGAAGGCTGTGTTGCCTGCCCGGTGCCAGGATTAAGGACATCTCTTCTGGGCTGGAAAGAAACTTGGAGTGGGAGGGGGAGGATGCAGTTGTCGTGGTCCATGTTGGTACAAACGACGTAGATAGGACAAGGAAGACGGTTCTGTTAAAGGAGTATGAGCAGCTAGGGGTCAAATTAAAAAACAGAACCTCAAGGGTAATAATCTCTGGGTTATTACCTGAGCCACGAGCGAATTTGGCTGGGATAAATAAAATTAAAGATTTAAATGCGTGGCTCAAAGACTGGTGTGGGAGAAATGAGTTTTGCTTCTTGGGACACTGGCACCAGTACTGGGACAGGAGGGAGCTGTTCTGTTGGGATGGACTCCACTTGGCCAGTGCTGGGACTAGAGTCCTGGCGAATCATATAACTAGGGCTGTAGAGAGGGCTTTAAACTAATTAGTGGGGGGGAGGTTTCTAGAGAGCAAATAATAGAAATGACAACAGAGAAGGTCATAGACTTAGGTAGCAGTGGGGGAATTAAAAAACAGAATGTGTCAGGAAGGGACAGAAGGTATGGAGTAAAAAGTAAAGTACTAAAAAGGGAAAAAACTGGAATTAAGTGTTACAAAACATATTTGAAAGTTCTTTATCTGAATGCACGTAGCATTCGTAACAAAATGAATGAGTTAACGGCACAAATAATGACATATGGGTATGATCTTGTGGGCATTACAGAAACATGGCTGCAGGGTGACCATGACTGGGAATTAAACATACCAGGTTATTTAACAATCAGGAAGGACAGGCAGGAAGGGAGAGGAGGTGGGGTGGCTATGTTAATAAAGGAAGGAATCACTATAATACAGAGAAATGATATTGGGTCAAAGGAGCAGGATAGTGAAACAGTTTGGGTGGAGATAAGGAATAATAAGGGGAAAAAAACATTCGTGGGTGTAGCCTATAGGCCTCTGAACAGTTGCAACTCTGTTGGACGGAGTATTAATCAGGAAATATTTGAGGCTTGTAATAAGGGAACAGCTATAATTATGGGGGATTTTAATGATCATATTAACTGGACAAATCAAATTGGGCAGAGCAGCCTTGAGGATGAGTTCATTGAGTGTATTATGGATGGGTTTCTTGAGCAGTATGTAACTGAACCGACCAGGGGGCAAGCAACCTTAGATTTGGTCCTGTGTAATGAGACAGGATTATTTAAAAATGTCCTAGTAAAGGATCCCCTTGGAATGAGTGACCATAACATGGTTGAGTTCCATATTCAATTAGAGGGTGAGAAGGTTGGATCTCAAACACGCGTGCTGAGCTTGAATAAAGGAGACTATGAAGGTATGTGAGCGGAATTAATTAGAGTGGACTGGGAAAATAGATTAAAGGGTAAGACGATACATGATCAGTGGTGTACATTTAAGGAGTTAATTTACGACTTCCAAAAAATATATATTCCACTGAGGAAAAAAGGGTGTAAGAGAAAATATAGCCATCCGTGGCTAAGTAAAGTAATTAAGGATAGTATCCGACTAAAAACAAGGGCATATAATGTAGCCAAATCTAGTGGGAGGGTGGTAGATTGGGAAGTCTTTAAAAGGCAGCAAAAAATAACTAAAAGATTGATTAAGAAAGGGAAGATAGATTATGAAAGTAAATTAGCAAAAAATATAAAAACAGACAGTAAAAGTTTCTATAGTTATATAAAAAGAAAAAGGGTGGCTAAAGTAAATGTTGGTCCCTTAGAGGATGAGACCAGGAAATTAATGGTGGGAAACATGGAGATGGCAAAAACACTGAACAATTATTTTGTATCAGTCTTTACAGTAGAGGACACTAAGAATATCCCAACACTGGACAAACAGGGGGCTCTAGGCGGGGAGGAACTAAATACGATTAAAATCACTAAGGAAGTGGTACTTGGTAAAATAATGGGACTCAAGGCGCATAAATCCCCTGGACCTGATGGCTTGCATCCTAGGGTCTTGAGGGAAGTGGCGGTAGGGATTGTGGATGCATTGATAATAATTTTCCAAAACTAACTCGACTCAGCAAAGGTCCCGGCAGATTGGAAAACTGCTAATGTAACACCCTTATTTAAAAAGGGTAGTAGGCAGAAGGCTGGAAACTATAGACCTGTTAGCCTAACATCTGTGGTTGGTAAAATGTTAGACTCCATTATTAAGGAGACAGTAACGGGACATTTGGATAAACATAATTTTATAGGACAAACTCAGCATGCTTTCATGAAGGGGAAGGGACCGGGTGCTAGGGTTTGGATGATCAGCCATGATCTCGTTGAATGGCGGAGCAGGCTCGAAGGGCCGAATGGCCTACTCCTGCTCCTATCTTCTATGTTTCTATGTAAGTCCTGTTTGACAAAGTTGCTTGAGTTTTTTGAGGAAGTAACATACAGGGTGGATAAAGGGGAACCAGTGGACGTAGTGTATTTAGAATTCCAAAAGGCATTTGACAAGGTTCCACACAAAAGATTATTGCTCAAGATAAAAAATCACGGGATTGGGGGTAATATTCTGGCGTGGGTGGAGGATTGGCTCTCTAACAGAAAGCAGAGAGTTGGGATAAATGGTTCGTTCTCAGATTGGCAACCAGTAACTAGTGGTGTTCCGCAGGGGTCAGTGCTGGGTCCCCAACTCTTTACAATCTATATTAACGATTTGGAGGATGGGACCGAGTGTAACATATCAAAGTTTGTAGATGATACAAAGATGAGACGGAAAGTAGTGAGTGAGGAGGACATAAAAAACGTGCAAAGTGACATAGACAGGCTAATCATAGAGCAAGTTATTATCTTAATGGCAAGAAACTGGAAAGTACTGTAGTACAAAGGGATCTGGGGGTCCTGGAGCACGAAACTCAAAAAGTTAGTATGCAGGTGCAGCAAGTGATTAAGAAGGCCAATGGAATGTTGGCTTTTATTGCTAGGGGGATGGAATATAAAAACAGGGAGGTATTGCTGCAGTTTTACAAGGTATTGGTGAGACCGCACCTGGAATACTGCATACAGTTTTGGTGTCCATACTTAAGTAAAGACATTCTTGCTCTCGAGTCAGTACAAAGAAGGTTCACTCGGTTAATCCCGGGGATGAGGGGGTAGTCATATGAGGAGAGGTTGAGTAGATTGGGACTCTACTCATTGGAGTTCAGAAGAATGAGAGGCGATCTTATTGAAACATATAAGATTGTGAAGGGGCTTGATCGGGTGGATGCGGTGAGGATGTTCCCAATGATGGGTGAAACTAGAACTAAGGGGCATAATCTTAAAATAAGGGGCTGCTCACTCAAAACTGAGAAGAGGAGAAACTTCTTCACTCAGAGGGTGGTAGGTTTGTGGAATTTGCTGCCCCAGAAAGCTGTGGAAGCTACATCATTAAATAAATTTAAAACAGAAATAGATAGTTTCCTAGAAGTAAAGGGAATTAAGGGTTATTAGGAGCGGGCAGGCAATTGGACATGAGTCTAGGTTCGGAATGGTCATGGCCCTGTGGGTAGTGGAGTGGGCCCAGGGGCCGTGTAGCCTTGTTCTGCTCCTACTGTGTTCTAATTCTATGTTAGATTTCAGGAGATGGTTTTATTCCTGTTCCTGGCTGCGGTGGAGATCGCCTTTACAGAAGGTAAGTACTGTAGAAAATATAGGGACAGAGTGATCTCCTGGAAGATTTTCGATCGCCTAGATGGGTCGGAGAGGAATTTCCCAGATTTTTTTCTCCCAAATTGGCCATTGGGTCTTTTTCTGGATTTTCGCCTCTCCCGGGAGATCGCATGGTTTCGGGTCGATGCAGAGTGATAGAAGATTTGAGGTTAGGATCAGATCAGCCATGATCTTAGTGAATGGTGGAGCAGGCTCGAGGGGCCGATTGGCTTATTCCTGCTCCTATTTCTTATGTTCTTATGTTATGTGGCTTAGAAATGGAGAAACAGCAGCCTGGGATCAGAAATCAGCAGGCTGCTGCCCATCCATTCACAGATCGCTTGGAGGCTGCCCGCGCATGTGCAGTCTCTGGTCTGGAGACGGGAATCCCCGAATTCTGAACAGAAGGTTCATGCAGGCGCAGTCATGTGCCTGAGGGGAGAGTTGTGCCAGGATCAGGTTCATGCAAGCGCGGTTCCACAGCCCGTACCCCCAGCGGATCCTCCTCAGTTTTCCCGCACAGGCGCGGTCGCGCTCCTGTGGGGAGAGCTTTGCCAAAAGGGGGGCAGCGCAAGCGCAGCCGCACGGCTGAGGGAAGAGGTTTCTCAACTCCGGGTTCGCGCAGTCATAGTCGTGAACCTGGAACCCCCAGCGACTCCTTTCCCCTGCGAGGCCGAGCGCGCAGGCGCAGTCTGCCATTTAAAGATCCCGGCTGCTAAGTTTTTACGCGCAGGCGCAGAATCCTGCTTGGAAGACCCAGCGTTTCTTCCAACCGTTTTTAAAGGGACCGAACGTGCAGGTGCGGTTGTGTGTGCGAGTGTAGCAGTTCCCCAGCCCTTTAAAGAAATTGTTTGCACAGGCGCGGTTGCCTGCGGGGCCCCAGCAGCCCCTCTTCTGTTTTCCCATGCAGGCACAGTCGCCTGTTTGAAGCCACAGGCTTCACAGCCTCTTCCGTGGGACAAAGAGGAGGAGGCTTGCGCAGGCACGGTCGCCAGCTTGAATACAGAGGTTTCACAGCCTCTGCCGGGGAACTCAGGAAAGGAGGTTTGTGCAAACACAGTTGCCGGTGGGACCAGCATGGCTGTTTTCCAGGAGGTTTGCTTGGGCGCACTCGCCTGCTTGAATACAGACGCTTCACAACCTCTGCCGAGGGACTCATGGGAGGAGCTTCGCGCAGGCGCAGTCGCCTGTTTAAAGGGACCAGCCTCCCAGCCAACCTCTAGAATGGTTCCCCCCATGATGTGGGATCCTGGGGACTGCAGGGATAGCAATTCCTCTTGCAGGGGAGCTGGTAACAAGTTTTGGACATGGGGGAGAAGGTTCGCAGCCAGCTATGGTTGCGACCCTGGCTCAGGGTCCGCCAGCCAAAGATTCCGCCGCAGAGACGCACCTCAGAAGGGCTCAGCGGGCCCGCAAGCCCAAGAAAAGGTGGTCACGAGGGTACCTGCCACAAAGAGCAATCTCCCAAACCGGGGAGAAGCCAAAGGGCAGAGGTCCCCAATCAACAGTCATAAGGTGCGAGGGACCAGAGACAGGAGGCAGTCCAGCTTCTCTGCAGCCAGTGTTGAAGTGCCTTTTTTCTTAGCTCTGGGTAATGACTCAATACACTCTTGGATTCGTCAGACGGACAGGCCTTTTATTTCCTTGCAAGGGGAATCAGCACCTCTACTCAAGGAGTGAGGCTACTATTCCAATGATACAGCGTAAGCGTTCCATATTTATACAGTGTAACAAACAAGTTTGATTGACATTCCTTTGTTCCTCTATCAGGATACATTTTAGATTAATCAGCAGGTCTTATGACATATTGACAGAAGGATCCTGGACACATAAGTCAACCGTTAATCTATAACAGGGAATGAATCGTGTAACCGGAGGTCCTCTTTAATCTTACTCATGTATTGGGAGGCTAGGTTTGCTTACGGTCGCAAGTTATCAGGTCACTGGGTAAATCAAACGGAACCCATTGTTTCACTTCTACATTCTTATTAGGTGGGCAGACATCTGTTCTTGGCTGTAATCCAGGTTCGTGCAATAGCTCTAGTTACACATCGACTCTTTACCTGTGTCAAGTCTGAAAACTATTACCAAGCAAGCACTTGAAATTAACCCCTTATATCATGTAGATTTCCTCATTCCCCCCTTTTGTCTTTTCTAAGGACAATCTATTTCGCTAAGTTTAAGAAATTCCACATCAAAGGTCTCACCCTTAATATCCTCATATTCAGACATCATTGGTACTGGAGGAGTTGATGTCAATAAGGAAAAAACTTTTGTACACAATAATTTTAAACAACCAATCAATAAACTAATTAGAATTATTGTCATCACAATTGCAATTAAGGCTTCCAAAATTTGCTTTCCTAGTGCTCCTCCCCACCCTGAAATCCAATCCCACATGGACTACTGTTCAGGTTGACGTAGTTTCTTTACGGCCTCCTTTATGTGGTTTACCAGGTTGGTGATATTTTCTGAGCTATCTGGAATATAGGTGCAACATTCGATTTTTATGATTGCACATGTGCCCCCTTCTTTTGCCAACAAATAGTCCAGAGCCATGCGGTTTTGTAAGGCAACAGTGCGCAAAGCCACCATTTCTGCGTTTACATCACTAAGAGCATCAGTATCATTGGCTATTTGTTCCAACACTGCTGCCATGTTTATAGATTCTCTTGCTAACTTCCCTGTTCCATACCAGGGAAATGCTACAGCAAAGAACCTTTCAGTTTCTGTAATGGCTCATTTTACTCGTGTCCCAGGGTGGCTATCCAAAGATGAAATATGATGTATATAGACCACAACATATCCCAAGTAACAAGACCCAGTCCAACTTTGTGGTAACCAAGGGTATGCTCTATGCCCACAGATGAAATAGGTGTTATTATAGGCTTCAAATTTGTTCCATATCTAGTGCAAATAACTCATGTATACAAAGGTATTAACATAATGATAGTTATGATAAAAGAGATTTTTGGTTAAAAGTACACATTCTTTTATGCATGGTTTGCCTTGCAGAGGATCTGGGTAAATCCATATGGCAGTTTCAATTATTGTTGACAAAAAGAACAGTCTTGTTAAAGTCCAAATCCAGTTCATCTTGGCAGTGTATCGTCTTCAACTGATGCCTTCTTACAATGGGACGCATGTATCCATGTTGGTCGCTCCTTTACTTTCACAGCGGTGTTTGTGGTCAGGAGTACTTGGAAGGGTCCCTCAAATCTGGGTTGAAGGCTATTCTTTCGCTTGAAGATTTTTATATAGACGTTATCTCCTGGCTCGAAAGTATGGCACTTTCCTTCAGCGGGATCGACCTGGGCTTCCTTCACCTGTTGATGGAAACTAGAAATGCATTTGGTTAGTGCAATGCAATAACTCAACATATCTTCCTCCATTTTATGAATGTCCATTTGTTTAGCTGTTAAAGGTGCCGAAAAGGGCAATCTTTGTGGTCTTCCCATGACGATCTCGTGAGGCGACAATCCTGTAGTTCTGTTGGTAGCAGACCGCATTGTCATTAAAGCTATGGGTAACAGATCAACCCATTTAAGTCCAGTTTCTTTACACAGTTTTGCAAGCTTGTTTTTCAGCATCCCGTTATATCTTTCCACTAGTTCAGCCGACTGTGGATGATACCTGCAATGGAGGTGCTGGTTAATCTGTAAGGCTTTGCATAGTTCCTTAATCACTGTTCCCGTAAAATGAGACCCATTGTCACTTGACAGTTTTGCTGGTATCCCAAAGCGTGGTACAATGTCCTTCAATAAACATTTAGCAACAGTGGTAGCGTCCTTCTTTCTGCAAGGAAAAGCTTCAATCCATCTTGAAAACATATCAATAATAACTAATACATATTTAATGCTCATACATACAGGTAGTTCAATAAAATCCATTTGCAAGTGTACAAAAGGACCCATGGGGTTTGGATGGGATGCGGGCTGTACCTTCTTTATTTTTTTCCTGCATTCATGGTCTGACAGATAATATAATTTTCACAAATTTGTTTTGCCAATTTTGAGATTCCTGGTGCATACCAGATCTTGAGGATATAGTCCGCCATCCCCCCTTTGCCCGCATGGGTGAATTTATGAACACATCGGGCAATTGGTGATAGTAATGATTTGGGTGCCACCATGTGGCCGTCATGATGAACCCTTAAGCCGTCAGTGTTTTTAAAACAATGATTAACAACCCATTCCTTTACTTCGTCAGAACTGGCCCTATCTTGATGGGTCAGCACATCATCTAAGGACGGGGGCTGCGGTATCTCTGGCTTTTCGCTAACAGGGAAGGCTGAAACTTGTCGTTCAGTACTTGATATATCTACTGACTTAGCAGCGCTATCTGCAGCAGCGTTTCCAAGTGCAACCTTGTCCAAATGCCCCGTGTGTGCTTGGCACTTAATAATGGCAATCTGCTTAGGTCTCTGGATGGCTAATAAAAGGTTTTGAACCTCGTGCACTTTTTAATTTTGGTTCCTGATGTCGTTAAATAACCGCGAATTTTCCAAATTTGTCATGCTCATGTCCATTAGTGGTCTGGTTATTTCTGAATAGTTCAATATCCATTGTCTACAATAGCCAGTCATTCCTAGAAAATGCTTCATTTCTCTTTTAGTTTTTGGCAACGATGTGTTGCAAACGACCTTTATTCTATCCGGCGTTAACACCCTGTTTTAACAATGATTCCATCACTGGCTCAATTCCTTTTTCTGCTTTCTCTGACAATGGATACTGTGACCTTTTGGGTAATGGTGCAGCTGGATTAATTGTAACTTTATAGGGCTGTGCAGTCTAATAGTTAGGAGGTATTTTAAATTTAAAAACGGCTGATAATCTTGTCCTGTTTTGTCATAGCAGGCCGTGCAGTGCAATTTTGAATGCTATTTCCCTAGTTTCAGGGATTCCTGGTATTGTTTTATGGAGCTTGTAACGAATCCCCATGCTCCTAACAGACTGACAAGTTTGGGACTCAAACTTGGGTCGGCAATTTCCCATGCGTAAAGAACAGGGTGTTTTATTTCTGTTACTGGGTACTCATATGCCTTATCTGCTTGGATTTCTACCGTTACTCCTGATGGGGAGCAAATGATTGTAGCATTCATTTTGCATAGCAAGTCTCTTCCACATAAATTCATAGAGACATCTCCTGATAACAGAAAGGAGTGTTCTTCCTCAAATTCTTCTACTTTTACTGTGAGGGGAGTCGATTGATTCAAGCGTTGTAGTATTCCAGCCAATCCAGCTATCGTGGTCTTTTTCCCATTAATAGGCATTCCTTCAGAATATCCTTTCCCTAACACCGAAAAGGTTGCTCCTGTATCTACTAAAATGACATAGGTCTCCCAGCTATTTGCATTTTAATTTCAGGTTCGCTGCGTGAATTTAAAGAAACAACAGGCATTTGGTGGTCTGTGGCGCTTGGGGCTGCTGGTGTCAGTCAGTAATTCTGATCTCTTTTTCTCCTAAATCCCTGTCCGTTTGTAGGGTAACCTCCTGACTGGTCCAAAAAAGGGTTATGGACAGTGAAATTCGGACCTTTATTCTCTAACGGAGGTCCATTATTGGAGGTTTGGTTCTGACGATTTTTCGCAGGGCATTGGTTTGCCCAATGTCCGGGTTGTCCGCAATTGTAAAAATTACCAGATCGTCCATACCCTCTTACTCTACCACGTCTTCCTCTATATTCCCCTCTATTCATCCTTCTATAGTTACCTTGTTATCCTACCATAATAGAGGAGAAAGGTGTTTCTTCGGGGTAATTTTTTTTTTCTTCTGACTCAACAAACATAGAGGCAGTCTTTTTATCTGGCTGTTCTCTATTTCTATCTTGTCCGTTAAACATTCCTCGAGGCAAGTAATTCTTTCTATGTTAAATGAACCATTTGTGGGAAAGGGTCTAGTCTTATTTACAGACCATTTGGACCAATTTGGTAGGTGACCAATGGATGATTGACCAGTTCTTTAACATAAAGGCTGCTGACGTGCCTTTCTCGGGTGGCTTACTGGTGCTAGCACCCATTTTAGCAGCTTAAATGTTTCACTTAAAACAATCTAAACCCCGTGACAATCCGTGATCTGCGTTGTACGCCCCTACATATCAGATTAATAAACTATACATACGTATCAAAATTACAGTCACATCCAATCTTCTTGGTCTTTACTTCAAATCAGTGTCACAAAGTCCTTGACCATTTGTCACTCCGAGTGCCTTTAGAGTTTCGGCGCCTACTTTATGGTCCCGGCCTTCACGTGGGGCATTTGCCCTCTTAATAACTGGCCTGAGGCTAGGCGACTGAAACTCAGCACTTCCCGACTGAATTTAGTCAATTGACTGCAACAAGGTTTTTTTAAATATTTACAACACATTAAGACATATCCTTATGCTTTAAAACTCGAGGGATCTCAACCCTCGTGGAAGGTATTTCTAACTGGGGAAAATACTGAATCCACAATATCTTAGTGGATCATGTAAAAGACACCACTATTTTCTCAACAATACATTCCGCCGCGGGACTCACTTCCCCGGCTTGGGTCTTTTCCAACCCCTTCTGCAGTTTTTTTTTCAGCTTAAATATTTTAGTTAAAACATACAACAATTCCGTAACACTCTACGATCTGCGTGGGACGCCTCTACAGATCAGGCATGACTAAACATTAATACATATGACAATAAACAATAAACAATACACTTGTTAAACAACAACCAAAGTGTTACTAAATCCCGAACCTATGCAGCCTTACTGGACAAAGTTGATTGCTAATAACAAGTAGTTAAATACTCACTCTCATAAACATTAAACATTGACACTGTGTTTCAGACAATCGCCCACTCTTCTTTCCTCTACCTTACTCCCTTTAGCCAAATTTTTTAGCAAAAAGGGCCTTCAATTTGTCCCAACTAACTTCACCCACTCTCTCTCCTTCTACCCTACTCCCTTTATGGAACATTGCTAGTTCAATTTCCAGTAAATCGCTAGCTCCATAGTTAATCAAATTCCTGACTTAACCTTCTCTCTCTGGTACCTTTATACAGTCCTTTTCTGCACAATCCTGTTCGCGGAGCATCGGCGCCTCATGGCTGATCCTCTGTTCCGTTTCTGAAAGGGAAGCAGTCACAACGGCAGTTAAACCTCCGAACCTTGTGAGTCAATTACCCGATGGCAGTACTGTCCAATGGAATAAACAGACTATGCGCAGCTATGCTTCTGGCAGGAAAAGTCCCAAAAATGTGGCAAAACACCACCTTCGGCCGATGGGATTTTCGTAACTGAGCAATGTACTCGGCGTCTGTTAACTCACCAATTGGTACGGCAAGCCATCTCGGTGGAACCTCCAAATTGTTGAAGTGCCTTTTTTCTTAGCTCTGGGTAATGACTCAATACACTCTTGGATTCGTCAGGCAGACAGGCCTTTTATTTCCCTTGCAAGGGGAATCAGCACCTCTACTCAAGGGGTGAGGCTACTATTCCAATGATACAGCGTAAGCGTTCCATATATATACAGCGTAACAAACAAGTTTGATTGACATTCCTTTGTTCCTCTATCAGGATACATTTTAGATTAATCATCAGGTCTTATGACATATTGACAGAAGGATCCTGGACACATAAGTCAACCATTAATCTATAACAGGGGATGAATTGTGTAACCGGAGGTCCTCTTTAATCTTAATCATGTATTGGGAGGCTAGGTTTGCTTACGGTCGCAAGTTATCAGGTCACTGGGTAAATCAAACGGAACCCATTGTTTCACTTCTACATTCTTATTAGGTGGGCAGACATCTGTTCTTGGCTGTAATCCAGGTTCGTGCAATAGCTCTAGTTACACATCGACTCTTTACCTGTGTCAAGTCTGAAAACTTTTACCAAGCAAGCACTTGAAATTAACCCCTTATATCATGTAGATTTCCTCACCAGCAGCAATCTGCAACAGTGCCAGAGATTAGCCTGGTTGTCCGGAGATGGGCGGCATTTGTATTATAGCTTTGGTGTGAATATAGCGTGCTTTTAAGGTGTATTTTAAGTTTTGTTGATATAACTAGTTTTAAGTTTAAGTTTAAAGAGTTTAAGTTTACATGTGTGCCAAATGTTTTTATTTTGGCCCGAGGTCAAGGGACCCGACCATGTCTCCACCTAAGGCAGCAGGTCAGTGAGACATGGCTGCATGTCCTTTTAGGTTTTGCAGGAGATTGGACCATGAAGCAGCCATGTTCACCCAGCCCGAGCTGGGCATCGAGTGAAGATACGGATACGGAATGTTGGGGATCACCTCGCCACAGGACGAATCCAGGAGACCCCGCAGTGATCTTCAGGAAAACCCGGATAGTGTCCGGAGGGACTTGCCTACTCCTCCTACGGGGAGGAGATGGCCCCAGCTGGGTGTGGCACAGCCCCCAACTCAGCACCATCCTGACTGAAGTTCACTTGCGGGAGACCTCGCTGTTGAGGATTCATGATGGGGAAGCACGGGCGTCTTGTCAGATACGGACGCGTTCCTCGGGGGTGGGTGGTGATGGCCCAGGAAAGATCATATAGAGGAGGGGGAGACCCAAGAGTCACGTGGGTGCGGTCGGGGAGGTAGGAACTCACCTGGGGGCCCACGGGCAAAGAGAGTAAGTGTGGTTGGGATGGATGAGTGGGTGGCCGGATCTGGGATCCAAGTCTCAGTATGGGGCCAGGGAGAGCAGCCACACAGGCACCGATCATTTTCTGCAGCCAGTCGAAGGAAGGCGGGAGGGGGAGGGACCGGGAGTCATGATCCCATAGTCCCCAGTCTCGGTCTGTGCCATGGGAATTATAACATGACGGGTACCCCACCTCCACAAAAGGACAAGGGAATGGCTCGGGGCTGGTGGAGCAGTCTGGTCTGTAAATCCATTCTGCCTGTTTTAAAGTTTAAGACAATCAAAGGGGAGTGGGAGGTACATTTACTGCCCAGGTGGGAGGAGCAATACCCACTCGAATTTTGCGACCCATCATTGGCACATGATGGTCAGGGTTTATTTACGCATGTTGTTTCAAATGTTAAACGATTTTTTTGTATTTTGTTTTATAGTTCCAAGTCGAGCAGAGGCGTTGGACCCTCTCCGTGCTTGGGGTCATTTTGATTACATTGTGTAACTAAGATTGCAACATTTTGTAATAAGTTACAATGTAACAAGCATTTGTAATTTTGGATTACATTGTACAATTTTACAAGCTCGTAGGGGTATGAGACCCCTTATTGTAAACTAATGCATCTGTAGGATGCCTACCATACCACGGTTTTTCTCGAATTTTAGGGAATAGACAGTTCGGAGGATCAGTGGCAGATTTCTGTTAGGTAAATACAGGGAATGGTTGTTCTTGAGGGGGTCTTAAAATTTTGCTCACTCCTTCGAGTTGATACTACAAACAAGTTGGGAGTATCAAAAGGGGGAAATGTAGGGGTTGCAAAATTTCCCCTATTTCCCTGAAGATTGAAAAATATTGGTCCACATCGCAGACGAAGAATTGTGTGACCTGAATTGTCTCAACATCACGATTTAAAGATTATAATGTTACCCTTTGAGTTTCAAACTGTGCAAATTGCAGAGGGGTCTGAAAAGAACGTGGACAACACAGGAGTCGAGGCATTCTGTGGAAAATATTCACACACCTTGAGACAGTACTTTATTAATAATATCGTTCCCTGGAGTTTGGGAAATCACAAAAGGTTTTAAAATGGCCAGAGAAAGCATGGCCAAAGGACAAAAAAAACAGCTCGAGTTGTCGGTGTGAAAAGGTGGGAGGATTCAGTGGCTGTGAGTCAGACCTGCCAAGCAAAGGGGACGTTCCCTCAGAAGCACTTGAAGTTGATTATTGACATAAGGGATTACAACTGCTTGAGACCAACCGTAGGACAATTGATTGTAACTGCTTCTGTTTACACAGCCATTCAAACTACTCAGACACACAATGAAGACATTGAAACCATGGACCGGATCTTGAATGGGAACAGTTTAAGCATTGAATGGGTTTAAATCACCCTGCATTCTGGACAATAGTGCTGTTGCATTCCCTTTTGTTTCAGCCCAGGTAAACTACGGACGTGGGCGGGAACATTTATGCCCCACAGTGCAGACACACTAACCCAGTCCAACCACTTTCAGTTAGCCAATCACAGCTTTTCTCTTGTGTGTGTTGGAACTTTTTGGCCGCAAATCTTCCAGACAGGCAAACAGCAGGGGGTGCACGGGGCTCACCAGGTATATAAGATAGCTGCTGAGAAGCTATCGCTCTCTTTTTACTTCCTGGAACCACAGGTGAGCCTCTATCTCTCTCTCACTTCGCTGGACCACATGTGAGCAGAGTCTCTGACTCCTCAGCAAAGCAACCTAGTAAGGAGTTAAGGGATGGTAATTAAGGGGATATTGCTAAGATTGTTTAATTAACATTGTAGTCACTTACCCCTCGTTTTTACCGTCTGCATTCCCCCATTTCAGCAATTTTACTGTAATTACTGTGTTCGTGTGGTATAGTTTAAAATTTGATTGTAGTTTCTTTTAGTTAATAAAACTTGATATTTCTCTCATCCAAGCCACGTGTCCATTTTTAATATCATTAATTATAAGTCCTGCAGTCAGAACTGCAAGGTGGGGTAGCGATTCGAAACCGCTGTTTTAAAATTGGTTTATTGGAAATTGGTCAGATTGCAGGCAAAGGCTGCAGACCAGGTGAATTACCTTGAACCAGTTAAAGATGCCCCGCTTACAAAACTAGACCCTAAGAAGTACGCAGTAACTCTGAGTCACAACCCAGAAAGTGACAGATATAGAGTAAAATCAACACGCACATAAATCCCAGACCAGAAACTGACAGGTACTGAAGTGCCGCTACTGACAAGACTACGGCCGGCAGAGACGAAGGGTCGAATAGCCTGCTTCTGTGCCATAAATGTCAACGATTCTATGAGTAAATGCCATTCTACCCATCATGCATATGCTGATTTAAATCATCTCCACACCTAAATTTGATGTTGGGATAAAATACAGATCTACAGCGATCACGATGTAAATCCACAATCGATCTCCGCTCCCAGGTCACTCCTCTCTTAGTGAGGTGGTGGGTGGCTCTTAAAAGAGCCTTTATGTTATGTTTGGTTGAAAGGATCGAGTTGTTCAGCTGCCGAATCCATAGAGAGTGTGGCTCTGCCGTTTCAGAGCGTACACCACATCCATGGCAGTGACCGTCTTGCACTTAGCGTGCTCAGTGTAGGTGACCACGTCCCTGATCACATTCTCCAGGAAAACCTTCAGAACCCTGCAGGTCTCCTAGTAAATCGACCCGAGATCTGCTTGACACCACCACGGCGAGCCAGGCGGCAGATGGCTGGTTTGGTGATGCCCTGGATGTTGCCATGGAGCACTTTACGGTGGCGCTTGGCTCTGCCTTTGCCCAGTCCTTTGCCTCCTTTACCTCATCCAGTCATGATGATTCTTCACTGAAATTGTCGCTGAATGAGATTCCCTCGCCTTAGAACTTTATTTATGCAGCCTGAGCGGACGTGACTGAGAAAGGCAGACTGTACATGAGGCGGAAGTAAGGGGGGTTGAAAGAGACAGAGCAGAGAGCACGGGAAGGAAGAGGACAGATTCAGAGTGACAGAGACAAAGGGCTCTGAGCTACCAGTAACCGCAACAAGTTGACGTTACAATCCTCTGTAAAAATCTTCACAAAAGCTAAATACACATTCAGGGAAATCCTGATAATCAAGGATTTCTCGAAAAGCAATAAACGCAATATATAATTAAAATTCAACAAATGGGGCACACTGCACTTCAAATTGATTACAGAATCGTTATGGCAGAGTAGGAGGCAATTCGGCTCATCGAGCACATGTCGGCTCTGTGCAAGAACACTTCAGCTAGTCCCACACCCCCGCCCTTTCTCAGTAGCCCTGCATTTTTCCCCCTACAGGTACTTAACCAATTCTCTGTTGAACGCTACGATTGATTCTGCCTCCACCTCCCTCTCAGTCAGTTCATTCCAGACCCCGACCACTCGCTTCCCAGAAAAGCAACAGCGGACAATATAATTAAAATTCATTAAAGGAGGCACGCTGCATTTGAAACCTATTATAGAATCATTACAGCACATTGGAGGCCAATCGGCCCATCTGAAATCAGAGTCTCATCCCGAAAACAAGCTTTTCATTCTTCGGCAGGCTCTAGAAATAGTCATAGATTCTGAGTGCAAAGGGAAATAGCGACCACGGATGCTGTTTGTAGTTTACTGGACAGGAAATTCAACAGCGACGCTAATGTCGATCGGGTCAGTGGACCTGCTTAACTGAGAATTCAAAAATAAAACTATAGCTGGAAATTGAAACGTTCGCAAACAAACTTGTTAAGGAAATAATTACAGTAAATTGAGTCTAAAGGGAGATGTGTTTGTGTAGCTCTTTCAGAGAGGTTGTGGGTGGCTCTTAAAAGAGCCATTGTGTTTTGGGTTTGTTCTTTCAGAACAGCATGGAGTTTTACTTGGAGTTGGTGTATTTGGTCACTGCCTTTGTCGTTTCCGACACGGCATGCTTGGCCAGCTCGCCGGGCAGCAGCAGGCGCACGGCGATCTGGATCTCCCGGGAGGTGATGGTGTGCCGCTTGTTGTAATGGGCCAGGCGGGAAGCCTCACCCGCGACGTGCTCGAAAATATCATTTACAAACGAGTTCATGATGCTCATGGCCTTGGAGGAGATGCCGGTGTCGGGGTGTCCCTGCTTCATCACTTTGTAGATGTAGATGGAGTAACTCTCCTTCCTCGACTTTCTGCGCTTCTTGCCGCCCTTCGCTGCCGGTTTAGTGACGCTTTTCTTGGCGCCATTCTTGGCAACTGGTTTCTTTTCTTCAACCATTCTCAAACTCGATGTCAGAAACAAAATGACGCGAATCCGCTCCGGGCAGTCTTAATAGGCTGCCCCCACAGCCCTATGCTAATGAGGGATGGGTGAAGGCAATGAATGTGATTGGCTGCTGAACAGTGATTTCAATTTCCATTGTTCTGCATCTCACTGATAGGCTTCTTTGTGTATCCAATCAGATTGAGTTTTTGTCACCAGCACGCCCCCTGCAGTCAGAAAAGTCATTGCAAGAGCATCTGTCCATTCACCATTTCCCAGATCATTATCCAGTGACCCAAACACTTCTTCCGGACGTGACAGCAATTTAGATGTACTTCCTTCAACCAGTGCACTATATTCACATCTTGCGTTATAGTCTTCGCCATTTTAGTCCAGTATCTGCCAGCCTCTAGTACTGTGAGTGTGTGTATTGGAATAATTCTTTATTATTCAGTCTCTGGTGATTTATGTAAGTGTGGGAATCATTCTCAATCTCAGGCTCTGTTACAGTATGTGAGTGCGGGATCCTTTCGCTTCCTGTCCATCACTGATACCATGTGTCAGGTTGGGATTCCATCTGTCACTGTCAGACTCGGGTACCGTGTGTCAGTATTGAGATTCATTCGGAATCTGTCATTCTCTGGTGGTGTACGTGTGTGTGACATTAATTCTGTGTCAGTCTCTCACTGGGGTGTGCGAGTCTGAGATTCATTCTGTATCTGTCATTCACTGGGATGGTGTGCAAGTCTAAGTCTATGATGTCAGTCTCTGGTACTGAGCGTGAGTGTGAGATTCATTCTGTATCTGTCAGTCTCTGGGACTGCATGTTAGTGTTGGATTAGTGCTGAATCTTTCTATCTCTGGTACTGTCTATCACCGAAGAATTCCGCATGAATCTGCTACTTACTCGGTTTATGAAAGTGCGATTCTTACTGCATCCATCAGACTCTGGCACTTAGATTAATTCCATTTCTGCTAGTATCTGGTACCGTATGTGTGTGGGACTGAATCTATCTGTAAATCAATTATACTGCATGTGCTTGTGTAGTCATTCTGTATCTGCCACGCCCTCTGATGCTCTGTGTTACTGTAAGATTCATTCTCTGCCTGTCAGCCTCTGTTCTGTAATTGCGAGTTAGTGCAATTATATATCTGACAATCTCTGGTGCTGTATATGAGAGGGACATTCATTCTGTACCAATCAATCTTTAATGTGGGGTTAATTTGGTCGGTATCATTTTCTTATGCTGTGAGCGAGTGCGTATTAATTCTGGGACTGTCACCGTCTGATACTCTGTGTCAGTGTGAGATTCATTCTCTCTCTCTGCCAATCTGTATGTGAGATTGAGATTTATTCTATATCTGTCAGTTTGGGATTTATTCTGTAGCTGTCAGTCTCTGATACTCTCTGTGAGAGTTAGATGAATTCTGTCTCCGTCACTATCTGGTACAGTATGTGAATGTGAGATTCATGCTATGTATCTGTCAGTCTCCGATACCATATGTGAGCATGAGATGTCAGTCTCTGATAATCTGTGTCAGTGTGGGATTGTTTCTGTGTTAGTCAGTGTCTGATACTCTATGTGACAGTGAGATATATTCTTTATCTCTCAGTCTATGGTAATATGTTTGAGAGTGAGATTCATTCTGTATCAGTCTGTATCTATAATACTCTGTGTCCGAGTGAGGACATATTGGCCTAGAAATTCAGTTGCCTTAGCGCCGCTTTTGAGGCGCTAGAGGGACTAGCGCCAGAGTTATGGCCAGTTTAAAAATTCCCTGGGGCCCTAAATCGGCGTTGCACCGGTAGCGCTGCGCCGGCACCGATGACGTCATCGGTGTGTGCAGCGTCCCGGTTGCCATGCCGACGGGCCCTAGCGCCGAAATTCAGTTGCGGCCGCCTCGCCCGTGGCAGCCGCAACTAAGACTCTGGCAACAGAGTCTTGCATGAGTTTGCGCCGGCGCATTAAATGCCCCGCGGCGGCCGGCAGCTTTCCCGCCGGCCGCCTGCCCGCAGCTCCCTCCCCGGACTTCTCCCCCCCACCCCCCGGAACAGGTGCAAGCCCGGCACTTGTCCGAGGTGCCGGGCTCATTTTTAGACAGATTTGCGCGGGCCGCGGCCGGGTGCAGGCAGCTCCTCCTTAACGGAAGGAGGAGGCCTGCACTTCCCGAGCCTGCCGCACCGCATCGGGTGCCGCAGCGCCGGAATTGCGGCGCGAAACGGCAGTTAGCGCCGATTTACCGCCGCAAAGACCCTTCAGTAGCGCCGGCAGCCGTTTGGGCGCGGCCCTGCTGAATTTTTGGCGCGCGCAGGGGGACTTAGCGCCGGCACTAACTTCCGGCGCTAAAGCCCTGGCTAAGCCAAAATCCAATTTCTAGGCCATTCTCTCTGTCAGTCTCTGGTACTGTATGTGAGTTTGAGATTAATTCCATGTCTGTCAGTTTCTTGTACGGTATGTTAGAATTGTGTTTATTATGCACCTGTGGGTCTGATATTGTATGTGAGATATAGATTAATTCTGGAACAGTTAATCTCTCGCTAAAATTTGAGATTTAGATTAAATCTGTATGTCAGTCTCTGAAAATCAGTGTCGGTGTGTGATTGATTATGTATTCTCAGTGTCTGGTACTGTAAGTGTAAATGAGGTAGATTTTCATATCTGTCAGTCCCTGATACTATGTGAGAGAGTGAGATTCATTGAGTATCAATCAGTCTGTTCTGCTCTGTATCAGGGTGAGATTCCTTTTGTCTCAATCATTTACTAAGTTGGTGTTACTGTTTTTGATTCTGTATGTGAGAGTTAGATTAATTCAGTATCTGTCAGTCTCTGGGGTTGTATGAGCGTGTGAGATTCATTCTGTCCCTGTCTGCCTCTGATTCCCTGAGTTACTGTGAAATTCATTCTCTCTTTGTCAGTTTTTGATTCTGTATGCGAGAGTTAGACTAACTCAGTATCTGTCAGTCTCTGGTGTTGTATGAAAGTGTGGGATTCATTCTGTATATTTCAGTATCAGATACAGTTTGTGAGAGTTAAATTAATTCTGTACCTGTCAGTCTCCGGTACTGTGTGAGAGTGTGGGAGTCATTCTGTATGAGTCATTCTCTGATACTGTATGTATGAATGAGATTTATGCTATACATGCCAGTCTCTTGTGCTCTATCTTGGAATTAGATTAATTATGTGTCTGTCAGTCTTTGGTACATTGTCCGGGAGTGAGAATCATTCTGTGTATCAGTCTCTGAAACTCTTGTCATTGTGTGATTGATTCTGTATTTCTCAATGTCTATTACTTTATATGACAGTGAGATAAGTTCTCTGTCTGTCTCTGGACTTTGTGTGAGAGTAAGAATCATTCTGTATATCAGTCTCTGAAACTCTTGTCATTGTGTGATTGATTCTGTACTTCTCAATGTCTAGTACTTTATATAACAGTGAGATAAATTCTCTGTCAGTCTCTGGAGTTTGTGTGAGAGTGAGATTGATTCTGTACCAGTCAGTCTTTAATAATCGGTGTCAGTGTGGGATTCAGTGTGTCTCTATCATTTTCTGGTATTGCATGTGTGTGGGCGACTCAATCTGTGTCTGTCACATTCCGATACTCTGTGTCAGTTTGTGACTCAACCTGCACCTGTCAGTCTCTGGATGGTGAATTTGGGTTTTGCTCTGTACTTGTCAGTCTCTGATGAGAAGGTGTGGGTTTTAGACTGTAACTGTCAGCTTCTGATATGTGAATTTTAGGTTTTACTCTACCAGTCATTCTCTGGTTTGTGAATGTTGGTTATATTCTGTACCCATCGATCTCTTGTATGCTATATGGTTTTATTCAGTACCAGTCAGTTTCTGATAGATTAGTATGATAGCAAAATACTGCGGATGCTGGAAATCCGAAATAACAACAAGAATGCTGGAAAAACTCAGCAGGCCAGGCAACATCCGTGGAGAGAAAATGGAGTCAACGTTTCGAGTCAAACTCTTTGTTAAGACTGGAAAGGCACAGGAAATGAAATAGATTAAAAGGCCAGGCTGGGAGAGAACAAAAGAGAAATGAGGAGACATGAAGAGGTATTAAAAACAAGACAAGATGGTGATAGGACTAGTGGAGACAAAAGACAGCTCTAGATTAGGTGTGAAATGCGCTGGCAGAATGAGAGACAGCTGCCATGTGGGAGAGAGAAAAAGGGGGGAGGGAAAAGGGCCAAAACAAAGGTGTGGATAAAAAATAAGTACAAATGTAATTAGTTATGATCTGATTTTGTTGAACTTGATATTGAGTCCAGAAGGTTGCAAAGTGCCTAATCAGAAGATGAGGTGCTGTTCCTCGAGTTTACGCTGAGCATGCGTGGAACAATGCATGAGGCCGAGGACAGTGCGGTCTGAGTGGGAATGGAGCGGTGAATTAAAGTGACATGTGACCGGAAGCTCGGGGTCACCCTTACGGACTGAACGGAGGTGTTCCACAAAGCGCTCACCCAATCTGCATTTGGTCTTCCCAGTGAAGAGGAGACCACATCATGAGCAGCGAATACAGTATACTAGTTTGCAAGAAGTAAAAGTAATCCACTGCTTCACCTGGAAGGGATGTTTGGGGCCCTGGACAGTGGGAAGGGGGGAGGTAAAAGGGCAGGTGTTGCATCTCCTGTGCTTGCACAGGAAGTGCTGGGTGAAAGAGAAGGGGTACTGGCTGAACGACAACTGTCCGACACCTCCTCCCACCTCCACCTGGACCATGACCCCACTACCGAACATCAAACCACCGTTTCCAAGACTGTCACTGATCTCATCTCCTCTGGAGAGCTTCCCCCTGCGGCCACAAAACTCATAGTTCCCCAACCCCGCACAGCCCGCTTCTACCTCCTTCCCAAGATCCACAAACAGGACTGCACTGGTAGACTCATCATTTGAGTCTGTTGTTGCCCCATGGAACTTATCTCTTCCTATCTCGACTATATCTTTTCTCCCCTTGTCCAGTCTCTCCCCATCTACTTCTGCAACTCTTCGGACCCCCACCGACACTTTAACAGTTTCCAGTTTCCTGGCCCCAACTGCTTCCTTTTCACCATGGATGTACAATCCCTCTACACCTCCATCCCCCACCAGGATGTCCCGAGGGCGCTCCGCTCCTTCCTTTAACAGAGGACCAACGAGTCCCCATCCACCACTACCCTCCTCCACCTGGCCGAAATTGTTCTCACAATGAACAACTTCTCCTTTGACTCCACTCATTTCCTCCAAATGAAAGGTGTTGCTCTGGGTACCCGCATGGGTCCTAGCTATGAATGTATCAGTGCCGTTTCCTGCTCTCGCCCTGAACTAGACAATTTCATTCACTTTGCCTCCAATTTCCACCCTTCCCTCACCTTCACATTAATTAAGAAGGGGAAAATAGAATATGAGAGTAAGCTTGCAGGGCTCATAAAAACTGACTGTAAAAGCTTTTATAGATATGTGAAGAGACAAAGATTGGTGATGTCAAGCGTAGGTCCCTTGCAGTCAGAATCAGGGGAATTTATATTGGGGAACAAAGAAATGGCAGACCAATTAAATACGTATTTTGGTTCTATCTTCACAAAGGAGGACACAAATAACCTCCCAGAGATGTTGGGGAACATAGGGTCTGATGAAAGGGAGGAACTGAGATAAATCAGTATTTGTAGGGAAAGGGTGTTAGGGAAATTGATGGTATTGAAGGCCAATAAATCGCCAGGGCCTGATAATCTACATCCTAGGGTGCCTAAGGAAGTGCCCCTAGAAATAGTAGATGCATTGCTGATCATCTTCCAACATTCGATGGAACCTGGAACAGTACCCATGGATTGGAGGGTAGCTAAAGTTACCCCACTATTCAAAAAGCGTGGTAGAGAGAAAATAGGGAATTACAGACTGGTAAGCCTGACATCGGTAGTGGGGGAAATGTTAGTAGAGTCCATTATAAAAGATATAATAGCAGAGCACTTGGAAAACAGTGACAGGATCGGACAAAGTCAACATGGATTTACAAAAGTAAATCATGCTTGACGAATCAACTGGAATTTTTGGAGGGTGTAACTGGTAAAATAGATAAGGGAGAACCAGTGGATGTGGTGTATTTGCACTTTCAGAAGGCTTTCGATAAGGTCCCGCATAAGAGATTAGCGGGTAAAGTTAAGGCACATGGGATTGGGGGTAAAGTATTGACTTGGAGAGAGAACTGGTTGGCAGTCAGAAAGCAAAGAGTTGGTATAAACAGGTCTTTTTCTGAGTGGCAGGCAGTGACTAGTGGGCTACCACAGGGATCGGTCCTTGGACCCCAGTTTTCACAATATATATTAATGATCTAGACGAGGGAACTAGATGTAATACCTCCAAATTTGCAGATGACATGAAGCTGGGTGGGCATGTGTGCGGTGAGAAGGATGCCGAGAAACTCCAGGATGGTTTGGACAGGTTGGGTGATTGGGCAGAAGCATGGCAGATGCAATATAACGTGGATAAATTTGAATTATCCACTTTGGTGGCAAAAACAGGAAGGCAATAGATTGGGAGAAGGGGAAGTGCAAAGAGACCTGGGTGTCCTTGTGCACCAGTCACTTAAGGTAAGCATGCAGGTGCAGCAGGCGGTTAAGAAGGCAAATGGTATGTTGGCCTTTGTAGCGAGTGAGTTTGAGTACAGGAACAAGGATGTCGTGCTGCAGTTGTACAGGGCCTTGGTGAGACCACATCTTGAGTATTGTGTGCAGTTTTGGTCGCCTTATCTGAGAAAGGATGTTCTTGCCTGGAAGGAGTTCTGCGAAGATTCACCAGACTGATAACTGGGATGGCAGGAATGATGTATGAGGAGAGATTGCGTTGATTGGGCTTGTACTCGCTGGAGTTTAGAAGAATGAGAGTGGATCTCATTGAAACTTATAAAATTCTGACAGGACTGGACACACTAGAAGCAGGAAGGATATTCCCGATGGTTGGGGAGTCCAGAACCAGGGGTCACAGTCTAAGGATAAGGGGTAGGCCATTTACGACAGAAATTGTAATGATCAATAACATATCATTCTAGAGTGGTACACTAGATGGAGCCGTAGAGCTGTACATTGCTGTATGTTTAGTTTTATGTGTTTAAGACTACACTACCCACGATGCACTAGGCTACCCACAAGGCATAGTCAAGATGGATGCTGTACCTAGAGAACATGTACTGAATAAAATGTCTAGCAAAAGCTAGCTGTTCATAATGCAAACGTCTAGTTATTAATGAACATAACATGGTACCAGGATTGGTGAACATCTGCTGAACATTGCGAAAAGCGACATGGAATATTTGAGGCCACCAGAGGGTTTGAAACCCATGGGAAATGTCGACTGCAATTGGCAGAATTTCAAACAACAATTCGAACTCTACATTGCTGCCATCGGGTTCGGTACGAAGCCAGATGCAAGAAAGATAGCGTTGCTGCTCACGGTTGCAGGCCCACAAGCGATAGAGGTATTTAATACATTTGTATTTGATCCAGAGGAGAACAGAGAAAAATTAGACGATGTGCTAAAGAAGTTTGATACACGTTGTTCTCCCAAAACGAACAAAACCTATGAGAGGTACGTGTTCCATTCAAGGACACAGCAGCAAAATGAGACTTTTGATAGGTTTGTGACCGATCTGAAACTGAAAGCACAGACATGTAATTTCTCTGAGCTGAAAGCATCCATGATTCGTGACCAGATCGTGTTTGGTATTCATGATAACAAAGTCAGGCAGCGTTTGTTGAGCGAAACCAAAGTAACATTGGATAATGCTGTGAAAATATGACAAGCCAGTGATCGAGCTCAAAAGCATGCGAAGACTTTCAATGAAATCAATAATGCTGCGATTGTAATGATTGACTGTGCTGCTGGCGGTGCTGTGTCCTACAAGGGGAAGAATCATGGGCAGAACAGAAATGAAAAGCAGTCAGAGGAAGGACGTTTTAATTGAATACACTGTGGTTACAAACACCAGTTAAGACAATGCCCAGCGTTTGGAAAAATGTGCACAAAATGTCATGGAAAGAATCACTTTGCCAAACAATGCTTTTCAAAAGTAACAACGAAGAAAGCGTAACAAGTCAATATGATCGAGGACACTGATTTAAGTGAGACATTTTTTGTACGAATGGTGTCATGTGACAATATCAAAAAGGATACAGAAAATGTGCAGCCCTCAGGAATGGACAATGCTGAACATAAAATTAATGCTGTACAAGAGGACAAATGGATGACCCCACTGCAGGTAAATGGAGCATTAGTTACATTGAAACTAGACACTGGGGCAAAAGCAAACTTAATCAGTATGAGTGACATTAAAAATATGAAAGAAAAGCCCAAAATACAGAGAAAATCAGTACTGCAGAAGAACTATAATGGACAGAAAATAGAAAGCTTAGGTGTATGCAGAATTAAAGTGACAGTCAAAGACAAAGTGCATCAAATCATGTTTTCTGTTGTGGCTGAAGGACTTGATTAACTACTGAGTGACAAAGCTTGTGAGGACTTAGAACTGGTCAAGAGAGTATACCGTATAAACTGTGCCATAAACAGACCAGATGACTCAGTGGATTCTGTGGTAAATCATTTCCAGGATGTGTTCAAAGGATTTGGAGTTCTACCATTCATATACAAGATCCAGCTGAAGGAGGATGCTCAGCCAGTGGTACATGCTCCACGAAGAGTTCCAGCATCCCTGCATGACCGGCTCAAGAAAGAACTGGACAGAATGACCACACTAGGAGTCATCAGGAAAGTCGAAGAGCCAACAGACTGGGTTAACTCCATGGTATGTGAAAAGAAAAAGAACAATGATCTAAGAATATGCATGGATCCAAAGGGCTTAAATGCAAACATAAAACGTGAACACTACCAGATTCCCAAGCGAGAAGAAACCACCAGTGAAATTTCAGGTACCAGATACTTCACAAAGCTCGATGCCTCACAAGGATTTTGGCAACTAAAACTGGTAAGAGAGCAGCAAATACTGTACCTTCAACACACCATTTGGCAGGTATTTGGCAGCTCAGCATTCAACATTATCGTCCCTAACAAGATGGCCACCAAACTCCAAACTCTTGGCCTGAACACTTCCCTCTGCAACTGGACCCTGGACTTGCTAACAAACCGACCCCAGTCTGTCAAATTAGGGAACCACACCTCCCCCCCCTGACCCTGAACACGGGGGCCCCACAAGGATGTGTGCTGAGCCCCCTCCTCTACTCCCTCTTCACCCACGACTGTGTGGTTATTCATGGTTCCAACACCATCATCAAGTTTGCGGATGATACCACGGTAGTAGGCCAGATCACCAACAACGATGAGTCAGCCTACAGGGAGGAGGTCCAGCATCTCGTGAAGTGGTGTGCCGATAACAACCTGGCCCATAACATCAAGAAAACCAAAGAAATTATTGTGGACTTCAGGAAGTCTAAAGACGGAAGTCACACCCCCATCCACATCAATGGGGCTGTGGTGGAAAGGGTGGACAGCTTTAAGTTCTTCGGAGTCCACATCACGGAAGACCTCTCCTGGTCCCTCAATACCTCCTCTCTGGTGAAGAAGGCCCAGCAGCGCCTATATTTCCTAGGGAGGCTGAGGAGATGTAACTGTTCACCCATGATCCTCTCTAACTTTTACCGCTGCACAATAGAGAGCATCCTGACAAACTGTATCACAGTATGGTATGGCAGCTGTAGCTACTATGACCGGAAAGCCTTGCAGCGGGTAGTCAAAACTGCCCAACGCATTACCGGCACCCGGCTACCGACCATAGAGCATATATACCAGACACGCTGTTTACGGAGGTCACGGTCCATCATCAAAGACCCTACCCACACCAGCCACAGTCTGTTCACCCTCCTGCCATCTGGGAGACGCAACCGATGCATTCGCACCCATACGACCAGATTTAGGAACAGCTTCTTTCCCAGGGCTGTCATCCTACTGAACTCCACAAATAAACTCTAAAGCCTGCACATCTGCCAATGCACTTTATTATGGTTATGTTTATGTTAATGTATTACAAGCCAAATGTATGTTGAATGTTTAAATGTCTTAATCTAAATGTACACTCTCGGGAGCCGCAAGCCTACATTTTGTTGTACTGCACTTGTGCACTAACAATGACAATAAAAGTTGAGTTGAGTTGAGTTGAGTATTCTTTCCTCAGAATGCCTTTCTGGATAATATCTGCATCAGAAATCTTTCATAGAGCGATGGAACACATAACTGAAGGTCTGGAAGGAGTTCGGGTCTATGTTGATGACATCATCATCTGTGGCTCCACACTGAAAGAACACAATGAGAGACTGACTAAAGTGCTACAGAGCATACGCCGGAATGGACTGAAGCTCAACAAAGCCAAGTGTCAGTTTGGCATCCAGGAAGTCACTTTCCTGGGAGATAATCTATCTGGTAAAGGAATAGAGCCAGATATGGAAAAAGTAAACGCCATACTCAACGTGCCCTTACCCACTGATAAAAAAGGAGTGCTATGCATCAAGGGAATGATAAACTTCATTGGAAAGTTCATTCCTAACTTGTCAGCCAAGACAGCATGTCTGCGAGACCTGCTACTTAAAACAAATGAGTTCACATGGACAGAAAGACATGGACAAGAGTGGATGAATCTCAAAACAGTGCTGACAATCACACCTGTACTCACTTTCTTTCACCCAACAAAGAGAATCAAAGCGTCAATGGATGCATCAAAAGATGGCCTAGGCACGGTCTTGCTACAAGCAGAGGGTGAAGATTGGAAGCCTGTTGCATATGCCTCCAGGTCTATGACTGATTCTGAGTGTCGATACGCCCAGATTGAAAAGGAATGTCTAGGCTTGATAGTTGGACTAGAAAAGTTACATGGCTACATATATGAACTTCCCACGTTCACAGTTGAGACAGACCACTGCCCACTGGTTGCCATCATAAAAAAGAACCTGAATGAGATGTCTCCAAGGATTCAACGACTCATGAAGAAGCTGCAAAGATATGACTTTGAACTGATCTAGACAGCAGGCAAATACATAGTGTTAGCAGATTCACTATCCAGAGCACCCACAATGAGTCATGTGAGCTCTACTGAAGAAGACGTGGATGTTCATGTGAGTATGGTCACTGCTGTGCTGCCCGTGTCAGACACAAAATCAAAGCAAATAGCAGAAGAAACAGTAAAAGATACAATGTTACAAACAGTAATAGAGAACATTCATCATGATTGGCCAAAAGGCTCCTGTCCAAAGTACTATCATATCAGGTCAGAATTGAGTGTCGCAAGTGGACTATTACTAAAGCAAAACAGAATAGTCATTCCACAGGCTCTACGTCAAGGCATGCTCAAAAGAATTCATGATGGACACCTCGGAATTGAAAAATGCAAAAGGAGGGCAAGAGACACTGTTTATTGGCCTGACATAAATAAGGACATTGAGAACATGATAGGCAGATGTGAGACATGTCAGAAACACCAAAACAAACAAACAAAGGAACCAATGATAGTAGCTGACTTACCAACAGCACCTTGGCAAAAGGTTGGTATGGACCTTTTTCATTTAAATGGTGAAGAATATCTAATAGTGATTGACTACTATTCTAACTATACTGAGATGGCGCTGTTCTCAAGCACATCAGCAAGAAGTGTCATAATGCATGTGAAATCCATCTTCGCCAGACATGGAATTCCGAGGATTGCCATTAGCGACAATGGTCCGTGCTTCAACTGTAAGGAGTGGCAACAGTTTGCAGCAGAGTATGACTTTCAGCACATCACATCCAGTCCTTTGTATGCTCAGTCGAATGGTAAGGCAGAGAAAGCTGGTCAAGTTCTCAAGCAGCTGCTGAAGAAAGTGACAGAAAGCAAGTCTGATCCTGCTGAGCTACCGAGCCTCACCTTTTGACTCTGGTTCTTCAGCTGCTGAACTACTAATGGGTCGTAAGTTGAGTACCACGCTACCCTGCTGTGCAAAAGAAAAGCAAAGTAAGGAACTGAGACAGAGACTACAACTGCTAAAGCCGAAACAGAAATCATACTATGACAAGTCATCCAAAACTCTGAAACCATTGACAAGAGATGATGTTGTCAGGATTGAGGATCCAGATGCATGGAACCGGAAAGCTACAGTTCTTGAGGAAGTAAGACCAAGGTCATACACTGTTAGAACTGAGGAAGGACAGATTCTCAGGAGGAACCGCCGTTCCCTCCTAAAAACACAAGAAGCTATCCAGCAGCAAATCGGTGACAATGCCGCAACTGAATCTTGCCATTCACCACCAGAACAATCTCATGAAAACACATCAGACTTACCTGTGTTAAGAAGATCCACACGTGAAGTAAAAAAGCCTGATAGACTTAATCTTTGAAAACTTTGAAAATGTGTTGACTGTTGTGAAAATGTTTATGTTTATAGAGCACTAACAAAGTGTTACTGATATCATCTTTATCGTTTTTCTTGAAAGTTGATTGATATTGATTTTGTTTAACGTCAAAGAAAGGCGGATGTAATGATCAATAACATGTCATTCTAGAGTGGTACACTAGATGGAGCCGTAGAGCTGTATATTGCTGTATGTTTAGTTGTATGTGTTTAAGACTACACTACCCATAATGCACTAGGCTACCCACAAGGCAATAGTCAAGATGGATGCTGTACCAAGAGAACATGTACTGAATAAAATGTCTAGCAAAAGCTAGCTGTTCATAATGCAAACGTCTAGTTATTAATGAACATAACAGAAATGAGTAGGAATTTCTTCACCCAGAGACTGGTGAACCTGTGGAATTCTGTACCACAGAAGGCAGTAGAGGCCAATACATTAAATATATTCAAGAAGGAGCTGGATAAATTTCTGAAGGCTAAAGGGATCAAGGGATATGGGGAGAAGGCAGGGACCGGGTACTGAATTTGGATGATCAGCCATGATCGCATTGAATGGTGGAGCAGGCTCGAGAGGCCAAATGGCCTACTCCTGCTCCTACCTTCTATGTTTCTATGTATGTTTGTCCATCTCTGACTCTTCCCTTCCCTTCCTCGACTTCTCCGTATCCATCTCTGGGGATAGGTTATTGACCAACATTCACTACAAGCCCACTGACTCCCACAGCTACCTGGACTACACTTCCTCCCACCCTGCCTCCTGTACGGACTCTATTTTATTCTCACAGTTTCTCTGTCTCCGCCGCATCTGCTCCGACGATGCCATCTTCCTCACCAGTGTTTCCGACACGTCTTCCTTTTTCCTCAACCGAGGATTCCGCTCTAACGTGGTTGACACGGCCCTCGACCATGTCTGTTCTATCTCACGCACATCTGACCTCACCCCGCCCCTCCCTCCCAGAACCACAATATGGTTCCCCTTGTCCTCACCTTTCACAACACCAGCCTGCACATTCAGCGGATTATCATCTGCCATTTCCACCACCTCCAAAGTGATCCCACCACCAAACGTATCTTCCCCTCGCCTCCCCTTTCAGCATTCCATAGAGAATGCTCCCTCCGAGACACCCTAGTCCACTCCTCTATCACCCCCAGCACCCCTTCTCCTTCGCCCGGCACATTCCCGTGCAATCGCAGGAGATGAAGCACCTGCCCCTATAACTCCACCCTTCCCACTGTCCAGGGCCCCAAGCACCCCTTCCAGGTGAAACAGCGATTTACTAGTACTTCCTGCAATCTAGTATACTGCATTCGCTGCTCAAGATGCGGTTTCCTCTCAATTGGGGAGACCAAGCGCTGATTGGGTGACCGCTATGCGGAACACCTCCATTCAGTCCGTAAGGCTGACACCGAGCTTCCGGTCGCCTGTCATTTTAATTCACCGCCCCATTCCCACTCGGACCTCACCATTCTCGGCCTCTTGCATTGTTCCACGGAAGCTCACCATAAACTCGAGGAACAGCACCTCATCTAGTGATTAGGCGCTTTACAGCCTTCCGGACAATATTGAGTTCAACAATTTCAGATCATATCCTCGGCCCCTATTATATTTTTACTTATATTTTTTATCCACTCCTTTGTTTTGGCCTTCCCCCCACCCTTTTTTTCTCCCTCCCACATGGCAGCTGTCTCCCATTCTGCCAGTGCATTTCAAACCTAATATAGAGCCGTCTTTTGTCTCCTCTAGTCCTATCACCTTCTCTTCTCGTTTTGAATACCTCTTAATGCCTAGTCTTCACTTTTGTTCTCTCCCAGCCTCGCCTCTTAATCTATTTCATTTCCTGTGCTTCTTTAGTCTTGAAAAAGGTTTCAGCCGCAACATTGACTATTTTCTCTCCACGGATGTTGCCTGGCCTGCTGAGTTTTTCCAGCATTTTCTGATGCTTCCATTGCTGAATGCATAGTCAGTTTGCCGTGATTAGAGAAGGGTCACAATGGAGCGGCAACGTTGAAATTGCCAGATATTGCGTCAAATCAGCATTGCACAAACATTGAGGTCGCGAACTGCTTCATCTAAATATCTGGAGCGAGCGCAGGCAGCGGCAGCACTACTGACCTTCCCAAAATGGCGGCATTCGCAGGATGCAGAAGAAGCGTGGCGGCCGCCATTTCTTCAGCATAAGCCGGCCTTAACGCCTGGCTCTAGACCTCCAGATTTGACTGCCACAGAGGTCAATATTTTCCTCATTTGGCATGGGAGGAATTCTCGTCAGGGATTTGCCTCAGACAGGTTCTGGTTTGAGAATACCGCTTCAGTTGGGGGCGGGGGGTGGCAGAGAATTAATATATAGTTGGGGCGGGGTTGGGGAGACTGTTTTGGCCTCAGTGGGGTGAGAGGATTTTTTTCTCAGCACTGACACTGTCAGCTGTGGGGAAGGTGCTGTAAACTTTCATACACCTTTGCTCTCAGTGGGGTGTATTGCAACTGTTTCCTCTATGGTGGTTTTTGGTCGGTTTCAGTCAGATCGAGGCATGTTTGTATTCTCGCTTCCTGATGGTGGTGAGTCATGATTGCGTAGGTCCGTGGCTGCTGTCAGCCCTGCAATAAACACACCCAGTAATCCATTCTTCATTTGTGAACATTTCCATGTGTTGACAAGCTAGTTGAACAAAAGAGGAATCACAGCAAAGACTAACTGTGTCTTCACTCGCTGTCTACTTACCAGTAGGACTCACTGATTCGCAACTAGGAATGGGAACCCTGGATAATTTATAGAAAATTAATTCCAATAAGTCCTGAACTTTTATTTTATTAAATAAAGAACTTGATAACAACAGTAGTCACTTACCACCAATGAATACCCACTGAGAGCAGCTGCTTCTTCATTTGATACTATTCATTCATAGGGTCCAAAGTGAACACCTTTGGGAATAACCTGCCCTTCATTCCATACACCAAGACCAGCTTTTCGAATTTTTGAAGTCATAGAAACATAGAAACATAGCAGATAGGAGCAGGAGTAGGCCATTCGGCCCTTTGAGCCTGCTCCGCCATTCAATGAGATCATGGCTGATCATTGAAATTCAGTACCCTGTCCCTGCCTTCTCCCCATATCCCTTGATCCCTTTAGCCTTAAGAAATATATCCAACTCTTTCTTGAATATATTTAATGAACTGGCCTCCACCACCCTCTGTGGCAGAGAATTCCAAAGGTTCACCACTCTCTGGGTGAAGAAATTCCTCCTCATTTTCTTCCTAAATGTCCCACCCCTTATCCATAGATTATGACCCCTGGTTCTGGACCCCCCGACCATCGTGAACATCCTTCCAGCATCTAGTCTGTCCAGGCCTGACAGAATTTTATAGGTTTCGATGAGATCCCCTCTCAATCTTCTAAGCTCCAGTCAGTATAAGCCCAATCGACACAATCTCTCCTCATACGTCATTCCTGCCATCCCAGGTATCAGCCTGGTGAATCTTCGCTGCACTCTCTCCATGGCAAGAACATCCTTCCTCAGATAAGGTGACCAAAACTGCACACAATACTCAAGGTGCGGTCTCACCAAGGCCCTGTACAATTGCAGCAAGACATCCTTGTTCCTGTACTCGAAACCTCTTGCTACAAAGGCCAACATACCATTTGCCTTCTTAACCGCCTGCTGCACCTGCATACTTACCTTCAGCGACGGGTGCACAAGAACACCCAGGCCTCTTTGCACTTCCCCTTCTCCCAATCTATTGCCATTCAAATAATAACGTGCCTTCCTGTTTAACTCTTCCAGAGACCCTCTGGAAGAGTTAAACGTGCTCTGTGTGGCTGACTAAATTCGACCACCGTGTCCTTTATGAACACTGGAGGACCATGCACAGGGATTCGTCAATAAAAAATGTCTCGCAGTCTTCACAAACTAACACATGAAATAAAAATTAAAGATGGACCAGGATCTCAGTTCATTATTCAGTGTTCATGAAGATGAAGGGGGCTCATACTGAGAAAGGTAGATTACCTATCATAGCTTTGATGTTCCTCATTGTTTGATTGCAATTCAGTCTGCACTCACAATTATGCTATTTCTGGAAACTATCAGCTGGTGAAAACACATGGGGCATCTTCCCTCTATGAAAATTGCACCCAGTGCCAGTTTAATCTTTCCCCACTCTGTTGTATACAAGGGGTTGTTCTGGGCGACATGTTCGGTTCTTTAATCCGAGAAGGCAGTACTGACAAAAATTACCAACAACAATGTAAAAACTTGCAAAAGTCTCTCCAAGCCGTGCCACATCTGATAAGATTAGGAGAGGGCGGGAAGGGAATTTTGCACATGGAGACTGAATTTAAAACAATGGCGAAGATCATACATATAATAAACAATTGGACTTTGCTTCCTGTAGGTGAAAGCTTCCCCATTCTTTGAATGAAATTCAACAGGCATATTCAGTTTGAAAGTCACTCTAAACCATCAGGCAAATCACTCTGGCGGACAGTGCCACTTCTCAAATTTGCCCTTCCAGTTATGCCATCATATTCTCCCCACACCCCTTCCATGCTGATTCCCAACTTAATTCTGGCTGCATCGGCAGTTCTTTGGAGATGGTCATTGCTTGCGTTTCCTAAGTTTGAATGTTAGCTGCCGCTTGTCAGCCCAAGCCTGGATGCTGCATTGCTCCACCGATCCCTGGCCTAGCGAGGCCCCTGTGTTATCAGACCAAAATGTCCAATAAATGATTCCTGCCCTGAGGAAATCGATAGGTAACTGTGCACATACACAGGTAATCATCGTCACAAAGTTCCTTTTCTTCAGTGTAAACTTTTCTCCCTCTATTTCTCAAACTGTATCTTCTGCTTTCAGTCTCTTTGGTTGTTTCTTCATTTGCTGACCCCATGATCTTTCCAGTACAGACAACAGTGGAATAAATAAAAAAGATCATGAACAAAAATTGAACCAGTTAATTGTAATACCCTTGCATGTAAGGTTTGTTTCTGTTTGAACAGGAGATGCTGAGGACATTTACATAATAATGCAAGACATTGTGTTAATCTGATTTGAATGACTACGGTAGTGGGCATGATATCAACATAGAGCATCTCTTGCTCATTAAAACACCCTCAATTATTCAAACTAAAAATACTTTACTGAAATCCTTTATTCCAGGACAAATACCTTTGTTGAATTCACTATGAGCTTCACTTTCACAAACCAAGGTACTTGTTTCTCAGTTGATCACTTGAACTGAAACTGTCTCTTCCAAAGCTGAGGCAGTGTCCACAGTGAAGACACTGAAAACTTCAACTTTATCCTCTTCTGAATGGGACGCCATCTGTGATGGGGCTTTTTGGTTCTGAAATGCAGAATGTGATGGTAAAACTGTACCTCACCGCTCCTGAATTAAAGAATAGCTGTCTCAAGACAGCCTGTATTACTAAAGCGATTATGTACAAGTCAAAGTATTTTTCTATTTTTCTTCACCAATAGTTATTTTAGATTTTTTAACTAAACAAAGCTACCCAACTACATGTTGGATAAAAGCAGTTGCTCGCAAGTGTAGTATCGAGCCAAACATATCAGAAAGTTTCCATGTTTGATAAGGTTTCCTGTGTTGAGTTCGCTGATCTCAACAAATGTGGTAAACTTAATACAATTAACCTCAACACACTTTTCCAAGGGAGGGAATAACATTAGCCAGGATTTCCACTAATTGCTGTTTTGTTCATAAATAAATAAACATTTTCATTATGAACAGCTAGCTTGAGCTAGTCACTTTATTCAGCCATGTGGACTTCTATACAGCATTCAACTTGACTACTGCCTTGTGGTAGCCTAGTGCATCATGGGTAGCCCACACTTAAACATACAGCTCCACCTAGTGTACCATTCTAGAATGACATGTTACTGATCATTACATCCCCCTTTCTTTGAGGTTAAACAAAATCAATATCAATCAATGTCAATCAATCATAACGACATAAACTTCTTCACAACAGTCAACACATTTTCAATATAGTTTTCTTTGTACTCAAAGATTAAGTCTATCAGGTTTTTTTACTTTACGTGTGGATATTCTCAGCACAGGTAAGTCTCGTGTGTTTGCATGAGAGCCTGTATGTGTGTTTGTGTTAGATTGTTCTGGTGCTGAGTGACAAGATTGAGTTGCGGCATTGTCATCGATTTGCTCTTGGATAGTTTCTTGTGTTTTCAGGAGGGAACGGCAGTTCCTCCTGAGAATCTGTCCTTCCACAGTTCTAACAGTGTATGACCTTGGTCCTACTTCCTCAAGAACTGTAGCTTTCCTGTTCCATGCATCTGGATCCTCAATTCTGACAACATCATCCCTTGTCAATGGTTTCAGAGTTTTGGATGACTTGTCATAGTGTGATTTCTGTTTCAGCTTTAACAGTTGAAGCCTCTGTTTCAGTTCAGCAGGGTAGCGTAGTGCGCAACTTGTGACCCATTAGGAGTTCAGCAGGTGAAGAACCAGAATGTAAAGGGGAGGCTCGGTAGCTCAGCAGGGCAAGATAAGGATCAGACTTGCTTTCTGTTGCTTTCTTCAATAGCTGTTTGAGAACTTGAACACCTTTCTCTGCCTTACCATTCGACTGAGCCTCCAGAGGTCTGGATGTGATGTGCTGAAAGTCATAATGTGCTGCAAAATGTTGCCACTCCTTACAGTTGAAGCAGGGATCATTGTCGCTAATGGCAATCTTGGGAATCCCATGTCTGGCGAAGATGGATTTAACATGCATTATGACACTGCTTGCTGATGTGCTTGAGAGGGGCGCCATCTCAGGATAGTTAGAATAGTAGTCAATCACTAATAGATATTCTTTACAATTCAAATGAAAAAGGTCCATACCAACCTTTTGCCATGGTGCTGTTGGTAAGTCACCTACTATCATTGGTTCCTTTGCTTGTTTGTTTTGGTGTTTCTGACATGTTTCACATTTGCCTATCATGTTCTCAATGTCCTTACTTATGCCAGGCCAATAACAGTGTCTCTTGCTCTCCTTTTGCATTTTCCAATTCCGAGGTGTCCCTCATGAATCCTTTTGAGCATGTCTCGACGTAGAGCCTGTGGAATGACTATTCTGTTCTGTTTTAGTAATAGTCCACTTGCGACACTCAACTCTGACCTGATGTGATTGTACTTTGGACAGGAACCTTTTGGCCAACCATGATGAATGTTCTCTTTTACCGTTTGTAGCACTGTATCTTTTACATTTTCTTCTGCTATTTGCTTTGATTTTGTGTCTGACACAGGCAGCGCAGCAGTGACCATACTCACATGAACATCCACGTCTTCCTCAGTAGAGCTCACATGACTCATTGTGGGTGCTCGGGATAGTATATCTGCTAACACTATGTGATTGCCTGCTGTGTAGATCAGTTCAAAGTCATATCTTTACAGCTTCATCATGAGTCGTTGAATCCTTGGAGAAATCTCATTCAGGTTTTTTTTTATGATGGTAACCAGTGGGCAGTGGTCTGTCTCAACTGTGAAGGTGGGAAGTCCATATATGTAGCCATGGGACTTTTCTAGTCCAATTACCAAGCCTAGACATTCCTTTTCAATCTGGGTGTATCGACACTCAGAATCAGTCATAGACCTGGAGGCATAGGCAACAGGCTTCCAATCTTCACCCTCTGCTTGTAGCAAGACCACGCCTAGGCCATCTTTTGATGCATCCGTTGACACTTTGATTTTCTTTGTTGGGTCAAAGAAAGTGCAGTTGTGGTTGTCAGCACTGTTTTGAGGTTCATCCACTCTTGTTCATGTCTTTCAGTCTTTCTGACCATGCAAACTCATTTGTTTTATGTAGCAGGTCTCGCAGACAGGCTGTCTTGGCTGACAAGTTAGGAATTAACTTTCCAATGAAGTTTATCATCCCCATGATGCATAGCACTCCTTTTTTGTCCGTGTTTCGGGGCATGTTGAGTATGGCATTTACTTTTTCCATATCTGGCTCTATTACTTTACCTGATAGATTTTCTCCTAGGAAAGTGACTTACTGAACACCAAACTGACACTTGGCTTTGTTGAGCTTCAGTCCATTCCGGCGTATGCTCTGTAGCCCTTTAATCAGTCTCTCATTGTGTTCTTTCAGTGTGGAGCCCCAGTTGATGATGTCTTCAATATAGAGCTGAACTCCTTCCAGACCTTCAATTATGTGTTCCATTGCTCTATGAAAGATTTCAGATGCAGATATTATCCCGAAAGGCATTCTGAGGAAACAATACCTGCCAAATGGTCTGTTGAAGGTACAGTATTTGGCGCTCTCTTCATCCAGTTTTAGTTGCCAAAATCCTTTTGAGGCATCGAGTTTTGTGAAGTATCTGGCACCTGACATTTCACTGGTGATTTCTTCTCGCTTGGGAATCTGGTAGTGTTCACGTTTTATGTTTGCATTTAAGTTCGTTGGATCCATGCATACTCTTAGATCATTGTTGTTTTTCTTTACACATACGATGGAGTTAACCCAGTCTGTTGGCTCTTCGACTTTCCTGATGACTCCTAGTGTGGTCATTCTTTCCAGTTCTTTCTTGAGCCAGTCACGCAGGGGTGCTGGAACTCTCCGTGGAGCATGTACCGCTGGCTGTGCATCCTCCTTTAGCTGGATCTTGTAAGTGAATTGTAGAACTCCAAAACCTTTGAACACATCCTGGAAATTATTTACTGCAGAATCCACTGAGTCATCTGGTCTGCTTATGGCATAGTTTAAGCGGTATACTCTCTTGACAAGTTCTAAGTCCTCACATGCTTTGTCACCCATTAGTGAATCAAGTCCTTCAGCCACAAGAGAAAACATGAGATGATGCACTTTGTCTTTGACTGTCACTTTAAGTCTGCATGCACCTAAGCTATCTATTTTCTGTCCGTTATAGTTCTTCAGTAGTACTGATTTTTCTGTATTTTGGGCTTTTCTTTCATATTTTTAATGTCAGTCATACTGATTAAGTTTGCTTTTGCCCCAGTGTCTAGTTTCAATGTAACTAATGCTCCATTTGCCTGCAGTGGCACTATCCATTTGTCCTCTTTTACTGCATTAACTTTATGTTCAGCATTGTCCATTCCTGAGGGCTGCACATTTTCTGTATCATTTTCGATATTGTCACATGACAGCATTCCTACAAAAAATGTCTCACTTAAATCAGTGTCCTCAATCACATTGACTTGTTGCCCTTTCTTTGTTTTTACTTTTGAAAAGCATTGTTTGGCAAAGTGATTCTTTCCATTACATTTTGTGCACATTTTCCCAAACAATGGGCATTGTCTTGACTGGTGTTTATAACCACAGCGTTTACAATTAAAAATGCCATCCTCCGATTGCTTTGCATTTCTGTTCTGCCCACACTTGTACCCCTTGTAGGACACAGCACCGACAGCAGCACTGTCATTCACTACCGTTGCATTATTATTAATTTCACTGAAAGTCTTTGCGTGCTGTTGAGCTAGCTCACTGGCATGGCATATTTTCACAGCATCCTCCAATGTTAGTTCGGTTTCTCTCAACAAACGTTCCCTGACTTTTTTATAATGAATACCAAACAGAATCTGGTCATGAATCATGGATGATTTCAGTTCAGAGAAATTACATGTCTGTGCTTTCAGTTTCAGATCGGTCACAAAGCTATCAAAAGTCTCATTTTATGCTGTGTCCGTGAATGGAACACGTACTTTTCATAGGCCTCTTTCTTTTTGAAAGAACAATGTGTATCAAACATCTTTAGCACATCCTCCATTTTTTCTCTGTCCTCCTCTTCATCAAATACAAATGTATTAAATACCTCTATCACCTGCGGGCCTGCAACCATGAGCAGTAACGCTATTTTCCTTGTGTCTGGCTTAGTACCGAACCCGATGGCAGCAATGTAGAGTTCGAATTGCTGTTTAAACGTCCGCTACTTGCAGTCGACATTCCCCGTGAGTTTCAAACCCTCCGGTGGCTTCAAATTCTCCATGTCGTGTTTCACAATATTGAGCAGATATTACCACTTCTGGTACCATGTTATGTTCATAAATAAATAGACATTTTGATTATGAACAGCTAGCTTGAGCTCGTCACTTTATTCAGCCATGTGGTCTTCTATACCACATCCATCTTGACTACTGCCTTGTGGGTAGCCTAGTGCATCGTGGGTAGCCTGCTCTTAAACATACAGCTCCACCTAGTGTACCCTTCTAGAATGACATGTTACTGATCATTACAATTGCAATCTAATCATCATTTCTGGAAAAGTTTGTGTCTGTGTGTATGTGAAAACAGGATTAACCTTCTCCAACAATTGAGAACCTGACACATGAAGAACAGCCATTTAGCAAATGCCAACAGGGCTTCCCATTAATTCAGCACAGAATAATGAAACATGTGTACTCATGAAAAAGTGCCTTCAGGGAAATGGGAGTGGAGGAGAATTGACATGTAGTTTTACTACTTCACCTTTGGACTTCCCACGCCACACACAATCCATTATAGAGATGTAATACTTGACAGTGCCTAAAAACTAACATTGAATTCCAGCTGATTTACAAAAGCAACTGGAAACAATGCTCTTCATTCTGTGGAACATGGAATTATCTTTCCTAACTTTAGCACATCCACTCCACCAGCTATGCTTGTGAAGGCTGTACACAAGAATTCAGAATACATAAACAGAACGTGAGATAAGTTATTGATTGTATGAATAAGTACCTATCAGCAACGATACTAGCTTTCTCTGTGCTGTCCTTGCTATCCTGAAGGAATTGAATTACAGTTCAATAGGTGCTCATTGTCCTCCTGTGCCTTGTCCAAGTGTCTGGATAGCAAGTATTGGCAGGCAACTCAAGATTCAGGAGGCTCCAAAGCACAGCTTTCTCATGATCTCCTCTAAAATTACACACACATACACTTCCAGCAGAGCACAAAACACAGCCAGCCAGGGCAGGGCTATTTTTTTTCTGGGAACCCTGAAGCCCAGTGGAGTTGCCCCACTGCCAAATCTTAGCACAGAGCATGAATCAAAGTCGAAATTGCTTTGGCTTATCATACAACACATAACGAAAATTACGAGAAGCAGATGCAATTTTCTTTAAAGTATCTGCCCTGCTTGTCACCAAAATTAAGTCGAATCTTTCTGCAGCCGTACATCACTGGAAATGTTGCCCCTCAACTCTAGTTCCCAACATGGGAATTGCAATTCTTGACTACAACGACAGGAAGAGGAACCTTGAGATGTTAGTACAGCAGCAGTGGCCAAGGGGCTTTGTCTTCATGAACCAGCTAGGTCCATATTATGGGGCCTCATGGGCAACATATAAAATTGATGTCCATTATTTTGCAGTTATTTCAAGCTACTGATAGTCACAGATTTTGCAATGCTGGCGGAGGATTTATCGACCAACAGCGCTAAGTGACCTTTCCAAATCTCCAGGCCATGAATTTCAAGGACAAGTAATCAAGTATGAAATATAAATACAAATAGAACCACGTTGCCAGGCACCATGGATTGTAAATTGGGCACTCATGCAGCAGAATGAAAAAGAAAAATTGTTTGCTATAAATCTGAGATAAAGAAAGAAAATGCTGGAAGTGTGCAGCAGGTCAACTCGTGTCTGAAGGAGAAAGACTGATTGATGTTTGGGTGGGAACTTGTATCGATATAGCCTTCAGATGCTGGCAGGCCTGCCGTGATTATCTAGCAGATTGTTTCCATCTTCACATATTAGTCTGATAAGAATTTCTGTTCACTTTGAATTACCTTTCTGGTATTCTCTTTCTTAGTCTTCTTGGTACCTTCATTCTTAAAGTGAGGCTTAAAGAATCTCAACTCTCAAAAAAAGAAAGACATCAGTGTGATTGAGATAATCTCAGATTTCAGTTGATTTATGTTAACAGCATGACGATTCTAAAAATGTCTAGTTTATTCAGGCCCAGAAAAGAATCAACATTTTATGCAGATAAAAAGTAGAAAAGAAAACTTACACAAGTATAAGGGACAATGTGATCAATTTACTTATCTCTCAAGCTCTCCAAAACTTGAAAGTAACTAGCTCCTGACAAAAAAATCTGTATTAGCTGCTGGTAAAACTGGTTATAATCAGGGTGTTAAAAAAGCACATTTAATACTTTAACCAAGAAACCACATTCAATTTACGTGGTGGGTTTTTTACAAGAAGTTTAGGCGTCCACTCCTCATCCGAGTCAGAAGAAATAGGAGCAGGAGTAGGCCATACTGCCCCTTGGGCCTGCTGCACCATTCAATAGGACCATGGCTGATCTGAATCTAGACTCACGTCCACTTCCCTGCCCTCTCCACATAACCACTAATTCCCTTATCTGCTAGGACAATGTCTATCTCCATTTTAAATTTATTTAATGTTGCAGCTTCCACAGCTCTCTGGGGTAGCAAATTCCATAGATTTACTACCCTCTGAGTGAAGAAGTTTCTCCTCATCTCAGTTTTGAAAGGGCAGCCCCTTATTCTAAGATTATGCCTGTTGTGTATGTACCTTTAAGAGAGAACTGATTTTATACTGTCGTACAGGCAGTGGCCACACCTGTATATATAGCCATAGCAGGCTTCTGTACTTTCAGTTTTAAGCTTACCCTCTGTCAGTAAATACCTGTTATTATTGTTCTCCTGCAGTCTGTGCATTATTGATACTCGGACACTACACTGGCGACAAGAAGGTTCGAACTCACCTGCAGTACTGCTTCACCTCACGGGGATCTTTCCCTGGAAAGAAGCTTCTTGGAGGTCGATGTCAGAGCAACGGGTGTCGACCGCGGGCAACCGCTCAGGGATCCATCGGAGTTCGGAGAATTGCAGGGGAGGCTGTGGAGAGCTGGGCTTGGCTCCCCAGTCGAGGTGTTCCAGCAAGTCATGCTGGTAGCAGGTAGTGCACTGACCCTTCTGGACTGCGGCGGGCTCGAGCTCGATCAAGCGTCTCTGCAAAGGGGCCGTGCAGCGTCGTCGGGAGGAAAAGAGAGAGAGAGAGGGTGGAGTGCACAGGGCGCAGTCGGTGCTCAAGAACCGGGCAGCGTAGGGAAAATAAAACGAGGGGAAGGAAAAGTGAGATGCGCCGAAAATGCGGGTCACCGCCATTACCCTATAGAATGCTAGGAGCAGTGTGGCAACAAGGGGAAGAAGGAAAAGCGCGGGAGGCGCAATTTTATTCCATTGGGTAATGAGGAAAAGCGCGGGAGGCGCCATTTTAATCCATTGGGGAAGAAGAAAAAGCACGGGAGGCGCCATTTTAAACCACCCAAGATGCCGAAGAGTGGCATTATTACTGCTTTCGACAATGAGGTAGAAGACTGGACCACGTATGTGGAAAGAATTGAAGTGTACTGCAAGGCAAATGAGGTGGCCAATGGAAAGAAGGCGTCGGTATTATTAAATTTGATGGGCACGAGAACGTACGGCCTATTGCGGAATTTAATTACCCCAGCTTAACCAACGGAGAAAAGTTTTGAAGAGATTGCTAATATCTTACAGGAACACCTAAACCCTACACCGCTGCTGATAGCAGGAAGATTCAAGTTCCATAAAAGAAACCAGCACAATGATGAGAGCAATGCTGACTATCTTACGGAACTACGCAAGTTATCGAAGCACGGCCAGTTCGGAGCAGGACTAGCAGACACCTTAAGGGATAAGTTTGTCTGCGGGCTCCAGAGTGAAGGAACCCAGAAACGACTACTTTCGGAGAATGACCTGACGCTTGAACAGGCTTTCAGCGTGGCAGTATCCGACGAAGCAGGAGCACGGGGAGCTGCGGAAATACAACAGAAACCACAAGAATACAACGCTAACGAAATGGCATATGGAGCAGAGAAGCGCTATCGCTGCGCCAGAACAACCCATGATCAGAAGGACTGCTGGTTTAAGGACAAAGTATGCAGGCAATGTGGGAAAATGGGACACATAGCAAGAGTCTGCAGGTCGGGAAAGAAAACCAACACTAAAAGAACTACTGAGGAAAAGTACAAGAAAGTAAAAAAAATGACAGACAGTAGTTCAGATGATCAGGAGAGTGATAATGACTCCGGGAACAGGAGACTAAGTTGTCTAAAGTTACACAACATGATCGCAAAGGAGGATCACCGAACCACTTGGGTCACCCTCATGATAGCAGGGTCCCAAGTAAAGATGGAATTGGACACAGGATCAGCCCTAACTGTCATGAATTGACGAGAATATGAGCGGCTATTCTCACACACACCCTTGAAGGACACGTCCATTGTATTGAAGACATACACGGGGCAGAATGTCTACCCCAGAGGAAAAATAAGGGTGCCAGTTAAATACAACGGCAAGGAAACACAGAAACTGTATCTATATATACTACAAGATGGAGGGCCACCATTATTGGAACGTGAATGGATCCGAAAAATACAATTGGATTGGCATTCCTTTCAGGCACTAACTGTGGCTGACAAAAAGGATGACAACGTCACACTTGGACGACTGTCAAAAATTCTAACTGACGCAAAAGAGTTGCTCCAACAAGGACTTGGGACTCTGAAAGGAGTAACGGCAATGATAAAAAGCAAAGATAATGCAAACCCAAAATTTTTTAAGGCCAGACCGGTACCGTACGCGATCCACCCAGCCGTTGAAGCAGAGCTGGAGAGTCTGGAGCGTTCGGGTGTGCTTTCCAAGGTGGACTGGAGCGAGTGGGCCACACCCATAGTTCCTGTAATGAAGAAATCATTGAGCAGCATGCCTGGGGAGCCGAAGAAGATTCGCATCTGTGGGGACTTCAAGGTAACTGTGAAACCAATCCTGCACACATTACAATATCCACTGCCATGGATAGAAGATATTCTCGCCTCACTATCCGGAGGGAAACGCTTTACGAAGATTGATCTGGCCCAAGCGTATCTACAAATGGAGGTGGAAGAAGCATCTAGGAAATATCTAACGACAAACACTCACAAAGGTCTTTACCAGTACAACCGACTGGTATTCGGGGTAGCATCAGCCCCGGCTATTTGGCAGAGGGCGATGGAACAAGTCCTGCAAGGGATCCCGGGGACCCAGTGTTATTTGGACAACATCCTGGTTACGGGCGAAAATGACAGTGAACACCTTGCCAACCTGGAGCAGGTGCTCAGTAGATTACAAATATATGGGCTACGAGCCAACCACCCCAAATGCGAGTTCTTCAGGAGACAAATCTCGTATTGTGGCCAAATGATTGATGAGGAAGGGTTGCATAAGTCCCCAGACAAGATTGAGGCAGTAGTCAAGGCTCCAGCACTGGAAAATGTGTCGCAACTGAGGTCGTTCCTCGGGTTGGTGAACTACTACCATAAGTTCTTGCCGAATTTATCTACAATTCTGCACCCACTAAATGCCCTGCTGCAAACTGGAGTAACATGGAAATGGAGTGATGAGTGAAAGCGTGCCTTTCAGAAATGTAATTGCCTAATCACTTCAAAAGAAGTATTGGCCCACTACAATCCAACACTACCGATTCGGTTGACATGTGATGCCTCTCCCTACAGCATTGGAGCGGTGCTATCACACAAATTCCTTGACGGTTCAGAGAGGTCAATAGCCTTTGCGTCGCGCTCGTTAACTTCAGCCGAGCGTAACTACGCCCAGATTGACAGGGAGGCGCTCAGCCTGGTGTGGGGGGTGAAGAAGTTCAATCACTATCTGCACGGGCAGAAATTCACCCTACTGACTGATCATCAGCCCCTGGTCTCCATTTTTAACCCAAAGATGGGCCTTCCGGTGATGACGGTGCAACGGCTGCAAAGATGGTCACATTTTCTCGGGGCACATCAGTACGACATAGAGTACAAAGGTACGAAACAGCATGGAAAGGCTGATGGGCTGTTGCGCCTACCATTGCCTACGGTGGAGGAAGCACCTGCAGTGGACCCTGTTGAGATATTCCATTCGAACATCGTCGAATGTCTACCTGTTACAAACTCAAGTATAGAGAAGGAAACCCGAAATGACCCGACACTCTCTCAGGTCTATGATTTGACGGTGAAGGGATGGCCAGCACATGGAGACTCACTGTTGCCAGCAATCTCACCAAGGAGAGAATAGCTGTCAGTGTGCCGGTGGACCTTGATGTGTGGATCCAGAGTGGTAATTCCACCAAAGTTGAGAGATAGAGTGCTCAATGAGCTTCATGAGGGTCATCTGGGAGGGGTAAAAATTAAGAGCCTAGCCAGGGCGTTTGTGTGGTGGCCGGGAATCGATAAAGAAATCGAGGATATGACCAAGAGATGCACAGGATGCCAGAACGGCCAAAACGCTCCACCACAGGCCCCGCTGCACCCATGGGAGTGGCCCTCATCTCCATGGCAACGGGTACACATTGATTTTGCTGGTCCATTTATGGGCTCAATGTTTTTAATCGCCGTGGGTGCCCATTTGAAGTGGCCAGAGGTCATCAAAATGTCCTCCACCACCACGGAGATAACTATTGCAGTCCTACGGACCATCTTCGCCAGGAATGGCTTGCCAGAACAGATTTGCTCCGACAATGGACCACAGTTTATGTCCGAGGATTTCCGGATGTACTTGAGGAATAATGGGGTGAAATATTACACATCTGCCCCATATCATCCAGCCACAAATGGATTGGCTGACAGGTTTGTTCAGACCTTTAAAAAGGCAATAAAGGCGATGTATAACGATGACATACCACAACACAAGGTGGATAAATTCTTGTTTGCATACCGGAATGCGACACATGCAGTCACCAACCAAGCTCCAGCCATAATGTTCTTCATCCGAAGGCTAAGATGTTGCCTGGATTTGCTCAAACCAAACATAAGACCTGGGCGGGACTGGGACCGATGTGTTTGTTAGTGCTTTTGGGGAGGGTTAAACTAAAATAGCGGGTTGGGAAACTGTGCAGGGAGACAGAGGAAAGGGAAGCAAGGATAGTAAAAAAAGACAGGAAGGAGAGAAGCAGAAGTGGAAGGCAGAGAGATCAAGGGTGTAAATCAAACAGGGTTACGTTAAATAATAATGTTAAAAGCAAGCACTGAGTACGAGTCAGCAGAGAGTGCTGTGAGTTTGGGTGAGTGTGTGAGTTCTTTAATTGTTATTTCTCTTTAAATCATTCTTGATAAGATTACTTAAGCAGTTTAAGTAAAGGGGAAAAGTGAAATATTTGGGATTCTTTTGGTGTAAGAAGAGTAAAACAAGGTTACACTGCAGTAGGAGTAAATTGGCACAGCAGGCAGTGGAAACCAGTTTTCTAACCAATCAGCAGGGGTGACTCATTTGGCTGTAAACAAACAAACAGTATAAAAAGACCAGACTAGTGCGAGCAAGCACTGAGTGCGAGTCAGCAGAGAGTGCTGTGAGTTTGGGTAAGTGTGTGCATTAGGGTAAGTGGGGTGTTAGGTGCTCTTTCCAAAGTTTAACTCTGTGGGTTGTAGTTAATAAGGCCTTTCTGGTGCAGAGTGACTGTTGGTAAACCATTTAACTGGTGTAATTAGAGGGATTGATTTAAATTAAATCCAATTAATTAAAGGGGATACTAGCATCTATAATCGGGCAGAGGGTGTCCATACCTAACAATAAAACATTTAATTAATTACATAGAATGGAGCAGGTGATGTGTTACTGTTGCGAAATGTGGGAGCCGGTGAACCCCATTGAGGCTCACAGTGATTACGTCTGTGACAAGTGTCTGCTGCTACAGGAACTCCAGCTCCGTGTTGATGAGCTGGAATCTGAGCTTCAGACACTGCGACATATCAGGGAGGGGGAGAAGTACCTGGACTCTGTGTATCAGGAGGTGATCACACCTATGAAGTTAATTAATTCAGATGTAGCCCATGGCCAGGGACAGGACAGTGTGACTACAAGTGAGGCAGGTACGGGGATCCAGGAGGCAGAGCTGGAGGAGCCACAGCCCTTGCTCTTGTCCAGCAGGTTCGAGGTTCTTACTCCCTGTGGGGACGGGAGCAGGGACTGCAGGGAGGATGAGCAACCTGGCCACAGCACCGTGGAACGGGGGCCATTCAAGAGGGGGAATAACTAGAAATGTTGCAGTGGTAGGGGATAGTATTATTAGGGGGATAGATAGAGTTCTCTGCAGCCGAGAGCGATAGTCCCGAAGGCTGTGTTGCCTACCCGGTGCCAGGGTTAAGGACATCTCCTCTGGGCTGGAAAGAAACTTGCAGTGGGAGGGGGTGGATCCAGTCGTCGTGGTCCATGTTGGTACAAACGACGTAGATAGGACTAGGAAGCCGGTTCTGTTAAAGGAGTATGAACAGCTAGGGGTAAAATTAAAAAACAGAACCTCAAGGGTAATAATCTCTGGATTATTACCTGAGCCACGAGCGAATTTGGCTAGGACAAATAAAATCAGAGAGTTAAATGCGTGGCTCAAAGACTGGCGTGGGAGAAATGGGTTTTGCTTCCAGGGACACTGGCCCCAGTACTGGGGCAGGAGGGAGCTGTTCCGTTGGGATGGGCTTAACTGGGCCAGTGCTGGGACTAGAGTCCTGCCGGGTCATATAACTAGGGCTGTAGAGAGGGCTTTAAACTGACTAGTGGAGGGGAGTTTCCTAGAGAGCAAATAATAAAAATGACAACAGAGAAGGTCATAGACTTAGGTAGCATTGGGGAAATTAAAAACCAGAGCATGTCACGAAGGGGCAGAAGGTATGGAGTAAAAGGTAAAGTAATATAAAGGGCAAAAGCAGGAACTAAGTGTCACAAAACATATTTGAAAGTTCTCTATCTGAATGCACGTAGCATTCGTAAAAATCTGGATGAGTTAATGGCACAAATAACTACATATGGGTATGATCTTGTGGCCATTACAGAAACATGGCTGCAGGGTGACAATGCCTGGGAATTAAACAGACCAGGTTATTTAACGATCAGGAAGGACAGGCAGGAAGGAAGGGGAGGTGGGGTGCCTATGTTAATAAAGGAAGGAATCACTGTAATACAGAGAAATGATATTGGGTCAAAAGATCAGGATAATGAAACAGTTTGGGTGGAGGTAAGGAATAATAAGGGTAAAAAAACACTAGTGGGCGTAGTCTATAGGCCTCCGAACTGTTGCAACTACGTTGGTTGGAGTATCAATCAGGAAATAGTTGAGGCTTGTAATAAGGGAACATCTATAATTATGGGGGACTTTAACTATCATATTAATTGGACAAATCAAATTAGGCAGGGCTGCCTTGAGGATGAGTTCATTGAGTGCATTACTGATGGGTTTCTTGAGCAGTATGTAGCTGAGCCGACCAGGGGGCAAGCAACCTTAGATCTGGTCCTGTGTAATGGGACAGGATTAATTAAAAATGTCCTAGTAAAGGATGCCCTTGGAATGAGTGACCATAACATGGTTGAATTCCATATTCAATTAGAATGTGAGAAGTTTGGATCTCAAACAAGCATGCTAAGCTTGAATAAAGGAGAATATGAAGGTATGAGAGCGGAATTGAGTCGAGTGGATTGGGAAAATAGATTAAAGAGTAAGACGATACATGATCAGTGGTGTACATTTAAGGAGTTATTTTCAACTTCCAAAAAATATATATTCCACTGAGAAGAAAAGGGCGTAAAAGAAAAGACAGCCATCCGTGGCTAAGTAAAGAAATTAAGGATAGTATTCGTCGAAAAACAAGGGCATATATGGTAGCCAAATCTAGTGGGAGGATAGAGGATTGGGAAAACTTTAAAAGAGAGCAAAAAATAACAAAAAGATTGATTAAGAAATGGAAGATAGATTATGAAAGTAAATTAGCAAAAAATATAAAAACAGATAGTAAGAGTTTTTATAGGTATATAAAATGAAAAAGGGTGGCTAAAATAAATGTTGGTCCCTTAGAGGATGAGACCAGGAAATTAATGCTGGGAAATATGGAGACGGCAAAAACACTGAATGAATATTTTCTATCAGTCTTTACAGTAGAAGACACTAAGAATATCACAACACTGGACAAACAGGGGGCTATGGGGGGGAGGAGCTAAACACGATCAAAATCACTAAGGAAGTGGTACTCGGTAAGATAATGGGACTCAAGGCGGATAATTCACCTGGATCTGATGGCTTACATCCTAGGGTCTTGAGGGAAGTGGTGGTAGGGATTGTGGATGCATTGGTAATAATTTTCCAAAAGTCCCTGGACTCAGCAAAGGTGCCAGCAGACTGGAAAACTGCTAATGTAACACCCTTATTTAAAAAGGGCAGTAGACAGAAGGCTGGAAACTATAGACCAGTTAGCCTAACATCTGTGGTAGGTAAAATTTTGGAGACCATTATTAAGGAGACAGTAAAAGGACATTTGGATAATCATCATTTAATAGGACAAAGTCAGCATGGTTTTATGAAGGGGAAGTCATGTTTGACAAATTTGCTGGAGTTCTTTGAGGACGTAACATATAGGGTGGATAAAGGGGAACCAGTGGACATAGTGTATTTAGACTTCCAAAAGGCATTTGACAAGGTGCCACACAAAAGATTATTGCTTAAGATAAAAAATCACGGGATTGGGGGTAATATTATGGCATGGATAGAAGATTGGCTATCTAACAGAAGGCAGTGAGTTGGGATAAATGGTTCATTCTCAGAATGGCAATCAGTAACATAGGTGTTCCGCAGGGGTCAGTGCTGGGTCCCCAACTCTTTACAGTCTATATTAACGATTTGGAGGAGGGGACCGAGTGTAACATATCAAAGTTTGCAGATGATACTAAGGCGGGAGGGAAAGTAGTGAGTGAGGAGGACATAAAAAACCTGCAAGGGGACATAAACAGGCTAAGTAAGTGGGCAGAGATTTGGCAGATGGAATACAATACTGGAAAGTGTGAGGTTATGCGCTTTGGCAGGAAAAATCGTAGAGCAAGTTATTATCTTAATGGCAAGAAACTGGAAAGTACTGAAGTACAAACGGATCTGGGGGTCCTGGTGCACGAAACTCAAAAGGTTAGTATGCAGGTGCAGCAAGTGATTAAGAAGGCCAATGGAATGTTGGCTTTCATTGCTAGGGGGATAGAATATAAAAATAGCGAGGTGTTGCTTCAGTTGTACAAGGTATTGTTGAGACCGCACCTCGAATACTGCATACAGTTTTGGTGTCCATACTTAAGAAAAGACATACTTGCTCTCGAGTCAGTGCAAAGAAGGTTCACTCGGTTAATCCCGGGGATGAGGGGATGGACATATAAGGAGGGGTTGAGTAGATTGGGACTCTACTCATTGGAGTTCAGAAGAATGAGAGGCAATCTTATTGAAACATATAAGATTGTGAAGGGGTTGGATCGGTTGAATGCGGGGAAGGTGTTCCCGATGATGGGTGAAACTAGAACTAGGGGGCATAGTCTTAGAATAAGGGGCTGCTCTTTCAAAACTGAGATGAGGAGGAACTACTTCACTCAGAGGGTGGTAGGTACATGGAATATGCTGCCCCAAAAAGCTGTAGAAGCTCCATCATTACATAAATTTGAAACAGAAATAGACAGTTTCCTAGAAGTAAAGGGAATTAAGGGTTACGGGGAGCAGGCAGGAATTTGGGCATGAGAATAGGTTTGGATCAGACATGGCCCTGTGGGTAGCAGAGCGGGACCACGGGCTGTGTAGCCTGATCCTGCTCCTATTTCGAGTGTCTAATTCTGTTAGATTCAGGAGATGGTTCTGTGATAGTAGATTGGCGGTTAGGATCAGATCAGCCATGATCTTATTAAATGGCGGAGCAGGCTCGAGGGGGCGATTGGCCTACTCCTGCTCTTATTTCTTATGTTCTTATGTTCTTACTAAGAATGTAAAAAAATCAAGCTGGATGGATTTGTGTCTTAATACAAGGAGCATTCTTAATAAGGTTGATGAATTAGCTGCACAAATAGGTATAAACGGATATGATGTACTTGGGAATAGGGAGACATGGCTGCAGGGTGCCCAAGGCTGGGAGTTCAACATCCAGTGGTATTCAATATTCAGGAAGGACAGGCAAAAAGGAAAATGAGGTGGGTTAGAATTGTTGGTTAAAGAGGAGATTAACACAATAGTAAGGAAGGATATTAGCTCTGAATAATGTGGAATATGTATGGGTAGGGTTGAGAAATACCAAGGGGCAGAAAACGTTAGTGAGTGTTGTATACAGACACCAAACATTAATGCTGAGGATGGGAATCACAGTAATGAGAAATTAGAGACGCGTGCAATAAGGTCACAGCAGTTATCATGGGTGACTTTAATCTACATGTAGATTGGGCTAACCGAATTAGTAACAATACTGTGGATGAGGAATTCCTAGAGTGTATACGGGATGGTTTCCTGGACCAATGTGTCGAGGAACCAACTAGAGATCAGGCCATCTTAGACTGGGTATTATGTAATGAGAAAGGATTAATTAGCAAACTTTTTGGGTGAGATCCCTTAGGGAGGAGCGATCATAATATGATAGAATTCGTCATTAAGATGGAGAGTGAAGTAGTTGACACAGAGACTATGTTCCTGAATTTAAATAAAGGAGACTATGATGGTATGAGGCGCGAGTAGGCTAGGATGGATTGGGGAGCGTTACTTAAAGGGTTGACGGTGAATAGGCAATAGCAAACATTTAAAGATCGCATGGATGAATTACAGAATTTGTTCCTCCCTGTTTGGCACAAAAATAAAACAAAACAGTGAATTAACCGTGGTTAACAAGGGAAATTAGAGAGAGCATAAGATCCAAGGAGTGGACATATAAATTGGCCAGAAAAAGCAGCAACCCTGAAGATTTGGAGCAGTTTAGGATTCAGCAAAGAAGGACAAAGGGATTAATTAAGAGGGGGAAAATAGAGTATGAGTGTAAGCTTGCAGGGAACATAAAACTGACTGTAAAAACTTCCATATATATATGTGAAGAGAAAAAGATTGGTGAAGTCAAGCGTAGGTCCCTTGCAGTCTGAATCAGGGGAATTTATAATGCGGAACAAAGAAATGGCAGACCAATTAAATACATACTTTAGTTATGTCTACACAAAGGAGGACACAAATAACCTCCCAGTGATGTTGCGGAACATTGGGTTTAAGGAGAGGGAGGAATTGAATAAAATCAGTATTTGTAGGGAAATGGTGTTACGGAAATTGACGGGATTAAAGGCTGATAAATCCCCACGGCCTGATAATTTACATCCTAGTGTACTTAAGGAAGTGCCCCTAGAAATATTAGATGTATTGATTGTCAAATTAAAAAATTCTATAGATTCTGGAACAGTTCCCATGGATTGGAGGGTAACTAATGTCATCCCACTATTTAAAAAAGGTGGCAGAGAGAATACAGGGAATTATAGACTGGTAAGCCTGATATCGGTAGTGGGGAAAATGCTAGAGTCCATTATAAAAGATGTAATAGCAGAGCACTTGGAACACAGTGACAGGATCAGACAAATTCAACATGGATTTACAAAAGGTAAATCATGCTTGACTAATCTACTGGAATTTTTTGAGGATGTAGCTGGCAGACTAGATACAGGAGAACCAGTGGATGTGGTGTATTTGGACATTCAGAAGGCTTTCGATAAGGTCCCGCATAAGAGAGTAGCATGCAATGTTAAAGCACATGGGATTGGGGATAAGGTACTGACTTGGACAGAGAACTGGTCGGCAGACAGGAAGCAAAGATTTGGAATAAATGGGTCTTTTTCCGAGTGGCAGGCAGAGACTAGTGGGTTACTGCAGGGATCAGTGCTAGGACCCAAGCTATTCACAATGTATATTAATGATCTAGACGAGGGAACTAGATGTAATATCTCCAAGTTTGCAGACGACACAGAGCTGGTGGGAATGTGTGCTGTGAGGAGGATGCAGAGACAGTCCAGTATGATTTGGACAGTTTGGGTGATTGGGCAGATGCATGGCAGATGCAGTATAATGTGGATATGTGCGAGGTTATCCACTTTGGTGGCAAAAACAGGAAGCCAGATTATTATCTGAATGGCAACAGATTGAGAAAAAAGTAGTGCAACGAGACCTGTGTGTCCTTGTGCACCAGTCACTGAAGGTAAGCATGCAGGTGCAGCAGGCAGTTAAGAAGGCAAAGGGTATGTTGGGCTTCATAGCGAGAGGATTTGAGTACAGGAGCAAGGATGTCTTGCTGCAGTTGTACAGGGCCTTGGTGAGACCACCTTGAGTATTGCGTGCAGTTTTGGTCGCCTTATCTGAGGAAGGATGATCTTGCCATGGAGGAAGTGCAACAAAGATTCACCAGGCTGATACCTGGGATGGCAGGAATGATGTATGAGGAGAGACTGGGTCGATTGGGCTTATACTCGCTGGAGTTTAGAAGAATGAGAGGGGATCTCATTGAAAGTTATAACATTCTATCAGGACCAGACAGACTGGATGCAGGAAGAATGTTCCCGATGGCGGGGGAGTCCAGACCCAGGAGTCACAGTCTAAGGATAAGGGGTAAACCATTTAGGATAGAGATGAGGAATTTCTTCACCCAGAGCGTGGTGATCCTGTGGAATTCTCTACCACAGAAGGCACTAGAGGACAATACATTAAATATATTCAAGAACGAGTTGGTTATATTTCTTAAGGCTAAAGGGATCAAGGGATATCTGGAGAAAGCAGGGACAGGGTACTGAATTTGGATGATCAGCCATGATCTCTTTAAATGGTGGAGCAGTCTCAAAAGGCCGAATGACCGACTCCTGCTCCTGCTCCTATCTTCTATGTTTCTATGTTTATTCTGAATGGTGCTTCTCCACACTTAAGGTTGAGACTCTCCATGTAAACATTTACAACGCTGAGCTCCGAAGGGAACTTCGTATTTTTATTTTTAATTCAAGTTATTACTGATGCAAGGCTTTAGTATGTACAGTGAAATGCTGCATAAGGACATGTGCTGTGTTGAACAACCAATTAAATTTATAATATCCTAATTCTCAATAACCTGCTAATAATCACCAAGCAGATTGTCCTTTTATATTTTTACTAAACTCATCAGTCCTCACCCATCTCCGATAGTGAGCCTCGTTCTCAGTTTGCAGAAACCACAAAACCTGATTACTAACTCTTCCTGATCCCAGGAACATCCTCAATGCTGGCAGACCGGGAAATCTCTCTCTCCATCTCACTCTCTCAAATATCATTCGTTCTGGCTGCACTTTCAGTGATCCCAGACCCCAGAATGTGCCCAGTGCTCGCAAGGACTTCTGCAACCAATGCTCCAAGAACTCCCTTGCATGCTCTACTACACGGGAATGCCTTCAAAGTACTTCGACACCCATACATCTCCTGGATATAGTTCTAGTCTTCAATCCGCCATCTCACCTCCGATACCTCAGAGCCAACTCCAATAATGAATAATTGGTGTTCCTTGAAATACTTGCTTACCACTGCTGTTCTTAAAACTAAAGATACTACGGGAATTGAATGGTAACACGTACAGAGTTTAGCTCAAATACCATATACCATATTTATCGCACTGCCATAAATTTATAATTGGTGCCGAGATTTTCATGGCATCGAAACCAGTGGTTGAAATTACTGTTTTTAGCCGTGTTTGAAGATACTTTTCTGCCTCACTAATGATGTGCTTGTTCATTTCAGTCGACCCTCCTCCATTCCCATCTCTCTCAGCTGCTCATACCTCAGCGCATATTTTTGATGAAACTCTCACCCATACCTTTGTTATCTTGGTTATGCTGAAACGATTTAAACGACTGGTTAGCCCACAACTGGAGTACTGTATCCAGTTCTGGTCACCACAGTTTAGGAAAGGTGTGAAACCTCTTGAGGTGGTGCAGAGTAGATTTACCAGAATGGTTCCGGGGATGGGGGACCTTAGCAACAAGGACAGGTTGGAGAAGCTGGATTTGTTTTCATTAGAGCAATGGAGGTTGAGGAGTGATTGATAGAGGTGTACAAGCTTATGATGGGTTGGATAGGTTCGATGAAAGAAAGGCTGTTCCCAATAGTTGATGGTACGAGGACTAAGTGATACAGATTTAAGGCCTGGGCGAGAGATGCAGGGTGGACGTGAGGGAAAACTTTTTTATGCAGCGAGTGGTGATGAACTGGAATTTGTTGCCGACGGAAGTGGTGGAAGTGGAGACACTCAATGTTTCCAAGGGTAGGCTGGATAGGCACTTGAGGGAAATAAACTCGCAAGGCTATGGGGACAGAGCGGGGGAATGGGACTGACTGGATTGCTCTGCAGAGAGCCAGCATGTACTCGATGGGCCGAATGGCCTCCTTATGTCTCTATGACTATGACTCTATTGCTCTATGGTTGACCATTCCTATGCCTCCTCTCTTCCAACCTACATAAATTGTGCTCAGCCAATACTCGGCTGCCCGTATCGTTAATCGCACCAAGGCCCTTTCACCTATCAACCCTTGTGATTGTTGACCTACATTGGCTCCAAGTCCGGCAACAGGTTAATCTTAAAATTCTGATCCTTGTTTTCATATCCATCTCTGCCCACGCCCCTCCTGATCTCTGTAACCTCCTCAGAAATCTACAACTGTCCGAGATCTCGCCGCTCCTCCAAGTCTGGCCTCTTTTGAAACCCTGATTTTAAATGCTCCAACATTGGCGGCTGTGCCTTTAGCTGCCTAAGCCCTGTGCTCTGGAATTACCTCCGTATACCTCTCTACTCTTTCACACGCTCCTTAGAACCTGTCTCTTTGATCAAGCTTTTGATTAACTGTCCTAATATCCTCTTTAGTGGTTCGGTGTCAAATATTGATTGATAATCGCTCCTGTGGAGCACCTTGGGACATCTTACTACTTTAGAGGGTCTGTACAAATACAGGTTGTTGATGTTGTTGACGCTTGGTGCTCCAGCATATATCTTAAGAGAATCAGTTCTTCCTGCCAGTTTCAATTTTCTCGTCACTTAGTTCTTCGGTTTAAGATAGGGGCGGGGGTTAGGGCCCGACCTAAAACACTAATTCCTTATTTATACTACGAGGATTTTAATAGAATGCCGTATGAACTTGAGCTGTTCAGAAGCTGGATCGATACAGCATCCAGAAATGTTGTGATCAGATTTACAATGGGAACATAGGAGCAGGAAAAGGCCATTGAGCCCCTGGAGCCTGTTCCCCCATTCATTGAGATCATAGCTGATCTGCGACCTAACTTATACCCCCATTTCCCTTAATACAATTGGGTAACAAAAAGATAACATCTCGAATATAAAATTAGCAATTGATCCAACATCAATTGCGGTTTGCAGAAGAGAGTTCCAAATTTCTACCACTCTGTGTGTACACGTGTTTCCTAATTAAATTCCTGAAATGTCTGGCTCTAATTTCTAGGCTATGCCCCCTAGTCCTAGACTTCCCAACCAGTGAACTAGTTTAATTATATAGAAACATAGAAGATAGGAGCAGGAGTAGGCCATTCGGCCTCTCGAGCACGCTCCACCATTCAATGAGATCATGGCTGATCATCCTAATTCAGTACCCATTCCCTGCCTTCTCCCCATACCCCTTGATCCCTTTAGCCTTAAGAAATATATCCAACTACTTCTTGAATATATTTAATGTATTGGCCTCGACTGGCTTCTGTGGTAGAGAATTCCAGAGGTTCACCACTCTCTGGGTGAAGAAATTCCTCCTCATTTCTGTCCTAAATGGGCAACCACATATCCTTAGACTGTTACCCCTGGTTCTGGACTCCCCGACCATCGGGACCATCCTTCCTGCATCAAGTCTGTCCAGTCCTGTCAGAATTTTATAAGTTTCAATGAGATCCCCTCTTACTCTTCTAAACTCCAGCGAGTACAAGCCCAATCGACCAAATCTCTCCTGATACGTCATTCCTGCCATCCCAGGTATCAGCCTGGCGAATCTTCGCTGAACTCCTTCCATGGGAAGAACATTCTTCCTCAGATAAGGCGAAGAAAACAGCACACAATACACAAGATGTGGTCTCAACAAGGCCCTGTACAACTGCAGCAAGACATCCTTGATCCTGTACTCAAACCCTCTCGCTACAAAGGCCAACATACCATTTGCCTTCTTAACCACCTGCTGCACCTGCATGCTTACCTTCAGCGACTGGTGCACAAGGACACCCAGGTCTCGTTGCACTTCCCCTTCTCCCAATCTATTGCCATTCAGATAATAATTTGCCTTCCTGCTTTTGCCACCAAAGTGGATAACTTCGCATTTATCCACGTTATATTGCATCTGCCATGCTTTTGCCCAATCACCCAACCTGTCCAAATCATCCTGGATTTTCTCGGCATCCTCCTCACAGCACACACGCTCACCCAGCTTTGTGTCGTCTGCAAATTTGGAGATATTACATCTAGTTCCCTTGTCCAGATCATTAATATATATTGTGAATGGATGTGGCCCACGGACCGATCCCTGCGGTTCCCCACTAGTCACTGCTTGCCACTCGGAAAAAGACCCGTTTATTCCAACTCTTTACTTTCTGTCTGCCAAGCTGTTCTCTATCCAAGTCAATACCTTGCCCCCCATCCCATGTGCCTTAACTTTACACGCTAATCTCTTACACAGGGACTTATCAAAGCCTTCTGAAAGCTCAAATACACCACATCCACTGGTTCTCCCTTATCTATTTTACGAGTTACATCCTCAAAAATTTCCAGTAGATTAATCAAGCACAATTTACCTTTTGTAAATCCATGTTGAATTTGTCCGATCTTGTCACTGTTTTCCAAGTGCTCTGCTATTACATCTTTTATAATGGGCTCTAGCATTTTCCCCACTACCAATGTCAGGCTTACCGGTCTGTAATTCCCCAGTTTCTCTCCACCACCTTTTTTGAATAGTGGGGTAACATTATCTACCCTCCAATCCATGAGTGCTGTTCCAGATTCCATCGAATGCTGGAAGATGATCAGCAAAGCATCAACTATTTCTAGGGCCACTTCCTTAAGTACCCTAGGATGTAGATTATCAGGCACTGGGGATTTATTGGCCTTCAATCCCATCAATTTCCCTAACAACATTTCCCTACAAATACCGATTTCTTTCAGTTCCTCCCTTTCATCAGACTGTATGTTCCCCGACATCTCTGGGAGGTTATTTGTGTCCTCCTTTGTGAAGACCGAAACAAAATATGTATTTAATTGGTCTGCCATTTCTTTGTTCCCCATTATAAATTCCCCTGATTTTGACTGCAAGGGACCTACGCTGGACTTCACCAATCTTTTTCACTTCACATATTTATAAAAGCTTTTACAGGCAGCTTTTATGCAACCGCAAGCTTACTCTCATATTCTATTTTCCCTTTCTTAATTAATCCCTTTGTCCTCCTTTTTTGAATACTAAACTGCTCCCAATCTTCAGGTTTACTGCTTTTTCTGGCCAATTTATATGTCCTCTCCTTGGACCTTATGCTATCCCTAATTTCCCTTATAAGCCACGGTTGAGTCAACTTTTTGGATTTATTTTCATGCCAAACTGTGAGGAACAAATTCTGTAGTTCATCCATGCAGTCTTTGAATGTTTGCCATTGCCTATCCACCGTCAACCCTTTGAGTGACATTCCCCAATCAATCCTACCCAACTCCAGCCTCAGACCATCGTAGTTTCCTTTATTTAAATTTAGGACCCTATGTTACCCATAATATCTTGATAACTTCAATAAAATCACATCTTAATCATCTAAATACCACGGAATACAACGATAGTTTGTACAATAAGTGCGTGATATTCACTGGTGTATATTATTATAATTGTGTTGGTCCGTTTATTATAGAACAAAATTTGCCAGGAACCTGTTATTTTCTGTCCTTTATGTAATGAAGTTTACAGTTGTTCTAACACAGCAGCAACATTGTGACACTGAACGCGCACCAGATCATATGTGTTAATGCAATGTTAATTTGCTTTTTCATCATTCAGAGCCTGAGTGTAACATCAGCAATGAATTCTATCGTTTCAGACCCCCCACCTCCTCCAACAAGGCCCAGTTATCCGGTATATCTGGTCAGAGAAGAACTCATCATTATCTGCGATGCTGCCAATGGTTACACTTTCGGTCAGCTTCAGTGGCTACTCAGGTGGCCGGCTGGCAATACAGCCAATGAAATATACAAGGAACAACAATCGTTTACTAACTCATTCATAAATGTAAATACCAATAGTGACGGATGCTACAAATGCCTTTATGAGAAACAAGTGTCCGGACGCCGGATTAACTCTATTCCCAGTGATGCTGTGACTGTCCAAAGTGAGTTATACTTTCTGATATTTTATGCCATTCCAATTTTGTATAAAGGCTTCCAGAGATCAGCAACACCTTCAGTTGAAGAAAAGTAGATATTGCTCTTGGGCTGGTGCACAAATGGGCGCTATCCAATCTGCTGCACGTTTTTGGTCCCGCCTGATGTTGACATCGATTGACTGCAATGGAACTGAATATCTACCTGTAAAACTTGGCTCTGATAACTGGTAACAATCTTATTGTGTGTGCTCAACCCTTTGTGGAAACGGAAACTGGGCAGTTTGTAAAAGGGGCGACCGATTAATTCCCACCATTTTGTGCTTCCGCACAACACAAATTTCACCGCAAAAATATGCTTTTACCGAGTTACCACGTTAAATTGTAGCGACCTCTAGAATTGTTCTCCTGCTACGTCTTTATGGGGGAGAACTTCCTCCTGGGCAGCAACGGTATAATGGGCGGCATCACTTCTTCTGCCTGTTCCACAGCCCGGTGCGTATAATGGGAGGCCGATTGCATTGCTCACGTTTTGTGTTACGCCCAATATGATTTAATACTGCAACATCTTCAGGAAAGAAATTTATAACGAAATAACCCGAGCTAAGGCAGCAGGCTAAAAACCAGTAATGTAATATAGGAATTGCTAGACGAAATCAATAGAAATGCATCTGAATGATGCCGTTGGCATCTCTACTGATGTTGCCTGCCTGTGTGTGGCTGCCTCAATGTCAGCTGGATAATATGGGCAATATGGGAATGCTGCCCGTTATATATCCCGCTCGCTTTTGCTTTGCATTGTCTTCAATGGAAAATAAAATAATGTGGGGCGGGCGGTGGGTATGACGGAAGGATGATTGGGAATCATCGTTTTACGCCCCTAGGGAATTTGAGAGTTCTGGCGCATATCTCTGTAATTGTGGCCCATGATAACAGAGCTAGTTATACATTTCTGCGGTGGTGTAAATTGGGTGATGTCCATTGGCCGCCTGTAATACTTGCAAGCCTGCTTTTCCCTCCATTGACTTTATGTATAATGACCGGTCAATTGATTATCATCCGTTTTATACCACATCGCAAACTTAATTGACCCTCAGAGTCTCGCGCCTTAGAGAAAGCTGTGATTTATGTTGTGATACGAATATAAATTCTTTCAAATTTATTATTTTTAACCTTCTGTTCCAGGACAAAAGACGATCGCCAGTGTTTCTTTGTACAACCAGCCGGGTGAATATATGAAAGTAGAGTCAGCTCCCATTACCTGTTCTGATTCCGACCAGAACAATGTTAACAACTTCACTTTCTATCGGGACAATTTGTTACTGAGCTCCATAGATATTGGTTCCCCTCATCATTTTGCCTCCATCGTTATCAACAACCTTTCCGATATACGCACAGGATTTTACAGCTGCAAGTACGAGATGAGAGTGTTCGGAAGGCAATTATTATCACACCTCAGTCACTCTGTGTTAATAACTGTAGAAGGTAACTCTTCCTCCTTCTGCTTTACTGAACAAAATCTCAATTCCTACACCTAGAAGGAGTTTATGATTTCCTCACTCGTGCAACAAACAATACATCCCCCATCATTTGGCAAAACATACTCTTTCTGAACTGGTAAGAGATGCGGCTGTTACACAGCTGAATTTCGTCTTTGGCAGAAGCGACAAACGGGCGGAATCTTATTGGCCGCGTGTAATTTGCCCCACCGGATATTCAGTCCAATTAACATGAATGGGACTGAACCCGCCGGTGAATCACCTGGCGGTAGAAAATCTGTGGAGTTACTGGTCGCTCATATCCAGTGTCTTTCACTTCTATTCGTGACAGTTGTTATGATTGGTAAAGCATTAGACTAACTGACTCCTGCTCTAGTGAATTATCCTCCTAAACCTTTTGCATTGCCACATCTCTGCTCACCTTCAACAATGTTGGCACATGCCATGTAGCACTACTCATAACTGGTATTATGTGGCTGTCTCTCCATATCTGTAGATCTTCCCCTGGGGAAGCCCCAGAACTTTCAATGTGCTATTTCAGAGTGTGTTCCTGTTCTGCAAGACACAGCAGTAAGAATAGTGAGAACCATCTGGTTAAACATTAGTCATATTGGGATAGATATTCTACCTACCACTTGGGCAGAACCCCGGTGTTGCCATTACAGAAACCAATGGAAATGTAACTGGAGACGGTTCTATAACCAGCTGCCAATGCTTAACGACAATTAATACACTTAGCCAGCAAAATAAACAACAAGCCCATTGTCCAGGAATGAATCTTCTACTTTGAGGATCCGAACCATGCTGAAACTGAAATGGGTCTAATATTTAGCACATTAAAGACAAACGTGAAGTTGAAGTGTGAAGAATGAATGTGGTGGAATTGGTCATGGCGGGGCAGGGGGTAGGGAGTGCGGTTGTAAAACTGACGGTAGCACATTAGTGACCTGGTATATGCTGCGCCCGATATTCAATTCAGTCGCCGAGTAATATGCTGTCAATTGAACTTAATATCAGTCGCTACATAGAGCGGGCGGCCGATCCGACACTGTTCGGTTTTCGCCACCGTCCGAGTCCAATTTCTCGCCAATATTGACTTCTAACGACTCAATCATATCATCAGCAACTTGCTCAATTGTACTTAGCGCAAATCTACACTGAATTGACGGCAATGACTTCAGCATATGAAATTTAGCCAACTTCCCTCAATACGTTTTCTTTTCAGAGATTTTTAAACCAGTTATAACAATACATCCAGCAAATGATGACATCGGTGGAAACGTCTCTATTACCTGCACCAGATCGACTGTCTATCCGAGCATCATATTCTTCTTGCAGAGAGCTGGCGATGCCAATTTCTCTGCCTCCCTCACTGTGTCAGCAGAGGACCATTCTGTCACCATCACCTTCACCAATGTGACTCAAGATGATGAAGGAGCCTACTCCTATCGCTATAAAGCAATGGTCAATGGAACAGTGTTAACATCAGCTATCAGTCAACTTGTGCAGGAGACTGTAAAGGGTGAGAGCGATTTATAAAGTGACATGTGGGTAAAGGTAATGAATGACTACAGGGCTCATGGCAATAAATACATTGTGAGATTTCTGGAGCCACACTGTATTGTAGGAGTCTACGTACTCCTGGCAAAAAATACTGATCTCGAAGAGGTTCAACAGAAAAGGTTTAATTGTTGAGGCTGAATGCTGAACACAAAATAGAGTCAGAGACGACACAAAGTACGACTGCCTTTCATCAGTGCACAGCTTCGACTGCTCCTCCCCCGCTCTTGGCTTAACTATGTTGCAGATCGAGTTTCTTAAAGGTGTGATCCTTCTTAAAGGCATGACGCCTGATTTATAGTCTACGGACCGGAAAGCGGATTGTGTCCATTCTGTGATCGGTACGCCACACAGCTCCCCCCAGAATCCGCTAGTAGGGAGAGTACGAACAGGCGTGGCGGCTTGATGGCACGGCCGGAACGGCTCTTGGTGGTTGGTGTCGGGAGCGGTGCGGTCGGATGCGTCGGGTTCTTATGCGGTCTGCCCAGCACTGGGGGTTGGTCCACTTGAACGGGTTCATCGGGCTCTAGGTGTGCCAGCTTGAGCCGGTCGACCAACACCTTGTCAGTTCTGCTGCCCACTTCGAGGAGGAAGAACTTGTTCCCCGTCTGGAGTACCTTGTAGGGTCCATCATATGGGGGCCGTAGAGGTCCTCGGTTGGCATCATGGTGCATGAAAACAAATTTGGCCATGTGCAGGTAAGGTGGTACGCGGGTTGCTCATTCACCGTGCCGCCCAGTGGGTACCGGAGCGAATTGTTGTGCTCGGTTGGCGAAAGCGCGGCGTTGCTGATCAGCCGACCAGGGGGTCGTGGCAGTGGGCAGGAACTCTCTGGGTACGTGCAGCGGCTGGCTGTACACGAGTTCCGTCGCCGAGGCTTGCAGGTCTTCCTTGACCGTGGAGCGTAGGCCGAGTAGCACCCATGCGAGGCGGTCGATGCAAGCCTCGTCCTCGAGGATGGCACGGAGGGACGCCTTCATGGACCTGTGGAATCGCTCGCACAGTCCATTGGCTTGGGGGTGGTAAGCCGTGTTGCAGTGAATGGCCACCCCGAGGTTTTGGGCGATGGCGGCCCACAGATCAGAGGTGAACTGCGGGCCTCTATGCGACGCCATGTCGGAGGGGATGCCGAACCGAGCGACCCAGGTACCAATGAACGCCCTCACAATGTCGGCGGTGGTGGTGGACGTCAGTGGAATGGCCTCGGGCCTCTGGGTGGTACGGTCCACGATTGTCAGCAGGTGTGTGTGACCTTGTGATGGCAGCAGGGGGTCGCCGAGGTCGATGTGGACGTGGTCGAACCTTCTTTCTGGCACGGTGAACTCCTCGAGTGGGGCTTTGACGTGCTGGTGGATTTTGGCACGCTGGCAAGCTATGCAGGATCTGGACTAGATGCGCACATCTTTGCGCAGGCTTGGCCAGACAAATCATTTGGCCACCAGTCTAATGGACGCGCGGGTGCCGGGGTGTGAGAGGCCGTGGACGATGTCGAACACCCGTTTTCGCCAGGACACCGGGACTACGGGGCGGAGTTGCGCCAAGGAGTTGACGCATTTGACTGTGACGGCGGACGGGCCGCAGGCGACGTTGTTCAGTCGCAGCCCTGGGGGGTTTGTGGGCGCGGAGAGCATATCGGGGTCAGTGCATTGCTCCACTGCCAGTTGAGCATAGTCCACTGCCAGGTGGGCGCCGTGGACGGAGGTGCGGGATAGGCAGTCGGCCACCACATTGTCTCGACCGGAGACGTGCCGGATGTCCGTGGTGAATTCGGAAACCATGGCGAACTGACGTTGTTGCCTGGCTGACCACAGGTCCACAGATTTTTTCATCGCAAATGTCATGGGTTTGTGTTCGAGAAACGCGGTGAAGGGGCGGCCCTCCAGAAGCGATCTAAAATGGCGGACTGCCAGGTACTGTGCAAGGAGCTCACGGTCAAAGGTGCTGTATTTGGCCTCCGGGGGGCGCAGTTGGCGGCTGAAAAAGGACAGCGGTTGCCAGACCCCATCGACCCACTGTTCGTACATGGCGCTGACCGCGTGGTCGGAGGCGTCCGTGGTGAGGGCCACCCTGGCGTTGGGCTGTGGGTGAGCGAGCATGGTGGCGTCGACGAGCGCCTTTTTGATGGAGTCGAAAGCGGTCAACATGTCCGCCGACCACTCGATCGCCATTCTGTCTTTCTTACCCCGGAGGGCTTCGTATAGGGGCCGCATGAGGGAGGGCTCTCCGGGAATGAAGCGGTTGTAAAAGTTGATCATCCCCAAGAACTCCTGGAGGCCTTTGATGGTGGTAGGCCGGGGTAACTGCTGGACGGCATGCACCTTGGCGGGCAGGGGAATGGCTCCATCATGCGTGATGTGGTGGCCGAGGAATTCGATCCTACTGAGGCCGAATTGGCACTTGGCTGGGCTGATGATGAGCCCGTGCTCACTGAGCTGCTGGAACAGGGTGCGGAGGTGCTTGATGTGTTCCTGCTTGGAGGAACTAGCTGCCAGGATGTCATCCAGGTAGACAAAGAGGAACTTCAGGTCCCGGAGAACCGAGTCCATGAGCTGCTGGAAGGCCTGGGCCGCGTTTTTGAGGCCGAAGGGCATTCGGAGGAACTCGAATAGCCCAAAAGGGGTTATTATAGCTGTCTTGGGAACGTCCGTGGGGTGGTCTGGCACCTGATGGTAACCGCGCACCAGGTCGACTTTGGAGAAGACTGAACGGCCGGCCAGTCTAGCCGAGAAGTCTTGAATGTGTGGTTTGGTGTACCGATCCGTCATGTTGGCGTCCTTTAGGTGCCGGTAGTCCCCACAGGGGCGCCTTCCCCCATCAGGTTTGGTGACGATGTGGAGTGGGGAGGCCCAGGGGCTGTTGGAGCGGCGGATGATGCCGAACTGTTCCATTGTGGTGAGCTCGGCCCGCGCGATCTCCAGCTTGGCTGGGTCCAGCCTGCGGGCATGGGCATACACCGGTGGGCCTGTGGTGGGGATGAAGTGTTCTAACCCGTGCTTAGCATCCTTCGCAGAGAAGGTCGGGTTGGTGAGGGCTGAGAACTCAGCCAGTGTTGCTGAGTAGTGGTCCGTTGAGCGGGCGCGGCACTGCTATGCCATTTTGGTGGGTTGGCGGGGGGCCATGGCGCTCGGGATAGTTGACATGGTGTGCATGTCCACGAGGCGGCGCCGACCAACAGGCCGTGGGCACACAGGAAATCCGCACCAAGGAGCAGGGAGAACACATTGGCGGTGATAAACTCCCAGCGACAGCAGCGGCCTGCGAGGTCGATGGTGACGGTGCGGGTGCCGTACATCCGGATGTCAGTGCCATTGGCAGCAGCCAGCGCAGGGCTGCGGCCGCCTCGCTGCATCTCGAGGATGGACGCGGGGATGCTGCTGCGATGCGCGCCCATGTTGCATAGGAAACGGTGTCCGGAGGCGCTGTCCGTAATGTACAGCAACGCGCCTGCTTGCCCCACGGCCATCGTGTAGGTCGGTGTGTGGGCGGATGGAAACATGCAGGGATGGCTGCAGCGGCATGCCCGTGCGCCTAACCGGGTATGGAAGTAGCAGTAGCCCTGGGTCGGAGGGCTTGGGGGACGTGGGGGCCTGGGGGGCCTCGTGGCCCAGCTGTGTGGCTGTGCGATAGAGGGTGGAGCACGCGCCGACGCTGCGGAGGCCAGGTCGGGTGTGATGGCGTGGTTGGAGCTGGCAGACAGGAGCTTATCGGCTTCATCGGCCAGGGCCTCGAGGTCCATGAGGCTGGACGCCACGATCGCCGGGCGGATGCTGGGAAGTAGTTGGCAGATAAAGAGCGTGCGGAAGAGGGAGCCGGGTGGTTTATCGTCAGTCAGAGCAAGCATGCGTGAGAGCGAGTCTGATGGCGTGGAGTCACCGAGGCCCGGTAGGTCGAGGAGGTGGCAGTTGTGCAAGAATTGGGAGGATGTGAATTTTTTAATGAGCGCGGCCTTGAGATGTGCGTACTTGCCTTCCTCCGAAGGGTTTTGTAGTGTTGTCCAGGCTTTCGTGATTGTGGAGCTGCCCAGGGAGGCGAGGAGGTAGTCGTACATTGTTGCGTCGGCGGTGATGCCGCGGAGTCGGAATTGCGATTCGTCTTGAAGGAACCAGGCGGAGCCCAGGTTCTCCCAGAACTCCGGCAGCTTCCAGAAAGTGTGTTTGTGTCAGCCATGGTTATGCTTAGGGGTCGTCCTGAGCGTCAGGGTCACCAATGTAGGAGTCTATGTACTCCTAGCAAAAAATACTGAACTCGGAGAGGTTCAACAGAAAAGGTTTAATTGTTGAGGCTGCATGCTGAGCACAAAATGGAGTCAGAGTCTACACAAAGTACGACTGCCTTTCATCAGTGCACAGCTTCGACTGCTCCTCCCCCGCTCTGGTCTTAACTATTGAAATAAAGAGTAGATTTGCCTTTCTAAATCTAGGCTTTATTAACTTTAAAAACCCAGCAGCCCATCTTCACCACCCAGTCCCAACCAAGGTTGTAGAGAACTGAATTTAAGATGGCCATCACAAATCACATGACATCAACTACCAATGAGTTTACAGCATATATCTCAAGGCAGGAAACAAACAACCAATTACAATACTTCTTACTAAACATAAAGAATAATCACCACATTCACCCCTCCTTTTAAAATATACTCCAACCTAAATAATCATTACAATTTATAATTAATTATTTACAACTAAAATAATACAAATATAATATTTCAAAAATTTTAAAACATTACTATCAATTCAAAAGTCCACTTTCAGTCGGTCGACCGGATATCTTGTTCGTGTCGACCTTCTTAACCCTGGTGAAATTCCTTGCCCTCCCACACCAGGAGACACAGAGGTATCTTCTGCAGGAAGGCTATCCATATCCCGATTATCAACGGTTTCCGGATTGGAAATCCCATCAGGAGGTAAACTGGGATGGTCATGAACATCCATCGAAGGCTGACTAATAGAAGTATAATTATCTGCAATAGGATTGGAAATATTCATAGTATCTGTAATGACAGCCACATTATCTGAATCATGACTATTGTTAATATCCTCAGAAGAGGGCTGGCCACCACAAGGAGCCAAGTCTTTAATTGAAACAGTACTTTCTTTCCCATCTTTGAATCGAAAATGAGCATATTGGGAATTTGCCTCCAACAGCTCCACCTCCTCCACTAAAGCATCATATTTTGACAATCTAACATGACGTCGAAGCAGCACAGGCCCCTGCATAGTAAGCCATGAAGGTACCGAATATCCCGTAGTAGATCTCCGTGGATAGTTAAAGAGCCTTTCATGGGGGATCACATTAGTAGCCGTTGAAAGCAATGATCTAATGGAATGCAGGGAATCAGGCAGTACCATTTCCCACTGTGTATTCTTAAGGTTCCGGGATGTCAAAGCCAACATAACTGCCTTCCAGATCACCCCATTGTATCGTTCAAAGTGTCCATTACCCTGGGAATTATACGGGGTAGTTCTACTAGTAGAGATTCCCCGACTCTGAAGGTATTCCTTCAACTGGGAAGACATAAAAGAACTTCTCTGATCCGAATGGATATACGCAGGCGTCCCAAAAATAACAAAATGTTGAGTCAGACATTTGATAACTGTAGCAGCTGATACATCTGCGCAAGTAAAAGCAAAAGGGAACCTTGAAAACTCATCCACAACAGTAAATATATATCGGTTTGGAGTAGTTGAAGGAAGAGGCCCCTTAAAATCAATGCTCAAACGTTCAAAAGGAGAAGTAGCCTTTATAAGATGAGCTCGTTGAGGCTTAAAGAAATTCGGTTTACTCCGAGCACAAATAGAACATGATGAAGTCATCCGCTTGACGTCTTCAACTGAAAAGGGTAAATTCTTACTGCGTACAAAGTGTATCATCCTCGTAACCCCAGGATGGCATAAGGCATTGTGAAGATTAATAAGCGTATCTCCGTGAATCACAGAACAATAAGCCCTCGACAGCGCATCAGCAGCAACATTATCCTTCCCCGGATGATAAACTATATCAAAATGGTAGCATGCCAACTCAATCCTCCACCTCATTATTTTATCATTCTTGATCTTTCCAAAATATTTGACATCAAACATAAAGGACACAGATTTTTGGTCAGTTACCAACGTAAAATGTCGTCCCGATAAATAATGTCTCCATTTACGCAGTGCTTCTACTATTGCATAGGCCTCTTTCTCTATTGAAGAATGTCTTTTTTCACTATTATTCAAGGTACGTGAGAAACAGTCCACAGGTATTCCATTTTGGTTCAGAGTAGCCCCAATTGCAAAATCAGAAGCATCCGTCTCAATCACAAAGGGAACCTGCTCATCAATAGAATGCACAGCTGCTCCAAGGATATCCTTTTTTAAATTATCAAAACACTTCCTGGCCTCCCATGATAGAGGATATGTCGTAACCCGAATAAGGGGCCGGATGTTCTGTGAAAAGTTTGCAATCCAATTAGAATAATAAGAAAACAGTCCAACAACTCGCTGCAAAGCCTTAGAATTAGTAGGACAAGGTAAATCAATCAATGGTCGCAGACGTTCTGGATCTGGTTTAATCTTGTTTCCCCGAGATAATATACTCCAGTAGATTTACCTCAGTTGTCGAAAAGATGCACTTCTCTTTATTGAAAGTTAAACCAACTTTTTCTGCAGCTTGAAGGAATCTTTCTAAATTAGAATCATGCTCCACCCTTGATTTGCCACACACCGTGATGTCATCTAAGTATGAAAAGGTGTCAGAGAGAGAGTTATCACTTATAAAAGCATCCATTGCCCGTTGAAAACAAGCAACACCATTAGTAACACCAAATGGTATTCGGCAAAACTTATACAGCTTTCCGCCAGCCTCAATGGCCGTATATGGTTGATCCCTCTTAACAATAGGAATCAGATGATAAGCACCCTTTAAGTCAATAGTGCTAAAAACCTTATACTGAGACACTTTGTTGATAAGCTCATCAATCTTAGGCAAAGGCTACGCATCTAATTGAGTATACCTATTAATAGTTTGGGAGTAGTCTATCACCATTCGTTTCTTATGTCTCTCGTTAGTGGTGACAACTACCTGTGCCCGCCAAGGCAAACAACTAGGTTCAATGATTCCTTCCAATAAAAGACATTGAACTTCAGAATTAATAAATTCTCTATCCTGACTGCTATACCTTCTTGACTTGGAAGCAATTGGCTTACAATCCGGCATCAAATTGGAAAAAAGTGATAATGGAGAAATGGATAAAGAGGTTAATCCACAAATAGCTAAAGGTGGCTTAGTCCCTCCAAACGAAAGACTGAGAGACTCGTGTAATTGAAGCACATCATGACCAATCAAAATATCCGCACAGAGATTAGGCAAAACAGATAGGCGTATATCAGTATACATATTACCTAGAAGAATCAATTTCACAAGGCAACAACCAACTACTTGTGAAGTGAGAGTCGTCTGAGCCATACACACCTGATAAGTAACAGGCAAAATTTTCAAACGCTTCTCCTTCGCAAACTGAAGACTTATAAAACTCTCAGTACTGCCTGTATCTATAAGGGCCTTCACTTCTAACCCATTAACTTGGGCCGTAACTATAGCTTTGTTTGGGCCATGAGCAAATGCAGCAGAAATTGATGCAATAAACACCCTATCTAAAGGCTGAATAGTCACAGAGGAGGTAATTGAACCTGATGGTGGAGCTGATGATTTACAAACACGTGCATAATGACCTCTCTTGCCGCATTTACTACACACAGCCTCCCGAGCAGGACACTTCAGACGAGGGTGCCGGAAGTTCCCACAAAAATAACACTTCTGAATCCTAGAGGCAACAGCCGCCGAAGTAGAAACTGCTTCAGAATCTAGTAAACCACTCCTATTAAGTCCACATAATTCCCTTTCATCTGGAACTGCCGAAACCACAGTCGCAGGCCGATTAAAAAGAGCATAAGAATCCGAACTTCTCTGAGCCACATCCAATGTAGAGGCTTGCGCGAAAGCACTCTTAAGATCCAAAGTCTTATTTTCTAACAACCGCTGACGAATTGATCTAGACAGTAATCCATTAATAAAAGCATCCCGTACCGATTCTTCCTTATATTCTTCTGCCGTCATGGCCTTATAATTACAGTTAGCACAAAGGTGCCGAAGTGCTTGTAAATAAGTATCCAAAGATTCTCCCACCTGCTGCCTACGGGCAGATAGAAGGTGACGTGCAAATACCTCATTCTTTGTTTCAACAAAAATCTTTTCCAATGTAGAAATAGCCAATTCGTAAGTTTCACAGTCCAAAATATACTTATACACATCCGGAGCAATGTAGTTGATCAGCATATTCAGCTTATTTAGAGACTCTTGATCCAACACACACAAAAAGTTTTTGAATGTACGATACCAGTGTTTCCATTTATCATCTACTCCTGCAGAATTAGGGTCAGCATTGAATCGTTCCGGTTGAAGATATCGCTCCATTCTGACTTGAAGTTAATAAATTGAAATAAAGTGTAGATTTGCCTTCCTAAATCTAGGCTTTATTAACTTTAAAAATCCAGTAGCACATCTTTCAACACCCAGTCCCAACCAAGGCTGTAGAGAACTGAATTTAAGATCGCCACCACAAATCACATGACATCAAATACCAATGAGTTTACAGCATATATCTCAAGGCAGGAAACAAACAACCAATTACAATACTTCTTACTAAACATAAAGAATAATCACCACAACTATGTTGCAGATCGAATTTCTTAAAGGTGTGATCCTTCTTAAAGGCACGACGCCTGATATATAGTCTACAGACCGGAAAGTGGATTGTGTCCGTTCTGTGATCGGCACGCCACAGTATAAATGAATGAATTCGTCCTGACAAACAGACAAATAACACATGGAACGAAAGAAAGGTGCATTAGACCCAAGAGATCTGTGGGTAAAATGTAGTTTAATCGAATGTAGCCCTTGACCTAGATTCGAGCTGGTGAAATTCCACCTGTGCGGGGATGGAACATGTGTGGAATCGCATCTGCTTCCAGTTATAAACCCGCTCGAAATTGAATGTAACATGCTGGGTTCTATCAAACACAGGCAAGATGCGACACCAAATTACCTCCTAAACAATTATGTTGAAAATTTCTCCCAGCACGTGTAATGTTCGCTCTTACTTCCCAAATGTGATTCCACCATCGATATAGAAAAGGTAAGAGTAAGGTCCAGGAAGATATTGTTATCAAACAATGAACAACACAAATGGGTGCAGCTTTACCCAGTGGCTCAGTGGGTTCAAGCAATGAGGCACAGAGCATTGGCCACTGGCCTTTTAACAACCGGATAAAGAACAATAGTCACATTTCTCGAAGTACTCGAGGGAGCTCTTTGGGCAGTAAACAATTTGAGCAAGGCCTCAACTGGGAGACGGGGGATTCAATGGCAAGGGTGAAAAGAGGGCAGTCGCGGATACATCACCTGTTATACACCCGGCCCGAATTTAGTTCCCATTGAATTTAATAGGTGAATCTTACAGTTGGCTGATGGCGCAGAATGTGCAGTATTGAAATAGACCCCCATTATAAACCACGCCGGATTTCCCTTTCCACTGAAGGTAATGGATTTTAAAATTGGGAGAGTTGCACATTCAGCGGCTAATTCAATGTCGCCCATTGTCCACCTGTGCCTGGAGTTCAAATTAATCCCAAATAGAAAGTAAAATGAGCTGCGTGTATAACGGTCAGCCGATCCGCTCCCCCCTTTTGGTAAATCTCCCGAATTCGGATTTCACCCTTCATCTTGTGAGGAGGAAATATTGATAGACCGTGAAGAATTCGCAAAAACTGAGCGCTGGTAAAAGCCAAAAATAGTTTAAAGCGGCTTGTCTATTAATAAAAACCACTGTACGCTCTTTTAAAACTATTAAGTAATATAAAAACCATCAGGTTGTTTCTGACACAAATATTCACATCGAAGAAAATTCAGCACAGCTAATATTTATAGAATCATGCAGCCCAGAAGGAGGCTATTCGGCCCATGGTGCCTGTGCTAGCGCTCTGAAAGAGCTCTCCAAAAAGTCCAACTCCCCTACTCCTTCCCCTTAGCCCTGCAAGTTACTGTCGAAGATGTTTACGACACTTTTTCTGGCATTGCAGTCCAGATCATAAATCGCTGAGTTAAAAAAAAATCTCCTCAACCTTCACAGAATCACAGAAACCCCACAGTGCAGATAGAGGCCATTTCGGCCCATCGAGCCTGCACCGAGACATATCCCACCCGATCCCCGTAACCCCTTCAACACATATCCCACCCTACCTCCGTAACCCCACACATTTTAATCCCCCTAACACTAAGGGTCAATTTATTACAGCCAATCAACCTAACCTGCACATCTTTGGACTGTGGGAGGAAACCGGAGCACCCGGAGAAAACCCACGCAAACATGGGGAGAATGTGCAAACTCCACACAGACAGTCACCTGAGGCTGGATTTGAACCCGGGTCCCTGGCGCTGTGAGGCAACAGTGCTAACCACTATGCCACCATGCTTCATCTGCTTTTTTTTGACAAATATATTAAAAGCTGTGGCCTTTGCTTAACAACACTCCTGCTAGTGGAAACAATTGCTCCCTACGTACTCTATAAAAAACCCTCATAATTTTGAATAAATCTCTTAATCTTTCCTCCAAGGAGAGCAATCCCAGCTTTTCTAGTCTCTCCACATGACTGAATACCCTAATTCTGGCATATCTCTTCTGTACCTGCTTCAAGGCCGTGACATTCTTTCTAGAGTGTGGTGAACATAATAGTACACAAGACTCGAGCTGAGGCGTAAGCAGTGATTTATAAAGCTTTACCATAACTTCCTTGTTTTTGCCTCTTTTTTGAAACCAACGTGTCCTGGATACATTTTTCGCAGCCTTCTCAACTTGTCCTGCGACCATCAAAAATGTGTATATGTGAATCGACAGTTCTCTCTGTTCCCGCACCCTGTGTAAATGTTTTCCATTGAGTCTATTCTGCAGCTCCTCATTTTTTTCCCTGCCAAAATGCATCACTTCACAAATCTCTGCATCAAATATATCTACCATTGTTCTGCCCAATGCACCATTCTTTCTCTTTCCTTCTAAAGTCTGCTGCTATGCTCCTCACTGCTCACTATATCTCTATGCTTTGTGTCATTTGCTAACTTGGCAATTATTCCGCCGATACACCGTGCAGTTCATTACTATGTATCAGAAGGAGTGATGGTCCTAATATCAACTCCAGGGGACACCAATTTATACATCCCTGCATTCTGAAATACAGCCACTCACCACTGCTCTCCGCCTCCTCCCTCTCAGCCAATAGCGAGTCCATGCTGCCAATACCCTTTAAACTCCAGGGCTTCAAATTTACTGTGGTTGAGTTTATTTTAAGTGCCATTTACTGCACAACCAGTCTTCGACTACTTATTAGATCTCAAGCATTGTGAAAAGTTACCAAGAGTAAAATGAATTAGTGGTGAAATTCAGACATGAACCTATCTGCTTAATGCAGCTGCTTGTTATTTCACAGCCAAATCAACGATTGAAATGATGGTTTGCAATGTTTGTGTGACTGCGGTGGGGGTGTTGGAGCAGTCGCTGTAGCGATCACCATAAGGAACCGGAAAAGAAAAGGTAAAATAAAGAATTTATCGTCATTTAACTATCTTCAACTTAAACAGACTAAGTGTTTCATTGCTATGATGATACAACCACATGTGTTTGATACACACATTGAGTTAAATCATGATTACATTTATTTCTACAATGGGGAATAATAAATTCCCGGCCGACTCCAGTCAACTTGCTAGTAAGCCCGAAACATAGAAGATAGGAGCAGGAGTAGGCGATTCAGCTCCTCAAGCCTGCTCCGCCATTCAATGCGATCATGGCTGATCATCCAAATTTGTTACCCTGTCCCTGCTTTCTCCCCATATCTCTTGATCCCTTTAGCCTTAAGAAATATATCCAACTCGTTCTTGGATATATTTAATGAATTGGCCTCTACTGCCTTCTGTGGTAGAGAATTCCACAGGTTCACCACTTTCTGGGTGAAGAAATTCCTCCTCATTTCTGTCCTAAATGGCCTACCACTTACCCTTAGGCTGTGACCCCTGGTTCTGGACTCCCCGACCATCGGGAACATCCTTCCAGCTTCTAGTCTGTCTAGTCCTGTTAGAATTTTATAAGTTTCGATGAGATCCCCTCTCATTCTTCTAATCTCCAGCGAGTACAAGCCAAATCGATCAAATCTCTCCTCATACGTCATTCCTGCCATCCCAGGTATCAGCCTAGTGAAACGTCACTGAACTCCTTCCATGGCAAGATCATCCTTCCTCAGATCAGGAATACAATAAAATTATATCCGGCATCACAAAGAGGGAGGAAACAAAGAGAAAGGGAGAGAGATAAAGATGAATCATAAATTTATATAAAGTGGAATTCTAAGTTTATCCGGGTAGAAATCTGTCCCGGGCGGTAGCAGAAGAGGGAGTTACTGGATTGGTCGCTCATTCCATGCCCCACCTGATTTTGAGTTCCATTGAAACTAATGGAATTGAATATTGAGCAGCGCGTGTAGCAGGAGGCCAACCGTCCAAGCTGAACCTCGACTCCAATGATACTTCTGTGTACTCGGCTTGTGTAATGATTGGTTAACAGAACTTACATTGAAATGAATCACTGATAGAGATCGGTAAATTGAGCATCATGATCTAACCTGTCTCATGGAATACAATACTTTTTGTTCTGAAATTCGCAGGGCATGCCAGTTTGGTAAAAGCTGCCGCCAACTTAAATGAAATGAATCCTACCTTCAACGCAAAGGCCACGTTTTGAGAACATAAAGACCCCACGATGCAACATATGACGTGATACTTTATACTGTTTTCTTATTTAGACGGTTTTCATTCTAAATCGGTAGCACTTCCCATAATAATAAAGGATTCCGCTCTCCTCTCACATCTAACCTGGTGTAGGTTTTTTATAATGAATTCGGCCCAGAGAAAAACGCATATCAATGATAACTGCAAGTTTCCGATTTCGCTTTTGGAATAGCCATCGTTTATTTGTCTTTATAGCAACAGGGACGTTATTTTGTACAATGCATTTTCAGACTATCATTAGCACCCTCACTCTTTTTATATGAATGGAAGTCCCTTGTATCAACAATATCAAACAGAAGACAAAACACGTAACATGAATTTGTATTCAAATAACGTTTTACCATATTTTATATAATGCGCTTAACTCATTACAATATATTAATGGTTATTTTTACTGGCTTCCTAATGGAATCAACAAAATTACTTTTGCAATATATGGCAGGTTGTCCAGCTGCATTCAATTTGTGTTCCTTCTGTAATTTCACTTAAATGATTTCATTCTGTTTTTGTTAAATGTGGTTAATAGATGTGATCAATATATGAGATTAACGTATTGGATAAATAACCTTCATTTTTGAAAGCCCATTACTGTTATAAATTTCGTCATGACTCAGAATGCTGAAGATTGTCAGCCAATGCAAAAGCATCATGATTTAAGATACCACACACACTCACACACACACACAGATACACACACACATAACGGCATGCTCAGACACAGACACACACAGATACACAAACACAGATAAACACACACAAACAGCTACACATAACGTCATGCACAGACACACACACACACACACAGATAAACAAACAGAGATACACACAGATACAAATATGCATAACGTCATGCACAGACACACACAGATACACAAACACAGATACACACACAGATACAAATAACGTCATGCACAGACACACACACAGAGATACACATAACGCCATGCAGAGACACACACACACAGATGCACAAACACAGATACACACACAAACAGATACACATAATGTCATGCACACACGCACACACACACACAGATATACCTACACATAACGTCATGCACAGACACAAATGCATACCCATAGACCGAAACTTGCGCACAAAACACGGCCACACACACATATATAAACATATACACATATACAACACATTCACACACAAAAACATACACACACAAATAAACATAAGCACACACACACCCACACAATCACAAATATACAAATATACAATTAGTAGCAGAAAACGGCTGCACAGCCCTTCGAACCTGCTCAGACATTCAATAACAACATGACTGATCATCGACCGCAACCCCACTTTCCCACCCGAACTCCATATCCCTTGATTCTCCTAGAGTCCAAACATCTCTCGCTCTCAGCCTTGAATATACTCAATGAATCAGCATCCACAGCCCTTTGGGGTAGAGAATTCCCAAGATTCATAATCCTCTCAGTGAAGAAATTCCTCCTCATCTCAGTGTTATACCTCTTATCCTGAGACTGTTCCTCCTATTTTTCGACTCTCCAGCCAGGGGAAATAACCTCTCAGCATCTACCCTATTAATCCCTCTCAGAATCTTATATGTTCCAATGAGATCACCTGTCATTCTTCTAACTCCATAGAGTAAAGGCTCAATCTACTCAAACTCGCATAGGAAAAAGCCAACATCCAAGGAATCAGTCTAGTGAACCTTCTCTGCACTCCCTCTAAGGCATGTATGCACTTTCTTAGATAAGGAGACCAAAACTGTGCTCAGTACTCCAGGTGTGGTCCCACCACAAAGCGCTGTACAATTGTAGTAAGACTTCCATACTCGTATTCACCAACACAGTTACAATAAAGGACAACAAGCCATTTGCCTTCTGCATTGCTTGCTGTGCCTGCATGCTAACTTTCTGTGTTTACTGACCGAGGGCAACTAAATCTCTCTGAACACCAACATTTAAAAATTTCTCAGCATTCAAAATAATCTGCTCTTCTATTCTTGCTACTAAAGTGGATAACCTCACACTTCTCCACATTATAGTCCATCTACTACATAAGTGCCCACTCATTTAACCTCTCTATATCCCTTTGGAGGCTCTTTGTGTTCTCCTCACAGCTTACTTTCCCACCTAGCTTTGTATCATCAGCAAACTTGGATATATTGCACTCGGTCACATCATTAATATAGATTGTAAATATACATAAAGACACACACACACGCACATGAATTGCTTTATATGCAGAATGTATATATTTCGCATCTCTCACAACCACGGGTTTGGGGAATGGAGTCGGGGGGCGGGCTGCAGGCAACTCATATGCGAAAAAGCACAATCGCATCTGCCACCAGGCCTGCGGTGACTGCATAAAATCCGGACAATCTGAGGTCCATACTGTAATGATATCAGCAAATAGTGATGTTATTTGCCTGTTTGATTATGATGCCTTAGCAGCATGATTGCAGGTATTGATTACTTATGCCTGACCAGCAGAGGTCATGTGACCGAGACAAGCGAGGCAGTTGAGTTTAGTTTCAGTTTCGTTCTAGATGCATCACTAGCTTAATGTCTCCTGTAATGCTGTTAACTTTGAGTTGAATATACTTTAGATTAAAAGACATTCTCTTTCATAAATGTCTCATCATTGAACTCACAAAGAAATCAATACATGGTGTCAGAAGTGGCTGAAAGAGATGAAGAGAAAAATTCTGAAGTTAAATCAGCTCTCCACAGATTAGCAAGCCAAAAGAGAACATCGTTGCTTACCATTAGAGAATAGCTAACGAAGTGAAAAATGGAAGGTTTACTCCCACCAGCGATGCATCATTTGACAGGTAATGTGGCTGAAAATTGGAGGAGATTCAAACAACGTGTGGGGTTGTATTTATCAGCAATCGGAGCTGACGAGAAAAGTAATGAAAGGAAATCGTCACTGTTCTTACATGTCGTTGGTGATGAAGCGCTGGAGGTGTATAATAACTTCACATTCGCTGTTGATGGAGACAAAATGAAGCTAGATGAAATAATGGAACAGTTTGATGCCTACTGCATACCTAAATGTAACGTGATGTTTGAGAGGCACAGATTTTTCACATGTGTACATAAAACGGGTGAGACTATTGATCAGTATGTGACTGAACTGAGAAACAGAAACAAATCGTGTGAATTTGGGGGACTGACAGACTCGCTGATAAAAGACAGACTGGTGTGTGGTATTCCAGATAATGGTCTAAGGGAAAGACTGCTAAGAGAGCAAGATCTAGACCTGGGAAAAGCCATCGCACTGTGTAGGGCTACAGAGACTGTGAAGTTGCAGGCAAAGGAGCTGTTCAGTGATAGTAGCTGCAACGTGGATGCAGTGAGTAAGAACGGACACAAACCGTTTAACAAAAAGAGCGCCAATGTGAAAAAAGAGGTGTGGCCAGCAAACGAAAATGAAAGGGACAATCGAAAGTCATGTCGTCGATGCGGTACACAGCTTACACCAAAAGAGTGTCCAGCATATGGTAAAAAATGCAATAGTTGCAACAAGAACAACCATTATGCCCGTTGCTGTAAGAAGCAAATGCAACAAAGCAAGGTCCATGCAGTAGATGAATGCGAGATAGAGGAGTTCAATGTAGATGTTGTGTCTGAAAACAAAAAAGAAAGAGACTGGATGTTCACACTAAAAGTGAATGACATACATATTCCATTTAAATTGGATACTGGAGCACAAGTCAATGTGATATCAGAGACTGATTTTAAGAAAATTAGACCCAGACCAAAGATACATGGAATAAAAGTGAAAGTGACAGGATACACAGGTACTGATATACCAGTGAAAGGAAGATGCATTGTCAAAGTAACACACAAGAACAGAGAGCACACGCTAGCATTAATCGTGGTTCCAAAGGATGTGCAAGCCATACTAGGTTTAAAAGCCTGTGAGAGACTGAACCTGGTAAAGAGAGTCCTCATTGTGGAAAGCGAAGGAGAGACAGTCTATGATGAACTGAATGTTGCGTACACACTGGGTAAGCTGATGTATGCAGCAGATACGTTGTCCAGAGCTGTTGACCCAGGAGAGCCCGCAAACACAGTGAAAAGACTGATGTACAAGGCAAAAGACAGTGGAACTGACTTCTACCAGAGCATGCTTGTATACCGCACAACGCCGCTCGAGTGTGGTATGTCACCAGCCCAACTCCTGATGGGACGTCGGCTAACGTCAAACCTACCCATCCCGGAGAACCTCCTGAAAACAAAAGAGGGGGAGAAAGTGAGGAAGTCCAAAGAGCAACAGAAAGAAAAGCAAAAGTGCTACTATGACAGAGGAACACAAAACCTACCTGAACTCCACACTGGTGACCAAGTAAGGTTCAAAGACAAAACAAACACATGGACTCAGAAGGGAACTGTCCTGAGTGAAGTTCAACCAAGATCATACACCATTCAGACAGATGAGGGTGCTGTTCTGAGAAGAAATCGTCGAGATCTTCTCATGGGACCAGCCACAGCAGGTCAAGAGACTGATACTGTTGAACAACCTGATCACACAGGTGAGAACCAATCATCTGAGGCAACAACTCAGATTCAAGGACAATCAATCAGAATATCCTCAAGACACGTGAAGCCTCCTGAGAGACTCATTGAGCAAGTTTAAGGACTATTGTTATAGAAGGAAGTAATGTTATCTTATTCTTTCTTCAAGTTCTAGTGTATTTACATATTTCATGCGAACACACAAAGCAAGGTTAAAAAACCTTGATCATGATAATGATAATGTAAGTTCATTAAGTGTTACAGTTAAAATGCAGATTAATTCAAAGAAAACATATTGTTAGTTAAAAGTAAAATACTTTTGTTTTAAGGAAAGGAGGTGTAATGATATCAGCAAATAGTGATGTTATTTGCCTGTTTGATTATGATGCCTTAGCAGCATGATTGCAGGTATTGATTACTTATGCCTGACCAGCAGAGGTCATGTGACTGAGACAAGCAAGGCAGTTGAGTTTAGTTTCAGTTTCGTTCTAGATGCATTACTAGCTTAATGTCTCCTGTAATGCTGTTAACTTTGAGTTGAATATACTTTAGATTAAAAGACATTCTCTTTCATAAATGTCTCTTCATTGAACCCACAAAGAAATCAATACACATACCTGTAGTAATGGTTGTGTAGGAACACATTGTGCAGCTTTAAGTAGGGTTAGGCACTATTTTTGTTGCACTTATTACAGTTCTACGGAGCACTACATCTGCAGAGTACTATACTCGGGAATTTGGCTAGTGAAGGGGTTGTTAAGGATTGATCTCTTTGAAAAATGTCATTACATTTTGCATTTGGGCCTAGAAATTCAGTTGCGTTTGCGCCCACTTATTGGCTATAAAGTGGTTTGCGCCTGAAGTTTTTTATCGCCCAAATTCAGATGGACCCTAACATCGGCCTTAGCCGGTAGCACCGCGCCAGCACCAATGACATCATCGGTGTGCACAGCGCCCCGGTTGCAATGCTATTCCGGCCCAATGGCCAAATTCAGTTGCGGCTGCCTCGCCCGTGGCAGCCGCAAACAGCGTTTGTGAAACGGGGGTTTGCAGCTCCGAAAGGCCGGCACATAAAGGTGGAGCGGCGGCCGGCCGCTTTCCCGGCGGCCGCCTGCCCGCACCTCCCTCGCCGGACTCCGGCACCACCCCCCCACGGCATTGATGTCTGAGTCCCGCGAGCCCGGCACTTCTCCGTGGTGCTGGGCTCATTTGTCGGGGGAATCCTCCGGCGATCTGATGGCTGCAGGCAGCTCCTCCTTAAGAGAAGGAGGAGGCCTGCAGTACCCCAGCCTGCCACACCGCATCGGGTGCCGCAGCGGGAGCTGGACGCCTGAAAGTGACATTTATCGCCCCTAGCGAGGCGGCCAAACCCTGCAATAGTGCCCACCGCCGTCTTGGCCCGTCACAACTGAATTTTAGGCGGGCGCTACGGGAATCCTGGCGAGCGCAAAATTTTGGGCGCAAAATACCTGGCGGGGCCATACCGAATTTCTAGGCCCTGGTGTTTAACTTAACTTTAATCTTAACTTGTAGTTTATTTCACAATGGTAAACAAACTGCCTGCTAGTGCCAGTTGCACAGTTAAAGCGGTATCTAGCTAGAACTGGTTACCTGGTAATTCCTGTCAGCAGGGGCTGAATCAGGGGTTTGGAATTTATGCTGGTGTAATAATGCACGGAGGTAAGTAGCACACAGTCCAGGTCTAAGGATTACTGCTTCTACAGAGTAATGAACTCGGAAATTTGCTGAGTGAGGGTACTGGCTGAGGTGGGGGTGTGGGGGTAAAAGGTTCTGCTTGATGCATAACAAAAATAAACAGCAAGGTTAAATTATGACTGTGGGCTAAGTTACAGTAAAGACCTAATCCACTATCAACATCCTGGGGGTTACCATTGATCAGAAACTGAACTGGGCCAGCCATATAAATACTGTGGCTACAAGAGAAGGCCAGAGACTGGGAATTCTGTGGCAAGTGTCTCACCTCCTGACTCCCCAAAGCCTTTCCACCATCTACAAGGCACAAGTTAGGAGTGTGATGGAATACTCTCCACTTGCCTGGATGAGTGCAGCTCCAACAACACTCAAGAAGCTCAACACCTTTCAGGATAAAGCAGCCCGCTTGATTGGCACTCAATCCACCACCTTCAACATTCACTACTTCCAGCACCGACGCAGTGTGTACCATCTTCAAGATGCACTGCAGCAACTCGCCAATGCTCCTTCAACAGCACCTTCCAAACACGCGACATCTACCACTTAGAAGGACAAGGGCAGCAGACGCATGGGAACATCACCACCTACAGGTTCCCCTCCAAGCCACACACCATCCTGACTTGGACCTGCATTGCCGTTCCTTCACTATCACTGGGCCAAAATCCTGGAACTGCCTTCCGAACAGCATTGTGGGTGTACCTACACCATATGGACTGCAGCGGTTCAAGAAGGCAGCTCACCACCATCTTCTCAAGGTCAATTATGGATGGGCACTAAATGCAGGGCTAGCCAGCGACGCCCACATCTCATCAATGAATAAAAATAATTTAAAAAATAACTAATTTTAATATACTCAATTGACTATTAATATTTTCTAATCCAAGTAATAGTCTTGGATGAGTTAATGAATTTTCGACTTTACTACTCTGTAGAAGCAGTAATCCATAGAACTGGACTCGGTGCTACTTACCTCCGGGCATTAGCAAAAGCCTTTTGTTATTATAACAGCAGAAATTCCAACCCCTGATTCAGCCCCTGCTGACAGGAATTACCAGGTAACCAGTTCTAGCTAGATATCTCATTATCTCATCCAAGTTTATTGCTTGCATTAGAAAATATTAATATTCAACTGAGTATTTAAAAAATTGTCAATTTTATTAGTTAAAAAAATACAATAGAGTTGGCAGGGCAGGTGAGGTGTTGCAGCTGTAGCAAGTGGAAGATGGTGGACCCCAGTGAGAGCCAGAGCAACCACGTCTGCAGTAAGTATCTGCAGCTCGAACAAATTCAGCTCTGAATGGATGAGCTGGAGTCCGAGCGTTCGACATTGCAATACATCAGGGACGGAGAAGGTTACTTGGACTCTTTGTTCCAGGAGGCAGTCACAACCTTCATGTTAAATATTTCAGATTTGGTACGTGGTCAACGACAGGAGGGTCTGACTACGATTGAGGCAAGTATAGGGATGTAGAAGGTGAACATAGAAACATAGAAACATAGAAGATAGGAGCAGGAGTAGGCCATTTGGTCCCTCTAGCCAGCTCCGCCATTCAATGCGATCATGGCTGATCATCCAAATTCAGTACCCTGTCCCTGCTTTCTCCCCATACCTCTTGATCCCTTTAGCCTTAAGAAATATATACAACTCCTTCTTGAATATATTTAATGAATTGGCCTCAACTGCCTTCTCTGGTAGAGAATTCCACAGGTTCACCACTCTCTGGGTGAAGAAATTCCTCCTCAATTCTGTCCTAAATGGCCTACCCCTTATCCTTAGACTGTGACCCCTGGTTCTGGACTCCCCGACGATCGGGAACATCCTTCCAGCATCTAGTCTCTCTAGTCCTGTCAGAATTTTATAAGTTTCAATGAGATCCCCTCTCACTCTCCTAATCTCCAGCGAGTACAAGCCCAATCGAGCCAATCTCTCCTCATACATCATTCCTGCCATCCCAGGTATCAGCCTAGTGAATCTTCGCTGAATTCCTTCCATGGCAAGAACATCCTTCCTCAGATAAGGCGATGAAAACTGAACACAATACTCAAGATGTGGTCTCACCAAGGCCCTGTACAACTGCAGCAAGACATCCTTGTTCCTTTACTCAAACCCTCTCGCTACAAAGGCAACCATGCCATTTGCCTTCTTAACCACCTGCTGCATCTGCATGCTTACCTTCAGCAATTGGCGCACAAGGACACCCAGGTCTCGTTTCACTTCCCCCTCTCCCAATCTATTGCCATTCAGATAATAATCTGCCTGCCTGTTTTTGCCACCAAAGTGGATAACCTCGCATTTATCCACGTTATATTGCATCTGCCATGCTTTTGCCCAATCTCCCAACCTATCCAAATCATTCTGGAGTTTCTCAGCATCCACACACGCCCAACCAGTTTTGTGTCATCTGCAAATTTGGAGATATTACATCTCGTTCCCTTGTCTAGATCATTAATATATATTGTGAATAGCATTGGAGAAGTCTCAGCCCTTGCACTTGTCGAACCGGTACGACGTTCTTGCTGCCTGTGTGGACGAGAGCAAGGACTGCAGCAAGGTTGAGTAAACTGAACACAGCACGGTTGTACAGGGGGATATTCATGTTGGGGGAGTAAAAACGAATGAAGTAGTGGGAGGGGACAGTATAGTTAGGGGGATAGACACTGTTCTCTGCAGCCGAGAGCGTGACTATAGAAGGCTGTGTTGCCTGCCCGTTGCCAATTTTAAGGACATCTCATTGGGGCAGGACAGGAACTTGAAGTGCGAGGGGAATGATCCAGTTGCCGTGGCCCCGTAGGTACCAATGACATAGGTAGGTCTAAGAAAGAGATTCTTCTAAGTGAGTTTCAGGAGCTGGATCCTAATTAAAAAGCAAAACCACAATGGTAATTATCTCTGGATTACTACCTGACACACGATCAAATTGGCATAGGGTCAATCAGATCAGAGATTTGAACGCCTGGCTCAAGGATTGGTGTGGGAGAAATGAGTTTCGATTCATGGGGAACAAGCACCAGTACTGGGGAACGAGGGGCTTCTTCCATTGTAACGGACTTCACTTGAACCATGCTGGGACCAGTGTCCTGGCGAATTGAATAACCTGGGATGTAGATAGGGCTTTAAACTAAATAGCGGGGCAGGGGTGAGGGGGGGGGGCATTCAGGTGAGGGGAAACTTAGAAAGTTAAATAGAAAGCAGAAGGCCAAACTGCAAGGTAGCTTAGGGGTAATGAGAATCAGTGTGTGCCAGGAAGGGACATAGGGTACAAACATAAGAACGCACCAGCAAACAGGGTCAGAGTAGGGAAAATAGCAAAAAGACAACACTAAAGGCTCATTATCTGAATGCACACAACATTCAGAACAAGATAGATGAATTGACAGCAGAAATAGAAATAAATAGTTAGGTCTGAGAATGTTAAAAAAACAAGCCTGTAGGCTTTGTGTCTTAATGTGAGGAGCATTCGTAATAAGGTGGATGAATTAGATGTGCAAATAGATGTAAACAGATAAGATATGATTGGGATTACGGAAACATGGCTCCAGAGTGACCAGGGCTGGGAACTCAACATCGAGGGGTATTCAATATTCAGGAAAGACAGGCAAAAAGGAAAAGCAGATGTGGTAGCATTACTGGGTAAAAGGAGATTAACATAATTGTAAGGAAGGATATTAGCTCTGATGATGTAGAATCTCTATGGGTATAGCTGAGAAAAACCATGGGACAGAAAACGTTAGTGCGAGCTGCATACAGACCCCCAAACAGTCATGTGGAGGTTGGGGATGGCATTGAATGGGAAAATAAAGATGCGTGCAATAAGGGCACAATAGATATCATGGGTGTCTTTAATCTACATATAGATTGGGCTAACCAAAATAGCAACAATAATGTGTAGGAGGAATTCCTGGAGTGTATACAGGATGGTTTCCTGGACCAATATGCCGAGGAACCAACTGGAGATTAGGCCATCTTAGACTGGGTATTATGTAATGAGAAAGGATTAATTAGCAATCCTGTTGTTCGAGACCGCTTGGGGCAGAGCGATCCTAATGTGATAGGAATCTTCATTAACATGGAGAGTGATGTATTAGACGCACCGGCTAGATTCCTGAAATTAAATAAAGGAAACTACAATGGTATGAGATGCAAGCTCGGTAGGATTCATTGTGGAATGTTACTCAAAGGGTTGACGGTGGATAGGCAATGGCAAACATTTAAAGATCGCATGGATGAACTATAGAATTTGTTCATCTCAGCTTGGCATAAAAATAGAACAAAAATGTTGACTCAACCGTGACTAACAAGGGAAATTAGCGATATCATAAGATGCAAAGAGAGGACACAAAAAGTGGCCAGAAATAGCAGTACACCTGCGGATTGGGAGCAGTTTAGAATTCAACAAAGGAGGACAAAGGGATTTATTAAGAGGGGGAACATAAAGTATGAGAGTAAGCTTGTAGCGAACATAAAAACTGACTGTAAAAGCTTCTATAGATATGTGAAGAGAAAACGATTGTTGAACTCAAGCGCAGGTCCCTTGCAGTCAGAGGCAGTGGAATTTATAATGGGGAACAAAGAGGTGACAGACCAATAAAATACATACTTTGGTTCTGTCTTCACAAAGGAGGACACAAATAACCTCCCAGAGATGTCGGGGAACATAGGGTCTAATGAGAGGGAGGAACTGAAAGAAATCAGTATTTGTAGGCAATCACAAACATACGAACATACAATTAGGAGCAAAAATAGGCCATACGGCCCCTCGAGGCTGCTCCGCCATTCAATGAGGTCATGGCGGATCATCCAAACTCAGTACCCTGTCCCTGCCTTCTCCTCATATCACTTGATCCCTTTAGCCTTAACAAATATATCTAACTCCTTCTTGAATATATTTAATGAATTGGCCTCAACTGCCTTCTGTGGTAGAGAATTCCACAGGTTCACCGCTCTCTGGGTGAAGAAATTCATCCTCAGCTCTGTCCTAAATGGCTTACCCCTTATCCTACTCCTGCTCCTATCTTATATGTTTCTATGATCTACTTGCCATTGCAGAGGCGTGGTTGTAAGGTGAACAAGGCTGGGAATTGAATATTCCGTGATATTTGTCATTTCATAAGGATAGCCAGAAAGGAAAAGAATGGGGGTTGTTCTGTTAATAAAGGATGTGATCAGTACAGTAGTGAGAAATTATCTTGGCACGGGAAATCAAGATGTAGAATCAGTTTGGCTGGAGATAAGAAATAATAAGGGAAATATGTCACTGGTGGGAATAATCTATATGCACCATAACATTTGTTACACTCTAGGACAGATTATCAGTCAGGAATCAATGGGGGCTTGCAAGAAAGGAACTGCAATATTCGTCGGCGATATCTTCATATAGATTAGAAAAATCAAATTGCCAAAGGTAGCCTTGAGGACGAGTTTATAGAGTTTATTCAGGAAAGTTTCTAAAGAACAATACGTTGTGGAACCAAGCAGTGAACAGGCTATTATAGATCTGGTACGTTGTAATGAGACATAATTAATTAATTATCTCATAGTAAAGGATCATGTAGGGAAGAGTGATCATAACATGATAGAATTTCACATTCAGTTTGAGGGTGAGAAACTTGGATAAGAAACTAGGGCTAGATTTTCAGTATAGACAGTTTTGGGGCGCTAAGCTTAGCGCCCGCCCGAAGTTATCGCCCGCCCCAAAGTAGCGCCCCGTTGCCGGAAATTCAGTGGCTTCGCCCTAAGAGGTTGGTGGAGCGCTAAAAGAGGCGTTCCACTAGTATCTTTAGGCGCTAAGCCGGCGGTGGAGAGCGCAACACCCGAGCTCGGGCGCAGCGCACGGCAGACACTCTGGTGCCAGTGAGCTCTTAAAGGGGAAGGGTGCATGTATTTTTTTCAAATGCAAAGTCTGGGGGGAAACGGGAGGAGGAGGAGGAGGAGGAGGAGGAGGAGGAGGAGGAGGAGGAGGAGGAGGAGGAGGAGGAGGAGGAGGAGGAATTATTGGTGGCCGGTAACATAAATAGACCGTTCACAACAACACACAGCTTACTTCCACACAACACATGCAGAGTGCCTTCTGTACGAGTGCCCTTTAATTTGCGCTCCCCATGGTGTGTTGCGTTCCATTTTACAAACGCTCTGGACGCCAGGCGCACAATGGGGCGGTCCGACTGAAGTTTGGATTCGGGGCGGCCAAAGGGCGTGGCACGAGGATGTGACGTCATTTTCTGCGCGCGCATCCGGGCGGCCGCTAAACTTTGCGCCGGCGCTAACGGGCAACTTAATTTGGGGCGGGGCGCAAACTGCGCTGCGCCCAGGCGCTACACGCATAGCGCCCGAAAATCACTTCTCTTAAGGCGCTAACTGCTGGCGCAAGCAACTGAAAATCTAGCCCCTAGTGTCTTAAACTTAAATAAAGACAATTACAAGGGTATGAAGACAGAGTTGGCTAAAGTGGACTGGGAAAATAGATTGAAATGTAAAACGGTAAATAAGCAGTGGCAGAACGTTAAGTAGATATTTCGTAACTCTCAACAAAGATATATTCCAGTGAGAAAGAAAGACTCGACGAGAAGGATGAACAATCCATGGCTAACTAAGGAAGTTAAATATGGTATCAAATTGAACGAAAAGGCATGACATTTTGCAGATATTATTGGTAGGCCAGAAGATTGGGAAATATTTAGAAACTTGCAAAGGATGACTGAAAACAAATAAAGAGGATGAAAATAAATTATGAGGGTAAAAAAGCAAGAAATATAAAAAACAGGCAGTAAGTGATTCTACAAGTGTATAAAAAAGAAGAGAGTAGCTAAAGGAAACGTTGTTCCATAGTGGATGAGTCTGGGGAATTAATAATGGGAAAGAAGGAAATTGCAAAGATTTTCAACAAATATTTTGTAGATGGCTTCAAGGGAGATGAAAAAGCCTCCCAATGTTAGTGGAAAATCAAGTGGCAAAAGGGAGGGACATAAAACAATCACTGTCACTAGAGAAAATGTACAAGATAAACTAATGGGACAAAAGGCTGAAACTGCGTTCAGACCAGAGGCACCGGCTTTGCAGCAAATGAGAAGCTGCATGAGGCAGAGCGAACGGCAGAGTAGTCATGACCGAATGGTTAAGTTGATTGGAAATCGAAACCTTTTGGGGTTTTCCCGCGTAACCTTGAATCCTGTCGATGATGTCATCCAAAGTGATACAGTTTAACTTAATTTTCCTGCTGCCTTTCAGTTCCTGCGCAGAGGCACATTCAAAGCTACATAGAATTATCACAGAATCATAGAAATGTACAGCACAGAAGGAGGCCTTTTGGCCGATCTTTTCCATGCTGGACAACAAAGCGCTATTCCAGCCTAATCCCACTTTCCAGCACTTGGTCTGTAGTCTTGTAGGTTACGGCACTTCATGTGAATATCCAAGTACTTTATAAATGTGATGAGGGTCTTTGCCTCCACTACCCTTTCAGGCACTGAGTTCCAGACCCCAGCATCCTCTGGGTGAAAACAAACTCTCCTCGAATCCCCTCTAAACTTCTAAACAAGTACTTTAAATCAATGCCCCCTGGTTATTGAGACTACTGGTAAGGGAAATTGGTCCTTCCTATCCACTCTATCTTGGGCCCTCATAAATTAATACACCTCAATTAGGTCTCGCCTCAGCCTCCTCTGTTCCAAAGAAAATAACCCCAGCCTATCGAATTTATCCTCATAGCTAAAATTTCCCAGCCCAAGCAACATCCTCGGAAATCTCTCCTGTACTCCTTCTAGTGCAACCACATCCTTCCTCTAATGTGGTGACCTGAACTGCATGCAATATTCTACCTGTGGCCTAACTGGTGTTTTATTCTATCCAAGCATAACCTCCCTGCTCTTTTATTCTAGGCTTCGGCTAATAAATGCACGTATCCCATGTGCCTTCTTAACCAACCAATCTGGCTTGTACAGGTCCCACCTCCCCCAGAAACGGTCCCAGTGCCTCAGGATTCTAGATCACTCCAGCCATGCATTCATCTGCTCTATCGTCCTGCTTCTGCAGTCATTAGCACGTGGCACCAGGGGTAATCCGGAGATGACTACTTTTGAGGTCCTGCTTTTTAATCTTTCTCCTAGCTCCCTGAAATCTGCCTGCAGGACCTCATTTCTCTTTCTACCTATGTCGTTGGTACCAATGGGGACCACGATCTCTGGATTTTCACCTTCCCCCTCAGAAGGCACTGCAGCCGCTCAGTGACATCCTTGACCCTGGCAGCAGGGAGGCAACATATCATCCGGGAGTCACGTCTGCAGCTGGAGAAAGGCTTGTCTATTATCCGAACTATCAAATACCCTACAACTATTGCTCTTACGCTCTTCCTCCTCACAACCTGGGCAGTGGAGCCACCCATGGTGCCGTGAACTTCTGTATGGCGGCCATCCATTCCCTTTCTGCCAGCACACTCTTAGAACATAAGAAATAAGAGCAGGATTAGGGCATATGGCCCCACGAACCTGCTCTGCCATTCAATAAGATCATGGCTGATCATCGACCTCAACTCCACTTTCCCGCCCAATCTGCATACCCCTTGATTCCCCTAGAGTCCAAAAATCTATCTATCTCAGTCATGAATATACTCAACGATTCAGCATGTACAGCCCTCTGGGGCAGAGAATTCCAAAGATTCACAACCCTCTGAGTGACGAAATTCTGACTCATCTCAGTCTTAAATTGCCGACCCCTTATTCTGAGATGATGCCCCCTAGTTCTAGACACTCCAGCCAGGGGAAACAGGCTCGCAGCATCAACCCTTTCAATCCCCTTCAGAATCTTGTACATTTCAACGAGATCACCTCTCATTCTTTTAAACTCCAGAGAGTATTGGCGCATGCTACTCAATCTCTCATCATAGGACAGCCCTCTCATCCCAGGGATCAATCTAGAGATCCTTCGTTGCACCACCTCCAAGGCAAGTGTATCCTTCCTTAGATAAGGATATCAAATCTGTGCACAGTACTCTGGTTGTGGTCTCAACAAGGCCCTGTACAATTGTAGCAAGACTTCCCTAATCTTATACTCCAACCCCCTTGCAATAAAAGCCAACATACCATTTGAATTCTTTACTGCTTGCTGTACCTGCATGCTAGCTTTCTGTTCTTCTTGCATGATGACACGCAACTCTTTCTGAATAGCAACACTTGAAAGATTCTCAACGTTTAAAAAAAATCTGTTTTTCTATTCTTCCTACCAAAGGGAATAACCTCACAATGCCCTACATTATACTCCATCTGCCACCTTACTGCCCACTCAGTCTATCTATATTCCTTTGCAGACTCTTTGTGTTCTCCTCACAGCTTTCTGTCCCACCTAGCATTGTATCATCAGCAAACTTGGATGCATAACACTCAGTCACTTCATCTAGGTCATTAATATAGATTGTAAATAACTGAGCCACCAACACTGACCCTTGCGGAACCCCACTAGTTACAGCCTGCCAGCCTGAAAAAGATCCGTTTAGCACTACTCTCTGTTTTCTGCCCGTCAACCAATCCTCCATCCATGCTATTATATAATCACCAAACCTGTGAGCCCTAATCTTGTGTACTAACCATTTATGTGGTACAATATCGAATGCCTGTTGGAAATCTAAATATACTACATCCACTGGTACTCTTTTATCCAAGATCAGTACATGAGAACATAAGAAATAGTAGCAGGATTTTGTCATGCGGCCCTCGAGCCTGCTCCACCATTCAATAAGATCATGGCCGATCCTTTACCTCAACTGAAACTTCCCGACCTAGCCCCATATCACTTCCTTTAGGTAATGTCCAAATTCTTCTTGGTTAGGAATGTACTCAAGCACTGAACATCCACAGGCCTCTGCGGTAGAAAATTCCAAAAATTCACAACCATTACTTTGAAGAAATTTCCCTTCCTCTCAGTCCGACATGGCTGGCCGTTTATTCTGAATCTTTGATCCTTAGTTCTGGACTCCACAGCCAAAGGAAACGGCCTCTCAACATGTCACCTGTCAAGCCCTGCAAGAATCTATCTATTCTTTCATTGTACATGGTGCTGATTTCTTTTCTCCACAGAAAAACAATGTTTAACTGGGTGGACACGCAGCAGGAAATACAATGCAGCCGCAGATTTATTCTCTTCCACTTTCTGTGAATCGCAAACTGCTGCCTAAATGGGAAAAAAGCAGGACACAAGAGAAAAGCCGATTTGAATTCTGTCTGTGGTGTCGAATTGCCTCAATTTGGCCAAGCGACATTTGAAGCACCACTTTGAATCAGACTTTACATACAATCCCTCTACAACTCCACCCCACACCTGGACTGCCTTAGCGTACTCTGTTTCTTCATTGAACAGAGGTCCAACCAGTCCCCATCCATCACCACCCTACTCCGCCTGGCTGAACTTGTTCTCACATTGAACAACTGTTCCTTTGACTCGAATCACTTCCTCCAAATTAAAGCTGTTCATATGGGAACCCGATGGGTCCTAGCTATGCCTGCCTTTCCGTGGGATTGTGGAACATTCTTTGTTCCAATCCTACTCAGGTCCCCTCCCTCACCTATTATTCTGGTACATTGATGATTGCATTGGTGCCATTTCCTGTTCTCGCCCTGGACTTGAAAATTTTATTCACTTAGCTTTCAATTTCCACCCTTCCCTCACCTTCTCATGGTCCATCTCCGACACTTCCCATCCTTTCCTCTACTTCTCTGTCTCCATTTCTGGGGGAAATTCATCGACAAAACCACTATAAGCCCACTGACTCCCACAGCTACCTGGACGACACTTCCTCCCACATCACTTCCTGTAAGGACTCTATTCCATTCTCCCAGTTTCTCCACCGCATCTGCTCTGACGATGCCACCTTCTATACAAGTGCTTCTGATACGTCTTCCTTTTATCTCAGATAAGGATTCTCCTCTAGTGTGGTTGACACGGCCCTGGACCGTGTCCATTCTATCTCCCGCACTTCTGATCTCACCACTTCCCCTCCCTCCCAAATCCATAATAGGGTTCCTCATGAACTCACCTTTCACCCCACAACTCCACAGTCAATGGATCATCCCCTGCCATTTCCGCCACCTCCAGCATGATCCCATCACCAAAGGTATCTTCCGCTCCCCTCTGCTTTCAGCATTCCATCGGGACTGCTCCCTCCAAAACACCCTTGTCCATTCCTCAACCACCCACAAAATCCCCTCCCCTCAGCACGGGACCTTCTCGTGCAAGCAGGAGATGCAATGCCTGCCCTTTTACCTCATTAATTCCCACCGTCTAGGGCCCCAAACACCCCTTGCAGGTGAAACGGCAATTTACTTGTACTTCTTGCAATTTAGTATACTGTACTCGCTGCTCACGATGCGGGCTCCTGTACATTGGTAGACCAAATGCAGCTTGGGTGAACACTTTGTGGAACATCTCCGTGCAGCCCATAAGGGTAAACTGGAGCTTCCGGTCGCTTTACACTTTAATTCTCCACTCCACTCCCATTCTGACCATCTTACACTGCTTCAAAGAAACTCAATGCAAGCTCGAGGAACCGCACCTGGTCTTTCGATAAGGCACTGTAAAGCCTTCCGGACTCAACATTACGTTCAACCATTCCAGACAATAACCCCTGCCCTTATTTCTGATGATTCTGCCATCCCAATTTGCAGCATTCAACCACTCCTGGCATCCACCCTATCACAGACCTTTCCTCTTGTTCTTTCCTATCCTCCTGATTTCTCTGCCTCTGCACTTGTTTAAAAACTGCTATATCTCTAACTTTTTCCTGTTCTGGCAAAGTATCACAGAAATGAAAAGTTAATTCTGTTTCTCGCTCCACGAATGTGGCCTGAGTGTTTCCAACATTTTCAGTTGTTATTTCCTTCATTAGTTTATTGAATTTATTGTCTCTCTGATAATATTGAAACTAATTAAAGAAATATCTGTCATCAATTTGTGGGACCAATTGAGTAAAGAGAAAATTAATTTTTTCTGCCACTACGAAATCCAGCCTTTTGAAATCACTGATTGTAATGTCAGAAACGCAGCAGCCAATTTTTGCAAATAAGGTCCTACAAACAGCAATGTGCTCATTACCAGATACTACGTTTTTAGTTGTCTTAATTGTGAGATAAATATTGGCCAGTGCACAGGGAATAATTCCCCTGCTCTTCTTTGCAATATTGTCCTGGGAGACTTTACATCCACCTGACAGCAGACGGGTCCTTGGTTTAACGTCTGCTCTGAAAGACAGCTGCTCCGACAGTGTCCTTACAGTGCAGTGCTGGGGTTTGAGCAAGTCTGTGTCCTTACATTACAGTGCTGGTTGTTGTAAAGGTCTATGCCCTTGCAGTGCAGTGCCAGCAGCTTTTTACAGGTACGTGTACATACAGTGTAGGTGCCGTTATTATAAAGGACTGTTTCTTATAGAAAACCGAGCTGCGGCCATACAGGTCTCTGTCCTTAGATTGAAGTGCTGGGTGTTGTATGAGGTAATATACGAATTGGGAGCAGGATGTAGGCCATACAGCCCTTCGAGCCTGCTGCACCATTCAATAAGATCATGGCTAATCATGGAACTCAACTCTACTTTCCCACCTGATCTCCATAGACCTTTATTCCTCGAAAGTCCAAAAATCAATCCATCTCAGCCTTGAATATATTCAAGGACTCAGCATTCAGTCTTTTGGGGTAGAGAATTCCAAAGATTCACAACATTCTGAGTGAGGAAATTCATCCTCATTCAGACTTACATGGCTGTCCCTTCTTCTAATTCATTAATATAGATTGTAAATGTCTGAGGCCCCAGCAATGATCCATGCAACACCCCACTAGTTACAGCCTGCCAACCTGAAAATGCCCCGTTTATCCCTATCTGTTTCAGTCCGTTAGCCAATGCTATATCCATGCTATTATATTACCCCCAACCTCACGAGCCCATATCTCATGTGCAATGTTGTCGAATCTTAACTCCCCTCAGAATTGGCTTAGCAAGCCACACAGTTGTTCCAAACCACTACGACAGACTTTAAGAAGAATAAAACTGAATGGACAACTCTGCATCGAAAAATGGCATTGGATTCGGACACGACAAAGTTACACCCAGCCCAGTCGACCCTGAAAAGTGCTGCTCACTAAAACCTGGGGAATTTGCCCAAAATTGGTAGACTTGTCCCACAGACTAGTCAAGCAATAGCCTGACATAGTCATACACACAGCGTCATAGCATTCAGCAAACGTCCCAGAATCCTCCATCTCCATCCCTGGATATGTACTGTCTTACTGGCAGGACCGACACACCAGTGGTTGCTGCATAGTCGGGAGGGAATGGACGTCTACGTCATCAAAATTGACACCGGACCCCATGAAGTCACATGGCTAAAGGTCAAACATGGGCAAGGAAACCTGCTGAATGTCACCTATCGCCCTCCCTCAGCTGATGAATCTGTATTCCTTCATGTTTAACACAACTTCGAAGAAGGACTGAGGTTGCAACGGTACAAAATATACTCTGGGTGGGGGTCTTCAATGTCCATCACCAAGAGTGACTCGCCAGCACCAGTACTAACCAAGCTATCAGAGTCCTGAAGGATATAAAAGTCAGGAAAGGCTCGCCGCATGTGATGATACAACCGAGGAGAAAAGAAAACAACTTGACCTCGTCCACGCCAATCCACCTGTCACAGCTGCATCTGTCCATGACAGTACTGTGGAGAAATGACCGCCACACAGTCCTTGTGGAGACCACATCCAGTTTTCACATTGAGGGCACCCTTTTCCGTGTTGTTTGGCACTACCATCGTGCTAAATGGGGTAGATTCAGAACAAATCTTGCCATTATAACTGGGTATCCATTAGGGGCTGTGGGCCATCAGCAGCAGCAGAATTGTAATCTGTACAACTTGTAACCTCATGGGATGGCCCGGCATATCCCTCACTCTACTAGTACTATCAAGCCAGCGGACTACCTCTTGTTCAATGAGAAGCGTGGAAGAGCATGCAATGAACTTCACCAGGCCTAGATATAAAGAGCTGCCAATCTGGTGAAGCTACAAGTCTGGACTCCATGCATGAGAAACAACGGAAGCATCGTGATATAGACAGAGCTAACCGATCCCATAAACAATGGATCAGATCAAAGCTCTGCAGTCCTGCCACATCCAGCTTTGAATGCTGGCTAGGGATGGGAAATAAATGCTGACGTTTCCAGCGACGACCTTTTCCCATGAACAAATAAAGAATAAATCAGCCCAGTCGATTGTTTTCGCAATTAAAATGTCAAATTTCCTCCACTCTTTCCTCATAAACCAGTGCTTTGGCTTTGGGGATCAGACTCCTGGCCGTTCCCTGCTCTGCGCCCCGCACTGAATGTCTCCCCTGTATTTCGGTGAATAAAGGTGAACAGATTTCATAAATATTGGATGGAGCCGAGCCGCACACAGTTGCACGGTGATTTCCCTGACTTGTACTCTGTTGTTTGGGTTTGTAGATGAATATTTTATTGATATTTTTGATTGCTGTATTGCCTTTGTTGGATTGTTCACTGTCCAATCTACTTAAATTCCCAGGGCACTTTATACCTTATCCTCAGCTCCAAGAACACTTTTCATTTAATGCATAGAATTCTATTTCCTCTAATTGTGTGTAGTATTTTACACGGGCCGGATTAAATTACACCGACCATTATTGTTCTCACTTGAATATTTTGCCTAAAATGTCGCGTTGTTTCTGAGCTGTGTTCTCCACCTAGAGCACCCTCTCTGATTTGAAAATATCTAAAATTTGATCAATTGACATTGAGTTTCCTAGACTTTCTTAAAGAGGGAAATTAGCAACAATACTTTCCCCAACACCGATCCCCGCAAAGCCCACACAGTTCTCCACCGCCCTGCCGTGCCCTAACTCCTGTAACATTTAAGTATTGTTTTCTAACTTTCAAAGTCTTTGTTATCCAGTTCCAAAGTGTGACGTGTCACATTGAAACGTTTATTCCCATAGCAGTATTAACCTGGGAGTAAAGCGGCTGACGCAAACTGTTTGTTCAAATGACTGTAACTAATATCAGAGGCCCGGGGACAGAACTGTACGCTGGAGATTTCCCTGCTGTATAAATGAGGGCTGCTTTCAATGTCTCACTTCACAGTTTTCACCGGGGCTGGTGTATCCATCACACACAGGAATAGTCGCTTCTCACATTAAATGGAAGCCCCGATACTTCAACAGATAATAGCCATTTACTTCCCTATTCTCGCAGCTGTTGGTGTTCCTGGTAAGAGGTTATTAAAATATACGAATCGTATAAACTCTGTTAACTACATGGCTTCTCGTGCTGCGTGTCTGACAAAGCAGCTGCTTTTTTGAGTTCCTCTCTTGCAGTTATGTAAGCTGCAGTGTCAGTTTAACCGCAATGTTCCTGTTTAATTAATGCGGTGTCTTCTTTCACGCTCTAGTTTCTAGTGACGTCACCGTGCTTTTTCTGAACTGATTGTCTTGCAATCTGGGCTCCGGATCAAAGGACTCCATCAAATGAGAAATGGTGTCGCCGGACATGAAGTTTGTAAAATGGCAATTATTACATAGAGCTGATTAATGTCTTGTTTGAAGCATTCTCCAAAATTCACATTGAAATAATTAACAATGTAATTGAATGTGTTTCCTGGGTGTTACAGTATTGCAAGGAACGAACGTCCTACTAATTACTTACTTTCTATTACAGCGATATTTATTTTGAACTGTGCACAGTGAGCACATCAGCAATGTTGCCCAAACGACAAAGTTGTAAATGTTAATGGAATTTCGATGTCTTATTTACTGATGTTTGGAAGCAAGATTCAATCATGTCTGCATCTTGACCACTTCTTGATCTCATGATTCATCTCAGTCCAATGTTGTCCTACATTCCTGTTGTTGTGTTCTGTTGTAAATCATTTTTCTAACTATAAAGAAAATGCATTTGAAAGTGGAGCTGTTTGATGTTATGTATTGTCACGTTCCTGTGTATCATTAGGAAACATAAGTTACCACATTAATTACAGATGAGAATCGGCTCTGGGTGGGCTCCTATATCTCTCCAGTTAGAACGTGGTGCATCATATTATTCAGCACAACTCAATCATTTAACATTAAGCTTAATGCTTGTTGGAATGGCTCTACCTGAATTTACAGGTTCTCCCAGTAAGCGTCGTTTCAATATGTATATTTGTTGGCCTGGCTTTGTTGCCAGCGCTCTGGCATTTATTTCAGGAAGTTGAGTGTTCTAGTCTCTCTCTGGTACTTAAAACTATAACAAAACGAAAATGTCATTCAGGAGGTGCTGAATGTCAGAGGTTTGTAGAAATACCAATCCTTCAATGGTTACATCATAGTGGGGTCATTGCAGCAAGAAGCGCAGGGGAACCGAAACGTGTGTCTGCTGAAAATAATATTTTAATAATATCCTGTAATTGAATAGGAGTCCAGAAAGAAGTTATATTTGGATAGATCAGTGGAAAATGCAGAACAAAATAATTTGAGTATGTCAGTATTTGATTCGGTAGATAATTGTGAGGAAAATTCTTTGGCTAGTTCAGTTTTTAATTCTATACATAACTGAGAGGTGAATTCTTTGTAGATTCTAGTGTTTAATTCGATGTATAATTGTGTGGATTATTCTTTGGATATTTCAGTGTTCAATTCGATGGATAATATAGATGATAGTTCCTTGCATATTTCAGTGTTTAATTCTATAGATAATTGAGTGGATAATTCTTTGGATATTTCCGTGTTTAATCCTATAGATAATTGAGGATAATTCTTTGGATATTTCAGTGGTTAATTCCATAGATAGTTGAGATAATAATTCTTTGCATTGTTCAGTGTTTAATTCTTTAGATAATAACATGGATAATTCTTTGGACATCTCAGTGTTTTTAATCTGCAGATAATTGTGAGGATAATTCTTTGGATATTTCAGTGTGTAATTCGATGGATAATTGAGCGGATAATTCTTTGTAGATTTCAGTGTTAAATTCGATGTATAATTGTTTGTATTATTCTTTGTATATTTCAGTGTTTAATTATATAGATATTGTGATGCATTTTTTGGATATTTCACTGTTTAATTCGATGCAGAATTGAGAGTAAATTCATTGTACATTTCAGTGTTTATTTCTGTCGAGAATTGTGTTTAATTATATAGATAATTGAGTGGATAATTATTTGGATATTCATTGTTTAATTCGATGGAAACTTGTGTTGGTAATTCTTTGGATATTTCAGTGTTTTATTCTATAGATAAGTGTTTGGATAATTCTTTGGATATTTCAGTGTTTAATTCTATAGATAATTGAGATAATAATTCTTTGTATAGTTCAGTGTTTAATTCTTTAGATAATTATATTGATACCTCTTTGGATATTGCAAAGTTTAATTCAATGAATAATTAAGAGGATAATTCTATGAATATTTCAGTGTTTAATTCAATGATTAGTTGCATAGATAATAGTGTGGTTAATTCTTTTGATATTTCAGTGTTTAATACTATAGATACATTGTGAGGATAATTCTTTGAATATTTCAGTGTTTAATTCGATGGACAATTGAGTAGATAATTAATTGTATATTTCAGTGTCTATTTCTATAGATATTGTGAGGATAATTCTTCAGATAATTCAGTGTTTTATTATATAGATAATTGAGAGGATAATTCCTCAGATATTTCAGTGTTTAATTCTATAGATAATTGAGAGGCTAATTCTTCAGATATTTCAGTGTTTAATTCTATACATAATTGAGAGGATAATTCTTTGTAGATTTCAGCATTAAATTCGATGAATAACTGGGTCCCTTTTGATAGAATCTGTATTAAGCGGTTGCTGTTCCGTGTTGTTCGTCGGTTGTGCGTTAGTCATCTTGAGTGAAGACGAGGTTCAGGCGTGCGTTGCTACCGTGAAAATCATTCACGGATACGGGCTCACCAATTGTAGCTTTGGAATTGATGATCTCCAATACTCATGTTGTAGGGTCACCAATGTAGCGTTGGAATTAATGAACTCCCGTACTCACGTCGTAGGGTTACCAATGTAGTGGTTCGTGTAAATCACCACTATATAACAGAGTTTAACTTCAACGAACTATAAATAAGTTGTTTATTTACCAGAACAAGATAATACAGCAGGTAAGGTAGCAGGTAAGATGGCTGACTGCAGAAGCACCATATTGTAGATCACAGGATAATTACAGCAGGTAAGGTAGCAGGTAAGATGGCTGACTGCAGAAGCACCATGTTGTAGATCACAGGATAATTATAGCAGGTAAGGTAGCAGGTAAGGTGGCTAACTGCAGGAACACCATGTTGTAGGTCTTACGGTAGGTAAGATAGCAGGTAAGATGGCTGACTGCAGGAGCACCATGTTGTAAACCTTGTCCCAGCGGGGACTCCACAAGGACTGCGTTCCCAGTCCCATGAGGAGCGTGTGGGGAGCCTCATGACCTCCACTCAGCTCTATATTCCCAACGTCACGTGACCGCGTCATGACGTCTGCAACTTCACGTGCGCTTAGAAGGTCACATGACCTGCGCCGTTGTCAGTGCATCTCCCCGTTACGGAGGCTGGCCTTGAAGGCCGAGTTTACTAGGTTGGGCTGTGCCAATACTTGCCGCGGGAGCGGAGAATCCCTTCGCTTCCGCTTGCCGGCTGATGCAGCCGAAGTCTCGATAGGCCGGGCTATGCCAGCGGCCGCCTTGGAAGCCCGAATCGGGCCGGCGGCCAGTGCGCATGCGTCGTATGACGTCAGCGCGTTAGGTCGGCGGCCGACGCGCATGCGTCACGTGATGCGTGACGTCAACGCGTTAGGTCGCCTCTTAAAGGGGCAACGGCCCAACAGGTAAGTTAAAGAGGCAACAGCCCTCACTGGTAAGTTATACAATTAAGTAAATTAAGTACATACAGTTAGGTAAGTTATACATACATAAATAAGTTAAGTTAAAGGGAATTATGTATATATCTCAATGTAAAAGACAACCGTTGGGACCGCCACACGTGGATTATTCTTTGGATATTTCACTGTTTAATTCGATGGAAAATTGAGAGGATAATTCTTCAGATATTTCAGTGTTTAATTAGGTAGTTAATTGCATAGATAATCCTTTGGATACTTCAGTCTTTAATTTGGTGCATAATTGAGAGTATAATTCCTTGTACATTTCAGTGTTTATATCTGTAGATGATTGTGTTTAATTATATAGATAATTGAGTGGATAATTATTTGGATATTCAGTGTATAATTCGATGGAAAATAGTGTTGGTAATTCTTTGGATATTTCAATGTCTACTGTTATAGATATTGTAAGGATAATTCTTTGGATATTGCAGTGTTTAATTCGATGGACAATTGAGTAGATAATTATTTGTATATTTCAGTGTCTAATTCTATAGATATTGTGAGGATAATTCTTTGGATATTTCAATGTTTAATTCTATAGATAATTGAGAGGATAATTCTTCAGATACTTCAGTGTTTAATTCTATAGATAATTGAGAGTATAATTCTTCAGATATTTCAGTGCTTAATTCTATAGATAATTGAGAGGATAATTCTTCAGATATTTCAGTGTTTAATTCTGTAGATAATTGAGAGGATAATTCTTCAGATATTTCAGTGTTTAATTCTATACAGAATTGAGAGGATTATTCTTCAGATATTTCAGTGTTTAATGCTATAGATAATTGAGAGGATAATTCTTCAGATACTTCAGTGTTTAATTCTATAGATAATTGAGAGGATAATTCTTCAGATATTTCAGTTTTTAATTGTATAGATAATTGAGAGGATAATTCTTCAGACATTTCAGTGTTTAATTCTATAGATAATTGAGAGGATAATTCTTCAGATATTTCAGTGTTTAATTCTATACAGAATTGAGAGGATTATTCTTCAGATATTTCAGTGTTTAATTCTATAGATAATTGAGAGGATAATTCTTCAGATATTTCAGTGTTTAATTGTATAGATAATTGGGAGGATAATTCTTCAGATATTTCAGTGTTTAATTCTATAGTAAATTGAGAGGATAATTCCTCAGATATTTCAGTGTTTAATGCTATAGATAATTGAGAGGATAATTCCTCAGATATTCCACTGTTTAATTCTATACAGAATTGAGAGGATCATTCTTTGTAGATTTCAGCATTAAATTCGATGAATAATTGCGTGGATTATTCTTTGGATATTTCACTGTTTAATTCGATGGAAAATTGAGAGGATAATTCTTTGGATATTTCAGTGTTTAATTATATATTTAATTACATAGATAATCCTTTGGATAATTCAGTGTTTAATTAGGTGCATAATTGAGCGTATAATTCCTTGTATATTTCAGTGTTTAGTTCTGTAGATAATTGTGTTTCATTATATAGATAATTGAGTGGATAATTATTTGGATATTCGGTGTTTAATTCGATGGTAAATTGTGTTGGTAATTCTTTGGATATTTCAATGTCTACTTTTATAGATATTGTAAGGATAATTCTTTGGATATTTCAGTGTTCCATTATATAGATAATTGTGTGGATATTTTTTGGGAAATTTCATTGTTTAATTCGATGGATAATTGAGAGGATAATTATTTGTAAATTTCAAAGTTTAATTCGATGGATAATTGAGAGGATAATTCACTGTATATTTCAAAATTTAATTCGATGGATAATTGCGAGAATAATTCTTTGTATATTTCAGTGTTTAATTTGATTGATAATTGAGAGGTTAATTCTTTGGATATTTCAGTATTTAATTTGATTGATAATTGAGCGGATAATTCAACAGATAATTGAGAGGATAATTCTTTGGATATTTCAGTGTTTAATTTTGAATGGCATTAGGTTGGGAGAAGGGGAAGTGCAAAGAGACCTGGGTGTCCTTGTGCACCAGTCGCTGAAGGTAAGCATGCAGGTGCAGCAGGCGGTTAAGAAGGCAAATGGTATGTTGGCCTTCGTAGCAAGAGGTTTCGAGTACAGGAACAAGGATGTCTTGCTACAGTTCTACAGGGCCTTGGTGAGACCGCACCTTGAGTATTGTCTGCAGTTTTGGTCACCTTACCTGAGGAAGGACGTTCTTACCATGGAGGGAGTGCAGCAAAGATTCACCAGGCTGATACCTGGGATGGCAGGAATGATGGATGAGGAGAGATTGTGTCGATTGGGCTTATACTCAAAGGAGTTTAGAAGTTTGAGAGGGGATCTCATCGAAACTTATAAAATTCTGTCAGGTCTGGACAGACTAGATGCAGGAAGGATGTTTCTGATGGCCGGGGAGTCCAGAACCAGGGGTCATAGTCTAAGGATAAGGGGTAAGCCATTTAGGACTGAAATGAGGAGGAATTTCTTCACCCAGAGAGTGGTGAACCTGTGAAATTCTCTGCCACAGAGGGCGGTGGAGGCTAGTTCATTAAATGTATCCAAGAAAGAGTTGGATATATTTCTTGAGGCTAAAGGGATCAAGGGATATGTGGAAAAGGCAGGGACAGGGTACTGAATTTGGATGATCAGCCATGATCACATTGAATGGTGGAGCAGGCTCAAAGGGCCGAATGGCCTACTCCTGCTCCTATCTTCTATGTTTCTATCTTTCTATGATTGATAATTGAGAGGATAATTATTTGGATATTTCAGTATTTCATTTGATTGATAATTGAGCAGATAATTCATTGGATATTTCAGTAGTTCTTTAACTAGATAATTGAGTGCACAACTGAGTTCGGAATTCTGTTGAAATTCGTTGAATAATTCAATAAATAATTATTTTGATAATTCTGTTGATAATTGTTTAGATAATTCTTTGGATATTTTAATATTTAACTCGTAGGTAATAGTGTCGATGTTTTAGAGGACAATTCTTCGATTGTTTCAGTTTTTTGAGTTTTGATAATTATTGTATAATTTATGGGTTAAATATATATATAATCCATGTGAATGAATTTCTCGAAATTGCAGATCCAGTGAAAGTTCTGTCCATGTATCTGTTGTTCGTTATCATAATATTGACTTTCATATTTCAAATTAATCTGTGTTAAATTAAACTCATGTCTTCATTCGGCCTGGTGCTGGGGTCTTGGGGGAGTGAGGGAATTCTGCTTTGAATTTTCGAGTGTTTTATCCAGTTTGTAACATTGCTAAGTAAAGTCTCTGTGGTCAACAGCAGCAACATAATTGATATCAGACAGACAGCCGTGGGGAGCCTAAACCCAAACCATCTTCAGTTCCTGCCCACATGTGAAAGTAGAAGCTTATTCCGCATCTATGTATGAAAATACGCCTATCCTCGTATCCGGTGCTTGCGCTTTCTGACCAATATCTGCTGCTGTCTTCCCTCCAGAGGGCGCTGTTCATCAGCTCTGGCGGCTTCCTATCACGGATTGGGTCCACCTCTAACTGTATCACAATGATTCAGTACTTTCAACAACTCATTACTTCTTTTTCACTTCTTTATCATACACTAAGCTCGATTTTGAAACGGAAGAAACAGGTATTCGAATTGAACCTTCATCCTGCAAAGTCCCCATTGCAACTTTAACCCCTCCAATCCCCATTTCTCCTTCGTGAGGCGCAGTACCCAAGGAACCGTCACCAGGCCAAGCCCCCATTGATATTTCACTCTGCCCAAACCCCACTGCACCTTCCCGCTGCTCAAACCCAACTGCAACTGCTCCCTGCCCAAAACCCACTGCATCTTCAACCTGCCCAAATTCCACTGCACCTTCACCCTGCCCAAACTCCACTGCACATTCCCCCTGCCCAAACCCCACTGCACCTTCCCTCTGCCCAAACCCCACTGCACATTCCCCCTGCCCAAACACCACTGCACCTTCCCCCTGCACAAACCCCACTGCACCTTCCCCCTGCCCATACACATATGCACCTTCCCCTTGCTCAAACCCCATTGCACCTTCTCCCTGCCCAAAACCCACTGCACCTTCACCCTGCCCAAACCCCACTGCACCTTCACTCTGCCCAAACCCTACTGCACCATCCCCCTGCCCAAACCACAATGCACCTTCCCACTGCCCAAACAACACTGCACCTTCCCCCTGCCCAAACCCCACTGCACCTTCCCACTGCCCAAACCCCACTGCACATTCACCCTGCCCAAACCCCACGACACCTTCTCCCTGCTCAAACCCCAATGCACCTTCACCCTGCTCAAACCCCACTGCACCTTCTCCCTGCTCAAACCCCGTTGCACCTTCCCCCTGCCCAAACTGCACTGCAACCTCCCCATGCCCAAACCCCAATGCACCTTCACCCTGCTCAAACCCCACTGCACCTTCCCCCTGCTCAAACCCCACTGCACCTTCCCCCTGCCCAACGCCCAATGCACCTTCACCCTGCCCAAACCCCAATGCACCTTCACACTGCTCAAACCCCACTGCACCTTCTCCCTGCTCAAACCCCACTGCACCATCCCCCTGCCCAAACCCCACTGCACATTGCCCCTGCCCAAACCCTACTGCACATTCCCTCTGCACAAACCTCACTGCACCTTCCCCTGCCCAAACCCCACTGCACCTTCTCCCTGCTCAAACGCCACTGCACCTTCCCCTGGCCAAACCCCACTGCACCTTCCCCCTGCCCAAAACCCACTGCATCCTCCCCTGCTCAATCCCCATTGCACCTTCCCCCTGCCCAAATCCCACTGCACCTTCCCCGTGCCCAAACCCCATTGCACCTTCCCCGTGCCCAAGTTCCATTGTACCTTCACCCCGCTTGGTTCCCATTACATAGAATAGAATGACGTACAATTCTACATCATAGAAACCAGCCATTATGCCCAAAAGATCTATGCCAGAGTTTCTGTTCCACGAGAGTCATCTCCCACCTTTCCTCATCTCACTCCACCAACATATCCTTCTATTCATGTTTGCCTCCTCTACTTAACTAGCTGCCCCTTACATGCATCTATGCTAAGCGCCTCAGCCTCTATATGTCATAGAGTCATAGAGTCATAGCGTCATAACGGCACAAAAGGAGGCCATTGGCCCCTTCAACTCCATGCTGGCTCTCTGTAGAGCAATCCAGTCAGACTCATTCCCCCTGGGGGTTGTTTTATGAAGAAAGGTTGAGCAGGTTGTGCCAATACTCATTGGAGTTTAGAAGAATTAAAGGTGTTCTTATTTTCACATATAAGATTCTGAGGGGGCTTTACTAGTTAGATGTACGGAGGATATTTCCCCATGGGTGTAATCCAGATCTTGGGGGCATAGTTTCAGAATAAGGGGTCGCCCATTTAAAATGGAGATGAGGTGGAATTTCTTCTCTCAGCGGGTCGGGAAGCTATTGCATTCTCTACCTAAGACAGCTGTGGAGGCTGGGTCATTGAACATATTCAAGATGGAGATAGACTGATTTTTGAAATATAGAGAAGTCAAGGGTAATGAGGACCGGGCAGGAAAGTGGAGTTGAGGCCAAATCAGATCAGCAATGATCTTATTGAATGCAAACGAGTTTCAAATTCTAACCCATTTTGCACATTCTCCAGTGCTTCTGCATACTTGTACTAAGCAGATCATAACTGTGCACTGCACTCTAAGTGTGGTCTCGCCAATGTTCTATATAGGTTTAACATACCTCCTCTGTTATTGCAGCCCATTCCTCTAGAAAGAAACTCCGTTGCTTTGACTGCACGTTTTATGGCTTCCTTAACCTGCTTAGCTACTTTTAATAATTTGTGAATTTGTCCCCCTAAATCCGTTTTCTTCTCTCCCCCATTTGGACTCTTATTTTCCGAGGCTCATGTGGCCTCCTTATACCACCTAACAAAATTCACCACCTCACATATATATTTAATTGAAAATCATTTATCATTTACTCTCCTTGATTCCATTCTGTTAATATCTTCTTGATTTTTGTCGCAGACTTCCTCAGTGTTAACTTTACCTCATAATTTGGTGTATTCCGTAAATTTTGATGTTATACTTCTGATTCCCAAGTCCAAACCTCCACTATAAAGTGTAACCAAAAGTGGCCCCTGTGGAACAATACTTCCCACCTTCCGCCAATCTGAGCAACTACCTTTAATCGTTACCCTCTGTTTTCTATTTAGCAGCCAGTTTGCTATCCATGCGGCTACTTGTCCACTGAGTCTACATGCTCGGATCTTAGCCACAAACCTACTATGGCGGTGGAAGCTCTTTGAACGTCTATGTATACTACATTCACTAACTTACCCTTACCTACTCTCTCTGCTAGTTTGTCAAATAATGCTATCATGTTGGTCAAAGATGTCCTTCCCTTTTGAAATCCATGCCGACAAGTCTTTATTATTGACGTAATAAAATTCACTACGCACTTTAATCGACTTGTAACAAAACATGGAGGTCTAGTTAGTAGCCACTAGCTTCCTGTTTCCAAACTGTCTCTGGCCACGCTGGGCCCACGCCCTAGTATTTATACTCCTCGGGCGACGCCCTTAGCTGGCCGTTCAGTAGTACTTCCTGAGTTACTTCTTGTAGATGTTGCGATTTATGACAATGATGTTTTCGGATTTTAGAGTTTTTTCTATTTTATGTTTGAGCAAAGATTTCAATACCTTACCTCTAACCGACTTTAAGCAAACTGGACGACAGAATTTGTTTTACATATAATAAATTAAAAAATATATATATATAGATATATAGTGCCTCTGCTATCTCTTCCTTAGCTTTGAGTATGAGTGGTACCTGTCGTTCCAGGCCCCAGGTTATATCCTCCAGTTAATTCATGTCTAGTTCATTAAAAATCTCGCTCCTGTCTATCTTAGAAGCCGTGGTTATCTTTTTGAATTCCTTGGCTAACTTCACGTGCACCATGTTTGTGACGCTGGTAAAAACTGCAGTAAAATAACTGTTCAATACTTCTCATTTCACTGCCTTTATTTTAGAGTTTATCTTGTTCATTCCTTAGTGGCCATATCCCTATGTTCCTATTCCTGTGCTTATAAAATACTTAACTATTTATTTTTATATTGGTTGCTAATTTAATTTCGTATTTTGTTTTGAGTTCCTAATTGTTTATATTAATTTAAGGACAGAAGAACATAAGAAATAAGATCAGGTGTAGGCCACATGGGCCCTCGAGCCTGTCCCGCCCATCAACAAAATCATGGCTGATCATCGACCTCAGCTCTACTTTCATGCCCGATATCCATATCCCTTGATTCCCTAGAGTCCAAAAATCTATCTATCACAGCCTTGAATATAGTCAAAGTCTCAGCATTCACAGTCCACTGCTACAGAGATTTCCAAAGGTTCACAACCCTCTGAGTGAAGAAATTCCTCCTTATCTCAAGATTCTATTGCAAGGGGAATAGATATGCATTTCTGCGGCCGCAAACCAGACTCCAGGATGGTATGTTGCCTCCCTGGTGCAAGGGTCAAGGATGTCTCGGAGCGGCTGCAGGGCATTCTGGGTAGGGGGTGTTGAGCAGCCAGTTGTTGTTGTGCAGTCACAACGATATAGGTTAAAACCTGGCATGAGGTCCTAAAAGTTGAATACAGGGAGTTAGGAGGTAAATTAATAAATAGGACTTCAAAGGTAGTAATCTCAAGATTGCTAACAGTGCCACGTGCTAGTCAGAGTAAAAATAGAAGGATATTTCAGATAAATCCGTGGCTAAAGGACTGGTGCAATGGGGAGAGATTCAGATTCCTGGGACTTTGGAACGGGTTCTGGGGAGGTGGGACCAGTACAAACTGGACAGTTTGCACCTGGGCAGGACCGGGAACAACGTCCTTGGGGGAGTATTTGCTAGTGCTGTTGGGGAGGGTTTAAAGTAAAAGGGCAGGGGGTTGGGAACCAGTGCAGGGAGACAGAGGAAAGGGAAACAAGGAACGCACCAAAGGCAAAAGACAGGACGGAGAAAAGCAAAAGTGGCAATCAGAGAAATCAAGGGTTTATATTAAACATGGCCACAGTAAATAATAATTTTAAAAGGACTAAGAGTGCTAAAAAACAAGCCTGAAGGCTTCGTGTCTTAATGCGAGGAGCATTCGTAACAAGGTGGATGAATTCGCTGCGCAAATAGATGTAAACGGATATGATATGAATGGGATTACAGAAACATGGTTCCAGGGTGACCAAGGCTGGGAAAACATCATCAATATTCAATATTCAGAAAAGACAGGCAAAAAGGAAAAGGATGTGGGGCAGCATTGCTAGTTAAAGAAGAGATTAATACAATTGTTAGGAAGGATATTAGCTCTCGTGATGTGGAATCTGTATAGGTAGAGCTGAGAAATACCAAGATACAGAAAAAGTTAGTGGGAGTTATATACGGACCTGCAAACAGTAATGCTAAGTTTGGGGATGGCATTAAATGGCCAGATGAGATTTGAAAACAAGAATGAGAATATTAAAATTTAGGCTTTGTCAGACCGGGAGCCAATGAAGGTCACGAGCTCAGGGGGTGCTGGGTGAATGGGACTTGGTGCGAGTTGGGATAAGGGCAGCATAGATTTGGATGACTCAAGTTTATGATGGTTGGAAGATGGTAGGCCGGATAGAAGAGAGTTGGGTAATCAATCCTAGAGGCCACAGCGGCAGAGTTGATGGGGTCACCAGCAGTTGAGATGAGGCAGGGGCTGAGTCGGTGATGTTACAGAGGTGGAAGCAGGCAGCCATTGTGATGGAGCAGATATTTGTTCGGAAGCTCATATTGGGTTCAATAAAACACCAAGTTTGGGCAAGGCTGGTCCAGCCTCAGAAAGTTGCAAGGGAGGGATGGAGCCGGTGGCTAGGGAATGAAGGTTATAGCGGGGACCGAATACAATGGCTTCGGTCTTCCCAATATTTAGTTGGAGGAAATTATAGTTCATGACAAATAGTGTGAACATTATGGACAAGGGACGTGTTGGGTGAGCTGGTGGTGAGATGGAGCTGGGTGTCTTCGGCATGCCTTTGATTCAGACGTTGTTTTTTCGGATGATGTCGCTGATGGGCAGCATGAAGATGATAAATAGGAGGAGTCCAGAGGTAACGGTGCGGGAGTGGGAAGATAATCTGCTGCAGGCTCCGATTATATCGATAAGATTAGAACCAAGTGAGTGCAGTCCCCTGCAGCTGGCAGAGGCTGGAGAAGCATTGGAGGAGAATTGTCTGGACAAAGGATGCAGACAGGTCGTGAAGGAAGAGGAGGGATAGCTTACCACAGTCACAGTCACATAGGATGCCACTTGTGACTTTGTTAAGGGCCGTTTATGGACTGGGGCAGCGGGTGACACCAGGTTTGAGGGGTTCAAACATGGAATTCTGTGAAAGATGGGCACCGACTTGGGAGGAGACAGCACAATCAAGGACGGGGTAAGGAATGGGAGGTTGGAGATTGGGCGGTAGTTGGCAAGGACAGAGGCTTCAAGGTTGTTTTTTGAGCAGGTGCTGATGACGGCGGATTTGAAGGGGAGGGGACAGTATGTGGGGAGAGAGAACTGTTAACAATATCAGCTAACATGGGGGCCAGGAAGTGAAGTTGAGTGGTCAGCAGTTTGGTTGGAATAGGATCGAGTGAGCAGTAGGTGGGTCTCATCGACAAGTTGAGCTCGTAGAGGGCATGAGGGGAGTTATGAGAGAAATTGGATAAAGATGCGAGTTCAGATTAGATGGCAGATGGCAGCCACCAGTGCGTGAATGATTTCCTATTAATCAGTGCAATAATAACTTGAAAGTTCACTCAAAACAATTTGAATAATGAGGGTTTTACTGCGACTCTGAGTGGAAACAGATCTCACTAACCTTTGTATCTCTTGCAGTTAACTTGGTGGCAATTGTGATCCTGTCCCGAGGAAAGTGCGGTCTCTCCAAATGTATCACTCGCTACCTGGTGGCCATGGCAACGGCCGATCTCCTGGTTGTTTGTACGGAAGTAATATTAAGCTGCATTGTTGTAATTTATTTCCCAGTTTCATTCTTGACCATTACCCCCGTGTGCTGTCTCAATATAGTCCTGGTTTGGGCAGCCACAGCGGCCTCGGTCTGGTTCACAGTGGTTTTCACCTTCGATCGATTTGTGGCCATTTGTTGTCCGAAGCTGAAAACAAAATATTGCACCGAGAAAATGGCGGCTGTTGTTATCGGGGTGGTGAGTGCGCTGGGATGTTTAATAAACATTCCCTGGTACTTTGTATTTGACCCTGAATATATAATGGAGAACGTACCCCGGGGTTGTGTCTGGAAACCGACCTTTCTTACTTCACCCGCGTGGGCAGCGTTTGACGTCTTTAATCTTACTTTAATCCCTTGTGTCCCATTCGTTCTGATTTTGTTGCTCAATGTTCTCACCGCTAGACACATTTTAGTGTCCAGTCGAGTCCGCAGGGGACTCCGGGGCCTCGGCAATGGAGAGAATCACAAGGATCCAGAGATGGAGAACCGAAGGAAATCTATCGTTTTGCTCTTCAGTATATCAGGCAGTTTTATTTTGTTATGGACGACCATGGTTGTTTATTCTCTATTTGTCCGTATTACCGTCTTTGATTATGATGATGTTAATGACATTGAATCGGTGGGATTCATGCTTCAGGTTCTCAATTGCTGCACAAACACATTTATTTATGTGCTGACCCAGGATAAATTCAGAGAGGAGCTAAAGAATGGGGTAAAATATCCACTGAATTCAATTGCAAAAGTATTTAAATAAGTGAAATAGCTCAAGTGTTTCCCACACAATATTTATCGGCGATTGCAATACAGCTCAAAACATGTTTAATGGATCAATCGATATTGGTACAACATTGTAAGCAAAGTTGCAAATCGATGCTTGCTGTAATATATTCTCCTTAATAAACTGTGTTATGTATTGTCACAGATGTGATTCTTATGTTAAAACTTTTCCTGCTATTAACTGTGAAAATTAAAATAAACGAAGACTGAACATGCCCAGGAAATTCAGCTTCTCTTCTGATGGGAACAATTGTTCTAACGATACACGATGCTGCAACATTCTTCCAGCAGACACGAAACCCATCCAATAAATCATCGTGTGCAACATTAATAATCACCTGGGCATGTTCAGCCCATATCAGGCCAGCCAAAGAAACTGGAGACAAGCATGACCCGTAAGAGTGTCGTGTAAAAAGCAAGATTGTCAATTGCAGCCACTTTCCTCTCAACGCAACAAACAATATCTGAAATGTACTGCCTTACAACCTTCCACAATATCTGAGACACTTCCTTCACCAGCAACTCTTACTTTACCTAATATCTTTAACCAGTAAGACGCAGTTGAAGGCTCTTGTGACAGATTTTCTGTTACCAATACACGTTTTCACCCAATGAATGAATGCGCTATGAATCCAGAGATGTATCACGTATTATTTTTGATCATTTTCACTCGAGCAAATTTCTTCTATCATGAGAACTAGCCTAAAAGCAAAGAGAAGGTAGAATTATCCTCACTCCCCATGGGTTGTGCTCTAAAACCCCCCCTGCAAACTAAGATGCTTGTGCTCGCTCGATGAGGCAAGAGGCCTTTGTTGAAAATACAAACAATAAGAGCTATGAAGGAGACGTTCATGAACAGCTAAGACCAGGTATCTCAGAATCATTGCTTATATTGTACATGTAATACTGGTTCAAATTACACTTAATAATACTTATAACTCAACGTTGCTCTTTTAATTGAGGGACTCAAACACCTCACAATTCCGATTTTGGTTTACAGGCTTAATCAGATCTAATCCAATCATATGCATTTGATCAAAACTACCACTTTTTTTTATCTTTTTCTCTTAACATTATTTAGGATGTGATAACAGGGCACTTAGAAAATCATAATATGATTAGGCAGGCTCAACATGGTTTTTTGAAAGGGAAAATGTGTTTAGCAAATTTATTGTAGTATATTGAGGATGCAACGAGCAGGGTAGATGAAGGGGAAGCAGTGGATGTACTATATTTGGATTTCCGAAAGTCATTCGATAAGGAGCCACTTTAAAGATTGTTATGGAAGATTAAGACTTATTAGGGCGGGGTAAATTACTGGCATGGTTAGAGGATTGATTAACGGGCAGAAAACAGAGAGCAGGGTTAACCGTGTCATTTTCTGGGCGAGGGGAGAGAGTCTGGCCGAGGGGAGAGAGTCTGGCCGAGGGGAGAGAGTCTGGGTGTGGAGAGTCTGGGCGTGGAGAGAGTCTGGGCAAGGGGCAGGCTATAATTATTGGGGTGGCGCAAGGATTATTGGTTGGGTCACAATTATTTACAATCTAAATTAATGATTTACATGAAGGGGCCGAGTGTAATGTACTCAATTTTGACGACGATACAAAGCTAGGTGGGAAAGTAAGTTGTGTGGAAGATACAAGGATCCTGCAAAGTGATATAGACAGGTTACGTGATTGGGCAGTATAATGTGAGGAAATGTGAGGTTATTCACTTTGGTAGGAAGAATAGAAAAAGAGAATACATTTTAACTGGTGCCAAAATATTGAATGTTGAAGTTCAGAGAGATATAGGTTTTATCGAACAGGAACCTTAGAAGGTCAGCATGCAGGTACAGCAAACAATTAGGAAGGCAAATGGCTTGTTGGTCTTTATTGCAATGGGATGGAGTGCAAGAGTCAGGAAGCCTCACTCCCATTGTACAGGGCTTTGGGGAGACCACACTTGGAGTACTGAGCACAGTTATGGTCTCCTTAATTGAGAAAGGTTATACCTGCCTTAGAGGCGGTACAACAACAGTTTACGAGATTGATCCATGCGATGGGAGGATTGTACTATGAGGAGAGTTTGAGTAGACCGGGCCTATACTCTATGTGGCAAGATTGGAGGCAGTGATGCTACTGAGGCAGAAGTCAGTGAACTTTGTTATAGAGAGACTGATGGTTATAACGCAGCACCTAGGATCACAGAGGTGCTGAGGTTCATTGGCAGCTCACGGCCAATGTGGGGATTGGTATTGGTGGTTAGGGAACAAAGTTTGTAAAGTTTGTAAAATTTGACTAAACATGATGGCTTTTGCCTTGCCAATGTTTGTTCAGAGAAAGTTATGGCTCATTCAAAGCAGGATTATGGAAAAGTAGTCGGATAACACAGGAAAGGGGGGGTCGAGAGAGGGGATGTTAAAACTGGTGGCATGCGGGTGGGTCAGGGGGTGAGTGTGGGACGTGCGTGGGTCAGGGTGAGTGCGGGACGTGCGGGTGGGTCAGGGTGAGAATGCGGGATGTGCGGGTGGGTCAGGGGGTGAGTGCGGGATGTGCGTGTGGGTCAGGGTGAGTGCGGGACGTGCGGGAGGGTCAGGGTGAGAGTGCGGGATGTGCGGGTGGGTCAGGGGGTGAGTGCGGGATGTGCGTGTGGGTCAGGGTGAGTGCGGGACGTGCGGGTGGGTCAGGGGGAGAGTGCGGGACGTGCGGGTGGGTCAGGGTGAGTGCGGGACGTCCAGGCGGGTCAGGGGGTGAGTGCGGGATGTGCAGGTGGGTCAGGGCCAGTGCGGGACGTGCGGGTGGGTCAGGGTGCGTGCGGGACATGTGGGTTGGTCAAGGTGCGAGTGCGGGACAGGAGTGAGTGCGGGACGTGCGGGTGGGTCAATGGGCAAGTGCAGGACGTGCGGGTGGGTCAATGTGAGTGCTGGACGTGCGGGTGGGTCAGGGGGTGAGTGCGGGACGTGCGGGTGTGTCATGGGGTCAGTGCGGGACGTGCGGGTGAGTCGGGGTGAGTGCGGGACGTGCGGGTGGTTCAGGGGGTGAGTGCGGGTCGTGCATGTGGGTCAGGGGGTCAGTGTGGAACGTGCGGGCGGGTCAGGGTGAGTGCGGGAGGGTCAGGGGGTGAGTGCGGGACGTGCAGGTGGGTCAGGGTGTCAGTGCGGGACGTGCGGGAGGTTAAGGGGGTGAGTGCGGGACGTGCGGGTGGGTCAGGGTGAGTGCTGGACGTGCGGGTGGGTCAGGGGGTGAGTGCGGGACGTGCGGGTATGTCATGGGGTCAGTGCGGGACGTGCGGGTGAGTCGGGGTGAGTGCGGGACGTGCGGGTGGTTCAGGGGGTGAGTGCGGGTCGTGCATGTGGGTCAGGGGTTCAGTGTGGAACGTGCGGGCGGGTCAGGGTGAGTGCGGGAGGGTCAGGGGGTGAGTGCGGGACGTGCGGGTGGGTCAGGGTGTCAGTGCGGGACGTGCGGGAGGTTAAGGGGGTGAGTGCGGGACGTGCGGGTGGGTCAGGGTGAGTGCAGGTGGGTCAGGGGGTGAGGGCGGGACATGCAGGTGGGTCAGGGGGTGAGTGCAGGACGTGCAGGTGGGTCAGGGAGTCAGTGCAGGTGGTTCAGGGGGTGAGTGCGGGACGTGCAGGTGGGTCAGGGGTTGAGTGCGGGATGTGCGGGTGGGTCAGGGGGTCAGTGTGGGACGTGCGGGTGGATCAGGGTGAGTGCGGGTGGGTCAGGGGGTGAGTGCGGGTCATGCAGGTGGGTCAGGGGGTGAGTGCGGGACGTGCGGGTGGGTCAGGGTGAGTGCAGGTGGGTCAGGGTGTGAGTGCGGGACGTGCGGGTGTGGCAGCGTGAGTGCGGGTGGGTCAGGGGGTGATTGCAGGACATGCGGTTGGGTCAGGGTGACTGCGGGTGGGTCAGGGTGAGTGCGGGATGTGCGGCTGGGTCAGGGAGTGCGGGCGGTACGTGCGGGTGAGTCAGGGTGAGTGTGGGACGTGCGGGTGGGTCAGGGTGAGTGCAGGACGGTCAGGGTGAGTGCGGGACGTGCGGGTGGGTCAGGGTGAGAGCGGGACGTGTGGGTGGGTCAGGGTGAGTGCGGGACTTGCGGGTGGGTCAGGGGGAGAGTGCGGGATGTGCGGGTGGGTCTGGGTGAGTGCGGGTGGGTCAGGGTGAGTGCAGGACGTGCAGGCGGGTCAGGGGGTGAGTGCAGGACGTGCGGTTGGTTCAGGGCGAGTGAGGGAGGGTCAGGGTGTGAGTGCAGGACGTGCGGATGGGTCAGGGGTGGGGGGGCGGAGTGCGGGACGTGCGGGTGGGTCAGGGGGCGAGTGCGGGACGTGCGGGTGGGTCAGTGTGAGTGCGGGACATGCGGGTGGGTCAGGGGGTCAGTGCGGGACGTGCGGATGAGTCAGGGGGTGAGTGCGGGACGTGCGAGTGGGTCAGCGGTTGAGTGCGGGAGGTGCGGGTGTGTCGGGGTGAGTGCGGGACGTGCGGGTGGCTCAGGGTGAGTGCGGGATGTGCGGGGTGGGTCAGGGGGTGAGTGCGGGACGTGCGGGTGGGTCAGGGGGTGAGTGCGGGAGGGTCGGGGGTGAGTGCGGGAGGTGCGTGTGTGTCGGGGTGAGTGCGGGACGTGCGGGTGGCTCAGGGTGAGTGCCGGATGTGCGGGGTGTGTCAGGGGGTGAGTGCGGGACGTGCGGGTGGGTCAGGGGGTGAGTGCGGGCGGGTCAGGGGGTGAGTGCGGGATGTGCGGGTGGGTCAGGGTGAGTGCGGGACATGCGGGTGGGTCAGGGGGTGAGTGCGGGATGGGTGGGTGGGTCAGGGTCAGTGCGGGTGGTTCAGGGGGTGAGTGCGGGACGTGCGGTTGGGTCAGGGGGTGCGTGCGGGAGGTTCAGGGGGTGAGTGCGGGATGGTCAGGGAGTGCGTGCAGGACGTGCGGGTGGGTCAGTGTGTATGCAGGTGAGTTCAGCCCCTCCTAATAAACAGGCACGTATCCTTCTGCTGGGCTCTGCCCCACACCAGAATTACTACTTAGATCAAATCCCTTCACTAGAAAACACACACAAGATTCACTTTGACTGTGCTAAGAGGCAGAAACTGATCTTATTTCACATTCCATTGCAAGGCCTCATGCTGGGTAATTGTGCTCGGTGGTCAGACTTTCCCAGTCTCATGATGAAGGGTCCCAGACCTGAAACGTTAACTCTGTTTCTCTCTCCATGGATGCGGCCTGGCCTGCTGAGTATTTCCAACATTTTCTGTTGTTATTTCAGATTTCCAGCATCTGCAGTATTTTGCGATGATATCATTCTCACCATTTCCTGACTGAAAGTGTAGCCTTTTTGTCCTGTCTGCAGGACTAGTATTTATCCGAGTCAATGGGACTCTCTCTGACCTTTCTCCCCAGTCCATCTCCAGGACCAGTGTGTATCTGAGTCAATGGGAATCTCTCTGACCTTTCTCCCCAGTCTATCTCCAGGAGCAGTGTGTATCTGAGTCAATGGGACTCTCTCTGACCTTTCTCCCCAGCCCATCTCCAGGACCAGTGTGTATCTGAGTCAATGGGACTCTCTCTGACCTTTCTCCCCAGTCCATCTCCAGGACTAGTGTGTATCTGAGTCAATGGGACTCTCTCTGAACTTCCTCCCCAGTCCATCTCCAGGACCAGTGTGTATCTGAGTCAATGGGACTCTCTGACCTTTCTCCCCAGTCCATCTCCAGGACCAGTGTGTATCTGAGTCAATGGGACTCTCTCTGACCTTTCTCCCCAGTCCATCTCCAGGACTAGTGTGTATCTGAGTCAATGGGACTCTCTCTGACCTTTCTCCCCAGTCCATCTCCAGGATTAATGTGTATCCGAGTCAATGGGACTCTCTGACCTTTCTCCCCAGTCCATCTCCAGGATTAATGTGTATCCGAGTCAATGGGACTCTCTCTGACCTTTCTCCCCAGTCTATCTCCAGGACCAGTGTGTATCTGAGTCAATGGGACTCTCTCGGACCTTTCTCCCCAGTCTATCTCCAGGACCAGTGTGTATCTGAGTCAATGGGACTCTCTCTGACCTTTCTCCCCAGTCCATCTCCAGGATTAATGTGTATCCGAGTCAATGGGACTCTCTGACCTTTCTCCCCAGTCCATCTCCAGGATTAATGTGTATCCGAGTCAATGGGACTCTCTCTGACCTTTCTCCCCAGTCTATCTCCAGGACCAGTGTGTATCTGAGTCAATGGGACTCTCTCGGACCTTTCTCCCCAGTCTATCTCCAGGACCAGTGTGTATCTGAGTCAATGGGACTCTCTCTGACCTTTCTCCCCAGTCCATCTCCAGGACCAGTGTGTATCTGAGTCAATGGGACTCTCTCTGACCTTTCTCCCCAGTCTATCTCCAGGACCAGTGTGTATCTGAGTCAATGGGACTCTCTCTGACCTTTCTCCCCAGTCCATCTCCAGGTCCAGTGTGTATCTGAGTCAATGGGACTCTCTCTGACCTTTCTCCCCAGTCCATCTCCAGGAACAGTGTGTATCTGAGTCAATGGGACTCTCTGACCTTTCTCCCCAGTCCATCTCCAGGAACAGTGTGTATCTGAGTCAATGGGAATCTCTCTGACCATTCTCCCCAGTCTATCTCCAGGAACAGTGTGTATCTGAGTCAATGGGACTCTCTCTGACCTTTCTCCCCAGTCCATCTCCAGGACCAGTGTGTATCTGAGTCAATGGGACTCTCTCTGACCTTTCTCCCCAGTCTATCTCCAGGTCCAGTGTGTATCTGAGTCAATGGGACTCTCTGATCTTTCTCCCCAGTCCATCTCCAGGACCAGTGTGTATCTGAGTCAATGGGACTCTCTGACCTTTCTCCCCAGTCCATCTCCAGGACCAGTGTGTATCTGAGTCAATGGGACTCTCTCTGACCTTTCTCCCCAGTCCATCTCCAGGACCAGTGTGCATCTAAGTCAATGGGACTCTCTCTGACCTTTCTCCCCAGTCTATCTCCAGGAACAGTGTGTATCTGAGTCAATGGGACTCTCTCGGACCTTTCTCCCCAGTCCATCTCCAGGACCAGTGTGCATCTAAGTCAATGGGACTCTCTCTGACCTTTCTGCCCAGTCTATCTCCAGGAACAGTGTGTATCTGAGTCAATGGGACTCTCTCTGATCTTTCTCCCCGGTCCATCTCCAGGACCAGTGTGTATCTGAGTCAATGGGACTCTCTGACCTTTCTCCCCAGTCCATCTCCAGGACCAGTGTGTATCTGAGTCAATGGGACTCTCTCTGACCTTTCTCCCCAGTCCATCTCCAGGACCAGTGTGTATCTGAGTCAATGGGACTCTCTGACCTTTCTCCCCAGTCCATCTCCAGGACCAGTGTGTATCTGAGTCAATGGGACTCTCTCTGACCTTTCTCCCCAGTCCATCTCCAGGACCAGTGTGCATCTAAGTCAATGGGACTCTCTCTGACCTTTCTCCCCAGTCCATCTCCAGGACCAGTGTGTATCTGAGTCAATGGGACTCTCTCTGACCTTTCTCCCCAGTCCATCTCCAGGACCAGTGTGTATCTGAGTCAATGGGACTCTCTGACCTTTCTCCCCAGTCCATCTCCAGGACCAGTGTGTATCTGAGTCAATGGGACTCTCTCTGACCTTTCTCCCCAGTCCATCTCCAGGAGCAGTGTGTATCTGAGTCACTGGGACTCTCTCTGACCTTTCTCCCCAGTCTATCTCCAGGTCCAGTGTGTATCTGAGTCAATGGGACTCTCTCTGACCTTTCTCCCCGTCTATCTCCAGGACCAGTGTGTATCTGAGTCAATGGGACTCTCTCTGACCTTTCTCCCCTGTCCATCTCCAGGTCCAGTGTGTATCTGAGTCAATGCGACTCTCTCTGACCTTTCTCCCCAGTCCATCTCCAGGACCAGTGTGTATCTGAGTCAATGGGACTCTATGACCTTTCTCCCCAGTCTATCTCCAGGACCAGTGTGTATCTGAGTCAATGGGACTCTCTCTGACCTTTCTCCCCAGTCCATCTCCAGGTCCAATGTGTATCTGAGTCAATGGGACTCTCTCTGACCTTTCTCCCCAGTCTATCTCCAGGACCAGTGTGCATCTAAGTCAATGGGACTCTCTCTGACCTTTCTCCCCAGTCTATCTCCAGGACCAGTGTGTATCTGAGTCAATGGGACTCTCTCTGACCTTTGTCCCCAGTCTATCTCCAGGACCAGGGTGTATCTGTGTCAATGGGACTCTCTCTGACCTTTCTCCCCAGTCTATCTCCAGGACCAGTGTGCATCTAAGTCAATGGGACTCTCTCTGACCTTTCTCCCCAGTCAATCTCCAGGACCAGTGTGTATCTGAGTCAATGGGACTCTCTGACCTTTCTCCCCGGTCCATCTCCAGGATTAATGTGTATCTGAGTCAATGGGACTCTCTCTGACCTTTCTCCCCGGTCCATCTCCAGGACCAGTGTGTATCAGAGTCATTGGGGCAGAAATTCGGGTCGGGGGCTTGCCGCGCGTGCAAGCCCCCGATCTGCACTTACCCGACGCGCCGGCCATTGAGCTTCAGGGAGGCCTGGAATTCCTGTTTTAAAATGTTGACTCCCGGGCAGCGTCCGACGTCACGCCGCCCAGGAGTGCAGCCAGCGCGAAGCCTGGAGCGCGCAGCGCAAGTGAGACACGCCCCTTGAGGTCTCAGTTTAAAAGGACACGCCCCCAATGCTTCTCACCAGCTGCAAAGCATTTTTAAATGTAGAGCAGCATTTTAAATAGGTTTTTTGTATTTTTAAGAAGCTTTTCGTAACTTTTATAAACTTTTAAAAACGTTTACATTATTTTGAAGAATCTGAAGTAGTTTTAAACAGAATTAAAGCGATTTCAAGACTTTTAAAAGCCCTGAAATCATTTTTTTCATTCCATTTATTTAATTAGCAACATCGTCGTCGTACGTATCCTCACACTGTTCCCTTTGGGGAACTGTATGAAGTGGTGGAAGGATTTCTGGCCGTGATTAACGCTCCATCCGTGACCGTAACCATCATTGTACCAGCCATTAGGGTGGTTAGTCCTATGGCGGGAGGGTTTTACGGGCTCCCACAACCTATACGAGGTGGGGGGCCACCCACACCCACGGATGCAAATATCCCACTGGATGTCTACCCAGAATTTAGAGCCGGAGCTCCGACTCCACTTGCCGGGACTGTCTGGAGCAGGGTTCGAAACCCTACACCGTGTGGCCCAGTTACGGGGATGCTACTGCTACGCCAAAGGCCCACTCAGATTAGCAACATTAAATGGCTGGAATGAGCACAATTCACGGCATTAAAAGAACTCACAATTGAACTGATGATGACCTCAGCAATCTCCTCAATGAGGTGGAGGTGCAGCGCCTGCTCATCATTGGTAATGAGAAGTCCAAGGCGCCGCAAAAAGGACAGATGATAGCTTGGTCTTTCAAGTGGCAGCATAGGGCTCCAGTCACGGGGAGGGAAAAGGTGCAGGAAACGTAAGGGTGTCATCTTTTGCGCGGAGTGGGCCTTTTGCGTAGCGGTAAGCATCCCCGCCGCTGGGCCAGAAGGAGTGGGGTTTCAAACCCCGCTCCAGCCAGTCCCGGCAAGTGGAGTCGGAGCTCCAACTATAAATTCTGGGTGGACATCCAGCGGGATACTTGCGTCCGCGGGTGTGGGTGGCCCCTCCCCTCGGATGGGTTGTGGGAGCCCGTAAAACCCTCGCGCCATAGGACTAACCACCCTAATGGCTGGTATGAAGCTGGTTATGGTCACGGAAGGAGCGTTAACGTGGCCAGAAATCCTTCCACCACTTCATACAGTTCCTGAAAGGGAACAGTGTGAGGATACGTATGACGATGACCTCTTGCGCAATGCACCTCCTTGGACCCTCAGTCGCAGATGCGAGGGGGCAAATCCTGCAATTTTTAAATTTTTCATTTTATTGACATGTAAAATGTTGGCCCATTAATTCCCTTCCAAACGCGCGAGTACGGTCGGGGTACTCGCGCGTCTGGCCAGAGGAAATGCCGGTTTTCAGCATGCACAGCACATGCGGGGAAAACCGGCATTTCCTGTCCTCCGAACGAAGGGGTTCAGAGGCAGAACGCGTGCGACTGCACAGGCAGCGCGTCCGCAGTAAAATTCGCCGGTTTCATTCATGCTTTCAGTGAGGTTAAGTCCTTACAACTTACACATGAAAAAAGCATGAGTACAGTTGCTCCAGAGGCTGCGGAGGACGATATTTTTTATCATGGATCTTCTGAAAGGGAATATTTTTGTTTGGGAAAGGGAGGAAAGTTATTTTAAGAAATGCTGAGGTAAGTTTTAAAGTTTATTTTATGTTTTTTAAAACGGGTTTTCAGTACTGTAGGTAGAAGGATCAATTGTGGCTATGTGAATTGAATTTGCTGTGTTTATTAATGTGAAAATGACTCCAACATTTTTAAGAAAGAAACTTTTCATCAGTAATATATTCTTTTAATTAATTATGTATGTATGTCTGTATATATTCCTTTGCGTGTATGTATATATTCCTTTACTTATGTGTATGAATGTATGTATTTAATTATGACTTTCAGAGAAAGTAACTTATTGGAAAATCATAATTAAATACATACATTCATACACATAAGTAAAGGAATATATACATACATGTAAAGGAATATATACAGACATACATACAGAATTACTTAAAAGAATATATTTTAGAACAGTCATTTTCACATTAAACACAGCAAATTCAATTCACACAGCCACAATTGCTCCTTCTACCTACAGTAATGAAAAGCCGTTTAAAAAAAAAATTAAACTTTAAAACTTACCTCATCATTTCTTAGAATAACTTTACTCCCTTTCACAAACAGAAATATTGCCTTTCAGAAGCTCCATGATAAAATATATCTTCCTCCGCAACCTCTGGAACAACTTTGCACATGCTTTTTTCATGTGTAAGTTGCAAGGACTTACCCTCACTGAATCCATGAATGAAATCGACGAAGTTCACTGCGCACGCGCTGCCTGTGCAGTTGCACGCATTCTGCCTCTGAACCCCTTCGTTCAGAGGACATGAAATGCCGGTTTTCTCCGCATGCGCTGTGCATGCTGAAAACAGGCATTTCCTGCGGCCAGACGCGTGAGTACCCCGACAGTACTCACGCGTTTGGAATGGAATTACTGGGCCATTGGGATTCTCTCTTACCTTTTTCCCCGTCGATCTCTGGAAGCTCTTTGAATCCGAAGAGTTTGCTCCGGTTGGTGCTCTCAAAACCCTGCGTTGGTTCACCTGTTGTCATTCTTCAGTCTATAATCCCTGTTTACTCTCAGCTGTGGACCTTCCTCAATCACCGGGAAACCTAATTAAGGCAGGCCTGAAAATAACAATATGAATAGTGTAAACTAATGTAATGTAGACAATTCTTCTGCTTAATAAAAATAAATGTTTGGGTCCGAGTGCTTCTGTCTGATTTTGTACCTTTACTCAGATCCCCGCCACGCCCGCCTGGGCTTCCAGCTAATCACCAAAGTTCATGATAGAAATGTACAATTTCCCTGTGCTTTAGACAAACCGAAGCTGGGGCCATCTTTCCCGGGTAACACACGGTCTGATCTCAGTGAGCCCATCCTCTCCGGGTTACACACTGTCTGATCCCACTGGGCCCACCTTTCCCAGGTAACACACGGTGTGATCTCACTGGGCCCATCCTCTCCGGGTTACACACTGTCTTATCTCACTGGGCCCATCCTCCACGGGTTACACACTGTCTGTTCTCACTGGGCCCATCCTCCCCGCATTACACACTGTCTGATCTCACTGGACCCATCCTCCTCGGGTTACACACTGTCTTATCTCACTGGGCCCATCCTCCCCGGGTTACACACTGTCTGATCTCACTGGGCCCATCCTCCCCGGGTTACACACTGTCTGATCTCACTGGGCCCATCCTCTCCGGATTACACACTGTCTGATCTCACTGGGCCCATCCTCCCCGGGTTACACACTGTCTGATCCCACTGGGCCCACCTTTCCCAGGTAACACACGGTGTGATCTCACTGGGCCCATCCTCTCCGGGTTACACACTGTCTTATCTCACTGGGCCCATCCTCCCCGGGTTACACACTGTCTGATCTCACTGGGCCCATCCTCTCCGGGTTACACACTGTCTGATCCCACTGGGCCCACCTTTCCCAGGTAACACACGGTGTGATCTCACTGGGCCCATCCTCTCCGGGTTACACACTGTCTTATCTCACTGGGCCCATCCTCCACGGGTTACACACTGTCTGTTCTCACTGGGCCCATCCTCCCCGCATTACACACTGTCTGATCTCACTGGACCCATCCTCCCCGGGTTACACACTGTCTTATCTCACTGGGCCCATCCTCCCCGGGTTACACACTGTCTGATCTCACTGGGCCCATCCTCCCCGGGTTACACACGGTCTGATCTCACTGGGCCCATCCTCCCCGGGATACACACTGTCTGATCTCACTGGGCCCATCCTCCCCGGGTTACACACAGTCTGATCTCACTGGGCCCATCCTCCCCGGGTTACACACTGTCTGATCTCACTGGGCCCATCCTGCCCGGGTTACACACTTTCTGATCTCATTGGGCCCATCCTCCCCGGGTTACACACTGTCTTATCTCACTGGGCCCATCCTCCCCGCGTTACACACTGCCTGATCTCACTGGGCCCATCCTCCCCGAGTTACACACTGTCTGATCTCACTGGGCCCATCCTCACCGGGTTACACACTGTCTGATCTCACTGGACCCATCCTCCCCGGGTTACACACTGTCTGATCTCACTGGGCCCATCCTCCCCGGGTTACACACTGTCTGATCTCACTGGGCCCATCCTCCCCGGGTTACACACTGTCTGATCTCACTGGACCCATCCTCCCCGGGTTACACACTGTCTGATCTCACTGGGCCCATCCTCCCCGGGTTACACACCGTCTTATCTCACTGGGCCCATCCTCCCCGGGTTATACAATGTCTGATCTCACTGGACCCATCCTCCCTGGGTTACGCACTGTCTGATCTCACTGGACCCATCCTCCCTGGGTTACGCACTGTCTGATCTCACTGAGCCCATCCTCCCCGGGTTATACAATGTCTGATCTCACTGGGCCCATCCTCCCTGGGTTACGCACTGTCTGATCTCACGGGGCCCATCCTCCCCGGGTTATTCACTGTCTGATCTCACTGAGCCCATCCTCCCCGGGTTACACACTGTCTTATCTCACTGGGCCCATCCTCTCTGGGTTACACACTGTGTGATCTCACTGGGCCCATCATCCCCGGGTTACACACTGTCTGATCTCACTGGGCCCATCCTCCCTGGGTTACACACTCTCTGATCTCACTGCTCCCATCCTCCCGGGTTACACACTGTCTGCTCTCACTGGGCCCATCCTCCCCGGGTTAGACACGGACAGATCTCACTGTGCCCATCCTCCCCGGGTTACACACTGTCTGATCTCACTGGGCCCATCCTCCCCGGGTTACACACTGTCTGTTCTCACTGGGACCATCCTCCCCGCGTTACACACTGTCTGATCTCACTGGGCACATACTCCCCGGATTACACACTGTCTGATCTCACTGGGCCCATCCTCCCCGGATTACACACTGTCTGATCTCACTGGGCCCATCCTCCCCGGGTAACACACTGTCTGATCTCACTGGACCCATCCTCCCCAGGTTATACACTATCTGATCTCACTGGGCCCAACCCCCCCGGGTTACACACTGATCTCACTGGGCCCATCCTCCCCGGGTTACACACTGCCTGTTCTCACTGGGCCCATCCTCCCCGCGTTACACACTGTCTGATCTCACTGGGCCCATCCTCCCCGGGTTACACACTGTCTGATCTCACTGGGCCCATCCTCCCCGGGTTACACACCGTCTTATCTCACTGGGCCCATCCTCCCCGCGTTACACACTGTCTGATCTCACTGGGCACATACTCCCCGGATTACACACTGTCTGATCTCACTGGGCCCATCCTCCCCGGATTACATACTGTCTGATCTCACTGAGCCCATCCTCCCCGGGTTACACACTGTCAGATCTCACTGGACCCATCCTCCCCAGGTTATACACTATCTGATCTCACTGGGCCCATTCCCCCCGGGTTACACACTGATCTCACTGGGCCCATCCTCCCCGGGTTACACACTGTCTGATCTCACTGTGTCCATCCTCCCCGGCTCCATCCTCCCCAGGTTACACACTGTCTTATCTCACAGGGCCCATCCTCCCTGGGTTACGCACTGTCTGATCTCACTGGGCCCATCCTCCCCGGGTTATACAATGTCTGATCTCACTGGACCCATCCTCCCCGGGTTACACACTGTCTGATCTCATTGGGCCCATCCTCCCCGGGTTGCACACTGTCTGATCTCACTGGGCCCATCCTCCCGGGTTACACACTGTCTGATCTCACTGGGCCTATCCTCACCGGGTTACACACTGTCTGCTCTCACTGGGCCCATGCTCCCCGGGTACACACTGCCTGATCTCACTGGGCCCATCCTCCCCGGGTTACACACCGTCTTATCTCACTGGGCCCATCCTCCCCGCGTTACACACTGTCTGATCTCACTGGGCACATACTCCCCGGATTACACACTGTCTGATCTCACTGGGCCCATCCTCCCCGGATTACATACTGTCTGATCTCACTGAGCCCATCCTCCCCGGGTTACACACTGTCAGATCTCACTGGACCCATCCTCCCCAGGTTATACACTATCTGATCTCACTGGGCCCATTCCCCCCGGGTTACACACTGATCTCACTGGGCCCATCCTCCCCGGGTTACACACTGTCTGATCTCACTGTGTCCATCCTCCCCGGCTCCATCCTCCCCAGGTTACACACTGTCTTATCTCACAGGGCCCATCCTCCCTGGGTTACGCACTGTCTGATCTCACTGGGCCCATCCTCCCCGGGTTATACAATGTCTGATCTCACTGGACCCATCCTCCCTGGGTTACACACTGTCTGATCTCATAGGGCCCATCCTACCCGGGTTGCACACTGTCTGATCTCACTGGGCCCATCCTCCCGGGTTACACACTGTCTGATCTCACTGGGTCTATCCTCACCGGGTTACACACTGTCTGCTCTCACTGGGCCCATGCTCCCCGGGTACACACTGCCTGATCTCACTGGGCCCATCCTCCCCGGGTTACACACAGTCTGATCCCACTGGGCCCATCCTCCCCGGGTTACACACTGTCTGATCTCACTGGGCCCATCCTCCCCGGGTTACACACTGATCTCACTGGGCCCATCCTCCCCGGGTTACACACTGTCTGAACACACTGGGCCCATCCTCCCCGGGTTACACACTCTCTGATCTCACTGGACCCATCCTCCCCGGGTTACACACTGTCTGATCTCACTGGGCCCATCCTCCCCGGGTTACACACTGTCTGATCTCACTGTGTCCATCCTCCCCGGCTCCATCCTCCCCAGGTTACACACTGTCTTATCTCACAGGGCCCATCCTCCCTGGGTTACGCACTGTCTGATCTCACTGGGCCCATCCTCCCCGGGTTATACAATGTCTGATCTCACTGGACCCATCCTCCCTGGGTTACACACTGTCTGATCTCATTGGGCCCATCCTCCCCGGGTTGCACACTGTCTGATCTCACTGGGCCCATCCTCCCCGGGTTACACACTGTCTGATCTCACTGGGCCCATCCTCTCCGGGTTACACACTGTCTGATCCCACTGGGCCCACCTTTCCCAGGTAACACACGGTGTGATCTCACTGGGCCCATCCTCTCCGGGTTACACACTGTCTTATCTCACTGGGCCCATCCTCCACGGGTTACACACTGTCTGTTCTCACTGGGCCCATCCTCCCCGCATTACACACTGTCTGATCTCACTGGACCCATCCTCCCCGGGTTACACACTGTCTTATCTCACTGGGCCCATCCTCCCCGGGTTACACACTGTCTGATCTCACTGGGCCCATCCTCCCCGGGTTACACACGGTCTGATCTCACTGGGCCCATCCTCCCCGGGATACACACTGTCTGATCTCACTGGGCCCATCCTCCCCGGGTTACACACAGTCTGATCTCACTGGGCCCATCCTCCCCGGGTTACACACTGTCTGATCTCACTGGGCCCATCCTGCCCGGGTTACACACTTTCTGATCTCATTGGGCCCATCCTCCCCGGGTTACACACTGTCTTATCTCACTGGGCCCATCCTCCCCGCGTTACACACTGCCTGATCTCACTGGGCCCATCCTCCCCGAGTTACACACTGTCTGATCTCACTGGGCCCATCCTCACCGGGTTACACACTGTCTGATCTCACTGGACCCATCCTCCCCGGGTTACACACTGTCTGATCTCACTGGGCCCATCCTCCCCGGGTTACACACTGTCTGATCTCACTGGGCCCATCCTCCCCGGGTTACACACTGTCTGATCTCACTGGACCCATCCTCCCCGGGTTACACACTGTCTGATCTCACTGGGCCCATCCTCCCCGGGTTACACACCGTCTTATCTCACTGGGCCCATCCTCCCCGGGTTATACAATGTCTGATCTCACTGGACCCATCCTCCCTGGGTTACGCACTGTCTGATCTCACTGGACCCATCCTCCCTGGGTTACGCACTGTCTGATCTCACTGAGCCCATCCTCCCCGGGTTATACAATGTCTGATCTCACTGGGCCCATCCTCCCTGGGTTACGCACTGTCTGATCTCACGGGGCCCATCCTCCCCGGGTTATTCACTGTCTGATCTCACTGAGCCCATCCTCCCCGGGTTACACACTGTCTTATCTCACTGGGCCCATCCTCTCTGGGTTACACACTGTGTGATCTCACTGGGCCCATCATCCCCGGGTTACACACTGTCTGATCTCACTGGGCCCATCCTCCCTGGGTTACACACTCTCTGATCTCACTGCTCCCATCCTCCCGGGTTACACACTGTCTGCTCTCACTGGGCCCATCCTCCCCGGGTTAGACACGGACAGATCTCACTGTGCCCATCCTCCCCGGGTTACACACTGTCTGATCTCACTGGGCCCATCCTCCCCGGGTTACACACTGTCTGTTCTCACTGGGACCATCCTCCCCGCGTTACACACTGTCTGATCTCACTGGGCACATACTCCCCGGATTACACACTGTCTGATCTCACTGGGCCCATCCTCCCCGGATTACACACTGTCTGATCTCACTGGGCCCATCCTCCCCGGGTAACACACTGTCTGATCTCACTGGACCCATCCTCCCCAGGTTATACACTATCTGATCTCACTGGGCCCAACCCCCCCGGGTTACACACTGATCTCACTGGGCCCATCCTCCCCGGGTTACACACTGCCTGTTCTCACTGGGCCCATCCTCCCCGCGTTACACACTGTCTGATCTCACTGGGCCCATCCTCCCCGGGTTACACACTGTCTGATCTCACTGGGCCCATCCTCCCCGGGTTACACACCGTCTTATCTCACTGGGCCCATCCTCCCCGCGTTACACACTGTCTGATCTCACTGGGCACATACTCCCCGGATTACACACTGTCTGATCTCACTGGGCCCATCCTCCCCGGATTACATACTGTCTGATCTCACTGAGCCCATCCTCCCCGGGTTACACACTGTCAGATCTCACTGGACCCATCCTCCCCAGGTTATACACTATCTGATCTCACTGGGCCCATTCCCCCCGGGTTACACACTGATCTCACTGGGCCCATCCTCCCCGGGTTACACACTGTCTGATCTCACTGTGTCCATCCTCCCCGGCTCCATCCTCCCCAGGTTACACACTGTCTTATCTCACAGGGCCCATCCTCCCTGGGTTACGCACTGTCTGATCTCACTGGGCCCATCCTCCCCGGGTTATACAATGTCTGATCTCACTGGACCCATCCTCCCCGGGTTACACACTGTCTGATCTCATTGGGCCCATCCTCCCCGGGTTGCACACTGTCTGATCTCACTGGGCCCATCCTCCCGGGTTACACACTGTCTGATCTCACTGGGCCTATCCTCACCGGGTTACACACTGTCTGCTCTCACTGGGCCCATGCTCCCCGGGTACACACTGCCTGATCTCACTGGGCCCATCCTCCCCGGGTTACACACCGTCTTATCTCACTGGGCCCATCCTCCCCGCGTTACACACTGTCTGATCTCACTGGGCACATACTCCCCGGATTACACACTGTCTGATCTCACTGGGCCCATCCTCCCCGGATTACATACTGTCTGATCTCACTGAGCCCATCCTCCCCGGGTTACACACTGTCAGATCTCACTGGACCCATCCTCCCCAGGTTATACACTATCTGATCTCACTGGGCCCATTCCCCCCGGGTTACACACTGATCTCACTGGGCCCATCCTCCCCGGGTTACACACTGTCTGATCTCACTGTGTCCATCCTCCCCGGCTCCATCCTCCCCAGGTTACACACTGTCTTATCTCACAGGGCCCATCCTCCCTGGGTTACGCACTGTCTGATCTCACTGGGCCCATCCTCCCCGGGTTATACAATGTCTGATCTCACTGGACCCATCCTCCCTGGGTTACACACTGTCTGATCTCATAGGGCCCATCCTACCCGGGTTGCACACTGTCTGATCTCACTGGGCCCATCCTCCCGGGTTACACACTGTCTGATCTCACTGGGTCTATCCTCACCGGGTTACACACTGTCTGCTCTCACTGGGCCCATGCTCCCCGGGTACACACTGCCTGATCTCACTGGGCCCATCCTCCCCGGGTTACACACAGTCTGATCCCACTGGGCCCATCCTCCCCGGGTTACACACTGTCTGATCTCACTGGGCCCATCCTCCCCGGGTTACACACTGATCTCACTGGGCCCATCCTCCCCGGGTTACACACTGTCTGAACACACTGGGCCCATCCTCCCCGGGTTACACACTCTCTGATCTCACTGGACCCATCCTCCCCGGGTTACACACTGTCTGATCTCACTGGGCCCATCCTCCCCGGGTTACACACTGTCTGATCTCACTGTGTCCATCCTCCCCGGCTCCATCCTCCCCAGGTTACACACTGTCTTATCTCACAGGGCCCATCCTCCCTGGGTTACGCACTGTCTGATCTCACTGGGCCCATCCTCCCCGGGTTATACAATGTCTGATCTCACTGGACCCATCCTCCCTGGGTTACACACTGTCTGATCTCATTGGGCCCATCCTCCCCGGGTTGCACACTGTCTGATCTCACTGGGCCCATCCTCCCGGGTTACACACTGTCTGATCTCACTGGGTCTATCCTCACCGGGTTACACACTGTCTTCTCTCACTGGGCCCATGCTCCCCGGGTACACACTGCCTGATCTCACTGGGCCCATCCTCCCCGGGTTACACACAGTCTGATCCCACTGGGCCCATCCTCCCCGGGTTACACACTGTCTGATCTCACTAGGCCCATCCTCCCCGGGTTACACACTGATCTCACTGGGCCCATCCTCCCCGGGTTACACACTGTCTGAACACACTGGGCCCATCCTCCCCGGGTTAAACACTGTCTGATCTCACTGGACCCATCCTCCCCGGGTTACACACTGTCTGATCTCACTGGGCCCATCCTCCCCAGATTACACACTGTCTGATCTCACTGGGCCCATCCTCCCCAGATTACACACTGTCTGATCTCACTGGGCCCATCCTCACCAGGTTACACACTGTCTGATCTCACTGGGCCCATCCTCCCCAGATTACACACTGTCTGATCTCACTGGGCCCATCCTCCCCGGGTTACAAAATCATAGAAATTTACTGCACAGAAGGGGGACATTCGGCCCATCTTGTCCGCGCTAGCTGAGAAAGAGCTATCAACGCTAATCTCACTTTCCAGCCTTTGATCCGTAGCCTTGTAGGTTGCGGCACTTCAGGTGCATATCCAAGTACTTTTTAAATGTGATGAGGTTCTCTGCCTCTACCACCCTTTCAGACAGTGAGTTCCAGAACCCCACCACCCTCTGGGTGAAAAAACGTCTCCTCAAATCTCCTCTAATCCACTGACCATCTGCTTCAAATCTATGCCCCCCTGGTTATTGACCCTTCTGCTAAGGGAAATAGGTCTTTCCTGTCCACTGTATCTAGGCCCCTCAAAATTTTATACACCTGAATTCGGTCTCCCTTCAGCCTCCTCAGTTCCAAAGAAAACAACCCCAGCCTATGCAATCTTTCCACATAGCTAAAATTCCCCAGCCCAGGCAAAATCCTCGTAAATCTCCTCTGCACCCTCTCTAGTGCAATCACATCCTTCCTGTAATGTGTTGACCAGAACTGCACCCAGTATTCTAGCTGCGGCCTAACTCGTGTTTTATACAGTTCAAGCATAACCTCCCTGCTCTTATATTCTATGCCTCGGCTAGTAAAGACCTCTCTCCCCGGTCCATCCACTAGAGGGTGCAGAGCAGATTTAATTTGTTTCACCCAAAGGGTGGTGGGGTCTGGAACTCGCTGCCTGAAAGGGTGGTAGAGGCAGAGACCCTCATCACATTTAAAAAGTACTTGGGTGTGCACTTGGAAGAGCCGTAACCTACAGGGCTACGGAGCAAGAGTCTGCAGGACAGGTTCATGGAATTCATTCGGGACAGTTTCCTGGAACAATATGTCATGGAACCAACCATGGAACAGGCAATTTTAGAACTTGTATTGTGTAATAATACAGGGCTAATTAGCAATCTCATAGTAAAGCACCCTCTGGGGCAGAGTGATCTTAATATAATAGAACTTCACGTTAATTTTGAGAGTGGCTTGCCTAAGTCCAAAACTAGTGTCTTAAACTTAAATAAAGCCAATTACATAGGTATGAGGGGCGAGCTGGCTAAGGTAGATTGGAAAAATAGATTAAAAGGTATGGCGGTAGATAAGCAGTGACTAGCTCGCGTTTAAAGAAATATTTCATAATTCTCAACTAAAATATATTGAATTGAGAAACAATAACTCCACAGGAAATGTGATCCAACTGTGGATAACTAAAGAAGTTATGGATAGCATTAGATTGAAAGAAGATTATAAAATGTTGCAAAGAATAATAGTAAGCATGAGGATTGGGAGAGTTTCAGAAACCAGCAAAGGTTGACCAAAAAATTGATGAAAAGGGAAAAAATGGAATGACAGGAAACTGGCAAGAAACATAAAAGCAGGTTGTAAGAGCTTCTACAAGTATGTAAAAAGGGAGAGAGTAGCAAAAGTAAACATTGGTCCCTTAGAGGCTGAGACAGGAGAAATTATTATGGGGAATAAGGAAATGGCAGTGTAAGGGGACAAAAAAACTTCTTAGAATTAAAGTTAGAAGAAACTATAACTATAAGGCTGATAAGCTCATCTCCTACCCTTGCTTAGGAATGTAGGACCTAGATATGACAGGAACTATAAGGCTAACAATCTTGTCCTTTGTCCTTGCTTAATAGATAAGAGTCATAGGGCTAGATTTTCAGTATAGACAGTTTTGGGGCGCTAACCTTAGCGTCCGCCCGAAGTTAGCGCCCGCCCCAAAATAGCGCCCCGTTGCCGGAAATTCAGTGGCTTCGCCCTAAGAGAGTGGTGGAGCGCTAAAAGAGGCGTTCCACTCCTACCTTTAGGCGCTAAGCCGGCGGTCCAGAGGGATAGCGCCCAGGCGGGGCGCAGCACGGGTGCGGTCATTTTTGCACTGACAGCAGACCCCGTGGTGCTGACCAGCTCTTAAAGGGGGAAGGGACGAATTGGTCTGCTGCCACGCCCTGCACACTGCAGCCTTGCAAAGAGGCCTCAACACTGCTGCTCAGCCCCAGGGAGTCATGGCAACGCCAGAGAAGGCCCATCAGCGTGCCCTGCGCTTCTCAGAGGGTGATCTGGACATAATGGTCACAGCTCTGGAGGTGAGGCGCAAGATCTTGTTTCCAGAGAGTGGGAGGAATCCAACCCACCATGACTACACCAAAGCCTGGAAGCAGATCGCCCAGAGGGTGACGTTCACCGGCGAGGCCCCCAGGACCCACAAACAATGCCGTAAAAAATACAACGATCTGACCAGGATTGTGAAGGTGAGTAGCCTTTCCAGTCTCCTCCTCATTCTTGCATGTACACCTGACATGATGGGCAAAGGGACCTGAAAGTCCTACTGGCCAGCCCTCAGCCAGCAGCATTGGGACAGTCATGAGCATCAAATGGCCATTCGGCACTCTACACTTTGGCCAAGCTATTCCCCCATGGGAGGCAGTGCACACTACATCAGGGCTTCACTGCGCACTTACAGCCCGTCCTTTCTCTTGCAGGCTAAAGTAGCGTTTAATCGCCAGGCCCGTGCCAGGGGTGGCCGCGCCAAGCTGCAGAAGCTCACTCGGCTGGAGGAGCGCGTGTGTGTGCCCATGGGAGCCCGTGTGATTGTCCCCACAGCGTGCGGTGTATCCACCCCTCCACTGCCCGGCAATGGTAAGGACCTCGCCTTTTGGCCCTCTCGCGTCGCACTGGCCCATCCGAGCTACCTCCTTTGCCACTGTCCCACCAATGCGCTGAATCCCACCAGTCCTAACTCCCTCGCTGACGCCGTCTCCTCACTCTGAAGCTACTCTTGTGCATTCCTGCTTTCAGCTGGTGACGACCAGGACCCTGAAGCTGCCAGTGACAGCACCTCCGACCAGGAGGAGGAGGAGGAGCAAGCCGAACCTTCGGGGGAACAGTCACGTCCCGCAGGAGAGGAGAAAATGCTTGACACCTCCTCACTGGACGAGTGCCTGGAGGAACTGTCGCAGGGCAATGCAGCTTCTGGGACCAGTGGCGTCCAGCCACCCAGCAGCCATGCGCGTGGCCCGCGGCCTTCCCCCCAAAGGGGGGAAGGATCAGAGGGGAGTGCTGCTGCTCGGCACACTCGCCGTCACCAACGCGGCAAGGGTCCCCTAGTTCGGCCCCCTCCTCCCCAGCGGGAGAGTCGCGACTCCAGTCCGGACACCTTCACTTCGGAGGTGGTGCGGAAGCTCGATCAGATGGCCGACGACTCGGACCGGCGCCACACGGAGCTCATGAGCGTGGTGGGGCGCATGCCTGAGGCCATCGAGTCGCTGGCGACCAGTGTGCGCGAGTTCGGGGCAGCAACTGCCGCGACTGGCCGCATGCTAACTGATGCCGTCAAGACCCTGGCGGATGTGATGCGCGCGCACACCAGGACCACAGTGCCACTCACTGCTGCCACACGCGCTGTCTCAGGCAGGCATCGCCAGGGCAGGCGCCGCGCTGGACCATCCCAGCAAGCCGGCCGTCGGCTGATTGCTGCGGATCCTGCAGTGCGGGCCGGGCCGAGTGCCACCGCGCCACAGCACCAGCCAGCGCATCCCAGACGCCAGCTGGCCCACATTGCGCCATCCGTCGCCGCCATTCCCCCTCTGGGGCGTCAAGGGCAAGCGGCTGCAGCTGATGGTGGCCAGGCTCAGGTGCGCCACTCAGGAGACGGCCCCTCGAGGCCCAAACGCCGTGTAGGCCGCCCCCCAGCGGCATCTGGCGGAAGGGCATCTGAGCCTCAGGCGCCTTCCCCCAGCCTCGCAGCAGCCACTGGGCAGAGCTTGCGAAGGAGCAGCAGGCAGGGCAGGGGAGGCAAAATGCTGGCCAAGGTCTCGCCCTCGCGGGCCACTCAGTAGAGGGTGTGGCCAGCTTTCCTTTAATATGGCGGTGGCCATCTTTATTTTGCCCATGGTTGTGCTTTTGGAGGGCTTTTTTTTTGCGTTAGGCCGACGTTGAGGCCCGGTTTCAATAAAGGTGGAGTGGCTCCTCCCCAGTTTGTGGGAGTGAGTCGTTTGTTGGGCTTTTTGTGGGGCCCGTTTATTGTTTTTGGGGATTCATGTGGGAAGGGCTTTTCATTTTTGTTTAATAAAAAATTATCTTTATTCATGCAGTCTCCATGGTTGTTCTTCTTAGTGTTTGTTGGCTTCGCTGGCTGAGGGCTTGCGGAGCGGCTGCATTCATCTTCCATCATGGCCCCTGGCCATTCCCTGACAGGGGGCTTAGAAGTACCGTGTAATAAGGTGGCGTCGTGCGGCCCTTGGCCCTGGTCGCTCCCTCCTGGGAACGTACTCCTGCTCCTCCTCCTCCTCCTCCTCCTCATGCTACTCCTGCTCCTCCTCCTGAGGTGCTGGTCCAACATCAGGTGGCAGTGCCTGAGTCCTGCGGATAGCCAGGTTGTGTAGCATGCAGCAAACCACCACAAATTGGGAGACCCGGTCCGGCGAATACTGGAGAGCTCCTCCGGAGCGATCAAGGCAGCGGAACCGCTGCTTGAGGACCCCAATAGTTAGCTCGATGATGTTGCGGGTGGTTTGATGGCTCTCGTTGTAGGCCTCTTCAGCAGCGGTCCTGGGCGCGCGGAGCGGGGTCATGAGCCAGGTGCACAAAGGATAGCCTTTGTCACCGAGTAGCCATCCTCTTGGGGGAGGCTGTGCCTGGAACATGTCATGCACAGTACTCTGCCGCAGGATAAAGGCATCGTGGCTGCTGCCTGGGAAGCTGGCATTGACTGCCATGATGCGCTGCTTGTGGTCACAGACCAGCTGCACATTCAGAGAATGGTAGCCCTTCCTGTTGCGATACTGCTCGCCATGCTCCAGAGGGGCCCGCAAAGCCACATGCGTACAGTCAATGGCGCCCTGCACCAAGGGGAATTCCCCGAGTCTGGAAAATCCCAATGCGCGCTGATGCTGGCTCTCCAGGGCCATGGGGAAGGAGATGAATTGGCTTCTCCTTCTGAACAGTGCTTCGGTCACCTGGCGGATGCAGCGATGCGCGCCGTACTGGGAGATGTTTGCTATGTCCCCAGCAGCGTATTGGAAGGAGCCGGTGGCATAGAAGTTCAATGCCACCGTCTCCTTCACTTCCACCGACAGAGACGTCCTGCACCTGAGCTTTGGCCGCAGATCTCGGCGAAGCAGGTGGCAGATCTCTGCAATCACCCCCTTTCGGATTCGGAGCCTTTTAACACATCGCGCGGCACTCATGTTTAGGTAGGAGCGCTGCTGGCGGTATAGCCTGACTGGGTAAGGCCTACGTGGCCGACGCCTGTAGCCCCCTCTGCCTCTAGCCAGGGCTGCCCCTCTCACAATGCGTCTGCGAGCCCTACGGACATGGAGCTGCAGCTCCGCGTTGGCACCCCATGCAACCCCCATCAAATCCTGGCAAGCACTCTAATTTCCAAATGGCCACTTGCAGCGCTGTTGCCTGAGTCCAAAAATACCTGGCTCTTGCTGCTTGAAACCAGTTAGCTGTCCTCCTTGTTGTGTCTCCAGAAATGCGTTGCACAAGACTGTTTTCTGAAAAAAGGATGGCCTTTATACTGGAGAGGACGTTCCCTTTAATTAGCGCCCCCCGGGGCCCGCGCTGGTTGTGTTGCGTTCCTTTTTCCAAACGCTCCGGCCGCCCGCCGCACAATGGGGCGGTCCGACTGAAGTTTGCAATCGGGGCGGCCAAAGGGCGTTGCACGAGGATGTGACGTCATTTTCTGCGCGCGCATCCGGGCGGGCGCTAAACTTTGCGCCGGCGCTAACGGGCAGCTTAATTTGGGGCGGGGCGCAAACTGCGCTGCGCCCGGGCGCTACACGCCTAGCGCCCGGAAATCACTTCTCTTAAGGCGCTAACTGCTGGCGCAAGCAACTGAAAATCTAGCCCATCATGTTTTATCATTTTGGGTCATGAGTAACTATGCGTGAAGACCGGCACTCGTTGAATTGCAAACATTTACAGAGAGGTTGAAGAACATCTATCCACCCTAATCCCACACTCCAGCTCTTGGTCCGTAGCACTGTAGGTTATGGCACTTCAAGTGTATTTCCAAGTAATTTTTAAATGTGATGAGGGTTCCTGCCTCTACCAGCCATTCAGGCAATGGGTTTCAGACCCACACCTCCCTCTGGGTGAAAGAAGTTATCCTCAACTCTCCTCTTATCCTGCTACCAATTAGTTTAATTCCATGTCCCCTGGTTATTGAACACTGACATGGATTTTTAGAAATCACAATTAGTTGAAGCATAGCTTCATGGGTAAGAATATGTAGTCAAGGCATTTCTGCCGGGCAACAACAGTCAGAAATAAAGAGGCTTTGCATATGGCTCAGAAGTGAAGCATTGGCACCCTTCAGGAATTTAGTGGTTAACAATGCAGCTTGCACACGAGACAACAGCGGAGACAGTTCAGAGATGCTGACCGCAAGGTCTTGATGCTTTTGCAAGATTAGATAAAACAGGTACAGAAGCGACAACCACAAGAAATGGAACCTAGAGTTAAGTAAAACCACACGGGGCACAGTCAAACAGAAATGCAGACATGTGGTTTTACGAAGGGTCAGGAAATAAAACATCAGGTGGTCAAGTGACAATAAATATTATGTGATGCGAAATGGGGAGTCAGCCAATTAACAAATGTGCACGCGGGCTTTAGAGCCTGCCACGGTTTTTGTATGCTTAAATACCGGAGACCAAAGACAATCGTAGAGTCAGCCAGGAACGAGCTGTGGGAACTCTAAGCTGTACTCCCTGATGAGCCTATAGGTACCTCCGCGGATTGTTTGTTTTGTACTGTTGAATAATTTTGTGTTTTCTATGTTTCCAATAAAATGCTTGGATATTTTACCATTTGCTGACTAGTGTGCGGATTTAATTAATTTTATTTTGCCACAACAAACACTCTGCTAAGGGTATAGGTCCTTTCTATCCACTCTAGCTAGGCTCCTCAAAATGTTATACACCTCAATTAAGTCGACCCTGAGCCTCCTCTGTTCCAAAGAAAACAACACCAGCCTATCCAATCGTGCTGATCACTTTGACGAAAAGTCCTATTGTCTCCTTCCTAAACTCGCTGTCAGGTTTAGTACCGTTATGATCATGTGAAACGCCTTGTGACGTTATACAGCTTTAAAGGCGCTATATATTGGACAGGTGCTACAGATAGACCTCTTGCTTTGTCTCATGTAACCTTCGAGTTTTTGCAGCAAGGATGAAGGCAATGGAAGGCGTCCTTGTTTGGGGATGAAAGGGAACATTCCTCGACATCTGAAAATCAAGCTGCTACAGGAAGGACTGAAAACCTTGGCAACAGCAGAAACTAGGAGAGTCCTCACACGGTTCCTGAGATGCCTTGGTCACTGAATGTGAAGTGAGAAGAACCATTTGGGACCGGGCAGACTAAACATTAAAAGGGAACTTTGAGAGTTGTGGCAACTGGGGTGAGTTTGCTGCGATATGGAAACGATAATGTTTGAAATCTCTTGGCAATGGCCTCGGATCTTAGTTAGATGCACCGACTACAATTAGCCACAATTCAGTTGTTGTTTTGTGACGAAGTTCAGTTTGATCATGCATTGTCATGGAGTCCAGATAAAGTATCATCACACACAGACCCGCAAACAGGAGTGTGTGGGTAGCAGTAGACGAGGCTCTGAGTCCATGTAGAATACTTAGATCAAAGTGTGCACAATTCGTCTTTAATTGTGCCGACCCGACTGGTGAGCAAATAGTTGAATCACATTTGCACAACCCTGTTCGCAAATCCATTCATCAGCTTTTCATTCATCCACCGATATAATGTAACCTTCCTCAACCATTATCCTTGATAGGGAATTCCATATCTTCCACATCTCGTGCTATAAAGAGTTTTTTCTTGCTCTCTTACATTTAATATTGTAATTCTGTCCCCTTCATTATTAATCCTAACTATTGGGAATAGTTTGGTTTTATCGGTCTTCTCCCATTCTTTTATAATTGAAACCTTTTGCATCATATCGCCCCGTAATGTTCATTGTTTCAATTAAGGAAGCCTGAGTATTTCAAGGATTTTTTTATTTTTATTTTATTTCATCATAACCGGCAGTATCTGAGTGAATCTGAATTGTACCATAGAAGCTTAGAAGATAGAAGCAGAAGTAGGCCATTCGACCCCTCGAGCCTGCTCCGCCATTCAATAAGATCATGGCTGATCATCCAAACTCAGTACCCTGTCCCTGCCTTCTCGCCATATCCCTTGATCCTTTTAGCCTTAAGAAATATATCCAACTCCTTCTTGAATATATTTAATGGATTGGCCTCTACTGCCTTCTGTGGTAGAGAATTCCACAGGTTCACCACTCTCTGGGTAAAAAATTCCTCCTCATCTCTGTCGTAAATGGCTTACCTCTTATCCTTAGACTGTGACCCCTGGTTCTGGACTCCCCTGCCATTAGGAACATCCTTCCTGCATCTAGTCTGTCTAGTCCTGTTAGAATTGTATAAGTTTCAATGAGATCCCCTCTCATTCTTCTAAATTCCAGCGAGTATAAGCCCAATCGATCCAATCTCTCCTCATACGTCATTCCTGCCACCCCAGGTATAAGCCTGGTGAATCTTCGCTGCACTCCCTCCATGGCAAGAACATCCTTCCTCAGTTAAAGCGACCAAAATTGCACAAAGTACTCAAGACGTGGTCTCACCAAGGCCCTGTACAACTGCAGCAAGATATCTGAAGTATGAATGTATTTCAATTTCTGATCAATCCACTTGAAAATATTCTTGGGCACTGATTGGCTGTTAAAGTTTAGGATCAGCATTCGAAGTCAATCAGGCCTTGCAGTAAATGGAGTAGCGCCTAAGTATACCTCTATATTTTGCACATATTATTGATCTTGGGCACAGCTCGTTTGCTGCAGACAAATGGAAGATCTTCAGTTCACCCTATTAGGCAGCATTGAAGGTACACAGCCAGACAGTCCCTGGTATGTGGGCTCTCTTCAGATAGTGATGGACCAACGCAAAGTGGGTTGAAGATGAATTCGGGAGTTACCTGGAAATTCTACACAAGTAAATAAAGAGAGTTAACTAACCCATCCACTGTTTATTTCGTGACCATTATTTGAGGATAACAGGTTTAGATTCTGCGTGCTATACAGCAGATTAAGATTAAGATAATATATCAAAAACAGATCCCTAGTTAAATATAGCATGGAAATAAGTACATCTCAGTTCGATTTTAAACGGATTTGGTCACCTATGTTAACTGTATATGATCCAACGAGACAGACATTGAGATACAATTGTTTTGAAATGTGTTGATACCTACCTTTCACCGTAATCGGGACATCTTTACTGAAAGGCGAATTCCTCGAACGTCCTGCAACCTCTGTTTGATATCGACAACTGTAATTTCCCACAGAGCCTTTGCTTTGGGTATTTATGTGGAAGGTCACAGTCAGCTCATTGCCAGTCATAGTACGAGCCTGTACAGGATTTCCTTTCTGATCTTTGTACAAGAGAAACATACCCCCTCTGGATCGAATGTCACCTTTGCAGGAAATGGCAAGATTTTCCCCGTTTGAAACTGCACCGGAATCTGGGTCCATGTAGAAAGTCGGCTCGGGGAGTTCATCTGTATCAAAAATACCGCATGAAATTGTGTGTCAAAAGTCTACTCAATAACATATGAGGACTATTTTGTAAACGTGGAACAAAATCTGTCACCCTGCTTCCAATTCATACATCGCTTTTTGTTATTAATTACAAGTAAAGGACAGATGGAAAAGAGGATGAACCAGAATGTGCTGCTTATTTATTTTATGCAACATATTTTGTTCAGTCTTTTTTTGTTGTTGCTTGCGATAATGAAAATTGGGTAGCCACTTATTGCACATCCCCCTTCAATCTGCACAACCTGACCTTCCTTTGGCTCAAGTCTTTAATTGGGCCTCCCATTCCCATATATTCCGATATAGAAACATAGAAACATAGAAGATAGGAGCAGGAGTAGGCCATTCGGCCCTTTGAGCCTGCTCCGTCTTTCAATGAGACCATGGCTGATCATCCAAATTCAGTACCCTGTCCCTGCCTTCTCTCCATAACCCTTGATCCCTTTAGGCCCAAGAAATATATCCAACTCTTTCTTGAATACATTTAATGAATTGGCCTCCACCGCCCTCTGTGGCAGAGAATTCCACAAGTTCACCACTCTCTGGGTGAAGAAATTCCTCCTCATTTCAGTCCTAAATGGCTTACCCCTTATCCTTAGACTAAATGGCTTACCCCTTATCCATAGGCTATGACCCCTGGTTCTGGACTCCCTGACCATCAGAAACATCCTTTCTGCATCTAGTCTGTCCAGACCTGACAGAATTTTATAGCTTTCGATGAGATCCCCTCTCAATCTTCTAAACTCCAGTGAGTATAAGCCCAATTGACACAATCTCTCCTCGTACTTCATTCCTGCCATCCCAGGTATCAGCCTGGTGAATCTTCGCTGCACTCCCTCCATGGCAAGAAGATCCTTTCATTTATCTGATTCTGTTGGCTTGTGGAATTCGGTTAAGTCGGCTTCTGAAAGTTTTTCATGCTTAGCTCATTCAGTACAAATCAAAGAAATGTGGTTGGTATCATTGGAGGGCGAACAAGAGAGAGAGAGTGAGAGCAAGATAGAGACAGATTTCACTTAGCAACAGCCAGTGTTCAAGATTGAAGTATGGTCTTGAAATATATTATTGCCATAATATAAACATCCCATCATACATCATTGCAAACTACACAATGAGATTTTGATATACGAGAATTGTAAACTTGTGTGCATAAAAAACATCTGATGGACAGTGCATTGTCTAGAAACCACTGAATGTTGATGAATGAGAAATGCACATTTGTGTAGGTATGAATTGGGTGAAGGACTGTGCATTGACCGGAACTACAGAACGTTGATGTAAGCAAAATGTCAACTTGTGTGGGTATGAATCGGCTGAAGGAAAATGCATTGACCGGAGGTTACCAAATAAGGCCAGGCCACTTCTAGTTTGATAAAATTGAAAAGTGCATAAGAAAAGGAAGCATTGGTGTTAAATTTTGAGAAAATGAGAGAAACCTATTTGAGTGCATGCCTATACATGGAACTGCCAACAAAACTCTGCCTGTGTTGTACTGGGAGGAATGTATACTCCGTGCTTAGATTGCTTTTCATGTTGAAGTAGAAAAAATAAAGTGATATAATATCATAACACTGAAGTACTTACTATTCGACTGAAACAACAGAAGACTGTTTAAAAACAACAGATTCCTGTAACCTTTTGATATTTCAGGCTCTCTATTATTTTCCCTGGTTCACAGTGCAAACACTCTCTGTAATCAGGGCATTGATATTAGCCATCCAATAACCTATAGGTCTCCACCTTTTCCTAATCGATACTGCCTAATAACAAAAAGCATTAAATTGCGTTCGGTGCTGGTATTCGTTTTATGGAAAGCATAGTTAAATTTTAATAGTTTGTAAAGGACCAACATGCACAATGGTGCTCGCGGTATCCAGTAGAGCGCATGACTTTACACAGCAGCCTCTCAAAATATGATTCCAATTTCCTCCCAGGTAAAAACAGCATTAAGCTTAAAACAGACATGTGGTCAACTTGGGACAACTCATTGTCATGTACAAAAAGTATTGCAATTACTGTACTACAAGCAAAGCTTCTAGCACAGCGGTAAAGACTACCAGATTATAAGCTGGGTTACCAATTAAAAATGTGGGATCTGCGTATTTATGTTGGGGCAGTGTAATGATCAATAACATGTCATTCTATAGTGGACACTAGGTGGAGCCGTAGAGCTGTGGAGAGCTGTATATACATAAGACTACACTACCCAGCTGTATGTATATTAAGACTACATTACCCATGAGGCACTAGGCTACCCACAAGGCAGCAGTCAAGTTGGATGCCTCTACAGATACTGTACCTAGTCCACATGTGCTCAATAAAAGTGCCTAGCAAAAGCTAGCTGTGTTCATAATAAGAATTTATATTTATTAATGAACATAAGATGTTACCAGGACTTCCCACCTTCACAGTTGAGACAGACCACAGCCCATTGGTTGCCATCATAAAAAAGAACCTGAATGAGATGTCTCCAAGGATTCAACAACTCATGATGAAGCTGCAAAGATATGACTTTGAACTGATCTACACATCAGGCAAATACATAGTGTTAGCAGATGCACTATCCCAAGCACCCACAATGAGTCATGTGAGCTCTACTGAGGAAGACGTGGATGTTCATGTGAGTATGGTCACTGCTGCGCTGCCCGTGTCAGACACAAAATCAAAGCAAATAGCAGAAGAAACAGTAAAAGATACAGTATTACAAACAGTAATAGAGAACATTCATCATGGTTGGCCAAAAGGTTCCTGTCCAAAATATTTTCACATAAGGTCAGAATTGAGTGTCGCAAGTGGACTATTACTAAAACAGAACAGAATAGTCATTCCACAGGCTTTACGTCAAGACATGCTCCAAAGGATTCATGAGGGACACCTCGGAATTGAAAAATGCAAAAGGAGGGCAAGAGACACTGTTTATTGGCCTGACATAAATAAGGACATTGAGAACATGATAGGCAAATGTGAGACATGTCAGAAACACCAAAACAAACAAGCAAAGGAACTAATGATAGTAGCTAACATACCAACAACACCATGGCAAAAGGTTGGTGTGGAACTTTTTCATTTAAATGGTAAAGACTATCTAATAGTGATTGAATACTATTCTAACTATCCTGAGATGGCGCTGCTCTCAAGCACCACAGCAAGCAGTGTCATAATGCATGTGAAATCCATCTTCGCCAGACATGGAATTCCCAGGACTGCCGTTCGCGACAATAGTCCGTGCTTCAACTGTAAGGAGTGGCAACAGTTTGCAGCACATTATGACTTTCAGCGCATCACAACCAGTCCTTTGTATGCTCAGTCAAATGGTAAGGCAGAGAAAGGTGTTCAAGTTCTCAAGCTGCTATTGAAGAAAGCGACAGAAAGCAAGTCTGATCCATATCTTGCCCTGCTGAGCTACCGAGCCTCACCTTTAGACTGTGGTTCTTCACCTGCTGAACTACTAATGGGTCGCAAGTTGCGCACCATGCTACCCTGCTGTGGAAAAGAACAGCAAAGTGAGGAACTGAGGCAGAGACTTCAACTGTAAAGCTAAAACAGAAATCATACTATGACAAGTCATCCAAAACTCTAAAACCATTGACAAGGGATGATGTTGTCAGGATTGAGGATCCAGATGCATGCAACAGGAAAGCTACATTTCTTGAGGAAGTAGGACCAAGGTCATACACTGTTAGAACTGAGGAAGGACAGATTCTCAGGAGGAACCGCTGTTCCCTCCTAAAAAATACAAGAGACTATTGAAGACCAGATTGATGACAATGCCGCAACTGCATCTTGTCATTCACCACCAGAACAATCTCATGAAGACACATCAGACTTACCCGTGTTGAGAAGATCCACACGTGAAGTAAAAAAAGACTGATAGACTTAATCTTTGAGTACAATGTAAAGCTTTGAAAATGTTTATGTTTATAGAGCACTAACAAAAGTGTTAGACATTATCTTTGTTGTTTTCTTGAAAGTTGATTGATATTGATTTTGTAAAACATCAAAGAAAGGGGGATGTAATGATCAATAACATGTCATTCTATAGTGGACACTAGGTGGAGCCATAGAGCTGTGTAGAGCTGTATATATATAAGACTACACTACCCAGCTGTATGTATATTAAGACTACATTACCCATGAGACAGTAGGCTACCCACAAGGCAGCAGTCAAGATGGATGCCTCTACAGATACTGTACCTAGTCCACATGTGCTCAATAAAAGTGTTTAGCAAAAGCTAGCTGTGTTCATAATAGGAATGTATATTTATTAATGAACATAAGAGGCAGATGTAGCTCAAGTTAACCGAATAGTATAAGGAAGATTTACCAGGCTGATACCTGGGATGGCAGGAATGACGTATCAGGAGAGATGGGGTCAATTGGGCTTGTACTCGCTGGAGTTTAGAAGAATGAGAGGGGATCTCATTGAAACTTATAAAATTCTGACAGGACTGGACAGACTAGATGCAGGAAGGATGTTCCCGATGGTCGGGGAGTCCAGAACCAGTGGTCACAGTCTAAGGATACGGGGTAGGCCATTTAGCACAGAAATGAGGAGGAATTTCTTCACCCAGAGAGTGGTGAACCTGTGGAATTCTCTATCACAGAAGGCAGTAGAGGCAAATTCATTAAATATATTCAAGAAGGAGTTGGATATATTTCTTAAGGCTAAAGGGATCAAGGTATATGGAGAAAAGGCAGGGACCGGGTACTGAAATTGGATGATCAGCCATGATCTCCTTGAATGGCGGAGCAGGATCGAGGGGCCAAATGGCCTACTCCTGCTCCTATTTTCTATGTTTCTATGTTTCTGTGGATCATTTTTGATCAATAGTTAGATAAGCATCTCATGTGAAGTCGTGAGCCAACAGCTATGCCAGCAGCTGAGAGAGCCAAAAGGGGCCATTCCGGGCCCAGGAACCAGGTCTTATTAGTTGCATATTATCATGCATATCCTCTTGTCATAGTGAAAGCGGAGGTAGTTGAAGTACTGGACGGGCTCAAAATTGATAAGGAGGCGGCACTAGAATGTACTTAAAGTAGATAATTCACCAGAACCAAATGGGATCTATCCGTCGATGCTGAGGGAAGCAAAGGTGGACATTTCCGAGGTATTGGCCTTAATTTTCCAATCCTCCTTAGCTACGGGGGCGGTGGCAGAGGACTGGAGAATTTAAAATTCATAATTAAGTGCATGATAATAACCAGCAACTACAGGCCTGTCAATTTAACCTTGGTGGTGGGGAAGCTTTTAGATCATCAGGGACAAAATTAACAGTCAGTTGGACAAGTGTGGATTAAGTAAGGCAAGCCAGCATGGATTTGCTGAAGGTAAATCGTGCTTAATTAAATTGATTGAGATTTTGATGAGGTACCAGTGTGCGTAGATTAGGGTAATGCAGTTGATGTGGTATACATGGACTTCCAAAAGGAGTTTGTTAAAGTGCCACATAATGGGCTTGTCAACCAAGTTGAAGCCCATGGAATATAAGGGGCAGTGGCAGAATGAACACGAAATGGTTAAGTGCCTGGAAACAGAGAGTAGTGGTGAACAGTTGTCTCCGGAATGGAGGGAGGTATACAGTGGTGTTCCCCAGCTTTATGGTGCAAGGTGCACTGCTCCTCTTGAAATATATTAATGACTTGTGTACAGGGCACCCTTTCCAAATTTGCAGATGACACAAAACGTGCAATTATAGTGAACAGTGAGGAGGATACCGATAGACTTCAAGAGGACATAGACAGGCTGTTGGAATGGATGGAAATGTGGCAGATGAAATTTAACGCAGCAAAGTGCGAACTGATACATTCTAGTGTGAACAAAAGGGCACAATTCTAAAGAGTGTGCAGGAACAGAGAGACCTAGGAGTCTATGTGCACACATCGTTGAGGATGGCAGGTCAGGCTGAGAAACTGTTTAAAAAGTCACACGTATCCTGAGCTTTCTAAATAGAGGCATAGTGGAAAAAAGGAAACAAGTTATCATGAACAATTATAAAACACTGGATCGGCCTCAATTCGAGTATTGTGTCCACACCTGGGCTCCACACTTTAGAAATGATGTGAAGGCATCAGAGAGGGTGCAGGATAGAGTTGCAAGAATGATTCCAGGGATGAGAGATTTCAATTACGTGGATACACTGGAGAAGCTACTGCTGTTCTCCTAAGAGCAGGAACTTTGAGAGATTTGATAGAGGTGTTCAAAATCACGAAACAGAGAAGATAGAGAGAAACTTTTTCCATTGGTGGAATGCTCAAGAACCAGATTTAAGGTGATTGGCAAAAGAACCAGTGGCGACATGAGGAAAAATGTTTTTACTCAGTGAGTGATTATGATCTGGAAAGCACTGACTGAATGGGTGCAGGAGGCAGGCTCAATCGTGGCTTTCAAATTGGAATTGGATCAGTACCTGAAGGACAAAAAGCTTGCATGGCTATGGGAAAATTGCAGGGGAGTGGGAATAGATGAAATGCTCTTTCAGAGAGCTGGCACAGGCTCGACGGGCCGAATGACCACCGCCTGAGCAGTAAACATTCAATGGTTCTATTGTGAAATAATATAACCTTGTAGAACAGTTAGATAAAGTGCTGTTATTAATCAATGTAATAAACTTGTTAATAGAAAAAAGTTCACGTGTGAATCATAAGTGGAGTTATTGTCGCCGGACAACCCTTTGTTGTGATGGTAACCATTAAGAAATCCGTTCGCATCATGTAAAGAGTTTGGGTTTGAAAACGTACACCCAAGGTCCAATGTAACTGCAGCCCAAGTGACCCTCTGTTCCACTGGATCGTTTAATTGCTGAGTAACCACAAATTGTTCTAATCCCATTGGGAAAATTGGTTTTGTTAACATACCTCGAATAATTAACTGATTAGTGTTGCTCAGTCTTGAAGATCTCCATTGTCCATTCTCCGAGTGTAGACATACACATGAGTAACTATTTTGATAGCCATGATCTGCGATGAAATCATAAGAGGTATAACATTGTCCTTCAGGAGATTTCAGTTCTCTGAATAAACCTTGCCTTCGGTAATAACGGTTCATTGTGAGGGGACACTGACAGCGACAAGTCATAGTTATTATCTCTCCGTCTAAAATGACTTCATATGGTGGATTCACAGTGAAGATTGGCTTCGATAAATCATCTGAGGAAAGCACAGTCAAAAGAGTTTAAACATCGAAAAGCTTCAATCAATTAACATCAATATCACTGCAGTAACCTAAGTTCAACCTGCCCTTCACCAATGTATGCCCCCGCACTGAAATGGTAAGCGAGCTCTCCGCTTTCTAGATCATTGGAATTAACATGCAATTTTTTAATTACTGTAACAGTAACATGATGTTACAAAGAACATAACAGGAAAGTGCAACTGCAGTCATTCTAGAAACTGGTAAATTAGGTGGAGTTGCGCCTCCCATTAGCGGCCACAGGGGCATACCAGGTTGTTTTCACTGCACCCCGCTCCCCGGTGGCCTAGCAGGGCCCCGATACGTGCGGCGCTAGTTCCCTCCCTATTAATCAGGGGAGGAGTTTTGCAATGAGGCATCGGTATGCTCCAACGTGCGTGGCACGGTTGCACATAGCCCCCCAATCATCAGTTATGGCAGCCCAAGAAGGGTGTGGGGCACTTCTAGTCGCTCTCCTCATTCTGCTTGGGGTGCTACTAATGAATTTCCAGCAGAGGGGCGTTAACATTTTCGGGGCGCTAAAATTAGCGACAGTGAAATTGGCATCCCGAAAGGGTCGCCAAACAATTGATCCACCAAATACTGAATATCAGGCACTGCGTATAACGGGCAGCTGATCCGATGCTGCCCGTTTTGCGCCCCGCCCGAGATGAATGTCAAGCCCTATATAATAATAGTGATGGACAGTGTTAATAAATACAATTTTACAAAACGCGTACAAGCTGTGATCGCCTTTCAAATAAGTGCAATTTTTTGGGGGGGAATATCAGAATTTAAGAAATAATTGCGGGATGTTGCAAAACAATTCCTGCATTAGATCAGTGCGCCCTGGAGTTAAATGAAATCCCAACTATGAAATGTTAATTTCGGCTAACTGTTGGCTATATGAATGAATTGACTATTCATTATCATGTTGCATACTTACATATTATTTTCTGTCCGAACAACACCTGGAAATGAACTGAAAGAGAAAAAAATGAATCAATGAAAAGTTTTTGCCTATCAATAACCGGTTGACCTATCGCATTAACCAACTGCTCCCAGAGCTCGCATGTTATCACTTCCGAAATTGCCATCAGATTTTCTTTCCCAGAATTAGGTGTACCTTTGTAATTCAGTACAGGTAAGGTACAAAATTCAAATTGAATCAAAATTATCAAACAATAACAAGCATAATTATATTACTACATAATTAAACAGATCGTATACACCGAGAAAAACATTTTGAAATGCCACTTTGTGTTTCGTAGTGGGTATAAATGTTAATACATTTTGTTCTAGACTGCTGCAAAAAGAGATAGTTGCCAAGAAAGAAAGAGAAAGTAAGAAATAGAGAATGAGCACAAGAAAGAAACAAACAAAGGAAGAGAGAAAAATAAATTAAAAAGAAATAACTAACGAAAGAGATAGAAACAAAGAAAGAATGAATGAAAGAATGAAAGAAAGAATGAAAGTCAGGTAGATAAAGAGGTTGATGCATAAATCGAGATAGTCATACAGACAGAAAGAAAGAACCAAAGAAAGAAAGAGCAAATAAGAAAGAAAGAAGGAAATAAAGGAGAAAAAAGAAAGAAAGAAGGAGATGGTAAGAAAGAAGGAAAGAAAGAAAAAAGAAAAAAGAAAGAAGAAGGAAAGAATGAAAAGAGACAGAAAGAAAAAAGAAAGAAAGAAACAAGGAAAGAGGGAATGATCGACAGAAAAAAAGAGGGAAAGAAGGAAAGAAAAACTAAGAAGAAGAAAGAAAGAAAGAAAGAAAGAAAAACATTGTCAGGTAGATAAAGAGATTGATGGATACATCGAGGTAATCAAGTAAACAGAAAGAAAGAAAGATAGTCAGGGGATAAAGAGATTGACGGATACATCGAGATAATCATGTAAACAGAAAGAATGAAATAGAGAATGAGCAAAGGAAAAAGATAGAAAGAAAGAAACAGAGAAAGAGTGAAAGAACGACAGAAAGAAAGACGGAAAGAAGGAAAGAAAGAAAAAGAAAGAATCAGAAGGAAGGAAAGAAGGAGGGAGTTAAAGATCATAAGAAACATAAGAACATAAGAACCAGGAGCAGGAGTCGGCCAATCGGCCCCTCGAGCTGGCTCCGCCATTCAATAAGATCATGGCTGATCCAATCTTGCCCTCAACTCCACTTTCCCGCTCTCTCCCCATACCCCTTGGCTCCCCTGCAGTTCAAATGTCTGTCAATCTCCGCCTTGAATATATTCAATGACTCCGCCTCCACAGGTCTCTGGGGTAGAGAATTCCAAAGATTCACGACCCTCTGAGAGAAGAAATTCCTCCTCATTTCCGTCTAAAATGGGCGACCCCTTATTCTGAAACTATGCCCCCTAGTTCTAGATACCCCCATTAGGGGAAACATCCTCTCAGCATCCAACCTGGCAATCCCACTCAGAATCTTATATGTTTCAATAAGATCACCTCTCATTCTTCTAAACTCCAATGGGTATAGGCCCAACCTGCTCAAACACTTGTCAAGAGAGAATGAAAGAAAGAAAGAAAGAGAGAGAGAGTTAAAGTTTTAGGTGTATAAATGTAATGAGAAGTAGCAGATATTAGAGATAAAGAGCATTTATAATAAATATCCGCCCCCCTTGGGAGTCTAAGTACTTTCCGTCTGCCACATTGCCGATGAAGGACAAGCCTCTGCACTTTGAACAGGGCAAGTCTCCGAACCACATGAGTCCCTGGGATACATGGTCCTCCTTGCATTTCATATTGGAGAGACCCAGGATCGCAATCCTCGGCACCTACAGAGCCAACTAGTTAATGCGTAGATTTTTCCTGATCGGAGACATCCGCACGCACAAAGCCACCGATCGGAAATACAGGGCCAATTTGTCTTTGACGTATGTCTATAGCAGCCTCACATACCTTGTCCTTTCTTCCTTTAATATGCTTTTAGATTGTACGAGAAGATTGTCCAGATCATGAGAAACATCTGTGTGATTTATATTTTAAGCTATTAGAGCACATCATCCAGTTTGTATCCTGTGAATTGCTACTTCATGTATTTAAAATGTCAAAGAAATGTCGAATATGATTAAATATGCACATTGGAGAAAAAACAGCTGTGTGCTGACCCCTGTGTCGGCAGTTCCTCAATTCAAGCAATAAAGATCATCGAGTAGTTAATGTTACCAGACAGTACACCCATGGCCACTGATCCCAAGAGCAACTGGGAGAGTAAGCATGTTCTAATAAGATTCGTGCACGCTGTTCGGATCCTCCAAAATACCGAGATATTTTGTTTTGTTAATTGCCTTTGTTATTGATTTGGAGATTATGGATATGACAGGAACGCTGCTGTAGTAACCGAGATTGTAACACAGACTGAAGTCTCTTATTAGGGCGCTGGGATAACATTAGTCAAGTTGTCACAAAAAGGAATGGATAACTTCCCTTATTCTTTATGTTGGATTGTAGTAGGGATATGGGAGGGTAGACTATCCGAAAGTGGAGAGAGCGAAGGAGGCAGAACAACAGGAGGGCACGGTCATGGAGGGATAGCGAGAAAAGTTAAAGGGGAGAGATAGTGGGAAAAGAAATGAAAGGCTCGGGTCCAGGCTGCCAGTCAAAGAGCTCACGGGAATAGACACAGGGGAACAACCTGTGGAATAGTGCAAAAGGTGATAGATGCACACATCGATATAGATACAGAGCAATAAATAAACAGAGAGAAAGAGAGATAAACAGAGAAAGAAAGAGAAAGATAGATTGAAAGACTGAAAGAAAGAAAGATTGAAAGAAAGATTGAGAGAAAGATTGAAAGATAGATTGAAAGAAAGATTGAAAGAAAGAAAGAAAGAAAGATTGAAAGAAAGATTGAAAGAAAGATTGAAAGAAAGATTGAAAGAAAGAAAGAAAGATTGAAAGAAAGTTTGAAAGAAAGTTTGAAAGAAAGACTGTAAGAAAGAAAGATTGAAAGAAAGACTGAACGAAAGATTGAAAGAAAGATTGAAAGAAAGATTGAAAGAAAGAAAGAAAGATTGAAAGAAAGTTTGAAAGAAAGTTTGAAAGAAAGACTGTAAGAAAGAAAGATTGAAAGAAAGACTGAACGAAAGATTGAAAGAAAGATTGAAAGAAAGATTGAAAGAAAGAAAGAAAGATTGAAAGAAAGATTGAAAGAAAGATTGAAAGAACGACTGAAAGAAAGAAAGATTGAAAGAAAGACTGAACGAAAGATTGAAACATTGAACGATTGAATGAAAGATTGCAAGATTGAAAAAAAGAAAGATTGAAAGAAAGATTGAAAGATTGAAAGGTTGAAAGAAAGATTGAAAGAAAGATTGAAAGAAAGATTGAAAGAAAGAAAGATTGAAAGAAAGATTGAAAGATTGAAAGATTGAAAGAAAGAAAGATTGAAAGAAAGAAAGATTGAAAGAAAAATTGAAAGAAAGACTGAAAGAAAGATTGAAAGAAAGATTGAAAGAAAAAAAGAAAGAAAGATTGAAAGAAAGATTGAATGAAAGTTTGAAAGAAAGATTGAAAAATTGAAAGAAAGATTGAAAGATTGAAAGAAAGATTGAAAGAAAGGTTGAAAGATAGAAAGAAAGATAGAAAGAAAGATAGAAAGAAAGATTGAAAGAAAGATTGAAAGATAGAAATAAAGATTGAAAGAAAGATTGAATGAAAGATTGAAAGAAAGATTGAAAGAAAGAAAGATTGAAAGAAAGATTGAAAGAAAGAAAGACTGAAAGATAGAAAGATTGAAAGAAAGATTGAAAGAAAGAAAGATTGAAAGAAAGATTGAAAGAAAGATTGAAAGAAATAAATATTGAAAGAAAGTAAGATTGAAGGTAAGATTGAAAGAAAGATTGAAAGAAAGATTGAAAGAAAGATTGAAAGAAAGAAAGATTGACAGAAAGAAAGATTGACAGAAAGAAAGATTGAAAGAAAGTAAGATTGAAAGAAAGATTGAAAGAAAGAAAGATTGGTTGAAAGAAAGAAAGATTAAAAGAAAGAAAGATTGAAAGAAAGTTTGAAAGAAAGATTGAAAGAAAGAAAGATTGAAAGATTGATTGAAAGAAAGTTTGAAAGAAAGATTGAAAGAAAGAAAGATTGAAAGAAAGTTTGAAAGAAAGATTGAAAGAAAGAAAGATTGAAAGAATGTTTGAAAGAAAGATTGAAAGAAAGATTGAAAGAAAGTTTGAAAGAAAGATTGAAAGAAAGAAAGATTGAAAGAATGATTGAAAGAAAGATTGAAAGAAAGAAAGATTGAAAGAAAGATTGAAAGAAAGATTGAAAGGAAGAAAGAAAGATTGAATGAGAAAGAAGGAATGGTAGAAAGAAATGAAGCAAGAAAAAAAAGAGTGAGAATGAACGAAAGAAAGATGGAAAGATTGAAAGAAAGTAAGAAAGAATGATCGGAGAGATAGAAAAAAGGAATGGTAGAAAGAAAGTAAATAAGAAAGAAAGAGAGAGAAAAAATGAAAGAGAGAAGGAAAGAAAGAGCTAAAGAAGGAAAGAGAGAGTGAAATAAATAAAGAAAGAAGGAAAGAAAGAAAAAAGAGAGTGTAAGAAAGAAAAAACAACGAGATAGTGAGGCAGATAGATAAAACAAATCACAGTGAATCCTGGAATCCTGAAATACATACAGGAAATTCAGGAAACACTCAGCAGGTCAGGCAGTATCTGTGGAGAGTGAAACAGTGTTAACGATTCAGGTCGATAAATGTAATGAGAATTAGAAGATATTAGAGATGAGGTGCTTTTAAAATAAGTGCAGGGACTGGGAACCGCTCCCAGAAACCTCTTTCCCACACTTCCACCATCGCCCCTTCCCTCCCAGAAACAATTTCCGACCACCAACCGCACCCCTGGGAGTCTACCTATTGTCTTCCACCTCATTACCGAACCAGGTAAAGCTTCTCCACTTTGTTAGAATTTCCACGATTCCCTTACCTGCTGCTGTTCTACTGTAACATTTAAAAATCCTTCGCACCCAATATGTGTTTCTAGACTTGCAACATTAGCACTCCCATTTGCCTTACACCATCATCCATTATGTCACTGAATCACTCACGTCCTCCAACCTATCACAGACTGCCTCCTTTTATTAATTTCCCATCGAATTTATCCTGGCACTTTACATTCTTAAAAGCTGCTCATCTCTAACAACTTCCAGTTCTGATGAAAGTTCTTTGAACTGAAACAATAACTCTATTCTCTCTCCACAGTTGATTCCTGACCTTTTGAATGTGTCCAGCACTTACCGTTTGAAGTAAGTTAGATAGACAATGTGACTTTGAAATAGTTATATAGAAGCCACACATACCCTGCCCTTACTTCCTTTAATCCGATTTCAAAACTGTCCGAGAAGACTGTCCAGATCTTGAGAAACATCTGTGTGATTCATTGTTTAAGCTACCAGAGCACATCATCCAGTTTGTAACCTGTGAATTGCTCACCCACCTTTTAACAATGACAAATACAGGTCGAGTTTGACCGACTATGCTCATTAGAAAAAACAGCAGCGAGCAATGCCCTGTGTAGACTGTTCCTCAATTCAAACAGTTTGCGTAACTCTTTTTTCAACTTTTCATTGAAATAAAAATCTTCGAGGAGTTAAAATTACCAGACACTAGAATCATACTCACCGATCCCAAGAAGAACTGAGGGAGTATACATCTTCTAATTAGATTCGTGCACAATTTTCGGATCCTCCAAAGTATCGAGATAGTTTTCTTTCTTCATTTCCTTAGTCATTGGTTTGGACATAACGGATATGATGTGGCTGTTTCTGTAGTAACCGAGATTGCAACACAGATATCACGTTAATCAAGTTGGTACTAAAGGAACGAATAATCTTCTTCTTCTTCATAGGCAGTCCCTCGGAACCGAGGATGACTTTCTTCCACATTAAAACTGAGTTCGCAGGTGACTGATGAGTCCAATGCAGGACCTACAGTCTCTGTCACAGGTGGGGCAGACAGTGGTTGAAGGGGCGGGTGGGTAGGGTACTTGGGTTGACGTGCGCTCCTTGCACTTGCTCCCGCCGAAGGGACTCAGGGTGTTCGGCGCCGTGCCGGATGCTTCTCCTCCACTTTGTGCGGTCTTGGGCCAGGGATTCCCAGGTGTCAGTAGGGATGTTGCTCTGTTTCAAGTAGGCTTTGAAGGTGTCCTTGAAGCGTTTCCTCTGCCCACCTGGGGCTCTATTGCCGTGCCGGAGCTCCGAGTAGAGTGCATGTTTTGAAAGTCTCCTATCGGGCATGCGGACAATTTGACCCATCCATCGGAGCTGATCGAGCGTGGTCAAAGCTTTGATGCTGGGGATGTTGGCCTGAGCGAAAATACTGATGTTGGTGCGCCTATCCTGCCAAAAGATTTGCCGGATCTTGCGGAGGCACAGTTGATGGTACCTCTCCAGTGCATTGAGGTGCCTGATGTACATGGTCCATGTATCTGAGGCGTGCAGCAGGACGGGTATCAATGCTGCTCTGTAGACCATGAGCTTAGTGTCCGGTTTGAGGTCCTGGTCTTCAAACACTCTCTTCCTGACCTTCAGCACATACAATTACTACACACTCATTCTGAACATGAATTTGCCATGTTACACCAGTGTGTGTGTGTGTGTGTGTGTGTGTGTGTGTGTGTGTGTGTGTGTATAATATATTGAGTTATCAGGAGAGATTACACAAATTAGGCTTGTATGTCCTAAAATTTAGAAGGTGATGGGGTGATCTGTTCAATGTTTTCAAGATAGCAAGGGGAACAGATAGGATAGATAGAGATAAACGATTGCTGCTGTTTAGGGATTCTTGGACTAGGTGGCATAGTCTTAAAATTAGAGCCAGACCTATCAGTAGTGAAAATATGAAATTCCAAAATTTTACACACAAATGCTGGTCGAAGATTGAAACTCTCTCTCGCAAACAGCAATTGTTGCTAGATCAATTGTTAATTTTAAATCGGAGATTGATAGCTTTCCGTTAACCAAAGGAATTAAGGGATATGTGCCAAAGGCGGGTTTGTGGAAATAAATCACAGATAAACCATGATCTCAATGAATGGCAGAACAGGCTCGAGGGCCGGAATGGCCTCCTCCTTTTCCTATATAAGCCTGTAGCACATATTAAACAATGTAATGAAACAATCACCTACAATGACAGTGCGTTTTAGGCAATCACAAGTAACTTACCGGCGCCTCTCTGAAGATCTTTCAATATTAAACATCTTGTTTCAATGATAAAGGACTGAAAACCCTAATTTAAAAAAATAGTGACTGTTTTTGGATCGCAGAGAGAAGCTCAGAAGGATTAATTTCTAATCCAGATTATGTTAATTGTATGTTGACGTTATCTTAATATACTTGCATATATATGTACATATTATTACATTTAATTGCTAAACACACAACAATCCTGCTTAATTTTCAGTACAACAATAAGATTACTCACTACATTATTCAAAGTGCAGATTTGTTTAAATATTAGCTTCACCTACTGTAGCCTATCTGCAGCCATTTCAATATTTAGGAGGAAGAAATGTTTAATACACATGGATAGTGAACAAATCACTTCACACGTATTTCATCTCTGATAAATTACCCTGTATTATTCCAAAGACATGCAGCAAACAATTTGTTTAATCAGAAGTGTTCTGTGTACTATTCAGAGACATATTACAAATTATTGTGTATCTATACAAATAAAAGGATACTTCTGTCTGTCATTCCGTCTGTCTGTCTGTCTTCAATAAACTCGAAAGTTATAGAGCGTACCTACACGTGTGTTACATCGAAAGAAAGCTTACGATTCCAGAACCGTCATAAGTGTATTTACTTTTCGGTCGCAAAAAAATTGTTCGCGCGTTATGCAAAAAACCTTCAAAATTAAACTCATTATCTGCTAATAGCTTTGATTGACTGATGTCAAGGTCGACCAATCCTGTGCCGGCACGGTTGACCAATCCTACAGTTCAGTCACCTGATGGTTGGCCAATCGCTGCGTCTGTGGGCGGGATTAATGCTTTTCAACTCAGGCATCGGGCAGCCATTGCTTCACTAATTCCAGCTCAAAGTCTGCTAATCCAGCTTCGAAAAAGTTAGTATCTCTTTTAAAAATTACATAACATTTACCAAAAACGTTTTATAAGTACTTTCACTTTCATCTTTGAAGCTATTAAAAGGTAGAAATGTTGCCCGGCAGCAGATTCACAGAGGGACACAGAGACAGGCCCGAAAGCCTGGGACTCGATTTAAAATGTTGCCCGGCAGCAGATTCATACAGGGACAGACAGACAGGCCCCAAAGCCTGGGACTCGATTTAAACCGCCCGGCCCAAAACAGCCCTGGCAAAGCCGGGCTCCCCAGCTAGTATATAATAAAATGGCACACAATGTGGCCATCGCGCCTGTGCAGTCTCTTTGAAAGAACTATTCAGTTGACCCACTCCCCTGTTCTTTCACCAAAGCCCTGTCAATGTTTCCTTTCAACTATAAAATCACTTACCTTAAATTAACTGTGAAATCTGTTTCTATTTCCTTTCAAGCCATGAATTCCATGTAATAATTAATAGGGTACTAAAAAAATATCCGCAACTCCCCTCTTTCTTTGCCAATTATCATAAATGTGCATCCTCTGGTCACTGATCTCTAGCCAGTGAGAACCGTTTGTCCTGATTCAACCTATCAAAACCCTTTATAATTATGATCACTTTAGGTTCTTCTCAGATACATGATGCAGATTGTGGTATCTCTCTCTCTATCACTCTCTCTCACTATATATATATTGAAGTGGATTTTTTGAAATCACAATTAGTAGAAGCATAGCTTCATGGGTAAGAATAAGTAGTCAAGGCATTTCTGCCTGGCAACAACAGCCAGAAAAAAAGAGGCTTTGCATATGGCTCAGAAGTGAAGCATTGGCATCCTTCAGGAATTAAGGGGTTAAAAATGCAGCTTGCACACGAGACAACAGCGGAGACAGTTCAGACATGTTAACCGCAAGGTCTTGATGCTTTTGCAGGATTAGATAAAACAGGTACAGAAGCACCAACCACAAATAATGGAACCTAGAGTAAAGTAAAATCACACGGGGCACAGTGACATAGAAATGTAGACATGCAATTTTACTAGAGGTCACAAAGATACAATAATAGGTGAGGTCATAAAGATCATGTGACAATAAATATAGGCAAAATATTATGTGATGCGAGATAGGGAATCAGCCAATTAGCAAATGTGCATGCGGGCTTTAAGCCAATTAATGGATTATGCACGAACCTGCCACGGTTATTGTACGCTTAAATACCGGAGACCAAAGACAATCGGGGAGTCAGCCTGGAATGATTTGCAGGAACTCTAAGCTGTACTCCCTGATCAGCCCTTAGGTACCTCCGCGGACTGTCCATATTGTACTGTTAAATAATTTTGTGTTTTAAATAAATTGCTTGGCTATTTTACTATTTACAGACTAGTGTGCGGATTTAAATAATTTTATTTCCCCACTATATATATATACTAGCTGGGGGGGGCCGGCGTTGCCAAGGCTTTTTTGTAAAACGGCAGTTTACAGGGCCATGCAGTTTACGGCCGGCCGCTGCCGCTCCCCCGCTCTGTGTCTCGGGCCGAGCAGTTGTGAGGCCCGGCCTGAGTGACCCCAACTCACCTCCCGCTCCGGAGAGAGAGAGAGAGAGAGACGCATTTATACAAGCTTACATATCTACAGGACAAACATAAAATTAAACCGAAAATGAATACATTGCTGAAAATGTAATGATTGATATCCTGAAAACATATAAACGCACCTTGTCTGAGTCACAGTTTTCCTTTGCTGATTGATTAGAAGGGAGCTGTATTATTAATGTATCGCTTCTGTGGCACTGGTCTATCTGCAAAGAAGACAGCGGGAAAAGTTTCTAAAAAAAAAGAATTGCATGTATATAGCGCCTTTCACGACCATCGCACATCTCAAAGCGCTTTACAGCCAATGAAGTACGTTTGAAGGGAAATCACTGTTGTATTTTGGGAAACGCAGCATCCATTTTGCTCAAAGCAAGGTCCCACAAGCAGCACTGTGATAATGACCAGATAACCTGTTTTTGTTAGGTTGGTTGAGGGATAAATATTGGCCAGGACACCGCGGATAACTCCCCTGCACTTCTTTGAAATAGTGGCCATGGGATCTTTTTAACATTCACCTGAGAGAGAAGACAGGGCCTCGGTTTAATATCTCATCCGAAAGACGGCACCTCCAACAGTGCAGCTCTCCCTCAGCTTTGCTTTTTAGCGTTAAGCAAGGCTTTACGTGCTCAAGACCCTAGAGTGAGACTCTGAACTCACAACCTTCTGCCTCAGAGGCGAGTGTGCTAGCAGCTGAAGCACAGCTGACAGAGATGTGAATACAGAAGTTATACTTCCCTAGATACACTGCTCTGCACAATGCAGTTGTATTCAAGGCATATTCCTCAACTGATGGTGTTGCTATGAAATTGCAAGCAGCAGCTTTCAGCAGAGGTGTCAGTTTCACAGGAAAAAGGTTAAATTGAGCAATGATTGAACGAAACTTGCTCTAACTGCCGGCATCTGGCGTATCAGCCTAGTGAAGTTTTTGACAAATTATTCTGCATCTAATAGTGCATGGGCCGGGAAACCTCAGTTAATTATCTCACTCCATGCTTTAATCTATGGCCCTTACCCAAGATAGGCATGTTGATCAGTTATTCTCCATTGTGTTTTATCTCATAATCATTTGTCTTCAAACATTCAATTGCTTACCAACGGATATTTTGACACTTGCTTTTTTTTATATTGCTTCACGCCTGAAGTTCCTCTTCATTTTCCAAGGCAGGACATTGATTAACGTCGAGATGTTATGTTTCCACTGATGTTGGAAGCTTTGCCAACGTGTGAGACCAGACGGCCAGTGTCGGCAAGTTCCTGGGTTTGTTTAGGGCTCAGTAGTCACTAGGTAGTCACTAGGACACCAGTGAAACTCCCCTGCTCTTAATTGAATAATGCTGTTCAAGCTGAGAGAACAGATGGTGCTTCGGTTTAACGTCTCATGCGAAAGGCGGTAACTCCAACACTGCTGCGCTCCCTTAGGACTGCACTGATGTGTGAGTCTAAATTACGTGATCAAATTTCTCACGTTAGAATTTAACCCATGCACTTCTGATGAAGAAGCAACAGTGTTACCACTTAGACAAGGCTGACACATGGGCGAGCTGGATGAGATATTCCACTGCCTGCAACTATTACTAGTTTACAATATTACTAAAAGCAAAGGAAAGGTGGCATCCCTGGGCACAACTCTACTAAATGAATAAGGAATATGGAATTATAAAAGAGCCAATATGTCATTATTAGGCAGGACGTTAAATGAATCTGAAAGCAGATAGTCAACAACAATGTCATTGTACTGGAAATAAAAAAGTCAACTTGGATGAGATAAAAGGTGACCGCTGGATAAAATTGGGAAGAGAGTTTGGCAGATAAGATGGCGAACACACAAAATGGGAATGTATCAATTGGCAATAATTGGGAGAATCAAGAGATACATTCCAGTATATGTAAAGAACGTGATGCAAACGTTTTTTCCAATTAATAGAGAAAATCAATTATGTTAAAACTTTAGAACAAATACAGTGAAGTTATAGTGATGGCAAAAATTATAAACAACGTGTTTGGCCTTAGGTGCAGTATTGTGTGCAACTTGTGGCACTACACTTGAGTAAGTGTGTCAAGGCCATGAAGAGGTACAAAAAGTGATTTAATAGAATGGTACCTGGGTTGAGGGACTTCAGTTATGTGCAGAGACTGGAGAAGCTAGGGTTCTCCTTAGAACAGAAAAGGTTAAGGGGAGATTGACCAGAATGGTACCAGGGATGAGGGACTTCAGTGATGTGGAGAGACTGGAGAAATCACAGAAACCCCACAGTGCAGATAGAGGCCATTTCGGCCCATCGAGCCTGCACCAACACATATCCCACCCGATCCCCATAACCCCTACACATCCCACCCTATCCCCGTAACCCCCCGTATTTAATCCCCCTAACACTAAGGTTCAATTTATCATAGCCAATCAACATACCCACACATTTTTGGACTGTGGGAGGAAACCAGAGCACCCGGAGGAAACCCACGCAAACACGGGGAGAATATGTAAACTCCATACAGACAGTCGCCCGAGGCCAGATTCGAACCCGGGTCCCTGGCGCTGTGAGGCAACAGTGCCAACCACTATGCCAACGTTCTCCTGAGAGCAGAGAAGGTTAAGGGGAGATTGACCAGAATGGTACCAGGGATGAGGGACTTCAGTGATGTGGAGAGACTGGAGAAGCTGGGGTTCTCCTTAGAGCAGAGAAGGTTAAGGGGAGATTTGCTAGAGCTGTTGCAAATTATGTTGTTTTGATAGAGTAAGCAAGGAGGAAGTGTTTTCACTGCTAGGAGGGCGGGTAACCAAAGAATACAGATTGAAGACAACTGGCAGAAAAAAACAGCAAGAGATAAGTAGAATATATTTCAAACAAAGGGTTTTAGAAGGCCCAAACTATCCCACCAAAACGCTTTGGATCTTGAGTCAGATAGAGATGACAAGATTGATAAATTCAATTTTGTTTCTTAAATGTATCAAACATATGGAGCAAAGGTGGGTAAATGGATTTGAGGTTCAGACCATCCAAGATCTCATTGAATATCAAATCTGTCTCATGGGGCTGAATGGCCTCCTCATGTATCAAGTGTGCTAATGTTTCAAGATTTCATTTCTGTTCTAAGATTTGAATGGTTACAGATCACAGACATAACCAATGGAATACATTGGTTCATTGATAGATATCTGTGATATTCACTGGTCCTATATATTCCCTATGTTATTTTAGAAATAGTTATGTTGCAGCCAGATTTTTATTGATTGGTGGCAATTTGTTGTATTTAATGAATTCATATAAATAAATAAATAAATTGAGGTCTTGACAATGTTTTTTAAAATATGTATATCATATATGTATAGAATTTTAGAAAGAAACAGTAGAGTATGTGGTCATTTCACCCATCGCGCCTGTGCACTCTCCAAGGAATACCTATTCAATTTCTCTCTTTCCCCAGTTGTTTACCCATAGCTCTGTAAATGTTTTCTTTTTACGTATAGATCCAATTGCCTCAAGGTAAATATTAAATCTGATTATATTACCCTTTCAGGCAATTAATTCCAGATAATAAGAACACAAGGACATAACAAGTAGCAGCAGGAGTAGGCCATATGGCCCCATGAGACTGCTCCCACTTTCAATAAGATCATGGCTGATCATTGACCTCAACTCTACCATCCCGCCCAATCTCCACATCACTTGATTGCCCTGGAGTCCAAAAATCAATCTATCACAGCCGTGAATATATTCAAAGATTCATCATTCACAGTCCTCTGGGGCAGTGAAGTTCCAAGATTCGCAACCCTCTGAATGAAGAAAAGGATTCCCATCTCGGTCTTAAATGGCCTACCCCTTATCCTGAGATCATGCCCCCTTGTTGAAGACACTCCAGCCAGGGGAAACAACATCCCAACATCTACCCGAAAAATTCTCTTCAAAATCTTGTATGTTTCAATGAGGTCACCACTCATTCTTCTAAAATCAAGAGAGTCGAGGTCCATTCTACACAACCTCTCATCAGAGCACAGCCCTCTCATCCCAGGAATCAATCTAGTAAACCTTCTTTGCAACGCTTCCAAGTCAAGTATATATTCTTTAGATAAAGAGACCAAAACTGTGCACAGTTCTCCAGCTGTGCTCTATACAAGGCTCTGCACAATTGTAGCAAGACTTCCTTAAATATATACTCCAGCCCCCTTGCAATAAATGCCAACATGCCATTTGCTTCCTAATTGCTTGCTGTACCTGCATGCTACTTTCAGTGTGTCTCGCATGACGATGCCCAAATCTGTCTGGACACCAACATTTAAATGTTTCCCACCATTGATAAAAGATTATATTTCTCTATTCTTCCTACCAAAGTGAATAACTTCACATTTTTAAACTCCATCTGCCACCGTACTGCCCACTCACTAAGTCGAACTATATCCCTTGGCAGACTCTTTGAGGTCTCCTCACAGCTTACTGTCCCACGTAGCTTTGTGTCATCCGGAACTCAGAGACATTACACTCGGTCCCTCCATCTAGGTCATTGTTATTGATTGTAAAAAGCTCACGCCCCAACACTGATCCTCTCTCTATGCTACAGTATTGCCCCAACCCCATGAGCCCCTATCCGTAAACTCGAGGATCAGCACCTCATCTTCCGATTAGGCACTTTACAGCCTTCCGGACTCAATATCGAGTTCAACAATTTCAGATCATAATCTTGGCCCCTATTACTTTTTTACTTATATTTTTATCCATACCTTTGTTTTGGCCCTTCCCCCCCCTTTCTTTTTTTCTCTCTCCCACATGGCAGCTGTCTCCCATTCTGCCAGCGCATTTCGCACCTAATCTAGAGCTGTCTTTTGTCTCCACTAGTCCTATCACCATCTCATCTCGTTTTGAATACCTCTTAATATCTCTTCTTCTCTTTTGTTCTCTCCCAGCCTGGCCCCTTAATCTATTTCATTTCCTGTGCCTTTCCAGTCTTGACAAAGGGTTTGAACCGAAACGTTGACTCTATTTTCTCTCCACGGATGTTGCCTGGCCTGCTGATTTTTTCCAGCATTTTCTGTTGTTATTCCATGAGCCCCTATCTTGTGTAATTACCGTTTATGTGACACCTTATCGAAATCCTTTTGGAAATCGACATATACTACATCCACAGATTGCCCTTTAACTACCCTGCTAGTTACAGCCGCAAAAGAGTCTAATAAATTTGGCAAACCCGATGTCCCTTTCATAAAACAATGTTAACTCTGCATAAACATGTTATGATGTTCTAATTGCCCTGATACCACTTCCTTAACAATGAATTCCAGTATAACCCCGACGACTTGTAAGGTTTCGCAAAATTTCGGCAAATTTCTGCAGCCCCCGAAGATTATTTGATTAAAAGGAAACCTGGTTGGAATTTACCTTAAAAACCTAGGGCATCAAAAATGGCTGTCAGGCCTCGTGGCAGAAGACAAAGACAGCCTGTCTGATCATCTACCATCACTAGCTGAAGTAATTGAGGTACTTAAAACTGTCAATCAACTGCGGTTAGGATGATCAACAGAGGAACAAAAGGATTGTTTGTTTACACGAGCTCTCTACAATGTTGACTCAAGGGATTAATTACTTAAAGCTGTCAATCAGTTGTGGTTGGGCGGTGACCACAAGACAATGGATTGTTTACAAAGCATTTGAGTGCTGTTGACTGAACACTTAGGATTTGTTTGTCCAGCATTTGAGACATTTTAAACTGAGCACAAACCAGTTTAAACGAATGGGTAACACATTCAAACCCATTACAGTCAATGGGGACAGGTTGGTCGCTTTGTATAGCCCAGATACATCCAGATTTGGGCGCGAAGATAATGGCTCCCAATGGGGTATAAAGATAACCCCTCAGGAAGCCATTGTCTCTCTCTCTCAGCCACCTTGCCCCCGATGCCCTGCCTACAAGAGGAACAGCTCAGCAGCCCGCCCAAAGAAGTGGAATACCAGCAGTTACTTTTGAATTACTGGGTTATTTCTACTTCGGGGTGGTGAAGAATCTAAGACAGACTGCAGGGGCACGGAGCAGGCATTCACTGGTGAGCATAGATTTTCTGGCCCATTACATGGCAACCTAGATAGGTATAAGAGGTGGGAATTAAGGGGAATTTTGTTAAATTGTAATTTTAGTCAATTTTCCATCGATGTGTCCGTTTCTCCTCCCCATTAAGTAAAAGTGCTGTATTAAGCAATGGTGTGCTGTATTTAGTAAAAGTTTGCTGTATTCATAATTATTTTGCTGTATAGCAATTTATTCTTTATTTCAATAAATACTGGTCTTCTTTGCACCCAACCATGAGTCTCGTTTTGTCCATATCGCTGCTGAAATAGGTCTGGTGGTCAGAACCAGAAAGGGGAGCGATTCGAAACCGCACGGGGCCTGGAGCAGCTCAGATACTTCTGACTGGCCAGAGACATAAACCCCACAACCAACCCCCCACCTTTTGTACAAAATGGTGACCGCGGCAGGACCGTCGGCGACAGTATGCGATGTAGCAGACGGTGGTCTGGGTCTGGAGAGAGCAGCAGTTATTGGGTTTCTTTTTAATCACACCCCTGATATGTTTGTGGTTAACTACCCGTAAGCTTAGGGAAGAGCTTAGGGAAGTTAAAGCAGAGAGTTGGGATAAGGAAATGGAGGTTGAAGAATACCAGGCCAGCTTAGTGAGGGCAAAAGCAACACGAGGTACAAATTAGAGTACCTGAAGTGCCTAGTTGCAGAGGCTAAGAGCAATGAGATGAGGGTGCGGGAGGAGAACGCCCGCCTCATACAAGAAGTAAAAGAGCAGGAGGAACAGCTTTGGAAGGTAAAGGCAGCATATAAGCTGGCCTGCGACCAAGGGTTTGAGGAAGCAGATCATGGACCCTGTAGGGAAGAGATAGAAAGCTTGAATATGGCTTTAAAGAGGGCAAAGGGGATGATATGTCTTATCAGCCCGAAGAAAGGTCAGTCAGACATTACCGGCAACCCAAATAGAACCGTCCCACAGGCAACACCCAGAACAAGGTTTGTCAGGGAATCAGAGGCCCCACGACCGCCACCCACAGCTCTGAGCTTTCAGGAGTTCCGGCAGCAAAGGGGTTGGAGGATGAGGTGGTAGAGGAAGCACAGCAGGCCCGCTAGATAGGCCAGGACCAGGACCAGTGTACCCCTCCGACAACAGAGGTACGGTCCGCCCGTTGATGACGATGACCAAGGGGCCATCCAGAATCAGTTTTTGGTGCCGTATGGCACCCACCAGCTCAGGGACATGGTTAGCCACATCCCCAAGCTCACTAAAAAGGGAGACCCCTCACTACACTTCAGGGAGATAGAACAAGCAGCTTTTGTTAATGACTGCGATGACGCAGAGCAAGCAAAAATGCTGCTGTTTTCCCTGGGAGGTGATCTCCTCCAGGCCCTATCTGGCGATTGCAAAAGGGGGCTGAAGGATTATGAGGATCTGAGGAATGAGATATTGGAGGCCATGGGATTCAATGATGGTAGTCCGTTCGCCCATGTAGAAAGAACGGTGCAGTTCCCAGGGGAGTCCCTGCAGGCGTTCGCAGACAGGCTGTGGACAGTCTACCAGAGCGCATGACCGGGAATGCCAGGGCAGGCAGCACTGAACCCAGTCCAATTGAATAACTGGCTCCGTTGTCTCATGACAAACAGCCTACCCCAGATCCAAACCGAGGTCGCGGCATGGTTTGACCCCTGAAACCCCCAGACCACTGAAGAAGCAGTGACCTGCCGGCTCACAGTAGCCTTTAGAAACAGGAGATGTATCGAGGTGCCCCAACCCAAGGGAAAAGTCCATGAGGTTAAACCTGGGAGCCAGAGTAAGAAAGAGTGGCACCAGGAGGGGAACCATCCCTCTCAGGCTAGGTAAAAATGTTATGGGTGTGGGAAAGACGGTCACTGGAGAAAAGACTGTAAGAATCCCTGGAAGGATAACAAGGGAAAGGATCCCATAGCCCCAGCCCAAAAGGCAGGGACAGATATCCCTCCCACTGCGATCGAGTCATTTTTACAGTCCCTACGGTCTCTTCTGACTGGCCAGGGGAGAGCAGCAGCCACCACCGGTGCTTTGACCCTGTCTGCCCCATCACACTCCCAGCAATGACTAGAGCCAGCGCAGCATGTCGAACTGTGTCCCCGCGAAAATGCTGAGGGGAGCAGGCCCTACGATAAGATGGGGGTGAAGATGGTGGAGGGGAAATATTCGGTGGACACTGGATCTTCTAGCACGGTGGTCCACTCGGAAGACCTGACCAATTCACCCCGGTCTAATAAGGTCCAATTTAGCTTAATGGGACCCACAGGGAACGAGCAGGCTGGGGAAAGGTCGAAACCTTTGGCCATAGGTTTAGGATCCCTCCATACCACGTGGGAGGGTAACCAAAAGACCGATGAGGTGGCCAAGCAGGGGGACAGGGAAGGAGTGTTCTGGGAACCCTGTAGAGCAGGCCCGGTAGCAGCAATCCAGGCCAAGGGAGGCACACAGGGGATAGCTTTGGTCCCAGACCAAAAGCGGGTCAAGCCCAAGATTCTGTCTTTAAGGCCGCCATGGTAAGGAGAAAGGAGTTAGAACAGGATTACTGGCAGGCTGCTTGTTATAATAAACAATGCAAACTGTTTAAGCTGGAGGCAGGGAAACAGGCAGCTGGGATTGAACGTGAGATTAGAAATCCTCAGCCCGCAGCGGGTACAAGCTCACAGGCTGCACAGGCAGGCGCTGTGGTTTGTGTCACGGGAAGAGCCATTCCACCCACCATTCAGAACACTCCCCCAATACTCTGTGATTCAGATGGGGCGGAGTCCGAGCATGAGAAAGGCGCCCCTGAGTCAGATTTGGAACCTGGGAGCGGAGACTCACAGCCTGCTGCAACAGGCGGCAAAAGGTTACCTTTCCCCAGCCCAGGTTTGGGAAGGGAGGGACCCGAGGGAGAAGGTCCCCAGCCAGCAAGGACTGTGACCCGAGCTAAGGGTCCGCTCGCCAGGGTAGCCCCACCAGCGACACCGTCTAGGAGTTCTCTTCGGGTACCCCAGCCCAAGAAAGTATGGTCAGCAGTTTTCCAGTGGAAAAGGGCAGTCTCCCGAGTCAGGGAGAAATCAAAAAACAGAGTTCCCCAACCAGCAGCCATAAGCTGCGAGGGACTTGAAGTAGAGATCACTGCAGCCACGCCGCAGGGAGCAGCCTCTGGCAGCCCAAACAGCGATTAGGCTTGCCACCCGTCTTGTATATAGCTTTGTTCAAGTAACGTGTATACAGGAGTAAATTAGAATGTGTTAATTTTAATTTTATATTGCAATTCGGTAGTGTTAATTATTAGAGTATAAGTTTTAAGTATGGTACTGTGGTGTATGTGCCTTTAAGAGCAATTGTGGTGTATGTGCCTTTAAGAGCAGCAGGTGTGCGTAATGCCGGTAATTGCCACTTGGGCTATATAAGCCTGTGTATTGTGTATATCCTTTAGAACCCACCCCCAGACTTGCTTAGTAAATACCTATGAACCAACTCCTGTCTTCAGTGTCTTCATCTACACACGGACACTACAGTGGCGATGAAGTGGAAACGGATTTACCTGCAATTCGACAGCACCTCAAGGACATCGATTCCTCCAGCGTCCAGAAGACCCAAGGAAGTAAAAGAAACTGTGGTTTCACCAGCTGGCCAAGCTGGCGGCAGGTACTGCGCTAATCCTTCCTGGGTGTCAGGCTGGAGCTCCAGCGGCGGGCTCTACAGCTGAGACAGGCAGCAAAATCAGAGGCAAGCAATAACGGACTGGGAGGGTGCACTCGGGAGACGGCCGGCGCGGCAAGCAGGTCAGCGTTTAGACCTCCGTCGGGAACGAGTCTCCAACAGTGAATAAACGGAAACCACAGTAAAACAGCGTTGTTATCGATAGCAGCGGCGGGAAAGCGCGGGAAGTGCCATATCATTGCTACAGAAAAAAAAAAGCGCGGGAAGCGCCATATCTTTTTTGAAATGCCTAAATCTGGTAATATTGAGGCTTTTGATGGCGAAATAGAAGATTGGACCACATACGTGGAAAGAGTAGAGGTTTATTGCTCTGCAAATGGAATAGCAGATGAAAAAAAAGCTTCAGTTCTTCTGAACTTAATGGGCGCGAAGACATACGGGCTGTTACGAAACATAATCACTCCAGCCAAACCAAAGGACAAGAATTTTAAAGAAATTGTTGATACCCTGCAGGAGCATTTAAACCCAACACCGCTGCTGATAGCGGAATGATTCAAGTTCTTCAAGAGAAATCAACACAAGAATGAAAGTAACTCTGTTTACCTAACCGAATTAAGAAAGCTATCAAAGTACTGCCAATTCGGAGCAGGACTATTGGATTATCTTCGAGACAAATTTGGTTGTGGTCTCTTAAGTGAAGGAACACAAAAAAAGACTGCTTTCTGAAAAAGATTTAACATTGGACAAAGCTTTCAGTATGGCTGTATCATACGAAGCAGCAACAAAAGGAGCTGCAGAGATACAACGAGAGACAGAGGACTTCGGCACCCATGAAATGACACAGGAGTTCAGAAGATGTTATCGCTGCGGCAGATCCACCCATAACCAGAGGGACTGCTGGTTCAAGGGCAAAGCATGCAGGCAATGCAGTAAGATTGGACACATTGCACGGGTATGCCTATCTGGACAAAATAAATCCACTGACAGAAAACAAAGAATCAATAAAGAAAAGTACAGGAAGGTACAAATGATGACAGACAATAGCTCCGAAGACCAGAATAGCGATAGCGATTCCGGAAACAAGAGACTAAGCTGTCTCAAATTATATAATGTACTTGCCAAAGAGGATTACCAAACCATTTGGGTTACCCTCACAATAGCAGTGTCCCCAGTTAAAATGGAGCTAGATACAGGATCAGCTCTAACCGTAATAAATCGACGACATCACGAAAGGCTATTTTCGCATATACCTCTAAAAGACACATCCATTATCTTAAAAACATATACGGGGCAGAAAGTCTACCCCAAAGGAAAAATATGTGTGCCTGTGGTATACAACGGCAAAGAAATACAAAAGTTGTATTTATACATTCTACAAGATGGTGGTCCACCGTTGTTGGGACGTGAATGGGTAAGGAAGATACGTTTAGACTGGCACTCCATTCAGGCACTGACGGTGACCAGTAAGGAAAAAAGCAATGATGACATCATACCTGAACGATTAAAAGACATCTTGGCCAACGCCAAAGAAGTGTTTCAAGAGAAACTAGGAACCTTGAAAGGCATCACCGCCTCAATAAAAGTGGACGATGCAGCAATTCCCCAATTTTTTAAGGCAAGACCGGTGCCATACACAATACGTCCGGCAGTCGAGGCAGAGCTGGAGAATTTGGAAAAGGCAGGCGTATTATCCAAAATAGATTGGAGCGAATGGGCAACACCCATCGTTCCAGTCATGAAAAAAGCATTGAAAAATAACTCTGAGGAGCAGAGAAAAATTCTCATGTGTGGGGACTTTAAGGTGACTGTAAACCCGGTCCTTCACACGGTACAGTATCCTCTTCCGAGGATAGAAGATATTTTCGCCTCACTATCCGGAGGGAAACATTTCACAAAAATTGACTTGGCACAGGCATATCTACAGATGGAGGTTGAGGAGACCTCTAAAAAGTATCTCACAATAAACACACACAAAGGCCTGTACCAGTACAATCGACTGGTTTTTGGAGTAGCATCAGCTCCAGCTATCTGGCAAAGAGCTATGGAGCAAGTCCTGCAAGGGATTCCAGGGACTCAATGCTACCTAGGCGACATCCTTATAACAGGAGAAAACGACAACGAGCACCTTGCCAATTTGGAGCAGGTGCTCACTAGGCTGAAAGAACGGGGCCTACGAGCAAATCGCCCCAAGTGCGAATTTTTCCAAAATCAGATATCATATTGTGGTCACATAATTAATAAGGAAGGGTTGCATAAGTCACCTGAAAAAATTGAAGCAGTTATAAAAGCCCCAGCACCAGAAAATGTTTCAAATTAATGTCATTCCTGGGATTAATAAATTACTATCATAAATTTTTACCGAACTTATCAACTATTCTACACCCTCTTAATGATCTTCGACAGACAGGAGTGATTTGGAAATGGAATGAAGACTGTGAACGTGCCTTCCATAAATGTAAAGGCTTAATCACATCCGAGAAAGTTTTGGCTCATTACAACCCATCACTACCAATCAGACTGGCGTGCGATGCATCCTCTTACGGCATAGGAGCAGTATTATCCCATAAATTCCCTGATGGCTCAGAACGGCCGATAGCTTTTGCGTCACGCTCATTAAACTCAGCTGAGAGTAACTATGCCCAAATAGACAGGGAAGCACTCAGCCTGGTATGGGGAGTGAAGAAATTCAACCATTACCTACACGGACAAAAATTTACCTTGCTGACTGACCATCAACCCCTCATCTCCATATTCAACCCTAAAAAAGGTGTCCCCATTATGACGGCTCAAAGACTACAGAGGTGGTCCCTTTTTCTAGGGGCACACCAATACAACATTGAATACAAAGGGTCAAAACAGCATGGGAATGCTGACGGTTTATCGTGCCTACCGTTGCCAACGATAGAAGAGGCACCTACAGTGGACCCAGTAGAGATATTCCACTCTACCATAGTGGAATGTCTACCGGTGACAAATTCTGCCATTGAAAGGGAGACAAGAAATGACCCTACTCTCTCATGGGTCTACGATTTAACAGTGAAGGGATGGCCAGCACATGGCGAACCACTGTTGCCAGCATTCTCGCAAAGAAGAGAACAGCTGTCAGTGTGCCGAGGAACCTTGATGTGTGGATCCAGAGTGGTGATTCCACCCAAACTCCAGGATAAAGTGCTAAAGGAGCTTCACGAGGGGCATCTGGGTGGAGTGAAAATGAAGAACCTAGCTAGGGCGATTGTATGGTGGCCAGGTATCGATGGAGACATCGAAGACATGACCAAGAGCTGCGTAGGATGCCAGAAGGTCCAAAATGCTCCGCCACAGGCCCCTCTACATCCATGGGAGTGGCCCTCATCTCCCTGGCAAAGGGTGCACATCGACTTTGCTGGTCCATTTATGGACTCAATGTTCTTAATCGCAGTTGATGCACACTCCAAGTGGCCGGAGGTAATAAAGATGTCCTCCACTACCACGGAAAAAACCATCACATTATTAAGGACCATAATTGCCAGGAATGGGCTGCCGGAACAGATATGTTCTGATAATGGACCGCAATTTGTGTCCGAAGAATTCAGAAAGTTCTTAAAGAACAATGGGTAAAGTACTACACGTCCACCCCATACCATCCCGCCACCAATGGATTGGCTGAAACGTTTGTCCAGACCTTCAAGAAGGCCTAAAGGCCATGGGTAATGAAGACATAAAGCTTCAGCACAAGGTGGATAACTTCTTATTTGCATATAGGAATGCAACACATATGGTTACCAACCAAACTCCCGCTATGATGTTCTACAATAGAAATCTAAGATGCCGGCTGGATTTGGTCAAGCCCAACATCCGAAGGGATGTGGAGAACCGGCAGTTTCATGGTATGAATGAAAGGCCAACTAGGGCCTTCCAAATAGGCCAACCGGTTTTGGCCCGGGACTACCGTACCGAGAAATGGCAGCCTGGAACTATCTGCACACGACTAGGACCACTGATGTATACCGTGGACATCGGAGGAAGCATAATAAGGCGCCATGCTGACCAAATCATCAAGTCATCCGAAAAGGGACAACCTACACCACCACTTTATACATCTAACGATGAAGTAGAGATACCCATATCTACCTCTGATCCGGTGAGACTGGAACCTGATGAACCCGACACTGGCATTCAATCTGAATCAGCCTTGCCAGAAGAACCTTCTACACCACCAGAAACTACTACACCCCCGAGGCGTTATCTGGACCGAGTCAGGAAGCCTCCTGATAGACTAACTTATAATTAATTAATACAGCAATGTATATTATTTTGCATATAACATGTAATTAATAATTACTTAAAAAATATGATGTACTATTTAGCTAGAAGGGGAGGAATTGTGGTGTATGTGCCTTTAAGAGCAATTGTGGTGTATGTGCCTTTAAGAGCCCCAGGTGCGTGTAATGCCGGTAATTGCCACTTGGGCTATATAAGCCTGTGTATTGTGTATATCCTTTAGAAACCCCCCATACTTGCTTAGTAAATACCTATGAACCAACTCCTGTCTTCAGTGTCTTTATCTACACACGGACACTACAGGTACCGTTCCAGAGTGTTGTCTATGTGAGCCGAGGTCACAGGACCCGATAGCATTACCCCGAGCCAGGGAACCTGGCTAGATGTATTTTTTTAAGTCTTTTTCAGAGTTTCGGGAGGTGCAGAGGACCATCGTGTCTTTGGATGCTGGGGGAAGGGATCACCCCTAGCCCACGAAGAGAGGGGTCTGCAGGAGGCAGATGCCCACAGCAATTAAACTGTTATTGGAATTCCAGATTGAGATTAAGAGTTTACAAAAGCTTATTAATTATTTTATATTTTGTAGTATGTACTGGTCCCAACTCCAAAGGAAATAATGTGTGAATTTAGTTCCTAACTGTGAGTTTGTACTACTTGTTTAGAGGCAATTGAAGAAATTGCATATGCCTGTGTATTGTTGTGTTCGTAGATTGTGGAAGTTTTAAATACATTTATGGCTGAAGAATGGTGCCATTTATTAAAGTGTCAAGCAATTGCATTATAGAAAAAAAGGAGGACGCTCGTTTCTTCCATTTGTATTTTTAACAGATATGTTTTGGCTTGGTGGTAATCCCATTATAGATGTTGTATCGTTTTAAAACTATGTCACAAGTGGTGCAGGGGCATTGGTCCCTCCATGCTTGAATAATTGTAAATACTCAGTGGTGCAGGGGCATTGGACCGCCTCCATGTTTGAATTATTGTAACTATTCATGTTATTCTGTCGATAGTTGCCTACCGTGTACTGCGATTCTCTCTGGGTAAGGGTGATGGAGGTGTCAGGGGAACAAAGATAGATACAGATAAATATAAGGGGAGGTTGTTTGTGGGTGTCAGAAATTCTTGCTCACCTTTAAACAGGATACTACAAGCAAGTTTTAGTATCCTAGTGCGGACTGTAAGGTTTCGCAAAATTTCGGAAAATTTCTGCAGCCCCCGAAGATTATTTGATTAAAAGGAAACATGGTTGGAATGTACCTTAAAAACCCAGGGCATCAAAAATGGCTGTCAGGCCTCGTGGCAGAAGACAAAGACAGCCTGTCTGAACATCTACCATCATGAGCTGAATTACTTGAGGTACTTAAAACTGTCAATCAACTGCGGTTTAGGAAGTTCAACAGAGGAACAATAGGATTGTTTGTTTACACGAGCTCTCTACAATGTTGACTCAAGGGATTAATAATTAAAGCTGTCAATCAGTTGTGGTTGTGCGGTGACCACAAGACAATGGATTGTTTACAAAGCACTTGAGTGCTGTTGGCTGAACATTTAGGATTTGTTTGTCCAGAATTTGAGACACTTTAAACTGAGCACAAACCAGTTTAAACGTATGGGTAACACATTCAAACCCATTACAGTCAATGGGGACAGATTGGTCCCTTTCTATAGCCCAGATACATCCAGATTTGGGCGCGAAGATAACAGCTCCCAATGGGGTATAAAGATAGCCCCTCAGGAACACATTCTCTCTCGCTCTCGGCCGCCTTGCCTCTGATGCCCTGCCTACAAAAGGAACAGCTCAGCAGCCCGCCCAAAGAAGTGGAATACCAGCAGTTACTTTTGAATTACTGGGGTATCTCTACTACAGGGCGGTGAAGAATGTAAGACAGACCGCAGGGGCACGGAGCAGGCATTCACTGGTGAGCATAGATTTTCTGGCCCATTACAAGGCAAACTAGATAGTTATAAGGGGTGGGAATTAAGGGGAATTTTGTTAAATTGTAATTTTAGTCAATTTTCCCTCGATGTGTCCGTTTCTCCTCCCCGTTAAGTAAAAGTGCTGTATTAAGCAAAGGTGTGCTCTATTAAGAAAAGGTGTGCTGTATTAAGTAAAAGTGTGCTGTATTCATCGTTATTTTCAATTTATTCTTTGTGTCAATTTTACTCATATTTCCCTCGATGTGTCCGTTTCTGCTCCCGTTAAGCAAAAGTGTGCTGTATTATGTTAAGGTGTGCTGTATTAAGTAAAAGTGTGCTGTATTCATAATTATTTTGCTGTATAGCAATTTATTCTTTAATTTAATAAATACTGGTCTTCTTTGCACCCAACCACAAGTCTCGTTTATTTTATGTCGCGACTGAAATAAGTCCGGCGGTCAGAACCAGAAAGGGAAGCGATTCGAAACCGCACGGGGCCTGGAGCAGCTCAGACACTGCTGACTGGCCAGAGACAAACCCCAGGGGCAACCAAAACCAACGCCCCCTTTTCTACAGACTGATGTCAGGCTAACTGGCCTGTCGTTCCCTTTATTCTCTCTTCCTCCTTTCTTGAATAGTGGTGATACATTTGTGACCTTCCAATCCTCTGGAACCGTTCTAGAATCTAGAGAATTTTGGATTATCAAAACCAATGCATCCACTGTCTCTTCAGCGACACCTTTTAGAACCCTGGGAAGTAGGCCGTCAGGTCCAGGGGATTTGTTAGCTTTTCATTCCATTAGTTTCTCTAGTACTATTTCTCTACTTATATTAGTAACATTAAGGTCCTCACCCTCATTAGACCCTTGCTTCCCCATAATTTTTGGTACGCTTTTTGCATCTTTTACTCTGAAGACAGATACAAAATAAATGGTTATAAAAATAAACCCTCATCTCCCCTCTGATGCTTTCGCCAGTTATCATAATTGTGTATCCCCTGGTCACCGACCTCTAGCCAGTGGAAACTTTTCTCCTTATTCATTCTATCAAAACCCTTCATAATTATGAACAATTTAGATCCTTCACAGAGACATGGTGCAGATAGTGGTATCTCTCTCTCTCTCTCTCTCTCTCCCTATCTAAGGATAAGTGGTAAGCCATTTAGGACAGAAAGGAGGAGGAATTTCTTCACCCAGCGAGTGGTGAACCTCTGGAATTCTCTACCACAGAAGGCAGTAGAGGCCAATTCATTAAATATATTCAAGAAGGAGTTAAATATATTTCTTAAGGCTAAAGGGATCAAGGAGTATGGGGAGAAAGCAGAGACAGGTATTGAATTTGGATGATCAGCCATGATCGCATTCAATGGTGGAGCAGGCTCGAGGGGCCGAATGGCCTATTCCTGCTCCTATCTTCTATGGTTCTATGTTTACTCTCAAGAGAGAGGCATTTATATAAGGTTACATATACGCAGGACACGGATAAACTTAATAATGAATACATTGTTGAAAATGTATTGATTGATATCCAGAATACATTTACAGGCATTTTCTATTAGCAACTGATTAAGAATTCTGGCACCTTTGATTAGAGAGGATCTGTATCACAATTTACAGAATCTGCGACACTGATCACAAAGAACACAACATGAAAAATGATGGTTCAATAATCTTAGGTGCTAACTCTTTTGCGATGGGAGTACGGAAATGTACTTTCCTGACTACACTATTTTGCACAGCGAAATTTGGATTATAGGGAACTGATGGTGTTGCTGTGAAAATGCCAGCAGCAGCTTTCAGCAGAGATATCAGTTTTCACAGGAAACAGGTTAAGTTGAGCAATGCCTGAATCAAGTTTGCTCTAACTGCAGGCAGCTGGTGATTAACCCAGGGAGGACTTTGACTAATTATTCTGTTTCTATAACTGCCGGCGCCAAGATTGATCAGTTAATTATCTTATTTCACACATTATTCTCAGACCTGTTCCCGCGGTATTCATATTGATAATTTATTCTCCATTGTGTTTCATCTTATAGTCATTTGTCCTCAAATTTGCAACAACTTCCCAAACGGGTGGATTTTCCAAATGCACTTTTGGATTGGATGAGTACAGATTAATGACCAGGACACCAGTGCAACGGCCCTGCTCTTTTTGAATCATGGTGTGGGATAACTTACATTCACCTGAGGGAGGAAAATGGGGCCTCAGTTTAACGTCTCATACAAAAGAGGCCACCTCCGAAAGTGCAATGCCCCCTCTGGCGATTTTACCATCTGCCCTAAATGTGCACCCTCTGGTTGCTGACCTCTCGACACTGAAAATGTTTTTCCTATTTGCATTATCAAAATAAGTTCTAATTATGAACAACTCTATTGAAACCCCTTGCCCTTCTCTGCTGCAAAGAGAACATCACCCTGCTTCTCTACTATGTCCACATAATCGAAGTTCCTCATCTGTTTCCATTCTGTTAAATTTTCTCTGCATCCTTTCCAAGGCTTTTACATCCTTTGTAAAATCTGATGGACAGAACTGGACACAATGTTCCATCTGAGCCACCAAAAATGATGTGTAATGATTTAGCATCACCTCATAATTATTCATCACTACTTTATGGCTCTATTTATAAATCCCATGACACGTTATACTTTATATCAGCCTTTACAATTGGCCTGCCAACTTCAAATATGTGTGTATGTGAACCTCCAGGTCTATCTGTTCCTGCACCCCCTTTAAAATTACACCAAGCTATTTACATTGCCTCACCTCATTCTTCCTTCCAACAGGCATCACTTCCCTGCATTACATTTCAGCAGCAATGTCTCTGCACATTTGAAATGATGCCCTTTAACCCCAAGTCCAGGTCGTTAATATGTAGGAACAAGGGCAAAGGTCTCATAAGCGACCCATAGGGAACCCCACTACACACTTCTCTCCAACCTGAAAAACAAGCGTTCAGCTACACTCACTTCTTTCCGACCCTGAGCTGATTTTATATCCACGCTGCCACTGACTCTTAATTTATATAATTGAGAAAAGGAGAATAAGCAGCAATAAGTGGGCAATTACCATTCAATAGTTTTTAATTGAAAGTCGAGGAATAAAAGGAGGGACACGGATACAGTAGCAACACCAGCAGCAACTACAGGCAGGTCGTATTGACTTGTTTAAGGGGTAAGAGTAAACATGCTTTAAGCAGAGGTAAATACAGGGCTATGGCGAAACGGCAGGATATTGGAATTTCATCAGGGTTGCTGCAGCAAACAGCCAGCAGAGAGAGATTGAGGCAGACAGAGACAGGGAGAGAGAGAGAGAGAGAGACACACACACACACAGAGAGAGACGGAGAGTGAGGCAGAGAGAGACAGAGAAACAGAGAGAGTGAGACAGAGAGAGAGTGAGACAGAGAGAGAGTGCAAGAGAGAGAGTGCGACAGAGAGAGAGACAGAGAGAGAGACAGAGACAGAGAGGGAGACAGAGAGGGAGACAGAGAGAGACAAAGAATGTGAGAGAGACAGTCAGAGAGAGACAGACAGGGACAGAGACAGAGAGAGAGAGAGAGAACGAGAGAGAGAAAGACAGAGAGACAAACAGAGAGAGAGAGATCGAGAGAAAGACAGAGAGACAAACAGACAAAGAAATAGAGAGACAAGGAGACAGAGAGAGAGAGAGGGCGGCCTGAATGGAGTCATGTGGATCTGCAAAATCCTAAAGTTTCAGAAAACTTCAAAAGAAGCAATTCAAGCAAAAGAGAAAACTGCTTAAGTTTGAATGGTGACTGTACTCAAGATAAAACTAGGCTAAAAGAAACAGCGACATACTGGTGGGGTGAGAGGGGGTCGGTTGATGATGATGCGGTGGTGTACATCATTATAATGCTCAGACTGTACAAACGTGTTGTCAGAAAGATATACAGATTATGAAAGCATTTATTAAATCAAAACACGATTGTATTCCATGCATGGGAAGTTTTAAAATATAGGTGAGTAGATATTGTAACACAATTAACATATAAGAGAATATGAGTAACTGATATGATATTGTAATACTGTATAGCCTAGGCTTCACTTTAAAATGTATGTTGGTCTGTTCAAAGATGACAGAAATGCGCAATGTTGGAGCATTTTCGGGACTTGAATCCAGTATTTGAGTGATAGTTCTTTATTTGACTTGTGCAATGGTGTAATCTACAAGATATTTGTCAGCAATTTCTCTGAGAGAATCTGAACCGTTCTTTCCCAAGGGAGGGAAAGACTCTGTAAGTAATGTGTTAGAGATTGAAAATTGGGCTTGAGGAATTTCTCGGTTCTCCAAAATTATTCTGCAGAGAAAGGGGATTTCTGGGTGACGTGGAGATAAGGTATTGTATGTGATCAGTGATTAGAGTTGTTAACAAAGGACCAGGTCCATATAACACCTTCTGTGTAAGCTTTCCTGACTTACTGATAAGGAATTGGGTGATGCCTTGGGAAAGGGGCTCGGGTAGATATGGCGGGGGATGTCAAAGGGAGGATGGCATTGAAACTGCCAAGAAGGAAATCACTGTGTACGTAGAAATAAATCTTAGGTCAGCACTTTTTCTATACTCCTTCACAATGGAATAATTTAGATTCAAAGATTGCCTGTGATATGAAGTGGAAGATCTACCCCATTGATTCAAATGATGCAGCAATTAAACAACATCACAGCCAAACTCATCAACTGAATATGGAAGGACATTGATGCTATTGAGCCATTTCAATAAAATTACATCCAGTGTTTGTAAACATTGGGCGACATAAAATGTCATATTTTGGGCCTGATAATTGAGCTACAGGCCTAATTTGCTGCTGTCATATTTGCCTACAACTTCAATTAAAGCATCAGCTCGGCTACACTCTATAATGTGCAGAATATTACTATAAAATTCTAATACCACAGGGTGGACAACAATGAGCCAAAGCCAACAAGGCAGACATCTCATTACTCGGAAGGAGCAATAACCTTCTGTTTGAACATATTAATACTAAACGGTCACAAGCAACAAGAAATGTGGAACCTGACCAGCCGAGAAAATTAAGTGCATTTCAAAAGTGGCCAGCTTCTGTTAAGGTCCTTTCCCAACTTTGACACTGTGCAGTCACATGGTTCACATAGCGAGAGAGCGGCAATAGAACAGCAACAGGAAAAGATAGCTTGACAAAATATTTGAAAGTCTTCTTCCTGTTGTAGTGTCAACCGTGGTTCAATGGGTCGCACTCTCGCACAAGCTGATGGGATCAAGTCCCTACTCCAGAGAGCTGGGCACAAAAATCTGGGGCTGGCACTCCAGTACAGTGCTGAGAGAGTGCTGCACTGTCGAAAGTGCTGCCTTTCAGATTTTTCTGCTCTCTCAGTTGGACGTAAATGATCTCATGGCAGAATTTCGAAAAAGGAGCATGGAAGTTATTCCCGAATAACTTGGCCTAGATTTGTCCCGCATTCAACATCACAGAAACAGATGATCTGGTCATTATCACATTGCTGCTTGTGGGAGCTTGCTGTGCGCAAATTAGCTGCCGAGTTTTCTATATTGCAAGTCACTAATTTTCAAAAAGTACTTCATTGGCTGTATAGCATTTTGGGATGTCCGGTGGCCGTGAAAGGTGCTATATAAATGCAAATCCTTCTTTCATTTCACAGAATAGGCAGCTAGCTGGGAGAGGTTTTGATCTCAGCTTCATTAGCCTATGTTATACCTCTTATATTGTGAAAGTTTAATGCATGTCATTTACTCTGCTTACGGGTTTGTGTCTTTGCTTTCCATTTGCCACTCATTAGCGTGCAGTGAAGGGAATAAAGGCGAACAGCATTAAAGAGTATCCGCGTCAAACATCACATACCATTCACTACACCTGGCACAGATGAATGCTGTACTAATGGCAGAATTTTAACTGCTTTAATTTACCCCGAATAAATGGTTTCGTTGGCACTGCCACTCATCTTCCCCTCTTGTGTTTGTAGAACCTACACAATGGACTGAGAACTTCTTCATCCACCATGTTATAACTTTCTGTTCCTGACCTTTAATGTCCTTCTCCTCCCTCTAGTCCGCCGCCCCTCGATAAATGATTCCATCCTCTCTGATGCCTTGGAGATATAACCCTTCCATTGACCACTGCTCAAATACTTTCTGTTCCTTTCCCATTGACACAAAATCTTGGCATCACAATGTAGTCATTAGGCTGAACTCCAGCCGAGGCAACTGTCTCGAAAGCTGACTGTTAATGAGCTGCGATAATGATTAAGCTGAGTCTAGAGTGCGAATCACATGAACAGGTGGCTCTACACCCATTCGATCGTCACCTCCTGTTTGAAGTGGGAATTACAGTCAATATTTACATAGAAACATAGAAGATAGGAGCAGGAGTATGCCATTCGGCCCCTCGAGCCTGCTCTACCATTCAATGAGATCATGGCTGATCATCCAAAATTAGTACCCTGTCCCTGCTTTCTCCCCATATCCCTTGATCCCTGTAGCCTTAAGGAATATATCCAATTTCTTCTTGAATATATTTAATTAATTGGCCTCAACTGTGGTAGAAAATTCCACAGGTTCACCACTCTCTGGGTGAAGAAATTCCTCCTCATCTCTATCCTAATTGGCTTACCCCTTAGACTGTGACCCCTGGTTCTGGACTCGCCGACCATCAGGAACATCCTTCCTGCATCTAGTCTGTCTAGTCCTGTTAGAATTTTATAAGTTTCAATGAGATCCCCTCTCATTCATCTAAATTCCAGCGAGCACAAGCCCAATTGACACAATCTCTCCTCATACGTCATTCCTACCATCCCAGGTATCAGCCTGGTGAATCTTCGCTGCACTCCTTCAATGGCAAGAACGTTCTTCCTCAGATAAAGTGACCAAAACTGCACACAATACTCAAGGTGCGGTCTCACCAAGGCCCTGTACAACTGCAGCAAGACATCCTTGTTCCTGTACTCGAACCCTTTTGTTACGAAGGTGCCTTCTTAACCACCTGCTGCACCTGCATCCTTTCCTTCAGCATCTGGTGCGCAAGAACACCCAGGTCTCTTTGCACTTCCCCTTCTCCCAATCTATTGCCATTCAAAAAATAATCTGCCTTCTGGTTTTTGCCACCAAAGTGGATAACCTCACATTTATCCACATTCTAGTGCATTTGCCATGTTTCTGCCCAATCACCCAACCTGTCCAAATCGTACTGGAGGTTCACGACATCCTCCTCACAGCATACCCGCCCACCCAGCTTTGTGTCGTCTTCAAATTTGGAGATATTGCATCCATTTCCCTCGTCCAGATCATTAATATGGATTGTGAACAGCTGGGCCTAGAAATTCATTGTAGCCACTTTTGGGGCGGTAAAGTGGGGCGGCCGCTAAAGTTTGCGCTCGCCGCCAAATCGAGGCCACTTCTCCGATATTCATTAGCTTCGCCCTAAGAGTTTGCTCGAGCGCTAAAACTGGCGCTGCACGCCTCTCTTTAGGCACTAAGCCGGCGGGCCGGGGCGCTACACCGGAAGTTGGGCACAGGGCAGGTGCGGCGAGCTGTTGATTGACGGCAGACACTCTGGCTCCGGTGAGTTCTTAAAGGGGGAGGGTGGATTTTTTTGAAAGGCCGGCACTGGTGTATTTGTGGTTTTGGGGAGGGTGTCCCTCCATCAGTTTGTTATGTGTTCCCGGAACACCAGTCGTCTCCATCTCCTCCTCCTCCTCCTCCTCCTCCTCCTCGTCCTCGTCTTCGTCCTCGTCCTCGTCCTCGTCCTCCTCCTCCTCCTCACCCCCACCCCCCCATCCGTGCCATACCATTTGCAGTACAGGAGGGCCCTTTAATTTGCGCTCCCCGCGGCCCGCATCGGCTGTGTACCGTTCCATTTCACAGTCGTTACGGCCGCCCGGCGCACAATGGGCCAGCGCGAGTGAAGTTCCGGTTCAGGGTGCACAAAGGGCGTTGCACTAATAAATGACGTCATGATCTGCGCGCGCAGCAGGGCGCACGCTAAGACTTTGTGCCGGTGCTAAATGTGTACTGAAGTTGGGGCGAGGCGCAGATCGCGCTGCGCCCGGGCGCTAAGCACCTAGCGCTCGAGATCTACTCCTCCTAAGATGCTAACAGCTGGCGCGCCCAACTGAATTTCTAGGCCCTGGGGTCCTAGGACCGATCCTTGCGGTACCCCACTAGTCACTGCCTGCCACTCGGAAAATGACCCGTTTATTCCAACTTTTTGCTTTCTCTCTGCCAACTAGTTCTCTATCCAAATCAATACCTTTCCCCAAATCCCATGTGCTTTAACTTTACACGCTAATCTCTTATGCAGGACCTTATCAAAAGCCTTCTGAAAGATCAAATACACCACATCCACTGATTCTCCCTGATCTATGTTACCAGTTACATCCTCACAAAATTCCAGTAGATTAGTCAAGCACGATTTATCTTTTGTGAATCCATGTTGAATTTGTCCGATCCTGTCACTGTTTTCCAAGTGCTCTGCTATTACATCTTTTATAATGGACTCTAGAACTTTCCCCACTACCATTGTCTGGCTTACCAGTCTGTAATTCCCTGTTTTCACCCTACCACCTTTTTTGAATAGTGGGGTAGCATTAGCTACCCTCCAATCCATGGCTACTGTTCCAGATTCCATCAAATGCTGGAAGATGATCAGCAAAGCATCAACTATTTCTAGGGCCACTTCCTTAAGTACCCTAGGATGTAGATTATCAGGCACTGGGGATTTATCGGCCTTCACTCCCATCAATTTTGCTAACATCATTTCCCTACAAATATTAATTTCTTACAGTTCCTCTCTTTCATCAGACTCTATGTTCCCAGAAAGCTGTGGGAGGTTTTGTGTCCTCCTTTGTGAAGATGAATCAATAAATGTATTTAATTGGTCTGCCATTTATTTGTTCCCCATTATAAATTCCCCTGATTCTGACTGCAAGGGACCTTAGCTTGACTTCCCCAAACTTTTTCTCTTCACATATCTATAAAAGCTTTTACAGTCAGTTTTTATGTTCCCTGAAAGCTTACTCTCATATTCTATTTTCCCTTTCTTAATTAATCCATTTGCCCGCTTTTGTTGAATACTAAACTGCTCCCAATCCTCAGGTTTACTGCTTTATCTGGCCAATTTACATGTCCTCTCCTTGGATCTCATGCTATCCCTAATTTCCCTTGTTAGCCATGGTTGTGTCACCTTTTTTGTTTTATTTTTATGCCAAACTGTGATGAACAAATTCTCTAGTGCATCCATGCGGTCTTTGAATGTTTGCCATTGCCTATCCACCGTCAACCCTTTGAGTGAAATTCCCCAATCAATCCTACCCAACTCACGCCACAGACCATCGTAGTATCCTTTATTTAAATTTAGGACCCTATGTTACCCATAATATCCTGATAACTTCGATAAAATCACATCTTAATCTTCTAAATACCACGGGATACAACGATAGTTTGTACAATAAGTGCGGGATATTCACTGGTGTATTATTCTAATTGTGTTGGTCCATTTATTATAGAACAAACTTTGCAAGGAACCTGTTATTTTCTGTCCTTTATGTAATGAAGTGTACATTTGTTCTAACACAGCAGCAACATTGTGACACTGAACGCGCACCAGATCATATGTGTTAATGCAATGTTAATTTGCTTATTCATCATTCAGAGCTTGAGTGTAACATCAGCAATGATTTCTATCGTTTCAGACACCCCACCTCCTCCAACAAGGCCCAGTTATCCGTTATATCTGGTCAGAGAAGAACTCATCATTATCTGCGATGCTGCCAAAGGTTACACTTTCGGTCAGCTTCAGTGGTTACTCAGGTGGCCGGTTGGCAATACAGCCAATGAAATATACAAGGAACAACAATCGTTTACTAACTCAAAAATAACTGTAAATAACAATAGTGACGGATGCAACAAATGCCTTTATGAGAAACAAGTGCCGGGATGCTGGATTAACTCTATTCCCAGTGATGCTGTGACTGTCCAAAGTGAGTTACACTTTCTGATATTTTATGCCATTCCAATTTTGTATAACGGCTTCCAGAGATCAGCAACACGCTCAGTTGAAGAAAAGTAGATAGTGCTGTTGGGCTGGTGCACAAATGGGCGCTATCCAATCTGCTGCACGTTTTTGGTCCCGCCTGATGTTGACATCGATTGACTGCAATGGAACTGAATATCTACCTGTAAAACTTGGCTCTGATAACTGGTAAAAATCTTATTGTGTGTGCTCAACCCTCTGTGGAAACGGAAACTGGGCAGTGTGAAAAAGGGGCAACCGATTAATTCCCGCCATTTTGTGCGTCCGCACAACACAAATATCACCGCAAAAGTATGCTTTTGCCGAGTTACCACGTTAAATTGTAGCGACCTCTAGAATTGTTCTCCTGCTGCTTCTTTATGGGGTAGAACTTCCTCCTGGGCAGCAACGGTATAATGGGAGGCATCGCTTCATCTGCCTGTTCCACACCCCGGTGCGTTTAATGGGAGACCGATTGCATTGCGCACGTTTTGTGTTACACCCGATATGATTTAATACCGCAACATCTTCAGGGATGAAGTTTATAATGAACTAGCCAGATCTAAGGCAGCAGGCTAAAAACCAGTAATGTAATATAAGAATTGCTAGTCGAAATAAATAGCAAAGCATCTGAATGATGCCGTTGGCGTTTCTATTGATGTTGGCTGCCTGTGTCTGGCTGCCTCAACTTCAGCTGGATAATATGGGCAATATGGGAATGCTGCCTGTTATATAAACCGCTCGCTTTTGCTTTGCATTGTCTTCAATGGAAAATAAAATAATGTGGGGCGGGCGGTGGGTATGATGGAAGGATGATCGGAAATCGCCGTTTTACGCCCCTAGGGAAGTTGAGAGTTCTGGCGCATATCTCTGTAATTGTGGCCCATGATAACAGAGCTAGTTTTACATTTCTGTGGTGGTGTAAATTGGGTGATGTCCATTGGCCGCCTGTAATACTTGCAAGCCTGCTTTTCCCTCCATTGACTTTAAATATAATGACCGGTCAATTCATTATCATCCGTTTGATACCACATCGCAAACTTAATTCACCCTCAGAGTCTTGCGCCTTAGAGAAAGCTGTGATTTATGTTGCGATACAAAAATAAATTCTTTCAAATCTATTATTTTTAATCTTCTGGTCTAGGACAAAAGATGATCACCAGTGTTTCTTTGTACCACCAGCCGGGTGAGTATATGAAAGGAAATTCAGCTCCCATTACCTGTTCCGATTCTGAGCAGAACAACATCAACAACTTCACTTTCTTTCGGGACAATTTGTTACTGAGCTCCCTAGATATTAGTTCCCCTCATCATTTTGCCTCCATCGTTATCAGCAACCTTTCCGATATACGCACAGGATTTTACAGCTGCAGTTATGAGATGAGATTGTTCGGCAGGCAATTATTATCACACCTCAGTAACTCTGTGTTAATAACTGTAGAAGGTAACTCTTCCTACTTTTGCTTTACTTAACAAAACCTCAATTCCTACACCTAGAAAGTGTTTATGATTTCCTCACTCATGCAACAAACAATACATCCCCCATTCTTTGGCAAAACATACTCTTTCTGAACTGGTAAAAGATGCGGCTGTTACACCGCTGAATTTCGTCTTTGGCAGAAGCGACAAACGGGCGGAATCTTATTGGCCGCGTGTAATTTACCCCGCCAGATATTCAGTCCAATTAACATGAATGGGACTGAACCCGCCGGTGAATTACCTGGCGGTAGAAACTCTGTGGAGTTACTGGTCGCTCATATCCAGTGTCTTTCACTTCTATTCGTGACAGTTGTTATGATTGGTAAAGCATTAGACTAACTGACTCCTGCTCTAGTGAATTATCCTCCAAAACCTTTTGCATTGCCACATCTCTGCTCACCTTCAACAATGTTGGCACATGCCATGTAACTCTACTCATAACTGGTATTATGTGGCTGTCTCTCCATATCTGTAGAGCTTCCCCTGTGGAAGCCCCAGAACTTTAAATGTGCTATTTCAGAGTGTGTTCCTGTTCTGCAAGACACAGCAGTAAGAATAGTGAGAACCATCTGGTTAAACATTAGTCATATTGGGATAGATATTCTACCTACCACTTGGGCAGAACCCCGGTGTTGCCATTACAGAAACCAATGGAAATGTAACTGGAGACGGTTCTATAACCAGCTGCCAATGCTTAACGACAATTAATACACTTAGCCAGCAAAATAAACAACAAGCCCATTGTCCAGGAATGAATCTTCTACTATGAGGATCCGAACCATGCTGAAACTGAAATGGGTCTAATATTTAGCACATTAAAGACAAACGTGAAGTTGAAGTGTGAAGAATGAATGTGGTGGAATTGGTCATGGCGGGGCAGGGGGTAGGGAGTGTGATTGTAAAACTGACGGTAGCACATTAGTGACCTGGTGTATGCTGCGACCGATATTCAATTCAGTCGCCGAGTAATATGCTGTCAATTGAACTTAATATCAGTCGCTACATAGAGCGGGCGGCCGATCCAACACTGTCCGGTTTTCGCCACCGTCTGAGTCCAATTTCTCGCCAATATTGACTTCTAATGACTCAATCATATCATCAGCAACTTGCTCAATTGAACTTAGTGCAAATCTACACTGAATTGACGGCAATGACTTCAGCATATGAAATTTAGTCAACTTCCCTCAATACGTTTTCTTTTCAAAGATTTTTAAACCAGTTATAACAATACATCCAGCAAATGATGACATCGGTGGAAACGTCTCTATTACCTGCACCAGATCGACTGTCTATCCGAGCATCATATTCTTCTTGCAGAGAGCTGGCGATGCCAATTTCTCTGCCTCCCTCACTGTGTCAGCAGAGGATCATTCTGTCACCATCACCTTCACCAATGTGACTCAAGATGATGAAGGAGCCTACTCCTATCGCTATAAAGCAATGGTCAATGGAACAGTGTTAACATCAGCTATCAGTCAACTTGTGCAGGAGACTGTAAAGGGTGAGAGCGATTTATAAAGTGACATGTGGGTAAAGGTAATGAATGACTACAGGGCTCGTGGCAATAAATACATTGTGAGATTTCTGGAGCCACACTGTATTGTAGGAGTCTACGTACTCCTAGCAAAAAATATTGATCTCGAAGAGGTTCAACAGAAAAGGTTTAATTGTTGAGGCTGCATGCTGAACACAAAATGGAATCAGAGACTACACAAAGTTCGACTGCCTTTCATCAGTGCACAGCTTCGACTGCTCCTCCCCCGCTCTGGGCTTAACTATGTTGCAGATCGAGTTTCTTAAAGGTGTGATCCTTCTTAAAGGCATGACGCCTGATTTATTGTCTACGGACCGGAAAGCGGATTGTGTCCATTCTGTGATCGGCACGCCACACAGCTCCCCCCAGAATCCGCTGGTAGGGAGTGTATGAACCGGCGTGGCGGCTTGATGGCACGGCCGGAACGGCTCTTGGTGGTTGGTGTCGGGAGCGGGGCGGTCGGATGCGTAGGGCTCTTATGCGGTCTGCCCCGCGGTGGGGGTTGGCCCACTTGAACGGGTTCGTCGGGCTCTAGGGGAGGCAGCTTGAGCCGGTCGACCAACACCTTGTCAGTTCTGCTGCCCACTTTGAGGAGGAAGAACTTGTTCCCCGTCTGGAGTACCTTGTAGGGTCCGTCATATGGGGGCCGTAGAGGTCCTCGATGGGCGTCATGGTGCATGAAAACAAATTTGGCCATGTGCAGGCTAGGTGGTACGCGGGTTGCTCATTCGCTGTGCCGCCCAGTGGGTACCGGAGCGAACTGTTGTGCTCGGTTGGCGAAAGCGCGGCGTTGCTGGTCAGCCGACCAGGGGGTCATGGCAGTGGGCAGGAACTCTCTGGGTACGTGCAGCGGCTGGCTGTACACGAGTTCCGTCGCCGAGGCTTGCAGGTCTTCCTTGACTGCGGAGCGTAGGCCGAGTTGCACCCATGCGAGGCGGTCGATGCAAGCCTCGTCCTCGAGGCTGGCACGGAGGGACGCCTTCATGGACCTGTGGAATCACTTGCACAGTCCGTTGGCTTGGGGGTGGTAAGCCGTGTTGCAGTGAATGGCCACCCCGAGGTTTTGGGCGATGGCGGCCCACAGATCAGAGGTGAACTGCGGGCCTCTATGCAACGTCATGTCGGAGGGGATGCCGAACCGAGCAACCCAGGTACCAATGAACGCCCTCAGAATGTCGGCGGTGGTGGTGGACGTCAGTGGAATGGCCTCGGGTCTGTGGGTGGTACGGTCCACGATTGTCAGCAGGTGTGTGTGACCTTGTGATGGCAGCAGGGGGTCGCCGAGGTCGATGTGGACATGGTCGAACCTTCTTTCTGGCACGGTGAACTCCTCGAGTGGGGCTTTGACGTGCTGGTGGATTTTGGCACGCTGGCAAGCTATGCAGGATCTGGACTAGATGCGCACATCTTTGCGCAGGCTTGGCCAGACAAATCGGTTGGCCGCCAGTCTAATGGACGCGCGGGTGCCGGGGTGTGAGAGGCCGTGGACGATGTCGAACACCCGTTTTCGCCAGGACACCGGGACTACGGGGCGGGGTTGCGCCAAGGAGGTGTCGCATTTGACTGTGACGGCGGACGGGCCGCAGGCGACGTTGGTCAGTCGCAGCCCTGGGAGGGTTGTGGGCGCGGAGAGCATATCGGGGTCAGTGCATTGCTCCGCTGCCAGTTGAGCATAGTCCACTGCCAGGTGGGTGCCGTGGACGGAGGTGCGGGATAGGCAGTCGGCCACCACGTTGTCTCGACCGGAGACGTGCCGGATGTCCGTGGTGAATTCGGAAACCACGGCGAACTGACGTTGTTGCCTGGCTGACTACGGGTCCACAGATTTTTTCGTCGCAAATGTCAAGGGTTTGTGGTCGAGAAACGCGGTGAAGGGGAGGCCCTCCAGAAGCGATCTAAAATGGCGGACTGCCAGGTACTGTGCGAGGAGCTCGCGGTCAAAGGTGCTGTATTTGGCCTCCGGGGGGCGCAGTTGGCGGCTGAAAAAGGCCAGCGGTTGCCAGACGCCATCGACCCACTGTTCGTACATGGCGCTGACCACGTGGTCGGAGGCGTCCGTGGTGAGGGCCACCCTGGCGTTGGGCTGTGGGTGAGCGAGCATGGTGGCATCGGCGAGCGCTTTTTTGGTGGAGTCGAAAGCGGTCAACATGTCCGCCGACCACTCGATCGCCATTCTGTCTTTCTTACCTCGGAGGGCTTCGTATAGGGGCCGCATGAGGGAGGGCGCTCCGGGATTGAAGCGGTTGTAAAAGTTGATCATCCCCAAGAACTCCTGGAGGCTTTTGATGGTGGTAGGCCGGGGGAACTGCTGGACGGCATGCACCTTGGCGGGCAGGGGAATGGCTCCATCCTGCGTGATGTGGTGGCCGAGGAATTCGATCCTACTGAGGCCGAATTGGCACTTGGCTGGGCTGATGATGAGCCCGTGCTCACTGAGCTGCTGGAACAGGGTGCGGAGGTGCTTGATGTGTTGCTGCTTGGAGGAACTAGCTGCCAGGATGTCATCCAGGTAGACAAAGAGGAACTTCAGGTCCCGGAGAACCGAGTCCATGAGCCGCTGGAAGGCCTGGGCCACGTTTTTGAGGCCGAAGGGCATTCGGAGGAACTCGAATAGCCCAAAAGGGGTGATTATGGCTGTCTTGGGAACGTCCGTGGGGGTGGTCTGGCACACCAGGTCGACTTTGGAGAAGACTGAACGGCCGGCCAGTCTAGCCGAGAAGTCTTGAATGTGTGGCTTGGGGTGCCGATCCATCATGGTGGCGTCGTTTAGGTGCCGGTAGTCCCCACAGGGGCGCCTTCCCCCATCAGGTTTGGTGACGATGTGGAGTGGGGAGGCCCAGGGGCTGTTGGAGCGGCGGATGATGCCGAGCTGTTCCATTGTGGCGAGCTCGGCCCGCGCGATCTCCAGCTTGGCTGGGTCCAGCCTGCGGGCGTGGGCATACACCGGTGGGCCTGTGGTGGGGATGAAATGTTCTAACCCATGCTTAGCATCCTTCGCGGAGAAGGTCGGGTTGGTGAGGGCTGGGAACTCAGCCAGTAGTGCTGAGTAGTGGTCCGCTGAGCGGGCGCGGCACTGCTATGCCATTTTGGCGGGTTGGCGGGGGGCCATGGCGCTCGGGATAGTTGACATGGTGTTCATGTCCACGAGGCGGTGCCGACCAACAGGCCGTGGGCACACAGGAAATCTGCACCGAGGAGCAGGGAGAACACATTGGCGGTGATAAACTCCCAGTGGCAGCGGCGGCCTGCGAGGTCGATGGTGACGGTGCGGGTGCCGTACGTCCGGATGTCAGTGCCATTGGCGGCAGCCAGCGCAGGGCCGCGGCCGCTTCGCTGGATCTCGAGGGTGGACGCGGGGATGCTGCTGTGATGCTCGCCCATGTTGCATAGGAAACGGTGTCCGGAGGCGCTGTCCGTAATGTACAGCAACGTGCCTGCTTGCCCCACGGCCATCGTGTAGGTCGGTGTGGGGGCGGTTGGAAATGTGCGGGGATGGCTGCAGCGGCATGCCCGTGCGCCTAACCGGGTATGGAAGTAGCAGTAGCCCTGGTTCGGAGGGCTTGGGGGGCGTGGGGGCCTGGGGGGCCTCGTGGCCCAGCTGTGTGGCTGCGCGATAGAGGGTGGAGCACGCGCCGACGCTGCGGAGGCCAGGTCGGGTGTGACGGCATGGTTGGAGCTGGCAGACAGGAGCTTATCGGCTTCGTCGGCCAGGGCCTCGAGATCCATGAGGCTGGACGCCACGATTGCCGGGCGGATGCTGGGAAGTAGTTGGCAGATAAAGAGCGTGCGGAAGAGGGAGCCGGGCGGTTTATCGTCGGTCAGAGCAAGCATGCGTGAGAGCGAGTCTGATGGCGTGGAGTCACCGAGGCCCGGTAGGTCGAGGAGGTGGCAGTTGCGCAAGAATTGGGAGGCTGTGAATTTTTTAATGAGCGCGGCCTTGAGATGTGCGTACTTGCCTTCCTCCGGAGGGTTTTGTAGTGTTGTCCAGGCTTTCATGATTGTGGAGCTGCCCAGGGAGGAGAGGAGGTAGTCGTACATTGTTGCGTCGGCGGTGATGCCGCGGAGTCGGAATTGCGATTCGGCTTGTAGGAACCAGGCGGAGCCCAGGTTCTCCCAGAACTCCGGCAGCTTCCAGAAACTGTGTTTGTGTCAGCCATGGTTACGCTTAGGAGTCGTCCTGGGCGTCAGGGTCACCAATGTAAGAGTCTACGCACTCCTAGCAAAAAATACTGAACTTGGAGAGGTTCAACAGAAAAGGTTTAATTGCTGAGGCTGCATGCTGAGCACAAAATGGAGTCAGAGTCTACACAAAGTACGACTGCCTTTCATCAGTGCACAGCTTTGACTGCTCCTCCCCCGCTCTGGTTCTAACTATTGAAATAAAGAGTAGATTTGCCTTTCTAAATCTAGGCTTTATTAACTTTAAAAACCCAGCAGCACATCTTCAACACCCAGTCCCAACCAAGGCTGTAGAGAACTGAATTTAAGATGGCCACCACAAATCACATGACATCAACTACCAATGAGTTTACAGCATATATCTCAAGGCAGGAAACAAACAACCAATTACAATACTTCTTACTAAACATAAAGAATAATCACCACATTCACCCCTCCTTTTAAAATATACTCCAACCTAAATAACCTTTACAATTTATAATTAATTATTTACAACTAAAATAATACAAATATAATATTTCAACAATTTTAAAACATTACTTTCAATTTAAAAGTCCATTTTCAGTCGGTTGACCGGATATCTTGTTCGTGTCAACCTTCTTAACCCTGGTGAAATTCCTTGCCCTCCCACACCAGGAGACACAGAAGTATCTTCTGCAGGAAGGCTATCCATATCCCGATTATCAACGGTTTCCGGATTGGAAATCTCATCAGGAGGTAAACTGGGACAGTCATGAACATCCATCGAAGGCTGACTAATAGAAGTATAATTATCTGCAATAGGATTGGAAATATTCGTAGTATCTGTAATGACATCCACATTATCTGAATCATGACTATTGTTAATATCCTCAGAAGAGGGCTGGCCACCACAAGGAGCCAAGTCTTTAATTGAAACAGTACGTTCTTTCCCATCTTGGAATCGAAAATGAGCATATTGGGAATTTGCCTCCAACAGCTCCACCTCCTCCACTAAAGGATCATATTTTGACAATCTAACATGACGTCGAAGCAGCACAGGCCCCTGCATAGTAAGCCATGAAGGTACCGAATATCCCGTAGTAGATCTCCGTGGATAGTTAAAGAGCCTTTCATGGGGGATCACATTAGTAGCCGTTGAAAGCAATGATCTAATGGCTTGCAGGGAATCAGGCAGTATCATTTCCCACTGTGTATTCTTAAGGTTCCGGGATGTCAAAGCCAACATAACTGCCTTCCAGATCACCCCATTGTATCGTTCACACTGTCCATTAACCTGGGGATTATACGGAGTAGTTCTACTAGTAGAGATTCCCCGACTCTGAAGGTATTCCTTCAACTGGGAAGACATAAAAGAACTTCTCTGATCCGAATGGATATACGCAGGCATCCCAAAAATAACAAAAAGTTGAGTCAGACATTTGATAACTGTAGCAGCTGATACATCTGCGCAAGGAAAAGCAAAAGGGTACCTTGAAAACTCATCCACAACAGTAAATATATATCGGTTTTGAGTAGTTGAAGGAAGAGGCCCCTTAAAATCAACGCTCAAACGTTCAAAAGGAGAAGTAGCCTTTATAAGATGAGCTCGTTGAGGCTTAAAGAAATTCGGTTTACACCGAGCACAAATAGAACATGATGAAGTCATCCGCTTGATGTCTTCAACTGAAAAGGGTAAATTCTTACTGCGTACAAAGTGTATCATCCTCGTAACCCCAGGATGGCATAAGGCATTGTGAAGATTAATAAGCGTATCTCCGTGAATCACAGAACAATAAGCCCTCGACAGCGCATCAGCAGCAACATTATCCTTCCCCGGACGATAAACTATATCAAAATGGTAGCATGCCAACTCAATCCTCCACCTCATTATTTTATCATTCTTGATCTTTCCAAAATGTTTGACATCAAACATAAAGGACACAGATTTTTGGTCAGTTACCAACGTAAAATGTCGCCCCGATAAATAATGTCTCCATTTACGCAGTGCTTCTACTATTGCATACGCCTCTTTCTCTATTGAAGAATGTCTTTTTTCACTATTATTCAAGGTACGTGAGAAAAAGGCCACAGGTATTCCATTTTGGTTCAGAGTAGCCCCAATTGCAAAATCAGAAGCGTCCGTCTCAATCACAAAGGGAACCTGCTCATCAATAGAATGCACAACTGCTCCAAGGATATCCTTTTTAAAATTATCAAAACACTTCCTGGCCTCCCATGATAGAGGATATGTCGTAACCCGAATAAGGGGCCGGATCTTCTGTGAAAAGTTTGCAATCCAATTAGAATAATAAGAAAACAGTCCAACAACTCGTTGCAAAGCCTTAGAATTAGTAGGACAAGGTAAATCAATCAATGGTCGCAGACGTTCTGGATCTGGTTTAATCTTGTTTCCCCGAGATAATATACCCCAGTAGATTTACTTCAGTGGTCGAAAAGATACACTTCTCTTTATTGAAAGTTAAACCAACTTTTTCTGCAGCTTGAAGGAATCTTTCTAAATTAGAATCATGCTCCACCCTTGATTTGCCACACACCGTGATGTCATCTAAGTATGAAAAGGTGTCAGAGAGAGAGTTATCACTTATAAAAGCATCCATTGCCCGTTGAAAACAAGCAACACCATTAGTAACACCAAATGGTATTCGGCAAAACTTATACAGCTTTCCGCCAGCCTCAAAGGCCATATATGGTTGATCCCTCTTAACAATAGGAATCTGATGATAAGCACTCTTTAAGTCAATAGTGCTAAAAACCTTATACTGAGACACTTTGTTGATAAGCTCATCAATCTTAGGCAAAGGGTACGCATCTAATTGAGTATACCTATTAATAGTTTGGGAGTAGTCTATCACCATTCATTTCTTATGTCTCTCGTTAGTGGTGACAACTACCTGTGCCCGCCAAGGCAAACAACTAGGTTCAATGATTCCTTCAAATAAAAGACGTTGAACTTCAGAATTAATAAATTCTCTATCCTGACTGCTATACCTTCTTGACTTGGTAGCAATTGGCTTACAATCCGGCATCAAATTGGAAAAAAGTGATAATGGAGAAATGGATAAAGAGGTTAATCCACAAATAGCTAAAGGTGGCTTAGTCCCTCCAAACGAAAGACTGAGAGACTCGTGTAATTGAAGCACATCATGACCAATCAAAATATCCGCACAGAGATTAGGCAAAACAGATAGGCGTATATCAGTATACGTATTACCTAGAAGAATCAATTTCACAAGGCAACAACCAGCTACTTGTGAAGTGAGAGTCGTCTGAGCCATACACACCTGATAAGTAACAGGCGAAATTTTCCAACGATTCTCCTTCGCAAACTGAAGACTTATCAAACTCTCAGTACTGCCTGTATCTATAAGGGCCTTCACTTCTAACCCATTAACTTGGGCCGTAACTATAGCTTTGTTTAGGCCATGAGCAAATGCAGCAGAAATTGATGCAATAAACGCCCTGTCTAAAGGCTGAATAGTCGCAGAGGAGGTAATTGAACCTGATGGTGCAGCTGATGATTTACAAAAACGTGCATAATGACCTCTCTTGCCGCATTTACTACACACAGCCTCCCGAGCAGGACACTTCAGACGAGGGTGCCGGATGTTCCCACAAAAATAACACTTCTGAATCCTAGAGGCAACAGCCGCCGAAGTAGAAACTGTTTCAGAATCTAGTAAACCACTCCTATTAAGTCCACATAATTCCCTTTCATCCGGAACTGCTGCAACCACAGTTGCAGGCTGATTAAAAAGAGCATAAGAATCCGAACTTCTCTGAGCCTCATCCAATGTAGAGGCTTGCTCGAAAGCACTCTTAAGATCCAAAGTCTTATTTTCTAACAACCGCTGATGAATTGATCTAGACAGTAATCCATTAATAAAAGCATCCCGTACCGATTCTTCCTTATATTCTTCTGCCGTCATGGCCTTATAATTACAGTTAGCACAAAGGTGCCGAAGTGCTTGTAAATAAGTATCCAAAGATTCTCCCACCTGCTGCCTACGGGCAGATAGAAGGTGACGTGCAAATACCTCATTCTTTGGTTTAACAAAAATCTTTTCCAATGTAGAAATAGCCAATTCGTTAGTTTCACAGTCCAAAATATACTTATACACATCCGGAGCAATGTAGTTGATCAGCATATTCAGCTTATTTAGAGACTCTTGATCCAACACACACAAAACGTTTTTAAATGTACAATACCAGTGTTTCCATTTATCATCTACTCCTGCAGAATTAGGGTCAGCATTGAATCGTTCCGGTTGAAGATATCGCTCCATTCTGACTTAAAGTTAATAAATTGAAATAAAGTGTAGATTTGCCTTTCTAAATCTAGGCTTTATTAACTTTAAAAATCCAGTAGCACATCTTTCAACACCCAGTCCCAACCAAGGCTCTAGAGAACTGAATTTAAGATCGCCACCACAAATCACATGACATCAACTACCAATGAGTTTACAGCATATATCTCAAGGCAGGAAACAAACAACCAATTACAATACTTCTTACTAAACATAAACAATAATCACCACAACTATGCAGCAGATCGAGTTTCTTAAAGGTGTGATCCTTCTTAAAGGCACGACGCCTGATATATAGTCTACGGACCGGAAAGCGGATTGTGTCCGTTCTGTGATCGGTACGCCACAGTATAAATGAATGAATTCATCCTGACAAACAGACAAATAACACATGGAACGAAAGAAAGGTGCATTAGACCCAAGAGATCTGTGGGTAAAATGTAGTTTAATCGAATGTAGCCCTTGACCTAGATTCGAGCTGGTGAAATTCCACCTGTGCGGGGATGGAACATGTGTGGAATCGCATCTGCTTCCAGTTATAAACCCGCTCGAAATTGAATGTAAATTGCTGGGTTCTATCAAGCACAGGCAATATGCGACACCAAATTACCTCCTAAACAATTATGTTGAAAATTTCTCCCAGCATGTGTAATATTCGCTCTTACTTCCCAAATGTGATTCCACCATCGATATAGAAAAGGTAAGAGTAAGGTCCAGGAAGATATTGTTATCAAACAATGAACAACACAAATGGGTGCTGCTTTACACAGTGGCTCAGTGGGTTCAAGCAATGAGGCACAGAGCATTGGCCACTGGCCTTTTAACAACCGGATAAAGAACAATAGTCACATTTCACGAAGTACTCGAGGGAGCTCTTTGGGCAGTAAACAATTTGAGCAAGGCCTCAACTGGGAGACGGGGGATTCAACGGCAAAGGTGAAAAGAGGGCATTCGCGGATACATCACCTGTTATACACCCGGCCCGAATTTAGTTCCCATTGAATTTAATAGGTGAATCTTACAGTTGGCTGATGGCGCAGAATGTGCAGTATTGAAATAGACCCCCATTATAAACCATGCCGGATTTCCCTTTCCACTGAATGGAATTTAAAATTGGGAGAGTTGTACATTCAGCGGCTAATTCAATGTCGCCCATTGTTCACCTGTGTCTGGAGTTCAAATTAATCCCAAATAGAAAGTAAAATGAGCTGCGTGTATAACGGTCAGCCGATCCGTTCCCCCCTTTTGGTAAATCTCCCGAATTCGGATTTCACCCTTCGTCTTGCGAGGAGGAAATACTGATAGACCGTGAAGAATTCGCAAAACTGAGCGCTGGTAAAAGCCAAAAATAGTTTAATGCGGTTTGTGTATTAATAAAAACCACTGTACGCTCTTTTAAAACTATTAAGTAATATAAAAACCATCAGGTTGTTTCTGACACAAATATTCACATCGAAGAAAATTCAGCACAGCTAATATTTATAGAATCATGCAGCCCAGAAGGAGGCTATTCGACCCATGGTGCCTGTGCTAGCGCTCTGAAAGAGCTCTCCAAAAAGTCCAACTCCCCTACTCCTTCCCCTTAGCCCTGCAAGTTACTGTCGAAGATGCTTACGACACTTTTTCAGGCATTGCAGTCCAGATCATAAATCGCTGAGTTAAAAAAAAATCTCCTCACCCTTCCTCTGTTTTTTTTTGACAAATATATTAAAATCTGCGGCCTTTGCTTAACAACGCTCCTGCTAGTGGAAACAATTGCTCCCTACGTACTCTATAAAAAACCCTCATAATTTTGAATAAATCTCTTAATCTTTCCTCCAAGGAGAGCAATCCCAGCTTTTCTAGTCTCTCCACATGACTGAATTCCCTAATTCTGGCATATCCCTTCTGTACCTGCTCCAAGGCCGTGACATTCTTTCTAGAGTGTGGTGAACATAATAGTACACAAGACTCTAGCTGAGGCGTAAGGAGTGATATATAAAGCTTTACCATAACTTCCTTGTTTTTGCCTCTATTTTGAAACCAACGTGTCCTGGATACATTTTTTGCAGCCTTCTCAACTTGTCCTGCGACCATCAAAAATGTGTATATGTGAATCGACAGTTCTCTCTGTTCCCGCACCCTGTGTAAATGTTTTTCATTGAGTCTATTCTGCAGCTCCTCATTTTTTTCCCTGCCAAAATGCATCACTTCACAAATCTCTGCATCAAATATATCTACCATTGTTCTGCCCAATTCACCATTCTTTCTCTTTCCTTCTAAAGTCTGCTGCTATGCTCCTCAGTGCTCACTATATCTCTATGCTTTGTGTCATTTGCGAACTTGGCAATTATTCCGCCGATACACCGTGCAGTTCATTAATATATATCAGAAAGAGCGATGGTCCTAATATCAACTCCAGGGGACACCAATTTATACATCCCTGCATTCTGAAAAACCGTTCACCACTGCTCTCCGCCTCCTCCCTCTCAGCCAATAGCGAGTCCATGCTGCCAATACCCTTTAAACTCCAGGGCTTCAAATTTGCTGCGGTTGAGTTTATTTTAAGTGCCATTTACTGCACAACGAGTCTTCGACTACTTATTAGATCTCAAGCATTGTGAAAAGTTACCAAGTGTAAAATGAATTAGTGGTGAAATTCAGACATGAACCTATCTGCCTAATGCAGCTGCCTGTTATTTCACAGCCAAATCAACGATTGAAATGATGGTTTGCAATGTTTGTGTGACTGAGGTGGGAGTGTTGGAGCAGTCGCTGTAGCGATCGCCATAAGGAACCAGAAAAGAAAAGGTAAAATAAAGAATTTATCATCATTTAACTATCTTCAACTTAAAAAGACCAAGTTTTTCATTGCTATGATGATACAACCACATGTGTTTGATACACACATTGAGTTAAATCATGCATATATTTATTTCTACAATGGGAAATAATAAATTCCCGGCCGACTCCAGTCAACTTGACATCCTTCCAGCTTCTAGTCTGTAGAGCCCTGTTAGAATTTTATAAGTTTCGATGAGATCCCCTCTCATTCTTCTAATCTACAGCGAGTACAAGCCAAATTGATCTAATCTCTCCTCATACGTCATTCCTGCCATCCCAGGTATCAGCCTAGTGAAACGTCACTGAACTCCTTCCATGGCAAGATCATCCTTCCTCAGATCAGGAATACAATAAAATTATATCCGGCATCTCAAAGAGGGAGGAAACAAAGAGAAAGGGAGAGAGATTAAGATGAATCATAAATTTATATAAAGTGGAATTCTAAGTTTATCCGGGTAGAAATCTGTCCCGGGCGGTAGCAGAAGAGGGAGTTACTGGATTGGTCGCTCATTCCATGCCCCACCTGATTTTGAGTTCCATTGAAACTAATGGAATTGAATATTGAGCAGCGCGTGTAGCAGGAGGCCGACCGTCCAAGCTGAACCTCGACTCCAATGATACTACTGTGTACTCGGCTTGTGTAATGATTGGTTAACAGAACTTACATTGAAATGAATCACTGATAGAGATCGGTAAATTGAGCATCATGATCTAACCTGTCTCATGGAATACAATACTTTTTGTTCTGAAATTCGCAGGGCATGCCAGTTTGGTAAAAGCTGCCGCCAACTTAAATGAAATGAATCCTACCTTCAATGCAAAGGCCACGTTTTGAGAACATAAAGACACCACAATGCAACATATGATGTGATAATTTATACTGTTTTCTTATTTAGATGGTTATCATTCTAAATCGGTAGCACTCCCCATAATAATAAAGGATTCCGCTCTCCTCTCACATCTAACCTGGTGTAGGTTTTTTATAATGAATTCGGCCCAGAGAAAAACGCATATCAATGATAACTGCAAGTTTCCGATTTCGCTTTTGGAATAGCCATCGTTTATTTGTCTTTATAGCAACAGGGACGTTATTTTGTACAATGCATTTTCAGACTATCATTAGCACCCTCACTCTTTTTATATGAATGGAAGTCTCTTGTATCAACAATATCAAACAGAAGACAAAACACGTAACATGAAGTTGTATTCAAATAACGTTTTACCATATTTTATATAATGCGCTTAACTCATTACAATATATTAATGGTTATTTTTACTGGCTTCCTAATGGAATCAGCAAAATTACTTTTGCAATATATGGCAGGTTGTCCAGCTGCATTCAATTTGTGTTCCTTCTGTAATTTCACTTAACTGATTTCATTCTGTTTTTGTTAAATGTGGTTAATAGGTGTGATCAATATATGAGATTAACGTATTGGATAAATAACCTTTATTTTTGAAATCCCATTACTGTTATAAATTTCGTCATGACTCAGAATGCTGAAGATTGTCAGCCAATGCAAAAGCATCATGATTTAAGATACCACACACACTCACACACACACACAGATACACACACACATAACGGCATGCACAGACACAGACACACACAGATACACAAACACAGATAAACACACACAAACAGCTACACATAACGTCATGCACAGACACACACACACAGATAAACAAACAGAGATACACACAGATACAAATATGCATAACGTCATGCACAGACACACACAGATACACAAACACAGATACACACACAGATACAAATAACGTCATGCACAGACACACACACACACAGATACACATAACGCCATGCAAAGACACACACACACAGATGCACAAACACAGATACACACACAAACAGATACACATAATGTCATGCACACACGCACACACACACACAGATACACCTACACATAACGTCATGCACAGACACAAATGCATACCCATAGACCGAAACTTGCGCACAAAACACGGCCACACACACATATATAAACATATACACATATACAACACATTCACACACAAAAACACACACACACAAATAAACATAAGCACACACACAGCCACACAATCACAAATATACAAATATACAATTAGTAGCAGAAATCGGCTACACAGCCCTTCGAACCTGCTCAGACATTCAATAACAACATGACTGATCATCGACCGCAACCCCACTTTCCCACCCGAACTCCATATCCCTTGATTCTCCTAGAGTCCAAACATCTCTCGCTCTCAGCCTTGAATATACTCAATGAATCAGCATCCACAGCCCTTTGGGGTAGAGAATTCCCAAGATTCATAATCCTCTCAGTGAAGAAATTCCTCCTCATCTCAGTGTTATACCCCTTATCCTGAGACTGTTCCTCCTATTTTTCGACTCTCCAGCCAGGGGAAATAACCTCTCAGCATCTACCCTATTAATCCCTCTCAGAATCTTATATGTTCCAATGAGATCACCTGTCATTTTTCTAACTCCATAGAGTAAAGGCTCAATCTACTCAAACTCGCAAAGGAAAAAGCCCACATCCAAGGAATCAGTCTAGTGAACCTTCTCTGCACTCCCTCTAAGGCATGTATGCACTTTCTTAGATAAGGAGACCAAAACTGTGTTCAGTACTCCAGGTGTGGTCTCACCACAAAGCTCTGTACAATTGTAGTAAGACTTCCATACTCGTATTCACCAACCCAGTTACAATAAAGGACAACAAGCCATTTGCCTTCTGCATTGCTTGCTGTGCCTGCATGCTAACTTTCTGTGTTTACTGACCGAGGGCAACTAAATCTCTCTGAACACCAACATTTAAAAATTTCTCAGCATTCAAAATAATCTGCTCTTCTATTCTTGCTACTAAAGTGGATAACCTCACACTTCTCCACATTATAGTCCATCGACTACATAAGTGCCCACTCACTTAACCTCTCTATATCCCTTTGGAGGCTCTTTGTGTTCTCCTCACAGCTTACTTCCCCACCTAGCTTTGTATCATCAGCAAACTTGGATATATTGCACTCGGTCACTTCATTAATATAGATTGTAAATATACATAAAGACACACACACACGCACATGAATTGCTTTATATGCAGAATGTATATATTTCGCATCTCTCACAACCACGGGTTTGGGGAATGGAGTCGGGGGGCGGGCTGCAGGCAACTCATATGCGAAAAAGCACAATCGCATCTGCCACCAGGCCAGCGGTGACTGCATAAAATCCGGACAATCTGAGGTCCATACTGTAATGATATCAGCAAATAGTGATGTTATTTGCCTATTTGATTATGATGCCTTAGCAGCATGATTGCAGGTATTGATTATTTATGCCTGACCAGCAGAGGTCATGTGACCGAGACAAGCGAGGCAGTTGAGTTTAGTTTCAGTTTCGTTCTCGATGCATCACTAGCTTAATGTCTCCTGTAATGATGTTAACTTTGAGTTGAATATACTTTAGATTAAAAGACATTCTCTTTCATAAATGTCTCATCATTGAACCCACAAAGAAGTCAATACATGGTGTCAGAAGTGGCTGAAAGAGATGAAGAGAAAAATTCTGAAGTTAAACCAGCTCTCCACAGATTAACAAGCCAAAAGAGAACATCGTTGCTTACCATTAGAGAATAGCTAACGAAGTGAAAAATGGAAGGTTTACTCCCACCAGCGGTGCATCATTTGACAGGTAATGTGGCTGAAAATTGGAGGAGATTCAAACAACGTGTGGGTTGTATTTATCAGCAATCGGAGCTGACGAGAAAAGTAATGAAAGGAAATCTTCACTGTTCTTACATGTCGTGGGTGATGAAGCGCTGGAGGTGTATAATAACTTCACATTCGCTGTTGATGGAGACAAAATGAAGCTAGATAAAATAATGGAACAGTTTGAGGCCTACTGCATACCTAAATGTAACGTGATGTTTGAGAGGCACAGATTTTTCACATGTGTACAGAAAACGGGTGAGACTATTGATCAGTATGTGACTGAACTGAGAAACAGAAACAAATCGTGTGAATTTGGGGGACTGACAGACTCGCTGATAAAAGACAGACTGGTGTGTGGTATTCCAGATAATGGTCTAAGGGAAAGACTGCTAAGAGAGCAAGATCTAGACCTGGGAAAAGCCATAGCACTGTGTAGGGCTACAGAGACTGTGAAGTTGCAGGCAAAGGAGCTGTTCAGTGATAGTAGCTGCAACGTGGATGCAGTGAGTAAGAACGGACACAAACCGTTTAACAAAAAGAGCGCCAATGTGAAAAAAGAGGTGTGGCCAGCAAACGAAAATGAAAGGGACAATCGAAAGTCATGTAGTCGATGCGGTACACAGCATACACCAAAAGAGTGTCCAGCATATGGTAAAAAATGCAATAGTTGCAACAAGAACAATCATTATGCCCGTTGCTGTAAGAAGCAAATGCAACAAAGCAAGGTCCATGCAGTAGATGAAAGCGAGATAGAGGAGTTCAATGTAGATGTTGTGTCTGAAAACAAAGAAGAAAGAGACTGGATGTTCACACTAAAAGTGAATGACATACATATTCCATTTAAATTGGATACTGGAGCACAAGTTAATGTGATATCAGAGACTGATTTAAGAAAATTAGACCCAGACCAAAGATACATGGAATAAAAGTGAAAGTGACAGGATACACAGGTACTGATATACCAGTGAAAGGAAGATGCATTGTCAAAGTAACACACAAGAACAGAGAGCACACGCTAGCATTAATCGTGGTGCCAAAGGATGTGCAAGCCATACTAGGTTTAAAAGCCTGTGAGAGACTGAACCTGGTAAAGAGAGTCCTCATTGTGGAAAGCGAAGGAGAGACAGTCTATGATGAACTGAATGTTGCGTACACACTGGGTAAGCTGATGTATGCAGCAGACACGTTGTCCAGAGCTGTTGACCCAGGAGAGCCCGCAAACACAGTGAAAAGACTGATGTACAAGGCAAAAGACAGTGGAACTGACTTCTACCAGAGCATGCTTGTATACCGCACAACGCCGCTCGAGTGTGGTATGTCACCAGCCCAACTCCTGATGGGACGTCGGCTAAGGTCAAACCTACCCATCCCGGAGAACCTCCTGAAAACAAAAGAGGGGGAGAAAGTGAGGAAGTCCAAAGAGCAACAGAAAGAAAAGCAAAAGTGCTACTATGACAGAGGAACACAAAACCTACCTGAACTCCACACTGGTGACCAAGTAAGGTTCAAAGACAAAACAAACACATGGATTCAGAAGGGAACTGTCCTGAGTGAAGTTCAACCAAGATCATACACCATTCAGACAGATGAGGGTGCTGTTCTGAGAAGAAATCGTCGAGATCTTCTCATGGGACCCGCCACAGCAGGTCAAGAGACTGATACTGTTGAACAACCTGATCACACAGCTGAGAACCAATCATCTGAGGCAACAACTCAGATTCAAGGACAATCAATCAGAAAATCCTCAAGACACGTGAAGCCTCCTGAGAGACTCATTGAGCAAGTTTAAGGACTATTGTTATAGAAGGAAGTAATGTTATCTTATTCTTTCTTCAAGTTCTAATGTATTTACATATTTCATGCGAACACACAAAGCAAGGTTAAAAAACCTTGATCATGATAATGATAATGTAAGTTCATTAAGTGTTACAGTTAAAATGCAGATTAATACAAAGAAAACATATTGTTAGTTAAAAGGAAAATACTTTTGTTTTAAGGAAAGGAGATGTAATGATATCAGCAAATAGTGATGTTATTTGCCTGTTTGATTATGATGCCTTAGCAGCATGATTGCAGGTATTGATTACTTATGCCTGACCAGCAGAGGTCATGTGACTGAGACAAGCAAGGCAGTTGAGTTTAGTTTCAGTTTCGTTCTAGATGCATTACTAGCTTAATGTCTCCTGTAATGCTGTTAACTTTGAGTTGAATATACTTTAGATTAAAAGACATTCTCTTTCATAAATGTCTCTTCATTGAACCCACAAAGAAATCAATACACATACCTGTAGTAATGGTTGTGTAGGAACACATTGTGCAGCTTTAAGCAGGGTTCGGCACTATTTTTGTTGCACTTATTACAGTTCTACGGAGTACTACATCTGCAGAGTACAATACTCGGGAATTTGGCTAGTGATGGGGTTGTTAAGGATTGATCTCTTTGAAAAATGTCATTACATTTTGCATTTAACATTTGGGCCTAGAAATTCAGTTGCGTTTGCGCCCACTTATTGGCTATAAAGTGGTTTGCACCTGAAGTTTTTTATCGCCCGAAATTCAGATGGACCCTAACATCGGCCTTAGCCGGTAGCGCCGCCCCAGCACCGATGACATCATCGGTGTGCGCAGCGCCCCGGTTGCAATGCTATTCCGGCCCGATGGCCAAATTCAGTTGCGGCTGCCTCGCCCGTGGCAGCCGCAAACAGCGTTTGTGAAACGGGGGTTTGCAGCTCCGAAAGGCCGGCTCATAAAGGTGGAGCGGCGGCCGGCCGCTTTCCCGGCGGCCGCCTGCCCGCACCTCCCTCCCCGGACTCCTGCACCACCCCCCCACGGCATTGATGTCTGAGTCCCGCGAGCCCGGCACTTCTCCGTGGTGCTGGGCTCATTTGCCGGGGGAATCCTCCGGCGATCTGACGGCTGCAGGCAGCTCCTCCTTAAGAGAAGGAGGAGGCCTGCAGTACCCCAGCCTGCCGCACCGCATCGGGTGCCGCAGCGGGAGCTGGACGCCTGAAAGTGACATTCATCGCCCCTAGCGAGGCGGCCAAACCCTGCAATAGCGCCCACCGCCGTCTTGGCCTGTCACAACTGAATTTTAGGCGGGCGCTACGGGAATCCTGGCGAGCGCAAAATTTTGGGCGCAAAATACCTGGTGGGGCCAGACCGAATTTCTAGGCCCTGGTGTTTAACTTAACTTTAATCTTAACTTGTAGTTTATTTCACAATGGTAAACAAACTGCCTGCTAGTGCCAGTTGCACAGTTAAAGCGGTATCTAGCTAGAACTGGTTACCTGGTAATTCCTGTCAGCAGGGGCTGAATCAGGGGTTTGGAATTTATGCTGGTGTAATAATGCACGGAGGTAAGTAGCACACAGTCCAGGTCTAGGGATTACTGCTTCTACAGAGTAATGAACTCGGAAATTTGCTGAGTGAGGGTACTGGCTGAGGTGGGGGTGTGGGGGTAAAAGGTTCTGCTTGATGCATAACAAAAATAAACAGCAAGGTTAAATTATGACTGTGGGCTAAGTTACAGTAAAGACCTAATCCACCATCAACATCCTGGGGGTTACCATTGATCAGAAACTGAACTGGGCCAGCCATATAAATACTGTGGCTACAAGAGAAGGCCAGAGACTGGGAATTCTGTGGCGAGTGTCTCACCTCCTGACTCCCCAAAGCCTTTCCACCATCTACAAGGCACAAGTTAGGAGTGTGATGGAATACTCTCCACTTGCCTGGATGAGTGCAGCTCCAACAACACTCAAGAAGCTCGACACCATTCAGGATAAAGCAGCCCGCTTGATTGGCACTCAATCCACCACCTTCAACATTCACTCCTTCCAGCACCGACGCAGTGTGTACCATCTACAAGATGCACTGCAGCAACTCGCCAATGCTCCTTCAACAGCACCTTCCAAACCCGCGACATCTACCACTTAGAAGGACAAGGGCAGCAGACGCATGGGAACATCACCACCTACAGGTTCCCCTCCAAGCCACACACCATCCTGACTTGGACCTGTATTGCCGTTCCTTCACTATCACTGGGCCAAAATCCTGGAACTGCCTTCCTAACAGCATTGTGGGTGTACCTACACCATATGGACTGCAGCAGTTCAAGAAGGCAGCTCACCACCATCTTCTCAAAGGCAATTATGGATGGGCACTAAATGCAGGGCTAGCCAGCGATGCCCACATCTCATCAATGAATAAAAATAATTTAAATAATAACTAATTTTAATATACTCAATTGACTATTAATATTTTCTAATCCAAGTAATAGCCTTGGATGAGTTAATGGATTTCCGACTTTACTACTCTGTAGAAGCAGTAATCCATAGAACTGGACTCGGTGCTACTTACCTCCGGGCAGTAGCAAAAGCTTTTTGTTATTATAACAGCAGAAATTCCAACCCCTGATTCAGCCCCTGCTGACAGGAATTACCAGGTAACCAGTTCTAGCTAGATATCTCATTATCTCATCCAAGTTTATTGCTTGCATTAGAAAATATTAATATTCAACTGAGTATTTAAAAAATTGTCAATTTTATTAGTTAAAAAAATACAATAGAGTTGGCAGGGCAGGTGAGGTGTTGCAGCTGTAGCAAGTGGAAGATGGTGGACCCCAGTGAGAGCCAGAGCAACCACGTCTGCAGTAAGTATCTGCAGCTCGAACAAATTCAGCTCTGAATGGATGAGCTGGAGTCCGAGCGTTCGACATTGCAATACATCAGGGACGGAGAAGGTTACTTGGACTCTTTGTTCCAGGAGGCAGTCACAACCTTCATGTTAAATATTTCAGATTTGGTACGTGGTCAACGACAGGAGGGTCTGACTACGATTGAGGCAAGTATAGGGATGTAGAAGGTAAACATAGAAACATCGAAACATAGAAGATAGGAGCAGGAGTAGGCCATTTGGCCCCTCTAGCCAGCTCCGCCATTCAATGCGATCATGGCTGATCATCCAAATTCAGTACCCTGTCCCTGCTTTCTCCCCATACCTCTTGATCCCTTTAGCCTTAAGAAATATATACAACTCCTTCTTGAATATATTTAATGAATTGGCCTCAACTGCCTTCTCTGGTCGAGAATTCCACAGGTTCACCACTCTCTGGGTGAAGAAATTCCTCCTCAACTCTGTCCTAAATGGCCTACCCCTTATCCTTAGACTGTGACCCCTGGTTCTGGACTCCCCGACGATCGGGAACATCCTTCCAGCATCTAGTCTGTCTAGTCCTGTCAGAATTTTATAAGTTTCAATGAGATCCCCTCTCACTCTTCTAATCTCCAGCGAGTACAAGCCCAATCGAGCCAATCTCTCCTCATACATCATTCCTGCCATCCCAGGTATCAGCCTAGTGAATCTTCGCTGAATTCCTTCCATGGCAAGAACATCCTTCCTCAGATAAGGCGATGAAAACTGAACACAATACTCAAGATGTGGTCTCACCAAGGCCCTGTACAACTGCAGCAAGACATCCTTGTTCCTTTACTCAAACGCTCTCGCTACAAAGGCAACCATGCCATTTGCCTTCTTAACCACCTGCTGCATCTGCATGCTTACCTTCAGCAACTGGCGCACAAGGACACCCAGGTCTCGTTTCACTTCCCCCTCTCCCAATCTATTGCCATTCAGATAATAATCTGCCTGCCTGTTTTTGCCACCAAAGTGGATAACTTCGCATTTATCCACGTTATATTGCATCTGCCATGCTTTTGCCCAATCTCCCAACCTGTCCAAATCATTCTGGAGTTTCTCAGCATCCACACACGCCCAACCAGTTTTGTGTCATCTGCAAATTTGGAGATATTACATTTGGTTCCCTTGTCTAGATCATTAATATATATTGTGAATAGCATTGGAGAAGTCTCAGCCCTTGCACTTGTCGAACCGGTACGACGTTCTTGCTGCCTGTGTGGACGAGAGCAAGGACTGCAGCAAGGTTGAGTAAACAGAACACAGCACAGTTGTACAGGGGGATATTCATGTTGGGGGAGTAAAAACGAATGAAGTAGTGGGAGGGGACAGTATAGTTAGGGGGATAGACACTGTTCTCTGCAGCCGAGAGCGTGACTATAGAAGGCTGTGTTGCCTGCCCGTTGCCAATTTTAAGGACATCTCATTGGGGCAGGACAGGAACTTGAAGTGCGAGGGGAATGATCCAGTTGCCGTGGCCCCGTAGGTACCAATGACATAGGTAGGTCTAAGAAAGAGATTCTTCTAAGTGAGTTTCAGGAGCTGGATCCTAATTAAAAAGCAAAACCACAATGGTAATTATCTCTGGATTACTACCTGACACACGATCAAATTGGCATAGGGTCAATCAGATCAGAGATTTGAACGCCTGGCTCAAGGATTGGTGTGGGAGAAATGAGTTTCGATTCATGGGGAACAAGCACCAGTACTGGGGAACGAGGGGCTTCTTCCATTGTAACGGACTTCACTTGAACCATGCTGGGACCAGTGTCCTGGCGAATTGAATAACCTGGGATGTAGATAGGGCTTTAAACTAAATAGCGGGGCAGGGGTGAGGGGGGGGGGGGCATTCAGGTGAGGGGAAACTTAGAAAGTTAAATAGAAAGCAGAAGGCCAAACTGCAAGGTAGCTTAGGGGTAATGAGAATCAGAGTGTGCCAGGAAAGGACATAGGGTACAAACATAAGAACGCACCAGCAAACAGGGTCAGAGTAGGGAAAATAGCAAAAAGACAACACTAAAGGCTCATTATCTGAATGCACACAACATTCAGAACAAGATAGATGAATTGACAGCAGAAATAGAAATAAATAGTTAGGTCTGAGAATGTTAAAAAAACAAGCCTGTAGGCTTTGTGTCTTAATGTGAGGAGCATTCGTAATAAGGTGGATGAATTAGATGTGCAAATAGATGTAAACAGATAAGATATGATTGGGATTACGGAAACATGGCTCCAGAGTGACCAGGGCTGGGAACTCAACATCGAGGGGTATTCAATATTCAGGAAAGACAGGCAAAAAGGAAAAGCAGGTGTGGTAGCATTACTGGGTAAAAGGAGATTAACATAATTGTAAGGAAGGATATTAGCTCTGATGATGTAGAATCTCTATGGGTATAGCTGAGAAAAACCATGGGACAGAAAACGTTAGTGCGAGCTGCATACAGACCCCCAAACAGTCATGTGGAGGTTGGGGATGGCATTGAATGGGAAAATAAAGATGCGTGCAATAAGGGCACAATAGATATCATGGGTGTCTTTAATCTACATATAGATTGGGCTAACCAAAATAGCAACAATAATGTGTAGGAGGAATTCCTGGAGTGTATACAGGATGGTTTCCTGGACCAATATGCCGAGGAACCAACTGGAGATTAGGCCATCTTAGACTGGGTATTATGTAATGAGAAAGGATTAATTAGCAATCCTGTTGTTCGAGACCGCTTGGGGCAGAGCGATCCTAATGTGATAGGAATCTTCATTAACATGGAGAGTGAAGTATTAAACGCACCGGCTAGATTCCTGAAATTAAATAAAGGAAACTACAATGGTATGAGATGCAAGCTCGGTAGGATTCATTGTGGAATGTTACTCAAAGGGTTGACGGTGGATAGGCAATGGCAAACATTTAAAGATCGCATGGATGAACTATAGAATTTGTTCATCTCAGCTTGGCATAAAAATAGAACAAAAATGTTGACTCAACCGTGACTAACAAGGGAAATTAGCGATATCATAAGATGCAAAGAGAGGACACAAAAAGTGGCCAGAAATAGCAGTACACCTGCGGATTGGGAGCAGTTTAGAATTCAACAAAGGAGGACAAAGGGATTTATTAAGAGGGGGAACATAAAGTATGAGAGTAAGCTTGTAGCGAACATAAAAACTGACTGTAAAAGCTTCTATATATATGTGAAGAGAAAACGATTGTTGAACTCAAGCGCAGGTCCCTTGCAGTCAGAGGCAGTGGAATTTATAATGGGGAACAAAGAGGTGACAGACCAATAAAATACATACTTTGGTTCTGTCTTCACAAAGGAGGACACAAATAACCTCCCAGAGATGTCGGGGAACATAGGGTCTAATGAGAGGGAGGAACTGAAAGAAATCAGTATTTGTAGGCAATCACAAACATACGAACATACAATTAGGAGCAAAAATAGGCCATACGGCCCCTCGAGGCTGCTCCGCCATTCAATGAGGTCATGGCGGATCATCCAAACTCAGTACCCTGTCCCTGCCTTCTCCTCATATCACTTGATCCCTTTAGCCTTAACAAATATATCTAACTCCTTCTTGAATATATTTAATGAATTGGCCTCAACTGCCTTCTGTGGTAGAGAATTCCACAGGTTCACCGCTCTCTGGGTGAAGAAATTCATCCTCAGCTCTGTCCTAAATGGCTTACCCCTTATCCTACTCCTGCTCCTATCTTATATGTTTCTATGATCTACTTGCCATTGCAGAGGCGTGGTTGTAAGGTGAACAAGGCTGGGAATTGAATATTCCGTGATATTTGTCATTTCATAAGGATAGCCAGAAAGGAAAAGAATGGGGGTTGTTCTGTTAATAAAGGATGTGATCAGTACAGTAGTGAGAAATTATCTTGGCACGGGAAATCAAGATGTAGAATCAGTTTGGCTGGAGATAAGAAATAATAAGGGAAATATGTCACTGGTGGGAATAATCTATATGCACCATAACATTTGTTACACTCTAGGACAGATTATCAGTCAGGAATCAATGGGGGCTTGCAAGAAAGGAACTGCAATATTCGTGGGCGATATCTTCATATAGATTAGAAAAATCAAATTGCCAAAGGTAGCCTTGAGGACGAGTTTATAGAGTTTATTCAGGAAAGTTTCTAAAGAACAATACGTTGTGGAACCAAGCAGTGAACAGGCTATTATAGATCTGGTACGTTGTAATGAGACATAATTAATTAATTATCTCATAGTAAAGGATCATGTAGGGAAGAGTGATCATAACATGATAGAATTTCACATTCAGTTTGAGGGTGAGAAACTTGGATAAGAAACTAGTGTCTTAAACTTAAATAAAGACAATTACAAGGGTATGAAGACAGAGTTGGCTAAAGTGGACTGGGAAAATAGATTGAAATGTAAAACGGTAAATAAGCAGTGGCAGAACGTTAAGTAGATATTTCGTAACTCTCAACAAAGATATATTCCAGTGAGAAAGAAAGACTCGACGAGAAGGATGAACAATCCATGGCTAACTAAGGAAGTTAAATATGGTATCAAATTGAACGAAAAGGCATGACATTTTGCAGATATTATTGGTAGGCCAGAAGATTGGGAAATATTTAGAAACTTGCAAAGGATGACTGAAAACAAATAAAGAGGATGAAAATAAATTATGAGGGTAAAAAAGCAAGAAATATAAAAAACAGGCAGTAAGTGATTCTACAAGTGTATAAAAAAGAAGAGAGTAGCTAAAGGAAACGTTGTTCCATAGTGGATGAGTCTGGGGAATTAATAATGGGAAAGAAGGAAATTGCAAAGATTTTCAACAAATATTTTGTAGATGGCTTCAAGGGAGATGAAAAAGCCTCCCAATGTTAGTGGAAAATCAAGTGGCAAAAGGGAGGGACATAAAACAATCACTGTCACTAGAGAAAATGTACAAGATAAACTAATGGGACAAAAGGCTGAAACTGCGTTCAGACCAGAGGCACCGGCTTTGCAGCAAATGAGAAGCTGCATGAGGCAGAGCGAACGGCAGAGTAGTCATGACCGAATGGTTAAGTTGATTGGAAATCGAAACCTTTTGGGGTTTTCCCGCGTAACCTTGAATCCTGTCGATGATGTCATCCAAAGTGATACAGTTTAACTTAATTTTCCTGCTGCCTTTCAGTTCCTGCGCAGAGGCACATTCAAAGCTACATAGAATTATCACAGAATCATAGAAATGTACAGCACAGAAGGAGGCCTTTTGGCCGATCTTTTCCATGCTGGACAACAAAGCGCTATTCCAGCCTAATCCCACTTTCCAGCACTTGGTCTGTAGTCTTGTAGGTTACGGCACTTCATGTGAATATCCAAGTACTTTTTAAATGTGATGAGGGTCTCTGCCTCCACTACCCTTTCAGGCACTGAGTTCCAGACCCCAGCATCCTCTGGGTGAAAACAAACTCTCCTCGAATCCCCTCTAAACTTCTAAACAAGTACTTTAAATCAATGCCCCCTGGTTATTGAGACTACTGGTAAGGGAAATTGGTCCTTCCTATCCACTCTATCTTGGGCCCTCATAAATTAATACACCTCAATTAGGTCTCGCCTCAGCCTCCTCTGTTCCAAAGAAAATAACCCCAGCCTATCGAATTTATCCTCATAGCTAAAATTTCCCAGCCCAAGCAACATCCTCGGAAATCTCTCCTGCACTCCTTCTAGTGCAACCACATCCTTCCTCTAATGTGGTGACCTGAACTGCATGCAATATTCTACCTGTGGCCTAACTGGTGTTTTATTCTATCCAAGCATAACCTCCCTGCTCTTTTATTCTAGGCTTCGGCTAATAAATGCACGTATCCCATGTGCCTTCTTAACCAACCAATCTGGCTTGTACAGGTCCCACCTCCCCCAGAAACGGTCCCAGTGCCTCAGGATTCTAGATCACTCCAGCCATGCATTCATCTGCTCTATCGTCCTGCTTCTGCAGTCATTAGCACGTGGCACCAGGGGTAATCCGGAGATGACTACTTTTGAGGTCCTGCTTTTTAATCTTTCTCCTAGCTCCCTGAAATCTGCCTGCAGGACCTCATTTCTCTTTCTACCTATGTCGTTGGTACCAATGGGGACCACGATCTCTGGATTTTCACCTTCCCCCTCAGAAGGCACTGCAGCCGCTCAGTGACATCCTTGACCCTGGCAGCAGGGAGGCAACATATCATCCGGGAGTCACGTCTGCAGCTGGAGAAAGGCTTGTCTATTATCCGAACTATCAAATACCCTACAACTATTGCTCTTACGCTCTTCCTCCTCACAACCTGGGCAGTGGAGCCACCCATGGTGCCGTGAACTTCTGTATGGCGGCCATCCATTCCCTTTCTGCCAGCACACTCTTAGAACATAAGAAATAAGAGCAGGATTAGGGCATATGGCCCCACGAACCTGCTCTGCCATTCAATAAGATCATGGCTGATCATCGACCTCAACTCCACTTTCCCGCCCAATCTGCATACCCCTTGATTCCCCTAGAGTCCAAAAAGCTATCTATCTCAGTCTTGAATATACTCAACGATTCAGCATGTACAGCCCTCTGGGGCAGAGAATTCCAAAGATTCACAACCCTCTGAGTGACGAAATTCTGACTCATCTCAGTCTTAAATTGCCGACCCCTTATTCTGAGATGATGCCCCCTAGTTCTAGACACTCCAGCCAGGGGAAACAGGCTCGCAGCATCAACCCTTTCAATCCCCTTCAGAATCTTGTACATTTCAACGAGATCACCTCTCATTCTTTTAAACTCCAGAGAGTATTGGCGCATGCTACTCAATCTCTCATCATAGGACAGCCCTCTCATCCCAGGGATCAATCTAGAGATCCTTCGTTGCACCACCTCCAAGGCAAGTGTATCCTTCCTTAGATAAGGAAATCAAATCTGTGCACAGTACTCTGGTTGTGGTCTCAACAAGGCCCTGTACAATTGTAGCAAGACTTCCCTAATCTTATACTCCAACCCCCTTGCAATAAAAGCCAACATACCATTTGAATTCTTTACTGCTTGCTGTACCTGCATGCTAGCTTTCTGTTCTTCTTGCATGATGACACGCAACTCTTTTTGAATAGCAACACTTGAAAGATTCTCAACGTTTAAAAAAAATCTGTTTTTCTATTCTTCCTACCAAAGGGAATAACCTCACAATGCCCTACATTATACTCCATCTGCCACCTTACTGCCCACTCAGTCTATCTATATTCCTTTGCAGACTCTTTGTGTTCTCCTCACAGCTTTCTGTCCCACCTAGCATTGTATCATCAGCAAACTTGGATGCATAACACTCAGTCACTTCATCTAGGTCATTAATATAGATTGTAAATAACTGAGACACCAACACTGACCCTTGCGGAACCCCACTAGTTACAGCCTGCCAGCCTGAAAAAGATCCGTTTAGCACTACTCTCTGTTTTCTGCCCGTCAACCAATCCTCTATCCATGCTATTATATAATCACCAAACCTGTGAGCCCTAATCTTGTGTACTAACCATTTATGTGGTACAATATCGAATGCCTGTTGGAAATCTAAATATACTACATCCACTGGTACTCTTTTATCCAAGATCAGTACATGAGAACATAAGAAATAGTAGCAGGATTTTGTCATGCGGCCCTCGAGCCTGCTCCACCATTCAATAAGATCATGGCCGATCCTTTACCTCAACTGAAACTTCCCGACCTAGCCCCATATCACTTCCTTTAGGTAATGTCCAAATTCTTCTTGGTTAGGAATGTACTCAAGCACTGAACATCCACAGGCCTCTGCGGTAGAAAATTCCAAAAATTCACAACCATTACTTTGAAGAAATTTCCCTTCCTCTCAGTCCGACATGGCTGGCCATTTATTCTGAATCTTTGATCCTTAGTTCTGGACTCCACAGCCAAAGGAAACGGCCTCTCAACATGTCACCTGTCAAGCCCTGCAAGAATCTATCTATTCTTTCATTGTACATGGTGCTGATTTCTTTTCTCCACAGAAAAACAATGTTTAACTGGGTGGACACGCAGCAGGAAATACAATGCAGCCGCAGATTTATTCTCTTCCACTTTCTGTGAATCGCAAACTGCTGCCTAAATGGGAAAAAAGCAGGACACAAGAGAAAAGCCGATTTGAATTCTGTCTGTGGTGTCGAATTGCCTCAATTTGGCCAAGCGATATTTGAAGCACCACTTTGAATCAGACTTTACATACAATCCCTCTACAACTCCACCCCACACCTGGACTGCCTTAGCGTACTCTGTTTCTTCATTGAACAGAGGTCCAACCAGCCCCCATCCATCACCACCCTACTCCGCCTGGCTGAACTTGTTCTCACATTGAACAACTGTTCCTTTGACTCGAATCACTTCCTCCAAATTAAAGCTGTTCATATGGGAACCCGATGGGTCCTAGCTATGCCTGCCTTTCCGTGGGATTGTGGAACATTCTTTGTTCCAATCCTACTCAGGTCCCCTCCCTCACCTATTATTCTGGTACATTGATGATTGCATTGGTGCCATTTCCTGTTCTAGCCCTGGACTTGAAAATTTTATTCACTTAGCTTTCAATTTCCACCCTTCCCTCACCTTCTCATGGTCCATCTCCGACACTTCCCATCCTTTCCTCTACTTCTCTGTCTCCATTTCTGGGGGAAATTCATCGACAAAACCACTATAAGCCCACTGACTCCCACAGCTACCTGGACGACACTTCCTCCCACATCACTTCCTGTAAGGACTCTATTCCATTCTCCCAGTTTCTCCACCGCATCTGCTCTGACGATGCCACCTTCTATACAAGTGCTTCTGATACGTCTTCCTTTTATCTCAGATAAGGATTCTCCTCTAGTGTGGTTGACACGGCCCTGGACCGTGTCCATTCTATCTCCCGCACTTCTGATCTCACCACTTCCCCTCCCTCCCAAATCCATAATAGGGTTCCTCATGAACTCACCTTTCACCCCACAACTCCACAGTCAATGGATCATCCCCTGCCATTTCCGCCACCTCCAGCATGATCCCATCACCAAAGGTATCTTCCGCTCCCCTCTGCTTTCAGCATTCCATCGGGACTGCTCCCTCCAAAACACCCTTGTCCATTCCTCAACCACCCACAAAATCCCCTCCCCTCAGCACGGGACCTTCTCGTGCAAGCAGGAGATGCAATGCCTGCCCTTTTACCTCATTAATTCCCACCGTCTAGGGCCCCAAACACCCCTTGCAGGTGAAACGGCAATTTACTTGTACTTCTTGCAATTTAGTATACTGTACTCGCTGCTCACGATGCGGGCTCCTGTACATTGGTAGACCAAATGCAGCTTGGGTGAACACTTTGTGGAACATCTCCGTGCAGCCCATAAGGGTAAACTGGAGCTTCCGGTCGCTTTACACTTTAATTCTCCACTCCACTCCCATTCTGACCATCTTACACTGCTTCAAAGAAACTCAATGCAAGCTCGAGGAACCGCACCTGGTCTTTCGATAAGGCACTGTAAAGCCTTCCGGACTCAACATTACGTTCAACCATTCCAGACAATAACCCCTGCCCTTATTTCTGATGATTCTGCCATCCCAATTTGCAGCATTCAACCACTCCTGGCATCCACCCTATCACAGACCTTTCCTCTTGTTCTTTCCTATCCTCCTGATTTCTCTGCCTCTGCACTTGTTTAAAAACTGCTATATCTCTAACTTTTTCCTGTTCTGGCAAAGTGTCACAGAAATGAAAAGTTAATTCTGTTTCTCGCTCCACGAATGTGGCCTGAGTGTTTCCAACATTTTCAGTTGTTATTTCCTTCATTAGTTTATTGAATTTATTGTCTCTCTGATAATATTGAAACTAATTAAAGAAATATCTGTCATCAATTTGTGGGACCAATTGAGTAAAGAGAAAATTAATTTTTTCTGCCACTACGAAATCCAGCCTTTTGAAATCACTGATTGTAATGTCAGAAACGCAGCAGCCAATTTTTGCAAATAAGGTCCTACAAACAGCAATGTGCTCATTACCAGATACTACGTTTTTAGTTGTCTTAATTGTGAGATAAATATTGGCCAGTGCACAGGGAATAATTCCCCTGCTCTTCTTTGCAATATTGTCCTGGGAGACTTTACATCCACCTGACAGCAGACGGGTCCTTGGTTTAACGTCTGCTCTGAAAGACAGCTGCTCCGACAGTGTCCTTACAGTGCAGTGCTGGGGTTTGAGCAAGTCTGTGTCCTTACATTACAGTGCTGGTTGTTGTAAAGGTCTATGCCCTTGCAGTGCAGTGCCAGCAGCTTTTTACAGGTACGTGTACATACAGTGTAGGTGCCGTTATTATAAAGGACTGTTTCTTATAGAAAACCGAGCTGCGGCCATACAGGTCTCTGTCCTTAGATTGAAGTGCTGGGTGTTGTATGAGGTAATATACGAATTGGGAGCAGGATGTAGGCCATACAGCCCTTCGAGCCTGCTGCACCATTCAATAAGATCATGGCTAATCATGGAACTCAACTCTACTTTCCCACCTGATCTCCATAGACCTTTATTCCTCGAAAGTCCACAAATCAATCCATCTCAGCCTTGAATATATTCAAGGACTCAGCATTCAGTCTTTTGGGGTAGAGAATTCCAAAGATTCACAACATTCTGAGTGAGGAAATTCATCCTCATTCAGACTTACATGGCTGTCCCTTCTTCTAATTCATTAATATAGATTGTAAATGTCTGAGGCCCCAGCAATGATCCATGCAACACCCCACTAGTTACAGCCTGCCAACCTGAAAATGCCCCGTTTATCCCTATCTGTTTCAGTCCGTTAGCCAATGCTATATCCATGCTATTATATTACCCCCAACCTCACGAGCCCATATCTCATGTGCAATGTTGTCGAATCTTAACTCCCCTCAGAATTGGCTTAGCAAGCCACACAGTTGTTCCAAACCACTACGACAGACTTTAAGAAGAATAAAACTGAATGGACAACTCTGCATCGAAAAATGGCATTGGATTCGGACACGACAAAGTTACACCCAGCCCAGTCGACCCTGAAAAGTGCTGCTCACTAAAACCTGGGGAATTTGCCCAAAATTGGTAGACTTGTCCCACAGACTAGTCAAGCAATAGCCTGACATAGTCATACACACAGCGTCATAGCATTCAGCAAACGTCCCAGAATCCTCCATCTCCATCCCTGGATATGTACTGTCTTACTGGCAGGACCGACACACCAGTGGTTGCTGCATAGTCGGGAGGGAATGGACGTCTACGTCATCAAAATTGACACCGGACCCCATGAAGTCACATGGCTAAAGGTCAAACATGGGCAAGGAAACCTGCTGAATGTCACCTATCGCCCTCCCTCAGCTGATGAATCTGTATTCCTTCATGTTTAACACAACTTCGAAGAAGGACTGAGGTTGCAACGGTACAAAATATACTCTGGGTGGGGGACTTCAATGTCCATCACCAAGAGTGACTCGCCAGCACCAGTACTAACCAAGCTATCAGAGTCCTGAAGGATATAAAAGTCAGGAAAGGCTCGCCGCATGTGATGATACAACCGAGGAGAAAAGAAAACAACTTGACCTCGTCCACGCCAATCCACCTGTCACAGCTGCATCTGTCCATGACAGTACTGTGGAGAAATGACCGCCACACAGTCCTTGTGGAGACCACATCCAGTTTTCACATTGAGGGCACCCTTTTCCGTGTTGTTTGGCACTACCATCGTGCTAAATGGGGTAGATTCAGAACAAATCTTGCCATTATAACTGGGTATCCATTAGGGGCTGTGGGCCATCAGCAGCAGCAGAATTGTAATCTGTACAACTTGTAACCTCATGGGATGGCCCGGCATATCCCTCACTCTACTAGTACTATCAAGCCAGCGGACTACCTCTTGTTCAATGAGAAGCGTGGAAGAGCATGCAATGAACTTCACCAGGCCTAGATATAAAGAGCTGCCAATCTGGTGAAGCTACAAGTCTGGACTCCATGCATGAGAAACAACGGAAGCATCGTGATATAGACAGAGCTAACCGATCCCATAAACAATGGATCAGATCAAAGCTCTGCAGTCCTGCCACATCCAGCTTTGAATGCTGGCTAGGGATGGGAAATAAATGCTGACGTTTCCAGCGACGACCTTTTCCCATGAACAAATAAAGAATAAATCAGCCCAGTCGATTGTTTTCGCAATTAAAAAGTCAAATTTCCTCCACTCTTTCCTCATAAACCAGTGCTTTGGCTTTGGGGATAAGACTCCTGGCCGTTCCCTGCTCTGCGCCCCGCACTGAATGTCTCCCCTGTATTTCGGTGAATAAAGGTGAACAGATTTCATAAATATTGGATGGAGCCGAGCCGCACACAGTTGCACGGTGATTTCCCTGACTTGTACTCTGTTGTTTGGGTTTGTAGTTGAATATTTTATTGATATTTTTGATTGCTGTATTGCCTTTGTTGGATTGTTCACTGTCCAATCTACTTAAATTCCCAGGGCACTTTATACCTTATCCTCAGCTCCAAGAACACTTTTCATTTAATGCATAGAATTCTATTTCCTCTAATTGTGTGTAGTATTTTACACGGGCCCGCATTAAATTACACCGACCATTATTGTTCTCACTTGAATATTTTGCCTAAAATGTCGCGTTGTTTCTGAGCTGTGTTCTCCACCTAGAGCACCCTCTCTGATTTGAAAATATCTAAAATTTGATCAATTGACATTGAGTTTCCTAGACTTTCTTAAAGAGGGAAATTAGCAACAATACTTTCCCCAACACCGATCCCCGCAAAGCCCACACAGTTCTCCACCGCCCTGCCGTGCCCTAACTCCTGTAACATTTAAGTATTGTTTTCTAACTTTCAAAGTCTTTGTTATCCAGTTCCAAAGTGTGACGTGTCACATTGAAACGTTTATTCCCATAGCAGTATTAACCTGGGAGTAAAGCGGCTGACGCAAACTGTTTGTTCAAATTACTGTAACTAATATCAGAGGCCCGGGGACAGAACTGTACGCTGGAGATTTCCCTGCTGTATAAATGAGGGCTGCTTTCAATGTCTCACTTCACAGTTTTCACCGGGGCTGGTGTATCCATCACACACAGGAATAGTCGCTTCTCACATTAAATGGAAGCCCCGATACTTCAACAGATAATAGCCATTTACTTCCCTATTCTCGCAGCTGTTGGTGTTCCTGGTAAGAGGTTATTAAAATATACGAATCGTATAAACTCTGTTAACTACATGGCTTCTCGTGCTGCGTGTCTGACAAAGCAGCTGCTTTTTTGAGTTCCTCTCTTGCAGTTATGTAAGCTGCAGTGTCAGTTTAACCGCAATGTTCCTGTTTAATTAATGCGGTGTCTTCTTTCACGCTCTAGTTTCTAGTGACGTCACCGTGCTTTTTCTGAACTGATTGTCTTGCAATCTGGGCTCCGGATCAAAGGACTCCATCAAATGAGAAATGGTGTCGCCGGACATGAAGTTTGTAAAATGGCAATTATTACATAGAGCTGATTAATGTCTTGTTTGAAGCATTCTCCAAAATTCACATTGAAATAATTAACAATGTAATTGAATGTGTTTCCTGGGTGTTACAGTATTGCAAGGAACGAACGTCCTACTAATCACTTACTTTCTATTACAGCGATATTTATTTTGAACTGTGCACAGTGAGCACATCAGCAATGTTGCCCAAACGACAAAGTTGTAAATGTTAATGGAATTTCGATGTCTTATTTACTGATGTTTGGAAGCAAGATTCAATCATGTCTGCATCTTGACCACTTCTTGATCTCATGATTCATCTCAGTCCAATGTTGTCCTACATTCCTGTTGTTGTGTTCTGTTGTAAATCATTTTTCTAACTATAAAGAAAATGCATTTGAAAGTGGAGCTGTTTGATGTTATGTATTGTCACGTTCCTGTGTATCATTAGGAAACATAAGTTACCGCATTAATTACAGATGAGAATCGGCTCTGGGTGGGCTCCTATATCTCTCCAGTTAGAACGTGGTGCATCATATTATTCAGCACAACTCAATCATTTAACATTAAGCTTAATGCTTGTTGGAATGGCTCTACCTGAATTTACAGGTTCTCCCAGTAAGCGTCGTTTCAATATGTATATTTGTTGGCCTGGCTTTGTTGCCAGCGCTCTGGCATTTATTTCAGGAAGTTGAGTGTTCTAGTCTCTCTCTGGTACTTAAAACTATAACAAAACGAAAATGTCATTCAGGAGGTGCTGAATGTCAGAGGTTTGTAGAAATACCAATCCTTCAATGGTTACATCATAGTGGGGTCATTGCAGCAAGAAGCGCAGGGGAACCGAAACGTGTGTCTGCTGAAAATAATATTTTAATAATATCCTGTAATTGAATAGGAGTCCAGAAAGAAGTTATATTTGGATAGATCAGTGGAAAATGCAGAACAAAATAATTTGAGTATGTCAGTATTTGATTCGGTAGATAATTGTGAGGAAAATTCTTTGGCTAGTTCAGTTTTTAATTCTATACATAACTGAGAGGTGCATTCTTTGTAGATTCTAGTGTTTAATTCGATGTATAATTGTGTGGATTATTCTTTGGATATTTCAGTGTTCAATTCGATGGATAATATAGATGATAGTTCCTTGCATATTTCAGTGTTTAATTCTATAGATAATTGAGTGGATAATTCTTTGGATATTTCCGTGTTTAATCCTATAGATAATTGAGGATAATTCTTTGGATATTTCAGTGGTTAATTCCATAGATAGTTGAGATAATAATTCTTTGCATTGTTCAGTGTTTAATTCTTTAGATAATAACATGGATAATTCTTTGGACATTTCAGTGTTTTTTAATCTGCAGATAATTGTGAGGATAATTCTTTGGATATTTCAGTGTGTAATTCGATGGATAATTGAGCGGATAATTCTTTGTAGATTTCAGTGTTAAATTCGATGTATAATTGTTTGTATTATTCTTTGTATATTTCAGTGTTTAATTATATAGATATTGTGATGCATTTTTTGGATATTTCACTGTTTAATTCGATGCAGAATTGAGAGTAAATTCATTGTACATTTCAGTGTTTATTTCTGTCGAGAATTGTGTTTAATTATATAGATAATTGAGTGGATAATTATTTGGATATTCATTGTTTAATTCGATGGAAACTTGTGTTGGTAATTCTTTGGATATTTCAGTGTTTTATTCTATAGATAAGTGTTTGGATAATTCTTTGGATATTTCAGTGTTTAATTCTATAGATAATTGAGATAATAATTCTTTGTATAGTTCAGTGTTTAATTCTTTAGATAATTATATTGATACCTCTTTGGATATTGCAAAGTTTAATTCAATGAATAATTAAGAGGATAATTCTATGAATATTTCAGTGTTTAATTCAATGATTAGTTGCATAGATAATAGTGTGGTTAATTCTTTTGATATTTCAGTGTTTAATACTATAGATACATTGTGAGGATAATTCTTTGAATATTTCAGTGTTTAATTCGATGGACAATTGAGTAGATAATTAATTGTATATTTCAGTGTCTATTTCTATAGATATTGTGAGGATAATTCTTCAGATAATTCAGTGTTTTATTATATAGATAATTGAGAGGATAATTCCTCAGATATTTCAGTGTTTAATTCTATAGATAATTGAGAGGCTAATTCTTCAGATATTTCAGTGTTTAATTCTATACATAATTGAGAGGATAATTCTTTGTAGATTTCAGCATTAAATTCGATGAATAACTGGGTCCCTTTTGATAGAATCTGTATTAAGCGGTTGCTGTTCCGTGTTGTTCGTCGGTTGTGCGTTAGTCATCTTGAGTGAAGACGAGGTTCAGGCGTGCGTTGCTACCGTGAAAATCATTCACGGATACGGGCTCACCAATTGTAGCTTTGGAATTGATGATCTCCAATACTCATGTTGTAGGGTCACCAATGTAGCGTTGGAATTAATGAACTCCCGTACTCACGTCGTAGGGTTACCAATGTAGTGGTTCGTGTAAATCACCACTATATAACAGAGTTTAACTTCAACGAACTATAAATAAGTTGTTTATTTACCAGAACAAGATAATACAGCAGGTAAGGTAGCAGGTAAGATGGCTGACTGCAGAAGCACCATATTGTAGATCACAGGATAATTACAGCAGGTAAGGTAGCAGGTAAGATGGCTGACTGCAGAAGCACCATGTTGTAGATCACAGGATAATTATAGCAGGTAAGGTAGCAGGTAAGGTGGCTAACTGCAGGAACACCATGTTGTAGGTCTTACGGTAGGTAAGATAGCAGGTAAGATGGCTGACTGCAGGAGCACCATGTTGTAAACCTTGTCCCAGCGGGGACTCCACAAGGACTGCGTTCCCAGTCCCATGAGGAGCGTGTGGGGAGCCTCATGACCTCCACTCAGCTCTATATTCCCAACGTCACGTGACCGCGTCATGACGTCTGCAACTTCACGTGCGCTTAGAAGGTCACATGACCTGCGCCGTTGTCAGTGCATCTCCCCGTTACGGAGGCTGGCCTTGAAGGCCGAGTTTACTAGGTTGGGCTGTGCCAATACTTGCCGCGGGAGCGGAGAATCCCTTCGCTTCCGCTTGCCGGCTGATGCAGCCGAAGTCTCGATAGGCCGGGCTATGCCAGCGGCCGCCTTGGAAGCCCGAATCGGGCCGGCGGCCAGTGCGCATGCGTCGTATGACGTCAGCGCGTTAGGTCGGCGGCCGACGCGCATGCGTCACGTGATGCGTGACGTCAACGCGTTAGGTCGCCTCTTAAAGGGGCAACGGTCCAACAGGTAAGTTAAAGAGGCAACAGCCCTCACTGGTAAGTTATACAATTAAGTAAATTAAGTACATACAGTTAGGTAAGTTATACATACATAAATAAGTTAAGTTAAAGGGAATTATGTATATATCTCAATGTAAAAGACAACCGTTGGGACCGCCACACGTGGATTATTCTTTGGATATTTCACTGTTTAATTCGATGGAAAATTGAGAGGATAATTCTTCAGATATTTCAGTGTTTAATTAGGTAGTTAATTGCATAGATAATCCTTTGGATACTTCAGTCTTTAATTTGGTGCATAATTGAGAGTATTATTCCTTGTACATTTCAGTGTTTATATCTGTAGATGATTGTGTTTAATTATATAGATAATTGAGTGGATAATTATTTGGATATTCAGTGTATAATTCGATGGAAAATAGTGTTGGTAATTCTTTGGATATTTCAATGTCTACTGTTATAGATATTGTAAGGATAATTCTTTGGATATTGCAGTGTTTAATTCGATGGACAATTGAGTAGATAATTATTTGTATATTTCAGTGTCTAATTCTATAGATATTGTGAGGATAATTCTTTGGATATTTCAATGTTTAATTCTATAGATAATTGAGAGGATAATTCTTCAGATACTTCAGTGTTTAATTCTATAGATAATTGAGAGTATAATTCTTCAGATATTTCAGTGCTTAATTCTATAGATAATTGAGAGGATAATTCTTCAGATATTTCAGTGTTTAATTCTGTAGATAATTGAGAGGATAATTCTTCAGATATTTCAGTGTTTAATTCTATACAGAATTGAGAGGATTATTCTTCAGATATTTCAGTGTTTAATGCTATAGATAATTGAGAGGATAATTCTTCAGATACTTCAGTGTTTAATTCTATAGATAATTGAGAGGATAATTCTTCAGATATTTCAGTTTTTAATTGTATAGATAATTGAGAGGATAATTCTTCAGACATTTCAGTGTTTAATTCTATAGATAATTGAGAGGATAATTCTTCAGATATTTCAGTGTTTAATTCTATACAGAATTGAGAGGATTATTCTTCAGATATTTCAGTGTTTAATTCTATAGATAATTGAGAGGATAATTCTTCAGATATTTCAGTGTTTAATTGTATAGATAATTGGGAGGATAATTCTTCAGATATTTCAGTGTTTAATTCTATAGTAAATTGAGAGGATAATTCCTCAGATATTTCAGTGTTTAATGCTATAGATAATTGAGAGGATAATTCCTCAGATATTCCACTGTTTAATTCTATACAGAATTGAGAGGATCATTCTTTGTAGATTTCAGCATTAAATTCGATGAATAATTGCGTGGATTATTCTTTGGATATTTCACTGTTTAATTCGATGGAAAATTGAGAGGATAATTCTTTGGATATTTCAGTGTTTAATTATATATTTAATTACATAGATAATCCTTTGGATAATTCAGTGTTTAATTAGGTGCATAATTGAGCGTATAATTCCTTGTATATTTCAGTGTTTAGTTCTGTAGATAATTGTGTTTCATTATATAGATAATTGAGTGGATAATTATTTGGATATTCGGTGTTTAATTCGATGGTAAATTGTGTTGGTAATTCTTTGGATATTTCAATGTCTACTTTTATAGATATTGTAAGGATAATTCTTTGGATATTTCAGTGTTCCATTATATAGATAATTGTGTGGATATTTTTTGGGAAATTTCATTGTTTAATTCGATGGATAATTGAGAGGATAATTATTTGTAAATTTCAAAGTTTAATTCGATGGATAATTGAGAGGATAATTCACTGTATATTTCAAAGTTTAATTCGATGGATAATTGAGAGAATAATTCTTTGTATATTTCAGTGTTTAATTTGATTGATAATTGAGAGGTTAATTCTTTGGATATTTCAGTATTTAATTTGATTGATAATTGAGCGGATAATTCAACAGATAATTGAGAGGATAATTCTTTGGATATTTCAGTGTTTAATTTTGAATGGCATTAGGTTGGGAGAAGGGGAAGTGCAAAGAGACCTGGGTGTCCTTGTGCACCAGTCGCTGAAGGTAAGCATGCAGGTGCAGCAGGCGGTTAAGAAGGCAAATGGTATGTTGGCCTTCGTAGCAAGAGGTTTCGAGTACAGGAACAAGGATGTCTTGCTACAGTTCTACAGGGCCTTGTTGAGACCGCACCTTGAGTATTGTCTGCAGTTTTGGTCACCTTACCTGAGGAAGGACGTTCTTACCATGGAGGGAGTGCAGCAAAGATTCACCAGGCTGATACCTGGGATGGCAGGAATGATGGATGAGGAGAGATTGTGTCGATTGGGCTTATACTCAAAGGAGTTTAGAAGATTGAGAGGGGATCTCATCGAAACTTATAAAATTCTGTCAGGTCTGGACAGACTAGATGCAGGAAGGATGTTTCTGATGGCCGGGGAGTCCAGAACCAGGGGTCATAGTCTAAGGATAAGGGGTAAGCCATTTAGGACTGAAATGAGGAGGAATTTCTTCACCCAGAGAGTGGTGAACCTGTGAAATTCTCTGCCACAGAGGGCGGTGGAGGCTAGTTCATTAAATGTATCCAAGAAAGAGTTGGATATATTTCTTGAGGCTAAAGGGATCAAGGGATATGTGGAAAAGGCAGGGACAGGGTACTGAATTTGGATGATCAGCCATGATCACATTGAATGGTGGAGCAGGCTCAAAGGGCCGAATGGCCTACTCCTGCTCCTATCTTCTATGTTTCTATCTTTCTATGATTGATAATTGAGAGGATAATTATTTGGATATTTCAGTATTTCATTTGATTGATAATTGAGCAGATAATTCATTGGATATTTCAGTAGTTCTTTAACTAGATAATTGAGTGCACAACTGAGTTCGGAATTCTGTTGAAATTCGTTGAATAATTCAATAAATAATTATTTTGATAATTCTGTTGATAATTGTTTAGATAATTCTTTGGATATTTTAATATTTAACTCGTAGGTAATAGTGTCGATGTTTTAGAGGACAATTCTTCGATTGTTTCAGTTTTTTGAGTTTTGATAATTATTGTATAATTTATGGGTTAAATATATATATAATCCATGTGAATGAATTTCTCGAAATTGCAGATCCAGTGAAAGTTCTGTCCATGTATCTGTTGTTCGTTATCATAATATTGACTTTCATATTTCAAATTAATCTGTGTTAAATTAAACTCATGTCTTCATTCGGCCTGGTGCTGGGGTCTTGGGGGAGTGAGGGAATTCTGCTTTAAATTTTCGAGTGTTTTATCCACAGTTTGTAACATTGCTAAGTAAAGTCTCTGTGGTCAACAGCAGCAACATAATTGATATCAGACAGACAGCCGTGGGGAGCCTAAACCCAAACCATCTTCAGTTCCTGCCCACATGTGAAAGTAGAAGCTTATTCCGCATCTATGTATGAAAATACGCCTATCCTCGTATCCGGTGCTTGCGCTTTCTGACCAATATCTGCTGCTGTCTTCCCTCCAGAGGGCGCTGTTCATCAGCTCTGGCGGCTTCCTATCACGGATTGGGTCCACCTCTAACTGTATCACAATGATTCAGTACTTTCAACAACTCATTACTTCTTTTTCACTTCTTTATCATACACTAAGCTCGATTTTGAAACGGAAGAAACAGGTATTCGAATTGAACCTTCATCCTGCAAAGTCCCCATTGCAACTTTAACCCCTCCAATCCCCATTTCTCCTTCGTGAGGCGCAGTACCCAAGGAACCGTCACCAGGCCAAGCCCCCATTGATATTTCACTCTGCCCAAACCCCACTGCACCTTCCCGCTGCTCAAACCCAACTGCAACTGCTCCCTGCCCAAAACCCACGGCATCTTCAACCTGCCCAAATTCCACTGCACCTTCACCCTGCCCAAACTCCACTGCACATTCCCCCTGCCCAAACCCCACTGCACCTTCCCTCTGCCCAAACCCCACTGCACATTCCCCCTGCCCAAACACCACTGCACCTTCCCCCTGCACAAACCCCACTGCACCTTCCCCCTGCCCATACACATATGCACCTTCCCCTTGCTCAAACCCCATTGCACCTTCTCCCTGCCCAAAACCCACTGCACCTTCACCCTGCCCAAACCCCACTGCACCTTCACTCTGCCCAAACCCTACTGCACCATCCCCCTGCCCAAACCACAATGCACCTTCCCACTGCCCAAACAACACTGCACCTTCCCCCTGCCCAAACCCCACTGCACCTTCCCACTGCCCAAACCCCACTGCACATTCACCCTGCCCAAACCCCACGACACCTTCTCCCTGCTCAAACCCCAATGCACCTTCACCCTGCTCAAACCCCACTGCACCTTCTCCCTGCTCAAACCCCGTTGCACCTTCCCCCTGCCCAAACTGCACTGCAACCTCCCCATGCCCAAACCCCAATGCACCTTCACCCTGCTCAAACCCCACTGCACTTTTCCCCTGCTCAATCACCACTGAACCTTCCCCCTGCTCAAACCCCACTGCACCTTCCCCCTGCTCAAACCCCACTGCACCTTCCCCCTGCCCAACGCCCAATGCACCTTCACCCTGCCCAAACCCCAATGCACCTTCACCCTGCTCAAACCCCACTGCACCTTCTCCCTGCTCAAACCCCACTGCACCATCCCCCTGCCCAAACCCCACTGCACATTGCCCCTGCCCAAACCCTACTGCACATTCCCTCTGCACAAACCTCACTGCACCTTCCCCTGCCCAAACCCCACTGCACCTTCTCCCTGCTCAAACGCCACTGCACCTTCCCCTGGCCAAACCCCACTGCACCTTCCCCCTGCCCAAAACCCACTGCATCCTCCCCTGCTCAATCCCCATTGCACCTTCCCCCTGCCCAAATCCCACTGCACCTTCCCCGTGCCCAAACCCCATTGCACCTTCCCCGTGCCAAGTTCCATTGTACCTTCACCCCGCTTGGTTCCCATTACATAGAATAGAATGACGTACAATTCTACATCATAGAAACCAGCCATTATGCCCAAAAGATCTATGCCAGAGTTTCTGTTCCACGAGAGTCATCTCCCACCTTTCCTCATCTCACTCCACCAACATATCCTTCTATTCATGTTTGCCTCCTCTACTTAACTAGCTGCCCCTTACATGCATCTATGCTAAGCGCCTCAGCCTCTATATGTCATAGAGTCATAGAGTCATAGCGTCATAACGGCACAAAAGGAGGCCATTGGCCCCTTCAACTCCATGCTGGCTCTCTGTAGAGCAATCCAGTCAGACTCATTCCCCCTGGGGGTTGTTTTATGAAGAAAGGTTGAGCAGGTTGTGCCAATACTCATTGGAGTTTAGAAGAATTAAAGGTGTTCTTATTTTCACATATAAGATTCTGAGGGGGCTTTACTAGTTAGATGTACGGAGGATATTTCCCCATGGGTGTAATCCAGATCTTGGGGGCATAGTTTCAGAATAAGGGGTCGCCCATTTAAAATGGAGATGAGGTGGAATTTCTTCTCTCAGCGGGTCGGGAAGCTATTGCATTCTCTACCTAAGACAGCTGTGGAGGCTGGGTCATTGAACATATTCAAGATGGAGATAGACTGATTTTTGAAATATAGAGAAGTCAAGGGTAATGAGGACCGGGCAGGAAAGTGGAGTTGAGGCCAAATCAGATCAGCAATGATCTTATTGAATGCAAACGAGTTTCAAATTCTAACCCATTTTGCACATTCTCCAGTGCTTCTGCATACTTGTACTAAGCAGATCATAACTGTGCACTGCACTCTAAGTGTGGTCTCGCCAATGTTCTATATAGGTTTAACATACCTCCTCTGTTATTGCAACCCATTCCTCTAGAAAGAAACTCCGTTGCTTTGACTGCACGTTTTATGGCTTCCTTAACCTGCTTAGCTACTTTTAATAATTTGTGAATTTGTCCCCCTAAATCCGTTTTCTTCTCTCCCCCATTTGGACTCTTATTTTCCGAGGCTCATGTGGCCTCCTTATACCACCTAACAAAATTCACCACCTCACATATATATTTAATTGAAAATCATTTATCATTTACTCTCCTTGATTCCATTCTGTTAATATCTTCTTGATTTTTGTCGCAGACTTCCTCAGTGTTAACTTTACCTCATAATTTGGTGTATTCCGTAAATTTTGATGTTATACTTCTGATTCCCAAGTCCAAACCTCCACTATAAAGTGTAACCAAAAGTGGCCCCTGTGGAACAATACTTCCCACCTTCCGCCAATCTGAGCAACTACCTTTAATCGTTACCCTCTGTTTTCTATTTAGCAGCCAGTTTGCTATCCATGCGGCTACTTGTCCACTGAGTCTACATGCTCGGATCTTAGCCACAAACCTACTATGGCGGTGGAAGCTCTTTGAACGTCTATGTATACTACATTCACTAACTTACCCTTACCTACTCTCTCTGCTAGTTTGTCAAATAATGCTATCATGTTGGTCAAAGATGTCCTTCCCTTTTGAAATCCATGCCGACAAGTCTTTATTATTGACGTAATAAAATTCACTACGCACTTTAATCGACTTGTAACAAAACATGGAGGTCTAGTTAGTAGCCACTAGCTTCCTGTTTCCAAACTGTCTCTGGCCACGCTGGGCCCACGCCCTAGTATTTATACTCCTCGGGCGACGCCCTTAGCTGGCCGTTCAGTAGTACTTCCTGAGTTACTTCTTGTAGATGTTGCGATTTATGACAATGATGTTTTCGGATTTTAGAGTTTTTTCTATTTTATGTTTGAGCAAAGATTTCAATACCTTACCTCTAACCGACTTTAAGCAAACTGGACGACAGAATTTGTTTTACATATAATAAATTAAAAAATATATATATATAGATATATAGTGCCTCTGCTATCTCTTCCTTAGCTTTGAGTATGAGTGGTACCTGTCGTTCCAGGCCCCAGGTTATATCCTCCAGTTAATTCATGTCTAGTTCATTAAAAATCTCGCTCCTGTCTATCTTAGAAGCCGTGGTTATCTTTTTGAATTCTTTGGCTAACTTCACGTGCACCATGTTTGTGACGCTGGTAAAAACTGCAGTAAAATAACTGTTCAATACTTCTCATTTCACTGCCTTTATTTTAGAGTTTATCTTGTTCATTCCTTAGTGGCCATATCCCTATGTTCCTATTCCTGTGCTTATAAAATACTTAACTATTTATTTTTATATTGGTTGCTAATTTAATTTCGTATTTTGTTTTGAGTTCCTAATTGTTTATATTAATTTAAGGACAGAAGAACATAAGAAATAAGATCAGGTGTAGGCCACATGGGCCCTCGAGCCTGTCCCGCCCATCAACAAAATCATGGCTGATCATCGACCTCAGCTCTACTTTCATGCCCGATATCCATATCCCTTGATTCCCTAGAGTCCAAAAATCTATCTATCACAGCCTTGAATATAGTCAAAGTCTCAGCATTCACAGTCCACTGCTACAGAGATTTCCAAAGGTTCACAACCCTCTGAGTGAAGAAATTCCTCCTTATCTCAAGATTCTATTGCAAGGGGAATAGATAGGCATTTCTGCGGCCGCAAACCAGACTCCAGGATGGTATGTTGCCTCCCTGGTGCAAGGGTCAAGGATGTCTCGGAGCGGCTGCAGGGCATTCTGGGTAGGGGGTGTTGAGCAGCCAGTTGTTGTTGTGCAGTCACAACGATATAGGTTAAAACCTGGCATGAGGTCCTAAAAGTTGAATACAGGGAGTTAGGAGGTAAATTAATAAATAGGACTTCAAAGGTAGTAATCTCAAGATTGCTAACAGTGCCACGTGCTAGTCAGAGTAAAAATAGAAGGATATTTCAGATAAATCCGTGGCTAAAGGACTGGTGCAATGGGGAGAGATTCAGATTCCTGGGACTTTGGAACGGGTTCTGGGGAGGTGGGACCAGTACAAACTGGACAGTTTGCACCTGGGCAGGACCGGGAACAACGTCCTTGGGGGAGTATTTGCTAGTGCTGTTGGGGAGGGTTTAAAGTAAAAGGGCAGGGGGTTGGGAACCAGTGCAGGGAGACAGAGGAAAGGGAAACAAGGAACGCACCAAAGGCAAAAGACAGGACGGAGAAAAGCAAAAGTGGCAATCAGAGAAATCAAGGGTTTATATTAAACATGGCCACAGTAAATAATAATTTTAAAAGGACTAAGAGTGCTAAAAAACAAGCCTGAAGGCTTCGTGTCTTAATGCGAGGAGCATTCGTAACAAGGTGGATGAATTCGCTGCGCAAATAGATGTAAACGGATATGATATGAATGGGATTACAGAAACATGGTTCCAGGGTGACCAAGGCTGGGAAAACATCATCAATATTCAATATTCAGAAAAGACAGGCAAAAAGGAAAAGGATGTGGGGCAGCATTGCTAGTTAAAGAGGAGATTAATACAATTGTTAGGAAGGATATTAGCTCTCGTGATGTGGAATCTGTATAGGTAGAGCTGAGAAATACCAAGATACAGAAAAAGTTAGTGGGAGTTATATACGGACCTGCAAACAGTAATGCTAAGTTTGGGGATGGCATTAAATGGCCAGATGAGATTTGAAAACAAGAATGAGAATATTAAAATTTAGGCTTTGTCAGACCGGGAGCCAATGAAGGTCACGAGCTCAGGGGGTGCTGGGTGAATGGGACTTGGTGCGAGTTGGGATAAGGGCAGCATAGATTTGGATGACTCAAGTTTATGATGGTTGGAAGATGGTAGGCCGGATAGAAGAGAGTTGGGTAATCAATCCTAGAGGCCACAGCGGCAGAGTTGATGGGGTCACCAGCAGTTGAGATGAGGCAGGGGCTGAGTCGGTGATGTTACAGAGGTGGAAGCAGGCAGCCATTGTGATGGAGCAGATATTTGTTCGGAAGCTCATATTGGGTTCAATAAAACACCAAGTTTGGGCAAGGCTGGTCCAGCCTCAGAAAGTTGCAAGGGAGGGATGGAGCCGGTGGCTAGGGAATGAAGGTTATAGCAGGGACCGAATACAATGGCTTCGGTCTTCCCAATATTTAGTTGGAGGAAATTATAGTTCATGACAAATAATGTGAAAATTATGGACAAGGGACGTGTTGGGTGAGCTGGTGGTGAGATGGAGCTGGGTGCCTTCGGCATGCCTTTGATTCAGACGTTGTGTTATCGGATGATGTCGCTGATGGGCAGCATGAAGATGATAAATAGGAGGAGTCCAGAGGTAACGGTGCGGGAGTGGGAAGATAATCTGCTGCAGGCTCCGATTATATCGATAAGATTAGAACCAAGTGAGTGCAGTCCCCTGCAGCTGGCAGAGGCTGGAGAAGCATTGGAGGAGAATTGTCTGGACAAAGGATGCAGACAGGTCGTGAAGGAAGAGGAGGGATAGCTTACCACAGTCACAGTCACATAGGATGCCACTTGTGACTTTGTTAAGGGCCGTTTATGTACTGGGGCAGCGGGTGACACCAGATTTCAGGGGTTCAAACATGGAATTCTGTGAAAGATGGGCACCGACTTGGGAGGAGACAGCACAATCAAGGACGGGGTAAGGAATGGAAGGTTGCAGATTGGGCGGTAGTTGGCAAGGACAGAGGCTTCAAGGTTGTTTTTTGAGCAGGTGCTGATGACGGCGGATTTGAAGGGGAGGGGACAGTATGTGGGGAGAGAGAACTGTTAACAATATCAGCTAACATGGGGGTCAGGAAGTGAAGTTGGGTGGTCAGCAGTTTGGTTGGAATAGGATCGAGCGAGCAGTAGGTGGGTCTCATCGACAAGTTGAGCTCGTAGCGGGCATGAGGGGAGTTATGAGAGAAATTGGATAAAGATGCGAGTTCAGATTAGATGGCAGATGGCAGCCACCAGTGCGTGAATGATTTCCTATTAATCAGTGCAATAATAACTTGAAAGTTCACTCAAAACAATTTGAATAATGAGGGTTTTACTGCGACTCTGAGTGGAAACAAATCTCACTAATCTTTGTATCTCTTGCAGTTAACTTGGTGGCGATTGTGATCCTGTCCCGAGGAAAGTGCGGTCTCTCCAAATGTATCACTCGCTACCTGGTGGCCATGGCAACGGCCGATCTCCTGGTTGTTTGTACGGATGTAATATTATGGTGGATTGTTGTAATTTATTTCCCAGTTTCATTCTTGACCATTACCCCCGTGTGCTGTCTCAATATAGTCCTGGCTTGTGCAGCCACAGCGGCCTCGGTCTGGTTCACAGTGGTTTTCACCTTCGATCGATTTGTGGCCATTTGTTGTCCGAAGCTGAAAACAAAATATTGCACCGAGAAAACGGCGGCTGTCGTTATCGGGGTGGTGAGTGCGCTGGGCTGTTTAATAAACATTCCCTGGTACTTTGTATTTGACCCTGAATATATAATGGAGAACGTACCCCGGGGTTGTGTCTGGAAACCGACCTTTCTTACCTCACCTGCGTGGGCAGCGTTTGACGTCTTTAATCTTACTTTAATTCCTTGTGTCCCATTCGTTCTGATTTTGTTGCTCAATGTTCTCACCGCTAGACACATTTTAGTGTCCAGTCGAGTCCGCAGGGGACTCCGGGGCCTCAGCAATGGAGAGAATCACAAGGATCCCGAGATGGAGAACCGAAGGAAATCCATCGTTTTGCTCTTCAGCATATCTGGCAGTTTTATTTTGTTATGGATGACCATTGTTGTTTATTTTCTATTTCTCCGCATTACCGTCATTGAGTATGATGATGTTAATGACATTGAATCGGTGGGATTCATGCTTCAGGTTCTCAATTGCTGCACAAACACATGTATTTATGTGCTGACCCAGGATAAATTCAGAGAGGAGCTAAAGAATGGGGTAAAATATCCACTGCATTCAATTGAAAAATTATTTAAGTAAGTGAAATAGCTGAAGTGTTTCCCACACAATATTTATCGGCGATAGCAATACAGCTCAAAACATGTTTAATGGATCAATCGATATTGGTACAACATTTTAAGCAAAGTTGCAAATCGATGCTTGCTGTAATATATTCTCCTTAATACACTGTGTTATGTATCGTCACAGATGTGATTCCTATGTTAAAACTTTTCCTGTTATTAACTGTTAAAATTAAAATAAACGAAGACTGAACATGCCCAGGTGATTCAGCTTCTCTTCTGATGGGAACAATTGTTCTAATGATACACGATGCTGCATCATTCTTCCAGCAGACACTAAAGGCATCCAATCAATCATCGTGTGCAACATTAATAATCACCTGGGCATCTTCAAACCATATCAGGCCAGCCAAAGAAACTGGAGACAAGCATGGCCCATAAGAGTGTCGTGTAAAAAGCAAGATGGTCAATTGCAGCCACTTTCCTCTCAACACAACAAACAATATCTGAAATGTACTGCCTTACAGCCTTCCACAATATCTGAGACACTTCCTTCACCAGCAACTCTTACTTTACCTAATATCTTTAGCCAGTAAGACGCAGTTGAAGGCTCTTGTGACAGATATTCTGTTACCAATACACGTTTTCACCCAATGAATGAATGCGCTATGAATCCAGAGATGTATCACGTGTTATTTTTGATCAGTTTAACTTGAACAACTTTCTTCTATCATGAGAACTAGCCTCAAATCAAAGACAAGGTAGAATTATCTTCACTCCCCATGGGTTGTGCTCTAAAAACCCACCTGCAAACTAAGATGCTTGTGCTCGCTCGATGAGGCAAGAGGCATGTGCTGAAAATACAAACAATAAGAGCTATGAAGGAGACGTTCATAAACGTTTAATACCAGGTATATCAGAATCATTACTTGTATTGTTCATGTAATACTGGTTCAAATTACACTTAACATTACCTATAACTCAACGTTGCTGTTTTAATTGAGGGACTCAATTCCGATATCGGTTTACAGGCTTAATCGGATCTAATCCAATCATATGCATTTGATCAAAACTGCCACTTTTTTTTTTAACTTTTTCACTTACCATTATTTAGGATGTGATAACAGGGCACTTAGAAAATCATAATATGATTAGGCAGGCTCAACATGTCTTTTTTGAAAGGGAAATTGTGTTTAGCAAATTTATTGTTGTATATTGAGGATGCAACGAGCAGGGTAGATGAAGGGAAAGCAGTGGATGTACTATATTTGGATTTCCAAAAGTCATTCGATAAGGAGCCACTTCAAAGAATGTTATGGAAGATAAAGAGTTATTAGGTCGGGGTAAATTACTGGTATGCTTAAAGGATTGATTAACGGGCAGAAAACAGAGAGCAGGGTTAACCGGGTCATTTTCCGGTTGACAGGCTATAATTATTGAGGTGCCGCAAGGATTATTGTTTGGGTCTCAATTATTTACAATCTAAATTAATGATTTACATGAAGGGGCCGAGTGAAATGTACTCAATTTTGACGGCGAATCAAAGCTAGGTGGGAAGGTAAGTTGTGTGGAAGAAAGAAAGATCCTGCAAAGTGATATAGACAGGTTATGCGATTGGGCAGTATAATGTGAGGAAATGTGAGTTTATTCACTTTGGTAGGAAGAATAGAAAAAAAGAAGATATTTTAACTGGTGCCAAAATAATGAATGTTGAAGTTCAGAGAGACATAGGTGTTATCGAACAGGAACCTTAGAAGGTCAGCATGCAGGTACAGCAAACAATTAGGAAGGCAACTGGCTTGTTTGTCTTTATTGCAATGGGATGGAGTGCAAGGGTAAGGAAGCCTTACGACCATTGTACAGGGCTTTGGGGAGACCACACCTGGAGTACAGCGCACAGTTATGGTCTCCTTAATTGAGAAAGGATATACCTGCCTTAGAGACGGTGCAACAACAGTTTACTAGATTGATCCATGCGATGGGAGGATTGTACTATGAGGAGAGTTTGAGTAGATCGGGCCTATACTCTATGTGGCAAGAGTGGAGGCAGTGATGCTACTGAGGCGGAAGTCAGTGAACTTTGTTATAGAGTGACTGATGGCATTAACACAGAACCTAGGATCAGAGAGGTGCTGAGGGTCATTGGTAGCTCACGGCCAATGTGGGGATTGGTATTGGTGGTTAGGGTACAAAGTTTGTGAAGTTTGTAAAATTTGTCAAAAGATGATGGGCTAGAAATTGAGTTGGTTGCGCCAGCCATTAGCGCCTTAGGAGGAGTAGATGTTGAGCGCTAGGCGCTTAGTGCCCGGGCACAGCGCGATCTGCGCCTCGCCCCAACTTCAGTAGACATTTAGCGCCGGCACAAAGTCTTTGCGCGCGCTCAGCTGCGCGCTCAGATCATGACGTCATTTCCTCGTGCAACGCCCTTTGTGTGCCCCCAACCGGATCTTCAGTCGCGCCGGCCCATTGTGCGCCGGGCGGCCCTAGCGACTGTTGAGTCGAACGGTGCTCAGCCGATGCGGGCCACGGGGAGCGCAAATTAAAGGGCACTCCTGCTCCTTCATTGTGAGCGACAAAGGTAGATTCTGGGAGGAGGAGGAGGAGGAGGAAGAGGAGGAGGAGGAGGAGGACTGATGGAGAGATGCCGTCTCCAAAAACACAAATACAGCGGCCTTTCAAAACAACAAATCCGCCCTCCCCCTTTAAGAGCTCACTGGAGCCAGCGTGTCTGCCGTCAATTAGCAGCTCGCCACACCTGCCCTGCGCTCAACTTCCGGTGTAAGCGCCCCGGGCCACCGGCTTAGCGCCTAATGTTAGTCGTGCATCAGTTGTGCATCGCCTGTTTTAGCGCAGCAGCAACCTCTTCGGGCGATGCGACTGAATATCGGCGAAGGGGGCTCGACTTTGCGCCGGGCGCAAACTTTAGCGGCCGCCCGACTTTACCGCCCCAAAAGTGGCTATACTGAATTTCTAGGCCGATGTCTTTTGCCTTGCCAAAGTTTGTTGAGAGACAGTTATGGCTCATTCAAAGCAGGATGTTGGAAATGTAGTTGGATAACACAGGAAAGGGGGGCCGAGAGAGGGGATGTTAAAACTGGTGGCATCAACGTGCATGTTGAAGAGGATCCCATATCTGGGGATGGAAGTTTCAATTGGAAGGAGGTAGCTGAGGAAGAAGAGAGGGCTTGGATGTGGAGAGATAGAAAATAAACAACATGGGCGTCCATAAACATATAAAACTGTCGGATATACTGAAGACCAAAACGATGGATTTCCTTCGGTTCTCCAACTCTGGATTCTCTCCATTTCTGCGTCCCCGGAGTCCCCTGTGGACTCTACTGGCCGCTAAAATACCTCTGACCGTCAGAGCTTTGAGCAAAAAATCAGAAAGAACGGGACACAAGGGGTTAAAATAGGTGCAACAACTCAAATGCGACCCATGCGTGGGATGGAAAGAAGCCCGTTTGATTGACACACCCCCAGGGCACACAGAAACATAGAAACATAGAAACATAGAAGATAGGAGCAGGAGTAGGCCATTCAGCCCTTCGAGCCTACTCCGCCATTCAATGTGATCATGGCTGATCATCCAAATTCAGTATCCTGTCCCTGCCTTTTCCCAATATCCCTTGATCCCTTTAGCCTCAAGAACTATATCCAACTCTTTCTTGAATATATTTAATGAAGTAGCCTCCACCGCCCTCTGTGGCAGAGTATTCCACAGGTTCACCACTCTCTGGGTGAAGGAATTCCTCCTCATTTCAGTCCTAAATGGCTTACCCCTTCTCCTTAGACTATGACCCCTGGTTCTGGACTCCCCGGCCATCAGAAACATCCTTCCTGCATCTAGTCTGTCCAGACCTGACAGAATTTTATAGGTTTCGATGAGATCCCCTCTCAATCTTCTAAACTCCAGTGAGTATAAGCCCAATCGACACAATCTCTCCTCATACGTCATTCCTGCCATCCCAGGTATCAGCCTGGTGAATCTTCGCTGCTCTCCCTCCATGGCAAGAACGTCCTTCCTCAGGTAAGGTGACCAAAACTGCACACAGTACTCAAGTTGCGGTCTCACCAAGGCCCTGTACAACAGTAGCAAGACATCTTTGTTCCTGTACTCGAACCCTCTTGCTATGAAGGCCAACATACCATTTGCCTTCTTAGCCGCCTGCTGCACCTGCATGCTTACCTTCAGCGACTGGTGCACAAGGACACCCAGATCTCTTTGCACTTCCCCTTCTCCCAATCTATTGCCATTCAAATAATAATCTGCCTTCCTGTTTTTGCCACTAAAGTGGATAACCTCACATTTATCCATATTATAGTGCATTTGCCATGTTTCTGCCCAAACACCCAACCTGTCCAAATCGTACTGGAGTTTCCCGACATCCTCCTCGCAGCTTACGCTCCCACCCAGATTTGTGTCATCTGCAAATTTGGAGATATTACATCCAATTCCCTCGTCCAGATCATTAATATATATTGTGAACAGCTGGGGTCCTAGGACCGATCCTTGCGGTACCCCACTAGTCATTGCCTGCCACTCAGAAAACGACCCATTTATCCCAACTCTTTGCTTTCTGTCCGCCAACCAGTTCTCTGTCCAATTCAATACCTTGCCCCCAATCCCATGTGCCTTAATTTTGCTCGCTAAGCTCTTATGCGGGACCTTATCGAAAGCCTTCTGAAAGTCCAAATACACCACATCCACTGGTTCTCCCTTATCTATTTTACCAGTTACATCCTCAAAAAATTCCAGTAGATTAGTCAAGCATGATTTACCTTTTGTAAATCCATGTTGTCTTTGTCCGATCCTGTCACTGCTTTCCAAGTGCTCTGCTATTACATCTTTTATAATAAATTCTAGCATTTTCTCCACTACCGATGTCAGGCTTACCGGTCTATAATTTCCCGGTTTTTCTCTACCACCTTTTTTGAATAGTGGGGTAACATTAGCTACCCTCCAATCCATGGGTGCCGTTCCAGAGTCTATCGAGTTCTGGAAGATGACCAGTAATGCATCTACTATCTCTAGGGCCACTTCCTTAAGTACGCTGGGATGTAGACCATCAGGCCCTGGGGATTTATTGGCCTTCAGTCCCATCAGTTTTCCTAACACCATTTTCCTACAAATACTGATTTCTTTCAGTTCCTCTCTTTCATCAGACCCTATGTTCCCCGGCATCTCTGGGAGGTTATTTGTGTCCTCCTTTGTGAAGACAGAACCAAAGTATGTATTTAGGTGGTCTGCCATTTCCTTGTTTCACATTATAAATTCCCCTGATTCTGACTGTAAGGGACCTACGCTTGACTTCACTAATCTTTTTCTCTTCACATGTCTATAAAAGATTTTACAGTCAGTTTTTATGTTCCCTGCAAGCTTACTCTCATATTCTATTTTCCCTTTCTTAATTAATCCCTTTGTCCTCCTTTGTTGACTCCTAAGCTGCTCCCAATCCTCAGGATTATTGCTTTTTCTAGCGACTGCATATGTCCTCTCCTTGGATCTTATGCTATCCCTAATTTCCCTTGTTAGCCACGGTTGAGTCACCTTTTTTGTTTTATTTTTATGCCAAACTGGGATGAACAAATTCTGTAGCTCATCCATTCAGTCTTTGAATGTTTGCCATTGCCTATCTACCGTCAACCCTTTGAGCACCATTCCCCACTCAATCCTACCCAACTCGCTCCTCAGACCATCGTAGTTTCCTTTATTTAAATTGAGGACTCTTGTCTCTGAGTCAACTACTTCATTATCCATCTTAATGACGAATTCGATCATATTTTGATCGCTCCGACCCAAGGGGCCTCGTACAACAAGATTGCTAATTAATCCTTTCTCGTTACATAATACCCAGTCTAAGATGGCCTGATCTCTGGTTGGTTCCTCGACATATTGGCCCAGGAAACCATCCCATAAACACTCCAGGAATTCCTCCTCCACAGTATTGTTACTAATTTGGTTGGCCCAAACTATATGTAGATTAAAGTCACCCATGATGACAGCTGTGCCCTTATTGCACGCTTCTTTACTTTCCCTTTTAATGCCATCCCCAACCTCCACCTTACTGTTTGGAGGTCTATATACCACTCCCACGAATGTTTTTTTCCCCTTAGTATTTCTCAATTCTACCCACACAGATTCCACATCATCAGAGCAAATATCCTTCATTACAATTGTACTAATCCCTTCTTTAACCAGTAATGCTAACCCACCTCCCTTTCCTTTTTGCCTATCTTTCCTGAATATCGAATACCCCTGGATGTTGAGTTCCCAGTCTTGGCCATCCTTGAGCCACGTTTCTGTAATCCCAACGAAATTGCACTCATTTACCTCTATTTGCGCAGCCAATTCAACCACCTTATTACAAATGCTCCTCGCATTAAGACACAAAGCCTTCAAGCTTGTTATTTTAATGCTCTTAGACCTATTAGAATTATTATTCACTGTGGCCATGTTTGATTTAAACCGTTGATTTCTCTGACTGCCACTTTTGTTTTTCTCCTTCCTATTTTTGCTTTTATCCCTGTTTTCCTTTCCTCTGTCTCCCTGCTCAGGTTCCCAACCCCCTGCCATTTTAGTTTAAACCCCCCCGAACAGTGCTAGCAAACCTCCCCGCAATGATATTTGTCCCGCTCTGGTTCAGGTGCAACCCGTCTGACATGATCAAGTATATACTTAGGTTCATAAATGAAATACCAGGGGACAGACTCTAAACAGCCCAGCACACTCACTGTTCCGGTCACCACAGCCGCCATTTCCTCTGTGCAATATTTTGTTTTCAGCTTCTCACAACAAATGGTCACAAATCGATCAATGGTGAAAGTGACTGTGAGCCAGACAGAAACCGCTGTGGTTGTATAAACCAGGAAGGTAACGAGACTTAACACGGGAGTAATTCTCAGGAATGAATTTGGGATATAAATCAGAAACATGTGCCTCAATATGGGATCAGTGATGACAGGCAGGAGATCGGCCATTGCCATTCCCAACAGTGATACATTTGGAGGGACCGCACTTTCCTCAGGACAGGATCACAATCGCCACCAAGTTAAATGTAAGAGAGAGAAAAGGAAGCAGAGAAATTACTGATCAGAGCTGGAGCCAACGCAGCATTTTGACAAGAACTGGGCTGATATTGCCAGATTTGATGCTGCATCGAACGGTGGAAACTGATTCATGGACCTGGGCAGCGCTTCAGGGCAGAGAATTGTATTTAAACACAATTATCATTAATTAAAAGGAACTTTGATAAAGAAAGTGAATAAAGTGATCACCGGATCCACTGGATGGGCCAAGTGAGGTCACAGCACAGTGGTCTCCTCTACATTGGGAGACCAAACACAGATTGGGTGACCGCTTTGCGGAACACCTCCGTTCAGTCTGTAAGGGTGACCCCGAGCTTCCGGTCGCCTGTCATTTAAATTCACCACGCCATTCCCACTCAGATCTCACCGTCCTTGGCCTCTTGCATTGTTCCATGGAAGCTCAATGTAAACTTGAGGAACAGCACCTCATCTTCCGATTAGGCACTTTGTAGCCTTCTGGACTCAATATCGTGTTCAAGAATTTCAGTTCATAACCTCAGCCCCTATTACATTTTAACATATTGTTTTCCACCCCTTTGTTTTGGATCTTCCCCACCCCACCCCTTTTCCTTTTTTTTTCTCTCTCCCACACGCCAGCTGTCTCTCATCCTGCCAGTACACTTCACACCTAATCTCAGCCGTCTATTGTCTCCACTGTCCTATTACCATCTCGTCTGGTTTTGAATACCTATTAAGGTCTCTTTTACTTCTTTTACTTCTTTTGTTCTATCGCAGCCCTGCCTTCGATCTATTGTATTTCCTTTCCAGTTCGAAAAAGGGTTAGACCTGAAACGTCACTCTAATTTCTCTCCACGGATGTTGCCTGGCCTGCTGAGCTTTTCCAGCATTTTCTGTTGTTATTGAGGGCACAGTGCCGGTGGGCAAAGGAGGAGGGGTATCACGGAGCGGGTATCCAAAGGGTTAAATCCGGATTTAAGCTACGGATAGAGTGCAGGAAATTTAAGGCCGGCATGATTTCGGGACAGGGGGAGGTGCTGCTGCTGTGTTGCTCCGGGTTAAGGGAGCCAACAGGGACTGGCACTAAACAGGAAAGGCCGAGAGCTGCGGCAGGGAGTAGGAGGCTTTGGATCTGTTGGAAAAGGTAGCTGGAGGCCGAGTCAGTCAGTGAGATTGGGAGGGACTTGGGCTTAAAAATCAGTTCTACGGGAACTTTCAAACTGACTGTAAACAATGCATGCAGGGCAGAACTAGGCCAATATCCATTAATAATCACTATCCATAAAAGAGCCACCAAATTTTGGAAACACCTAGAAATGAGCAACCCCCAATGCTATCATTACGAAGCCCTGAAATGCCAAGAGAGGACCATAAAGAAGAATATCCTCGTCAACTAGTCTTGGGACTCAGTGAAGTAACTACTAACACTACGAACAATAACCTGCCCCAGGGCAGTGACAGCGTAAAAGAAAGAATTCGACCCAACACAATCGTCGCTAAGCAAAAGGAAAAATATCTGTCATATTGGGCAGAAACAACAAAAACCCAAAGCAAACTCAATTGCTACCTGGCCCTAAACAGACAATACAACATGGCTGATTACCTGACCATGGTAAAGGATAGCAAACTGAGAAAAACCTTGACAATGTACAGACTTAGTGAACATAGCCTGGCGATCAAAAAAGGTAGACACAGGCAGACCCGGCTACCAAGAGAGGACAGGATATGCTCTCACTGCAGTCAGGGAGTGGCGGAGACAGAGATGCACTTCCTCACAGCTTGTAGAAAATATCAGGGCATAAGGGAGAATTTCTACCCAAAATTCACAAAAATATGCCCGGAATTCAGAAATTTGAATGATGACCAAAAACTCCCATACCTACTAGGGGAAGAGAGAAATTGTGTAACACCAGCGGCACACTATGTTACAGCTTGACATAAACAGAGGGACAACCACTAAATATAAGAAAAGAGTATATATAAGTTATATGAAAGTATATTTATACACTCAGGGATGTATCTGGTTATACACAGTATGGATAGATCTGTATTTTTGTGTACAAATATGAATGTTTTTCGATGCTTTGGCAACATAAGATGTAACTTGTCATGCCAATAAAGCGATTTGAATTGAATTGAATTAAATTGAAAAAAGGAAAAGGACACGGGGGAGCTGGCGGGGTGTCAAGAGCAGAGGGTTTGGGAATGCGGACAAACTGAAGAAACGGGTGAGGAGACAGAGGATTCAATGCAGGGGGAGGAGAGGCTGGGATTCACAGGGGGAGACTGCAGCAGCGAGTGAGAGGAAGTCAATGTATAGATCACAATAACACCACTCAAATAATATATTCAAACATTCATTTCTGTGTTTACTGGTGTCAGCTTGTTGTGTTTAAAATGTGGTCAAATAATTAACTCAGCAATTCAGTTACATCAAATTCAAATTCAAATATATCCGTTATAACTACCTCATTTTTTATTCAATTCAAGCTGGTGCACCGTTTTAAAAATCCACTATTCCAATAATTGATTACGATTACTAAATCATGCATCCTATATGTTAATTAATATTTAATAATGTGTACTTATAAGTCATAAAGTAAGGAAACCAAATATTCGCCAAAACAGACAGAGGATCTGACGCACAAACACAGGAAGCGGGTCCAACAATAACATCTCACCAAATCTGACCACATCCTAATAACACCCTGAAGTCACATCTACTTGTAATTTTACGCGAGGTTTCAGTAGCTCGCTCTCTATCACTTTCACTAAAACATATCCTTCTCGCTTGCCTTCTCCTTCTCTGTTTCTCTATTGCTCCTCTATCTTTCTGCACTGTCTGTATTCTCTTTGCCAAAGCTCTTTTTCACATCCGATTCAACCCTAACATAAAACGCCGAAATTCGGCTCACATGCTCCGTGCTCATTGATCCTATTCTCAGTGTCAGTTAGTCCATTGGTGAGATCTCTGAAAAATTAAATATCTCTGCAGATGATCCATGCCTCCTCCTGTTCATCTGTACTCTTCCCCTCATCTGTAATACATGGAATCAACAGAATCGAATATCTCTACCAGACAGAACTAGAAGTATATGAAGTCCTTTCTCCTGTAATTATAAATTGCAGCATTAGATGGGACGATTGTTCAGTTAACATAACGCCAACATCACCGCTGCTTCTTATAATCTCCAGATCAATAGAAGCGCTTCTGATTCCAACAGATACAGTGCAAACTGATACAGCATAACCTCAAAATATTTCATGTTACAATGAAGTCCAGTGACAGTCAGTGAGTCCATCACTCTGAAGCAGAGAAGGATCTATGAAAGTGTCAGCAGCAATGAAGGTAATCACAAGGATCCAGAGATGGAGAACCGAAGGAAATCCATCGTTCTACTCTTCAGCATATCTGGCAGTTTTTTACTGTTATGGGTGACCCTGATTTTATATTTATTCTCTATCTGCGAATTGCAAAGATTTATGCTTCCTCCGTCAATTACCCTCTTTATATCACAGGAGCCACAGCAGGAATGCTGCAGCTTCTCAGTTCCTGCACCAACACGTGTATTTATGCTGCGACACAGACTACATTCAGAGAGGAGCTGAAGAACGCGGTGAAATACCCACTCAATCGAATAGTTAAATTAGTTAAATCATAGAAAGAGCGGAAGGGTTTCAAGCAGTAGAACTGATTCCCATTTCATGCTTCATTCCCTCAGTCCCCACTGGGGCGAAACTACATTTTTATTAACCGCCCAGAGCCCTGAAATGATCTTAATTCTGATTCTGTTGTTATTTTTTGTTGATGATCTGACCTATTGAGGCGGGACTCGCTCCGATGACGACACATTAATTGTTTCTCAAAAAGGCGGCACTAAAGTGCTCAGCTGGAGTTCCAGTAAAGGCCCGCCCTGCACCGACAGCTACATGGGCAAACCTGCCAATCACAGTCGCTGCTGTGGGCCTGGTCAGAGCTCTGCACTGCACATAAATGGAGACACAGAATGACAGAGATAGATAAAGAGATAGGTTATCAATAGGTAGAGAAAGGCAAAGAAAAGAAGATAGAGTTACATAGAGAGATAAACATACATATAGTGGCAGGTGGAAAGTGGAAATGACAGATAGTGAGAGCCCTAAAACAGAGAAAAAACCAGGTCAGAACTCAGAAGGGAAGAAAGGGACAGAAAGGAAACATAGAGCAACCGAAAGTGAAACTGATTGCAGAGCGTAGAGATGCAGAGGTAACACATTAAAGAAAGTAAACACAACAAGAGACCAATCAAAATAAGTAAAGAAGCAAAGAGTAAGAGATATAGATGTTGAAATGGATAGAGAAACAGGAGAGAAAAAAGAATAGAGAGAAAGAGGGAGAGAGGGAGAAATTAATGGGCAAACACACTGAGAAGGCAGAAAGAGAAACTGGCAAAAGATGAGATGGAGGAAAAAAGAAAGAGATAAAGATAATGAGGAATGTTACATGGAGGAAAACCATAAACAGTAAAGGCACATGTATATAAATTAAAAAAGCAGCACACATTCAGCAGAAATTAAGAGAAAGATAGGAGTTTGTGAGCAAGAGAAAACTGCGAGAAATTGTTGTACAAATGGAGACAGAAACTGAGAGAGGTAGAGAAAAGTTAAACAGGAATAATACAGTCACGCAGGGGATTTATCAGCTTTCATTCCCGTTAATTTCTCCAGCAATATTTTTTTACTATTAATTATTTCCTTGAATTCCTCCTTCTCACTAGACCCTTGGTTCGATAGCATTTCTGGAAAGTTAACTGTTTCCTCTTCCATGAAGGCAGAACCACAGTATTTGTTTAATCACCGCACCATTTCCTTGTTCCCCGTTATAAATACTCCCGTTTATGACTGTAAGGGACCTCCATTTGTCTTCTCTAATCTTTTACTTTTTACATACTTGTAGAAGTTTTTACAATCCGATTTTATGTTCCTTGCTAGTTTTCTCTCACACTCTATTTCTCCCCTCTTAATCAATCTCTTTTCCCTTTTTAGCTGAACTCTAAACTGCTCCCAATCCTCAGGCTTGCTACTTTTCCTGGCAACTTTATATGACTTCTCTTTCGATCTAATACTCTCCTTAATTTCTTTTGTTAGCCGTGGTTGTGGCTCTTTTGCTTTTGTGTTTTTGCGCCAGAGAGGAATGAATAACTGTTCCAATGTCACAGTGTTCCGATTGACGGTCAGATGTAGTTTTTATTACATTAATAGAGTCATGTTTAGAGATGTTTGATGACACTAAGCTGCTTAAAAAATGCAATGTTCAAAAGTGTCTCCCGCTGTTACACTGCCTCTGATCCCTCCCGTGCTGATGGCAAGAATTCAGTCACGGCCATGTGATGCCGCGTTGACAATCACCCTATACATCGATGATAAGCAGAAACTGCACCACGGCCACATAAGATAAATAGCAGAGGATCCACAGTACGAGTTAAGAATTTTTTTATGCAGCAAGATGTTATGTTCTGAGCTCTCCTACTTGAAGTGGTCGTGCTATCAGATTGAATGGTAAGTCTTGAAAGAAAGTTGGATGTACACATGTAAAATGAATAAAAGTGCAGGGCAATGGGGAAAGAGCAGGAAGTGGGATGAATTGGATAGCTCTTTCAAAGAGCTGCCACAGGCACGGTGGGCCGAATGGCTCCGTCGGTGCTGTAACATTCTAATATTCTATGAATCTATGATTCGGTTTCTACGATTCTATAACAAGTTAGGAAGTGACAACATCCAAGCTTCGACAATTGTTGTATTTGCCTGGAGATCACTAAGCTGCTCATGTGCAAAGTTTTTCAATTGCTCCATTGTGCTTTTCCGTTTAGTTCTTCTCCATCTGATTGTCGGAGAGGCGATGTAATGTGAGCATGTGACATTAAAATTAATGCCCAATTTATTACTATAAACCTGAGTGCACTATTACGTGACTGATTCATGATTGATTGATAATCGTAATAGGTGTAGAGCTCTAGGGTGCGTTAAGTTATCACATAGAGAAATTCGGTTGGTAGCGCCACCGATTAGCGCCTAAAGAGGCTGAGAAGTGGGGCGCTAGCCAATTTCCGGGCAGACGAAAGTTGCATAGTGCCTCGCCCCATATTGAGCATGCATTTAATGCCGGCGCTAAATCTTAGCGCCCACTGATGGGCACAGGCTGATTATGACGTAACTTGAGTGTGCAACGCCTTTTGGGCGTCCCGGGCCTGAAATTCAGTGGCGCCCCCCTCCGTAGCACCTGCCGCTAATTGTGACAGCTTACCTGGAACCTTACCAAGTCGCACTCGGACTGGAGGAGCATTATTTAAAGGGGACTGGTGTGGTTTAAAAGCGGTAGCTATTTTTGGAGCACAACTTCCTCGAGAGCTACAGAGAGTTGCTGAGCTGCACACTGAGAGCCATTTGACCACTGACCCAGTGCAGGCAGACGATCTTTAGCCTTCTGACCATCACCTTGCTGTTGGTGAGCCTTAACAACGGGGAACCTTCCTGTGGGCACTTATTATGGGGGCTGCATTGGTGGGGAACGTCCTGCTGCTGCATCATCTGCAAAGGGCACTGAGATGCAGGGAGAGAGGGGCAGGCATGACCAGACGGAGGAGGGCCAACAGACGTCGTCACACAGGACCTTATGCTGGCAGGGTTTTGCGTCAGCACTTTTCCTACATGAGCATGTCGGAGGAGCAGTGTGTCTGAAGGCTGCGATTTACAAAGGAGATGGTGACTGAGCTGTGCCAGCTGCTTCGGACAGATCTGCAGCCTCAGATAAGGTGCAGGACATCTCTGTCGGTGGCTGTGAAGATGACTGTTGCCCTGAACTTCTACGCGACCGGCTCTTTTCAGGCTGCATCTGGGAACATAGCCAGCATCTCGCAGTTTGCGGTTCATTGCTGCATCCGTCAAGTGACTGATGCCCTGTATAAAAGGAGGCAGCAGTGCCTATCCTTCCCAATGACCCCGGTCAAGCAGCGGGAGTGCGCAGAGTGCTTCGCACAATAGCGCAATTCCCCATGGTGCAGGGTGCCATTGACTGCATGCACGTGGCTTTGCGGACGCCTATTTTAAATCTGGAGGAGTTTTGCAACTGCAAGGGGTTCCATTCCATGAATGTCCAGCTGGTCTGTGACCATGGACAGCAGATCCTCGCAGTGAATGCGCATTTCCCAGGCAGCAGACATGACACCTTCACCCTGCGCCAGACTTCTGTAGCAGACATTTTCGAGGCCCCGGCTCACCCAGAAGGCTGGATTCTCGGGAACAAGGGCTATCCTCTGTGCCTGTGGCTGATGACCCCGCTCCGGATGCCCATTACCCCTGCTGAAGAACACTACAATGCGAGCCATCAGGCGACGAGGAAGATTGTGTAGCTCACAATCGGTGTGCTGAAGCAGCGGTTCCGCTGTCTGGACCATTCAGGAGGAGCACTGCAGTACTCGCCTGAGTGAGTCTCGCACTTCGTGGTTGTTTGCTGCATGCTCCATAACCTCGCAATCCAACGTGCCCAGCCAATGCCTACAGACATTGATGCACCAGCAGAGGAGGAGGGGGAGGAGGAGTAGGAGGAGGAGGCCCAAGATGGGAGGGAGGGACTTTCTGGAAAGGCCATGAGTCAGGGGCTCATCAGAAGTCACTTCTAGGCCCCTCTGACGGAATGCTTGTTGCCATTGCAAGAACCGAAATGAAACCAACCTCATACCACCAAGCCTGTGAAGGGCAAAATGCATGTAAATAGCAGACATGGTCATTGTAAATGAATAAAGGGTTTTATTACAAAAAATCTGCTTCCTTCCAACATGATAAAACAAGACGGACAGAAATGTAAACTTAAACACAGACACGTTAGGCTCTCCCTCCCGTGAGATTGGTCAAATGATAAGTAACGATACAGACAGCTCCCTTGGGCTTGAATCGACCTCAACAGAGGCTTCAGGTCCTCCCTTCAGTTCTGGCCCCTGATGGGGATCTTGCTCTTTTGCGAGTCTGTCCCCGTCCCTCGCTGCAGCTCCTCCTTAAGGGGACCCCCGTGGCTGCAGCAAGGCTGGGGGAGGCCTGCTGACTGTCCCTGAGCACAGGTGCCCCTGAGGTGCGGCTTGGACGACCTCTGGGCCTAGAGGGCCCAGCTGCTGACTGCTCCACCTGTGCAAGGGTGGAACCAGTCTGTCCTGCAGGTGGTGGCAGCTGCAGTGGAGAAGTGCCAGTGGTGGCAGCAGGAATGCTGTCATCTTGAGAGAGGACAGCACCTACCTGCTCCAACAACACACTGGCACTCCCACGGGGCAGCACTTCAGCATCCGGAGCAATCTGATGGAGCACAGATTGCTGGCCTGCTGTGGTGCTGTGAGGTCCCCGGGTAATCATGCCAGAGCCATCGAGGGTGGCAGCAGTCACTGGTCGCGTGGCCACAATATGCGGTTGCAGGAGACCAGCGAGTGACTGCGTGGCAGCACTGAGCACTTGCGTAGCAGGTGCCAGTGCTTCGGCGAAGCCCTGGACAGTCCTATCCATTACTTCGGCGAAGCCCTGGACAGGCCTTTCCAATGCTGACCCGAAGTCCTGCGCACTCCGGGCCTGTGCTGCGCCGATGTCTTGGACACTCCTCGCCAGTGTCTCGATGGTTTCAGGCAACCTTGCCACTGCAGCCATGATCTCAGTGTGCATCCGGCCAGGCTGGGTGCTAATCTCAGTGAGAGCACGCACCTCCTCTGTGCTCTCTGCAGCAGCACTGGTGGCCTGACTCGCCGTCCGGGGAGACGGCCCCCGAGCTTCCCTTCCCCCCCTGCGTTGCTGCAGCCCGCTGGTGCCTGGCAATGAGTCCTCCTCCGAGCTGACCCCCCCGCTCCCCTCTAGGGAAGGTGTGCCCCCGGTCCCCCATTGTGCTGGCTCGCCTGAGGCTGGTTCCGATGGGCCGGCTTTCTCCTGATCATTGCCTCTGGAGTCACTCATGGTGGCCACTTGAGGGCCCACCTCCTCACCGGACGAGTCAGCATCTGAAAGCAGGGAGGTACAGGAGTGGCTTTAGCGTGAGGACAGGGTGGCAGCGAGGGAGGCATGAGTGCTGCAATGAACAGTAGTGGATCGACAGGCAAGAATCATGCTGCTGGGGGTAAAAGTGGTAGGAGAGATTTCAAAAAGGGGAGAGCCTTACCATCGTAGGCCACTATGGGGCTGGCATGTCCAGAGGGGACAGGGTCAGTCAGCCAGTGTCCCATGATCCTCTGGACCCTTTCCTCCAGATCGCTGAGGATGTGGCGGTCAGGAAGGCCTCCACCAGTGCACAACTGGTCGCGCCTGTTGCTGGCCAGCTTCGCCTGCATGAGAAAGGAAGGGAAGTGTTGAAACATCCTGCGCTAAGCAGACATCACCTGCCCCCCATGATTGAATAGCCCTATCATCCTACACTAAGCAGATATAACCTGCCCCCCATGGTTGAATAGCCCATGCATCCTGCACTAAGCAGACATCACCTGCCCCCCATGGTTGAATAGCCCATGCATCCTGCACTAAGCAGACATTACCTGCCCCCCATGGTCGAATAGCCCATGCATCCTGCACTAAGCAGACATCATCTGCCCCCCATGGTAGAATAGCCCATGCATCATGCACTAAGCAGACATCACCTGCCCCCCATGGTTGAATAGCCCATGCATCCTGCACTAAGCAGACATCACCTGCCCCCCATGGTTGAGTAGCCCATCCATCCTGCACTGAGCGGCATGTGCGTGTGTGTTTCCTAAAAGGGCCATGGGTGCTGGCTGACAGATGGCCTTTGGGGGTGCGGGCACCCTCTAGCCATGAAGTCAGGTGCAGGTGGAGGATGAAGATGATCATGGAAAAGGCACTCACCCTGACGACCCGAGTGAGGTCGTTGAACTTCTTCCTGCACTGAACGGCTGTCCTGGGGACCAGGCTTCTGGATGCCACTCTGGTGGCCACATCCCTCCAGGCTCGCTGGAACTCTGCAGGTGGCGCCCTCCTCCCATCCTCAGGGTACAGAGTTTCTTGGCGGCGCTCAACAGCGTCCACAAAAATTTCAAGGGCCAGGTCTGTGAAGTGCTCTGCCCTCTGCCTCTGCCTCACCCGCTGCATGTCTTCAGAAGCTGTTGCGCCTCTGGCAAGTCTGCGCTGAATTTAAGTCATGCCAGGAAGTGCTGTGTCTGGTGATCCTAATTGACCTGCCCCTTTAAGAGCTGTCCGGCGCCAGTGTGTCTCGGGGTCAGTGATTATTGACAGCACCTGCGCTGCGCCTGGCCAACGCGAAATTGGGTTGCGCCGCCGGGTTAGCGCCTTAGGAGTCCCGTGCAGCACCTGATTTAATGCCGCAATCACCATCAGGGGCGCGACTACCCAATATCATGCTCGGTGGCGCTAAATTGCGTCTGGCGCTAAACTTAGCGCTTCGCCAGTACTAGCGCCCCAAACAGGGCATTAATATTGATCAATGTTTTCAATGGGAGACTCGATCGGCACTTGTGGGAAATAAACTTGCTAGGTGGGGGAAAATTCGGTATCGCCCCATTTGGGGCACCATTACTGGCGGTGCGCAAAGTTTAGCGCCTGGCACTAATTATCGCCTCTGGCAGCAAACTTGGCTGGAGGTGATTGGAGCGCTAAATCAGGTGCTTCACACCTGTCTTAAGGCGCAAAGGCCGAGAGCGAGGCGCTACTTCAGAGCGCTGGCGAAGCAAGGAAGGGCCAATCAAAATAAACCTGCAATGTGCTGCTCAGTACTCAAAACTCCTTCACACAGCGTTGAATCTCTCCAGAAGTCTCTCGCTCTCTCTCTCTCAGAATGCGTGGTGCAAAAATGTCACCGACGAAAAAAGGCAGGAAGCGGTCGCCTTTAAATAGCGCTCCCCCAGTCCCTTTCTGACAGCATATCGCTCCCCTCAACCTGTCATTGCTAGCGGCAGGCGGTAAGGCAGAGGGCGCCACTCAATGTCCGGTCCAGGGCGCTAACGGGACGTTGCGCACTCAACTGACGTCATGACCTGCCGGCGCAGGAGATCGTGGCGGTAGTGTTTCGCACCGCCGCAAAATGTCCAGTTAATTTCACGAGCGGCACAACCATCGCGGCGCCCGGCATCTAGTTGCTTTGCACCCCACTTGGTGCCCTCTTAAGGCACTAACGGGAGGCGCAAACAACTGAATTTTTCACCCTATGAGTAGGAATTTCTCCACTCAGAGGGTTGTGAATTTTTGGAATTATCTGCCCCAGATGCTTGTGCCTGCTGAGTCTTTGAGTATGTTCAAGGCAGACCCTAACTCTCTGTAGCTTTACTTAGTATTGCATTACATAGGACATACGGCACATACACAGGACATTCGGCCCAAACAGTCGATGCCTGCATTTACGCTCCACTCGAGCCTCCTCCTTTCTTTCTTCATCTAACTCTATCAGCGTAACTCTCTATTCCCTTTTCCCTCATATGCTTATCTAACCGCCCCTTAAATGTATCTAACCTATTCATCAGAACAACTCACCCTGGTAGCGAATTCCACATTCTCACCACTCTCTGGGTAAAGTTCAGATAATCGGCTTTTAGTGATGTTGGTTGAGGGAAAAATATTGGCTACTTCACTGGGCAGAAGTCCTCTGATCTTCCTCAAACTAGTGCCGTGAGATCATTTACGTCCATCTGAGAGGGCAGACGGGGCCTCGGTTTAACATCTCATCCGAAAGTGGGCACCTCCGACACTGCAGCACTCCCTAAGTACTGGCAGTCGTCCACTGAGAGAGCATTATTGTATAAATCTACAACGCTCTCACTCAGATACTTTCAGACATTAGTCGATGTAATACCATTTCTTATTCAGGGCATTTGCCCACATCAATACTTTCCCTGGATGAACCGTCGAGTGTAATGCTGATCGGAAGACTAGTTTCCTTCACTTTAAGCTGTCAGCGACCCGGTTGGAAAATTTATCTCCATGAATCCAGCTCCAGGTTTAAAGATAAGGATGTCCGTTCCAACTTTCTTTGGGATGCTAAATCAATGATAAATGGAAACAGCTTCACATGTCAATGCATGGTCACTAACAATTCTTAATTTACAGCCTTCTGGACTCAACATAGAGTTCAACAATTTCAGGCCATATTCTCTGCCCCTATTCTTTTTTTCCTTTTATTTCTTTATATATTTCTCTCTCACATGGCAACTGTCTTTCATTCGGCCAGTGCCACTTACACTTCGACTAGAGCCACATCGGTGGCAAAAACTGGAAGGCAGATTATTATCTGAACGGTAATAGATTGGAAGAAGGGGAACTGCAACGAGACCTGGGTGTCCTTGTGCACCAGTCATTGACGGTAAGCATGCAGGTGCAGCAGGAGGTTAAGGAGGCAAATGGTATGTTGGCCTTCATAGCGAGAGGGTTTGAGTACAGGCACAAGGATGTCTTGCTGCAATTGTACAAGGCCTTGGTGAGACCACACCTTGAGTATTGTGTGCCGTTCTGTTCGCCTTATCTGAGGAAGGATGTTCTTGCCATGGAGAGAGTGCAGCGAAGATTCACCAGACTGATACCTGGGATGGCAGGAATGAAGTATGAGGAGAGATTGGGTCGATTAGGCTTATATTCGTTGAGTTTAGAAAAATGAGAGGGGAACTAATTGAAACTTATAAAATTCTAACCGGAGTAGACAGACTAGATGCACGAAGGATGTTCCTGATGGCGGGCGAGTCCAGAACCAGGGGTCACAGTCTAATGATAAGGGGTAAACCATTTAGGAGAGAGATGAGGAGGAATTTCTTCACCCAGAGAATGGTGAAGCTGTGGAATTCTCTACCACAGAAGGCATTTGAGGCCAACTTATTAAATATATTGCAGAAGGAGTTAGATATTTTTTTTAAGACTAAAGGGATCAAGGGATATGGGGAGAAAGCAGGGACAGGGCACTGAATTTGGAAGAGACGCCATGATCTCATTAAATGGCGGAACAATCTCGAGTGGCCGAATGGCCTACTCCTGCTTCTATCTTCCATGTTGCTATGTTTCTCTGTTCCTTAACTTGTCCTATTACCATCTCTTTTTGCCTTGCACCATCTCTTAATGTCTCTTAATCTCTCCTGCCTTCCATCCTATCGCAGACCTTCCCTTTTGTTCTTTACTCCCCTCCCCACTTTCCCTGCCCCTGCACTTGCTATAAACCTGTTCCATCTTCAGCTTTTCTCATTTCTGACGAAGGGTCATCGATCTGAAACGATAACTGTGTTTCTCTCTCTGTTGGATCCGTGGTTCAATGGATAAATAATTACACGGACGCTGTACATTATCAAATAACAGGTCTTTACTGGAGGAGGGTAATCTCTAGACTGGGGGTACAGAAGCATGCGCAAAGCTTATATACTGGTGTGGTCACTGCCGGTACTACAGTATACAGGAGCTGTAAAAGTAGTTCTAACTTAAAGGCACATACACTACAATTCCTCCCCTTTTAGATTAATAATACCCCCTAATATTCAAATAACAATTAACATTTTTACATGTACATTAAACAACAAATGTCCATTTATAGATTCAATCTTTGGGGCGGCTTCCTGACCCTTTCGGGATAGCGCCTTTCCAGAGGTTCTTGCTCTTGGTGCAGAGGCGATTCTGACCCCTTTTCATTGGGTAGTTCATCGGGTTCCACTGCTATTGGGTCTGAAGTAGATACTACCGGTATGTCGGATTCATCCCCAGGTACTCGAGACATGGGGTTGACGCGTTCCTGTGATGCTAAGATCTGATCGACGTGGCATCTCACAATGTTCTCCCCGAAATCCACTGTGTACATCAATGGCCCCTGCCTTGTACATATCGTTCCGGGTTGCCACTTCTCTGTTCGATAGTCATGGGCCAAGACTGGTTGCCCTACATTGAAGCTCCTTGTCGGCTTCTCATTGATGTGCTGGAATTGTTTGTCCTCAACATTTCTTCGCACATTTGGTCTGAGCAAGTCCAGACGAGATCTCAAACTTCGGTTAAAGAATATCATGGCCGGGGTCTGGTTGGTAACTGCATGTGTCACGTTTCGGTAGGCTAATAAGAAATTGTCCATCTTATGCTGTAGTGGAATTTCATCATCGCACATGGCCTTTATCGCCTTCTTAAAGGTTTGTACGAACCTCTCAGCCAATCCATTTGTAGCTGGATGATATGGGGCGGATGTGTAATGCCTTACCCCAATTATTTTCATGAATTTTTGGAACTCGTCGGACACAAACTTTGATCCATTATCAGAGCAAATCTGCTCTGGCAAACCGTTTCTGGCAAATATGGTCCGTAGGACTGCAATCGTTTTCTCTGTAGTGGTTGAAGACATTTTTATCACCTCAGGTCACTTTGAATGAGCATCCACTGCTATTAAGAACATTGAGTCCATGAATGGACCAGCGAAATCAATATGCACCCGTTGCCATGGAGAGGAGGGCCACTCCCAGGGGTGTAGAGGGGCATGTGGAGGTGCATTTTGGACCTTCTGGCATCCTAAGCAGCTCTTAGTTAGGTCTTCGATTTGTTGATCGATTTCCAGCCACCACACATAAGCCCTAGCAAGGCTTTTAATTTTCACTCCCCCCAGATGACCTTCATGTAGCTCATTTAGCACTCTCTCCCTTAACTTGGGTGGAATCACCACTCTGGATCCACACATCAATGTCCCCTGGCATACTGACAGCTGTTCTCTTCTGGATGAGAATGCTGGCAACAGTGAGTCACCATGTGTTGGCCATCCCCTCACCGTCAATTCATATACCCATGACAGCGTCGGATCATTGCGGGTCTCCTTCTCTATATCCACATTTGTTACTGGCAATCGTTCAATTATCGATGAATAAAATATCTCCATAGGATCCACCACTGGTGCTTCCTCCACAGTAGGCAGTGGCAGGCGCGATAGCCCATCAGCATTCCCATGCTGTTTCGTGCCTTTATATTCTATTTCATATTGATTCGCCCCTAGAAACAGGGACCATCTTTGTAACCGCTGTGCAGTCATTACTGGAACGCCCTTCTTAGGATTAAAGATGGAGACAAGTGGTTGGTGGTCAGTCAGCAAAGTGAACTTCTGCCCATGCAGATAGTGGTTGAATTTTTTTACTCCCCATACTAGGCTGAGGGCTTCCCTGTTAATCTGGGCGTAGTTGCGCTCGGCTGAGGTTAGTGACCAAGACGCTAAGGCTACTGGCCTCTCCAACCCGTCTGGGCATTTGTGCGACAGCACCGCTCCAATACCGGAGGGTGATGCATCACATGCCAAACGAATTGTTAGTGCTGTGTTGAAATGGGCCAACACCTCTTTTGATGTGATCAATTCTTTACACTTCTGGAAAGCTCATCTACGTTCGTCATCCCACTTCCATGGTACCCCTGTTTGCAGTAGGGTGTTCAGCGGGTGTAATACCGTAGACAAATTTGGTAAGAACTGGTGGTAATAGTTTACCAGCCCGAGGAACGACCTCAGTTGTGACACATTTTCCGGTGCTGCAGCCTTGACTACTGCCTCAATCTTGTCAGGGGACTTATGTAACCCCTCTTCATCGATGACGTGGCCACAATACGAGATCTGTTTCTGGAAAAACTCGCACTTGTGGTGATTAGCTCGTAGCCCATACTCCTTTAATCTGGTGAGCAGCTTCTCCAAGTTGGCGAGGTGATCACTTTCATTTTCGCCCGTGACCAAGATGTCGTCCAAATAACACTGGGTCCCTGGAAACCCTTGCAGGACCTGATCCATCGCCCTTTGCCAGATAGCCGGAGCCGAGGCTACTCCAAACACCAGCCGGTTATATTGATAGAGGCCTTTATGAGTGTTGATCGTAAGGTAATGTTTCAAAGCTTCTTCTACCTCCATTTGCAAGTGCGCCTGGGCAAGTTCAATTTTGGTGAAGCGTTTACCTTCAGATAGCGAGGCAAAAATATCCTCAATTCGTGGAAGCAGATATTGCACCGTGTGAAGGACTGGGTTCACTGTCACCTTAAAATCCCCACAGATGCGGACCTTCTTTGGTTCCCCAGGCGTATTACTCAATGACCTCTTCATTACAGGAACGATGGGTGGAGCCCACTCGCTCCAGTCCACTTTGGACAGTACTCCTGAACGTTCCAACCCTTCCAGCTCTGCTTCAACAGCTGGTCTGATAGCATAAGGCACTGGTCTGGCCTTCAGAAACTTTGGTCTTGCATTTTCCTCTATTTTAATCGTTGCTGTTATTCCTTTTAGTGTTCCTAGTCCCTCCTGGAACACTTCTTTTGCGTCAGTTAGCATTTTTGACAGTCGTCCAGGTGTGACGTCATCATCCTTTTTGGCCTCAACCTTCAGTGCCTGTATGGAATGCCATCTAATTGTATCTTCCAGATCCATTCACGTCCTAGCGGTGCTGTCCTCCATTTGGCAATACATATATATCCATTTTAGGTATTTCCTGGCCTTTATATGTCACTTTCACCCTTATTTTTCCTTTGGGGCAGACTTTTTGCCCCGTATATGTCTTCAAGACAATCTCTGTAGCTTTCAAGGGTATGTGTGAAAATAGCCGCTTGTAGTCTCTTTGATTTATGACTGTTAGAGCTGATCCTGTGTTCAATTCCATTTCCACTTGGACTCCGTCTATCTTGAGTGTAACCCAGATAGTCTGGTGATCCTCCATTTCGGTTACCTTATGTAGTTTCAGACAACCCAGCTCCTTGTTTCCAGAGTCTGTGTCACTTTTCTGTTCGTCTGCACCACTGTCCATCACCTGGTGTACCTTTTTGTACTTCTCCTGTGGAGATTTCTTACTGTTGGTTATCTTCCCAGACCTGCAGATTTTGCTATGTGTCCTGCTTTCCCACACTGTCTGCAAACTTGGTCCTTGAACCAACAATCTTTCTGGTCATGTGTTGTTCTGCCGCAGCGATAGCACTTCCCTGTTCCATAGGACATTTCATTGGTGCCATATCCTTGCGGTCTCCGTTGTATCTCTGCAGCGCCCCTTGCGGCTGTTTCGTGTGATACTGCCATACTGAAAGCTTTGTCAAGCGTAATGTCCTTTTCTGAAAGAAGCCGTTTCTGGGTTCCTTCACTTTGTAGCCCACACACAAACTTGTCCCTTAACGTGTCTGCTAGTCCCGCTCCAAACTGGCAGTGCTTCGATAGCTTGCGCAGTTCAGTTAGGTACTCAGCATTGCTTTCGTCTTTGTGTTGGTTCCTTTTATGGAACTTAAATCAATCTGCTATCAGCAGCGGTGTGGGGTTTAAGTGGTCCTGTAGTATTTCTACTATGCTTTCAAAATTCTTGTTTACCGGCTTCTCTGGGGTTATTAGATTTTGCAGTAACCAAAAGTTTTTGCACCCATGGAATTTAACAGAACCAGTGCTTTATTAGCATCTGGCACTTCATTCGCCCTGCAGTACACCTCAATACGTTCCACATATGCCGCCCAATCTTCGACTTCATTGTCGAACGTAGAGATACTGCCACTCTTCGGCATCCTTGGGTGTGCGTTAAGTATCACCAATGGCGCCTCCCGCACTTCCCCTTCTTCACCGCTGCCACAAAATGGCGTCTCCCGCGCTTTCCTTCCTCCCCGTGCACGCCCTTCTTCTCCGCTGCGGCTTCTCAAAATGGCATCTCCCACGCTCTTCCTTCTTCTCCACGGCTCAATGGCATCTCCCGCTCTCTCCCTGCTTCTCCGCGGCTTAATGGCGTCTCCCACGCTCTCCCTGCTTCTCCACAGCTCAATGGCGCCTCCCGCGCTCTTCCTTCTTGTCCGTGGCTCAATGGCGTCTCCCCTTTCTTCACCTCGCGGACCCTGTTCTGCCTGTGATCCCTGGCTGTGCTCTGTGCGTTCTTCTTTTGATATTTTTCGACGCCGCTCATTCTAGAACCCGGCTATTTCTTACCCTCTCTCTCTCCGGTTTGTTTAATTTTCCTCAACGCCGCTCTGTGTTCAACCCCCGGCTGTGCCCTGCGCTCTTCACCCTCTGTCTTACCCCGTCGACGCTGCTCGGCTCTCTCTCCACCGTTGGTCGGCTCCAGCCTCCTCTGCTGGGGAAGGGTCTGCGCTGGACCTGTCATTGGTCTCTTACTGCTCATTTTGGCTGGGGAACCAAGTCCGGCTCTCCACAGCCTCCCCTGCGAAGTTGGATCTCTGCCTGACTGCTGGACGGTTGCTCATGGTCGACGCCTGTGTTCCTGGCCTCGACTATTTTTTTTTTCTTTCTTTTATGTTGCAGGTAGATTCGAATCGACACTCGTCGCCACCGTTGGATCCATAGTTCAATGGATAAATAATCACACGGATGCTGTACATTAACAAATAACAGGTCCATACTGGAGGAGGGTGATCTCTAGACTGGGGTACAGAGGCATGCGCACAGCTTATATACCAGTGTGGTCACTGCCGGTACTACAGTATACAGGAGCTGTAAAAGTAGTTCTGTCTTAAAGGCACATACACTACACTCTCCATAGTTTCTGCCTGACCTGCTGAGTATTTCCAGCATTTTCTCTTCTTAATTTGATAAATGGCCCAGAAATTCGGGTCCCAACACGTGAGTACGCACGGGGTATTCATGCGTAGACCTAACGAAAGTGCCAGTTTTATGCATGCACTGTGCATGCACGGGAAACCGGCACTTCTGTTCCCTTGGAAGAAGGGGTTCAGAAGTCGAACGCATGCGCCGGAGAGGCAGCGCGTGTGCATCGAACTTACAGGTTTCTCTGGGAGGGTAATTCTCCAGCAGTTACACTTTTAAAAAGCAGGTGCAAGGCCTGCTTTTAACAAGGTAAGTGGTGAATTATATTAAAATTAAAAAAAAATTTCCACAGGTTTATTATTTTTAAATACTTTAAAGAAAAGTAAGTTTATTTTTAGCCCCGTTAGAAAATGTAATTATTTTTTACTAAAAATTAAATTATTGTTTAAAATAGTTATTTCATGTAATTTATAGTTTATTTTAAGAATATAATTTTTAAAACATTTATTTGAGGTTTTAGTGATGTTTTGGGGCTTAAAGTATTTATAGGTTTGACAGCTCTTCCTGTCAAACTTATGAATGAAGCATTCCCTGCTACCATTCGCTCTGCATGGCCCACGTGATCCCAGGGGATGCAACAAACTAATTGCGCCCCTGGGATATGCAAGCACTGCGCGCCGGCAGTTGGAGGAGGCCCAGGATCGGAATCCGACGCGGGCGCACAGCACAATGGCCGGCGTGCCAGGTAAGTGCAGGTAACCACAGGAAGCCCCCGACCCGAATTTCTGGGCCATTATGTTTGTGCTCATTGTGAATTAATTAGTGCTACCCCTGTGTGTATAAATTTACAACAGTCACATTGATAAAGTACATTTGTTTTCCTGAATCTGTGGAGCATCGCCTCACGCATAGGTAGCTGAGTTTTCAAAAAAGCTGTGAAAGCAGTTACCTGAGCATGATTAATAATGTGCCTTAAAACCCATGTTACTCAGATGTTATTCCCAAGCTAACGCTGTACTTGGACCCTCCACCGGGTATGGTTATATGTGGAGAAAGCGTTACATTCATTTGCAGCACCCGGATTCCAGGTTTCAGATATTTATTCTTCAAAGAACAAATTATATTGGATTTCCGTGACAACCCCAAGGATACTTACAACACGACATTTGTCATCCAGAAGGCAAGGCTAACCGATACTGCGAACTATCATTGCAAGTATGTAAAACGCCTCAATGGGGTTATGATAGTTTCAGCACGAAGCGATCCGGTGCAGCAAATCATAGTAGGTAAGAAACCATCGTCATATACCTTTAACCGTGAAATATTTGATGCAAATCTTTATTGAAACCTGAGCTTTAAAAAATATTTGATGATGCCACATCAATTTCAATGAATAAATTATCTCCGCTTATAACGGTTGTGCAATGAAACTTGCATCTCGAGCATTGAGGCAACAATAAGTTATTTCGAACTGATCAGCATAGTGCAACCATGATGCATTGGAACGTGCAATAATTTACCTGGAAGTTGGGTTGGTGCGTTGATCACTCTGTGGAGATTATTTTACTGGGTGCAATGGCGTAAAATGGCCAATTTCGAATGATTCAGTAGAACGGGAAATCAAGCATGTCTTGGCTCAAAGTTAAAATTCGCTGCTTTAACCGCTGTTCTTGGTAGATGTTTGGTCCAAATGGCTTGCTAGGCCGTTTCAGAGGGCATTTAAGAGTCAAGCACATTACTGTGGGCCTGGAGTCACATATAGGCCAGACCGTGTAAGGACGGCAGATTTCTTTCCCGAAACGACATTTGTGAACCAGATGGGTTTCTGTGACAAACCGTTAGTTTCATGTAGTTAGATAGAAATATAGAAACATAGAAGATAGGAGCAGGAGTAGGCCATTCGGCCCCTCGAGCCTGCTCCGCCATTTAATGACATCATGGCTGATCATCCAAACTCAGTACCCGGTCCCTGCCTTCTCCCCGTATCCCTTGATCCCTTTAGCCTTAAGAAATATATCTAACTCCGTCTTGAATATATTTAAAGAATTGGCCTCAACCGCCATCTGTGGTAGAGAATTCCACAGGTTCACCAGTCTCTGGGTAAAGAAATTCCTCCTCATCTCAGTCCTAAATGGCATGCGCCTTATCTTTAGACTGTGGCCCTTGGTTCTGGACTCCCCCTCCATCAGGACCATCCTTCCTGCATCGAGTATGTCTAGTCCTGTTAGAACTTTATAAGTTTCAATGAGATCCCCTCTCATTCTTCTAAACTCCAGTGAGTATAAGCCCAATCGACCCAATCTCTCCTTATACAGGTAGACTATCCTTTATCCGAAAACCTCGGGACCAGCCGAGTTTCGGATAAAGGAGAATTTCGGACTTCGGAAGGTGGGTCGGCGGGGGTCCGCGGGGGGGGTCGGCGGGGGGTCGTGCGCACTACTTACGCTGACGCTCAGCGTAGGTCAGGCGGGGTCGGCGGGAGTCGGGGCCGGCGGGGTACGCGGGGGGGTCGGCGGTTGTCGGGGCCGGCGGGGTACGCGGGGTGGTCGGCGGTTGTCGGGGCTGGCGGGGTCGGCGGTTGATGGGGCCGGCGGGGTCCGCGGGGGGGTCGGCGGGGGGTCGTGCGCACAACTTACCCTTTATCTGAACTTCCGAAACCGGAACCCTCTAAAAACCGAAGGTTTTTTCGTTCAGCGTAAGTCGTACGCACGACTTACGCTGAACGAATAAGCCTTCGGTTTTTAGAGGGTTTCGGTTTTCGGAAGCCCGGATAAAGGGTAGTCTACCTGTACATCATTCCTGCCATCCCAGGTATCAGTCTGGTGAATCTTCGCTGCACACCCTCCATGGCAAGAACATCCTTCCTCAGATAATGGGGAACAAAACTGCACACAATACTCAAGGTGTGGTCTCACCAAAGGCCTGTTCAACTCAGCAAGACTTCCTAGCTCCTGTACTCGAATCCTCTCGCTATGAAGGCCAATATACCATTTGCCTTCTTAACCGCCTGCTGCACCTGCATGCTTACCTTCAGCGACTGGTGCACAAGGACACCCAGGTCTCGTTGGACTTCCCCTTCTCCCAATCTATTGCTGTTCAGATAATAATGTGCCTTCCTGTTTTTGCCACCGAAGTGGATAACCTCGCATTTATCCACATTATACTGCATTTGCCATGCATCTGCCCAGTCACCCAACCTGTCCAAATCATACTGGAGTTTCTCAGCATCATCCTCACAGCACACACGCCCACCCAGCTTTGTGTCGTCTGCAAACTTGGAGATATTACACCTAGTTCCCTCGTCCAGGTCATTAATATATATTGTGAATAACTGGGGTCCTGGCAACAAATCCCTGCGGTACCCCACTAGCCACTGCCTCCCACTCAGTAAAAGACCCGTTCATTCGAACTCTTTGCTTCCTGTCTGCCAACCAATTCTCTATCCAAGTCAGCACCTTGCTCCCAATCCCATGTGCCTTAACTTTACCAATACTGAAACTGGCTTTTTAACTCAAGCTCTATTTAATGAACTGAATTAAAAGTTCCCCGCTACCCTGGTGGGATTGGGAACTCAGGCCTCCACCTTACTAGTCCATTAACCATAAACACTATGCTACTGCTGCCAATATAAGAAGGCTAGCTAGGAGGATCTTCTCCTGCTTATCTCTGATGAATGCCATTTACTTGGTTTTTCTATCATTGACCCGAGATCAATTTAACCTGAATTTGTATTTGTTTTTAGAGGGAGATCACATATATGTAGGTGAATTAAAGTTTTCCATGATTACTGTACTAAATAGAGCTATTTGTCATACTCTGTCATAAACACCATCTATCCCTGGGGATTAATTTGATTTGAGCTCTTTGTAGCTAGCCGAGACCTTCTAGATCATTCATTTGGAAGTCATTCATGTTGAACACTCTCTTTCCCGAGGGCTTGCTGCTCATCTTTACTCTTCCTGTGCATTGCAGACCAACTCCCGAAGCCTACAATCTCCGTGGGCCCCACGGCTGGTGTAGTTACAGTGGGAGAGAATGTAATGATCACCTGCAGTGGTCTCACGCGTTACTCTGGTGACAGATATTATTTATAAAGAGAGGATGGGGCGAATCACATTCGCCAAAGGAATGTCTCAGCATCGGAGCATGCAGAAACCTTCATCATCACAACCATGAGCACAAATGACACTGGAAAGTGCACATGCAGTTATCAAACAATGATAGACAAGAAAGCACAAATGTCCCCAAGCAGTGATCCGGTGCAGATAACTGTGGAAGCTGAGTAGCATTAAAAGATTTTGTAAAGGTGGTTACTAATAAAGACCCATTTAAACATTGCAACTTACATTTTGGCAATATATTTTCAAAGTGACTATTTTCTGTCTATCCTGGTGGTGGCCTATGTTAATCACTAACAAAAGAAATAAAACAACAATCAGGATGAAATTCTTTGCAATTTCATTTAAACTTATACAATTCTGTCAGGACTGGACAGACTAGATGCAGGAAGGATGTTCCCGATGGTCGGGGAGTCCAGAAACAGGGGTCACAGTCTAAGGAAAAGGGGTAAGCTATTTACATAAGAACATAAGAAATAGGAGCAGGAGTAGGCCAATCGGCCCCTTGAGCCTGCTCCGCCATTCAATAAGATCATGGCTGATCTGATCCTAACCACCAATCCACTATCACAGAACCATCTCCTGAATCTAACAGAATTAGACACACGAAATAGGCGCAGGATCAGGCTACACGGCCCCTGGGCCTGCTCCGCTACCCACAGGGCCATGACCGATTCGAAACTAGACTCATGTCCAAATTCCTGCCCGCTCCCCGTAACCCTTAATTCCCTTTACTTCTAGGAAACTGTCTATTTCTGTTTTAAATTTATGTAATGATGTAGCTTCTACAGCTTTTTGGGGCAGCATATTCCATGTACCTACCGCCCTCTGAGTGAAGTAGTTCCTCCTCATCTCAGTTTTGAAAGAGCAGCCCCTTATTCTAAGACTATGCCCCCTAGTTCTAGTTTCACCCATCATCGGGAACATCCTCCCCGCATCCACCCGATCCAACCCCATCACAATGTTACATGTTTCAATATGATCGCCTCTTATTCTTCTGAACTCCAATGAGTAGAGTCCTAATCTACTCAACCTCTCTTCAGATGTCCATCCCCCCATCCCCGGGATTAACCGAGTGAACCTTCTTTGCACTGATTCGAGAGCAAGTATGTCCTTTTTTAAGTATGGACACCAAAACTGTACGCAGTATTCCAGGTGCGGTCTCACCAATACCTTGTACAACTGAAGCAATACCTCCCTATTTTTATATTCTATCCCCCTAGCAATGAAAGCCAACATTCCATTGGCCTTGTTAATTACTTGCTGCACCAGCATACAAACCTTTTGAGTATCGTGCACCAGGACCCCCAGATCCCTTTGTACTTCAGTACTTTCCAGTTTCTAGCCATTAAGATAATAACTTGCTCTATGATTTTTCCTGCCAAAGTGCATAACCTCACACTTTCCAGTATTGTATTCCATCTGCCAAATCTCTGCCCACTTACTTAGCCTGCCTATGTCCCCTTGCAGGTTTTTTTATGTCCTCCTCACTCACTACTTTCCCTCCAATCTTAGTATAATCTTCAAACTTTGATATGTTACACATGTTCCCCTCCTCCAAATCGTTAATATAGATTGTAAAGAGTTGGGGACCCAGCAATGACCCCTGTGGAACACCACTAGTTACTGATTGCCAGTCTGAGAATGAACCATTTATCCCAACTCTCTGCCTTCTGTTAGATAGCGAATCCTCTATCCATGCCAGAATATTACCACCAATCCCGTGATTTTTTATCTTAAGCAATAGTCTTTTGTGTGGCACCTTGTCAAATGCCTTTTGGAAGTCTAAATACACTACGTCCACTGGTTTCCCTTTATCCACCCTATATGTTACTTCCTCAAAGAACTCCAGCAAATTTGTCAAAAAGGACTTCCCCTTCATAAAACCATACTGACTTTGTCCTATTAAATTATGATTATCCAAATGTCCTGTTACTGTCTCCTTAATAATGGACTCAAAAATTTTACCTACCACATATGTTAGGCTAACCGGTCTATAGTTTCCAGCCTTCTGTCTACTGCACTTTTTAAATAAGGGTGTTACATTAGCAGTTTTCCAGTCTGCCGGGACAGAAATGAGGAGGAATTTCTTCACCCAGAGAGTGGTGAACCTGTGGAATTCTCTACCACAGAAGGCAGTAGAGGCCAATTCATTAAATATATTCCAGAAGGAGTTGGATATATTTCTTAAGGTTAAAGGGATCATGGGTATGGGGAGAAGGCAGGGACCAGGTATGAATTTGGATGATCAGCCATGATCGCATTGAATGGGGGAGCAGGCTCGAGGGGCCGAATGGCCTACTCCTGCTCCTATCTTCTATGTTTCTATGTTGCTATGCTTATATAAAGCGATATGCACGACCTCAGGAAGTCCAAAGCCGGCCTACTGCCATTTAACTAATTTATAGTTGTATTCAATGTTGTAATGTAAAGTCGCACGGATGCCAATTTGCACACAGTACGACCCCACAGGAGTAGGCTATTCAGCCCCTTGACCTGCTCCGCCATTCAATGAGATCACGGTTGATCTGCGAACTTACTCCATATACCTGCCTTTGGATCATATCGTTTAATACCTTTGGTTAACAGAAAGCTATCAATCTCAGATTTAAAATTAACAATTGACCGAGCATCGATTGCCATTTGTGGAAGTGAGTTCCAAACTTCTACCACCGTTTCTGTGTAGAAGTGTTTCCTAATTTCAATCCTGAAAGGCCTGGCTCTATTTTTTAGACTATGCCCCCAATCCGAGAATATCCAATCAGTGGAAATAGTTTTTCTGTATCTACCCTATCTGTTCCCCTTGATATCTTGAAAACTTTGCTTGAATCACCTCTTAACCTTCTAAATTCTAGGGAATACAATCCTAATTTGTGTAATCTCTACTCATGACTTAACCCTTGAAGTCTGGACATCACTCTAGCAAACCTACGCTGCACTCCCTCCAAGGCCAGTATATCCTTCCTAAGGATTGGAGCCCAGAACTGCTCACAGTGCTCCTGGTATGGTCTAACCTGGGCTTTGTATAGCTGCGGTACAATTTCTAGCCCCTTGCATTCTAGGACTCTAGATATAAAGGCCAGCATTCCATTGGACTTTTTGTTTGTTTTCTGTACCTGTTCATGACATTTTAATGATCTATGTACCTGGAACCTCAGGTCTCTTTGGACTTCCACTGTTTTTAGCTTTCAACCAATTAGAGAGTACCCTGTTCTATCCTTTTAATGTCCACGGTGGATGAGCTCACATTTGCTACATTGAAATCCATTTAGAAACATAGAAACATAGACGATAGGAGCAGGAGTAGGCCATTCGGCCCTTCTAACCTGCTCCGCCATTCAATGCGATCATGGCTGATCATCCAATTTCAGTACACGGTCCCTGCTTTCTCCCCATACCCCTGGATCCCTTTCGCCTTAAGAAATATATCCAGCTCCTTCTTGAATATATTTAATGAATTTGCCTCTACTGCCCTCTGTGGTAGAGAATTCCACAGGTTCACCACTCTCTGGGTGAAGAAATGCCTCCTCATCTCTGTCCTAAATGATCTACCCCTTATCCTAAGACTGTGACCCCTGGTTCTGGACTCCCCCGCCATTGGGAACATCCTTCCTGCATCTAGTCTGTCTAGTCATGTTTGAATTTTATAAGTTTCAATGAGATCCCCTCTCATTCTTCTAAAGTCCAGCGAGTATAAGCCCAATCGACCCAATCTCTCCTCATACGTCATTCCTGCTATCCCAGGTAACAGTCTGGTGAATCTTCGCTGCACTCCCTCCATGGCAAGAACATCCTTCCTCAGATAAGGCGACCAAAACTGCACACAATACTCAAGGTGTGGTCTCACCAAGGCCCTGTACAACTGCAGCAATACATCCTTGTTCCTGTACTTGAACCATCTCGCTACGAAGGCCAACATATGCATCAGATGCTTAATGCATTCGTCCAAATAATCTTCCCTTAGATATTTAAGCGGAAACAGATAACCAACTTTAAATGATCGAGATAAGGTCTCCAGTAAAATAACGGAAATTGGGCCTTCAGACCAATGTTATGTGTGAGGTTGAAACTGATTGAAGGATAACTTCAAGGGTCAATGTGGGTTGATGGAGGTTAAATGTAGACTGAGGATAGAGCAGAATAGTTTGAGAGGAGATTGGATAGAGGTGTTCAAAATAATGATGTGGGACTAGACATAGTAGCTAAAGACAAAGAGGTAAAAATTCAGCTGCTTGTGCCTCCCGTTAGCGCCTTAAGAGGGCGCCAATTGGGGCACAAAGCAACTAGTGCCAGGGCGCGGCAATGTTTGTGCCACTCGCAAAATTAACTAGACATTTTGCGGCGGCGCTAAACACTACCGCCATGATCTCCAGCGCTGGCAGATTGTGACGTCAGTCGAGAGCGCAACGCCCGGTTAGCACCCCGGACTGGATATCGAGTAGCACCCCCTGCCTTACTGCCTGCCGTTAGCAACGACTGGTTGAGGGGAGCGTTTTGCTGCCAGAAAGCAACTAGGGGAGCGCTATTTAAAGGCAGTCGCTTCCTGCTTTTTTTGGTCGGTGACATTTTTGCACCACACATTCTGAGAGAGAGAGAGAGAGACTTCAGGAGAGATTCAACACGGTGTGAAGGAGTTTTGAGTATTGAGCAGCACTTTGCAGGTTTATTTTGACCTGCCCTTCCTTGCTTCGCCAGCGCTCTGATGTAGCGCCTCACTCCTCGGCCTTTGCACCTTAAGAGAGGTGTGAAGCACATGATTTAGCGCCCCAATCACCTCCAGGGGCGATAAAAGCCAAGTTTCCTGTCAGAAGCGATAATTATCACCAGGCGCTGAACTTTGCGCATGGCCGACAACGGCACCCCAAATGCGATGATACCGATTTTTTCCCCCAAACCGTTCCCGTAGGCGGAAGAGTCGAGAACCAGAGGACAAAGATTTAATTGATTGGCAGAACAACCAAAGGCGACATGTTAAGATGTTGAATGCACTGATTGAAAGGGTAGTGGAGTCAAATTGAACCGTGGCTTTCAAAAGGGAATTTGATAATTACCTGAAGGAAAAAAAATAGAAGGCTATGGGGAAAGGGCAGGAGAGTGGGACTAGCAGAAGTGCTCTTGCAGGGAGCCGACACCGGCTCGATGGGCCAAAAGACCTCCTTCTGTGTGGTGACCATTCTATTCTAAATTGCAGCCACCTTTGATGAAGGATAAAGGTTCTGGTGTTTGCTTCTTCTGACAGCTAATTAAAATAAAGCCCATAATATCTGATTTTTCCATTGTTCCAAAAATATGGTCAGTGAGTCTTCATGTCAAATGTTTGAATCTCAGTGATGTTATAATATTGGCCTTGTTCCACATAAAAGAATTGCGGCACTTTGAACGTCCTCCCAAATATTAAACACTAGAATCAGCAACTCGATGGGTTACACTTCCCACAGGGACACGGTTGAACAGTGAATCTTGCAGAGTAATGCAATTTGTTGAGATGAGAGACTGAGGGATCTTCCCTGTGCCTTTAACATCGAAGCAGGCATGGCGAAGATAAATCGGAAAGCACTGATTAATGTTGAACATTCCTTTTTATGTTCGTTCACGGGTTGTGGGCATCGCTGACAGGGCCAGCATTTACTGGCCATCCCAAACTGAGAAGGTGGTGGCGAGGCGCCTTCTTGAAAAGCTGCAGTCTACGATACTTCTTTGAAGCGGTTTGGTACAAATGAGTGGCTTGCGAGGCCATACTCAGAGAAGCACGTGAGATTCAACCATGATTTTGTTTGTCTGGAGTCACATATAGGCCAGACCAGGAAAGGACGGCAGATTTCCTTTACTAAAGGACATTAGTGAACCAGATGCTTTTTTTTACAACAATCCGGTAGTTTCATAGAAACATAGAAGATAGCAGCAGGCATAAGCCATTCGGCCCCTCGAGCCTGCTCCGCCATTCAATGCGATCATGGCTGATCATCCAAATTCAGTACCCTGTCCCTGCCTTCTCCCCATATCCTTTGATCACTATTGCCTTAAGAAACAGATCCAAATCCTTCTTGAATATGTTTAATGAATTGGCCTCTACTGCCTTCTGTGGTAGAGAATTGCACAGGTTCACCACTCTGGGTGAAGAAATTCTTTCTCATTTCTGTCCTAAATGGCTTACCCCTTATCCTTAGACTGTGACCCCTGGTTCTGGACTCCCCGACCATCAGGAACATCCTTCCTGCATCTAGTCTGTCCAGCCCTGTTAGAATTTCATAAGTTTCAATGCGATCCCCTCTCATTCTTCTAAACTCCAGCGAGTATAAGCCCAATCGACCCAATCTCTCCTCATACGTCATTCCTGCCATCCCAGGTATCAGCCTGGTGAATCTTCGCTGCACTCCTTCCATGGCAAGAACATCCTTCCTCAGATAAGGCGACCAAAACTGCGCACAATACTCAAGATGTCGTCTCACCAAGGCCCTGTACAACTGCAGCAAGACATCCTTGTTCCTGTACTCGAACCCTCTCGCTACAAAGGCCAACATACCATTTGCCTTCTTAACCGCCTGCTGAACCTGCATGCTTACCTTCAGCGACTGGTGCACAAGGACACCCAGATCTCTTTGCACTTCCCCTTCTCCCAATCTATTGCCATTCAGATAATAATCTGCCTTTCATGGTCATCATTACTGATGCTAGTTCTTTATTCAGATTTATTGAATTAACATTCCCCAGCTGCCGTGGTGGGATTTGAACTCTCAGTCTACTAGTCCAAGCCCCTGGATAACTAGTCCAGCGACATAACCACTATGCTTCCATACCCAAATGTGACAGATCAAATCATCAGTGTATTGAATGCTGCAAATTCAAATGTCTGTCTGAGCAATATCCCCCTGTTTCTAGCCTGCCTTTGCTTTTCAAACGAATGTGAGGATCCAGATGAAACCCACTTTAATAACACCATATTATGAGGCGTTTTTTTTTTAAATGGCATGGGTGCAAATGATGAAATTATTATTGTGTTTGCTATGATTTCCTAATTTACTTGCGAAACTACTTGCTCACGATTATGAAACATCTTTGTTCCTTTATCCTTATGCTGCAGATGTTTACCCTCAGTTGGTTCATATGAAGAACTAACAATGTTTTTCTCATTTGTGATTATGATGGTTAGGGTCATGGAGTTGTTTAGTTTATATTCTTGATTAGTAACACATTTGTTGCTAAGAAACAAACAAAGAAAGATTGCATTGCTATAACGCTTTTCACGAACACCGGACGTCCAAAAGCGCTTCATCACCAATGTAGGAAAAGCGTCAGCCAATGTGCGCACAAGAAGCTCCCACAAACAGAAATGTGACAATGACCTGATAATCTGAATTATTTTTTAGTGATGTTGATTGAGGGATAAATATTGGCCCCAGTACACCGGGGATAAAACCCCTGCTCTTCTTCGAAATAGTGCCTTGGGATCGTTTACATCCACGCGACAGAGCAGATGGGGCATCGGTTTAATGTCTCATCCGAAAGACGGCACCCTCGACAGGGCAGCAGGGGTGTGAGCAGATGAGTTTATGGGCAAAAATAAGCATCGAGTGTCCCCCAGTAATATTTTTGATGTTCACATGAGGTAGTGGGACAGCAGGGATATGAGTTCATCATTGGAGATGGTAAGCGGGAACACATTGATGGCAGCCTTGCGCAATCCTGGCTCTACCACAACAGCTGTGGACGAGCAGGGCTTGGGTGAGTTATGCAGAGAGTACTAAGTTCTAAACAGTGCTCCGAGCCGGTTATTGTTTCTGCTTAATAAGGGTGCAAAGTCTAGGGGGTAGAATTAGTCTTTGCAGGTAAAGTAATTAAACATATCCAGTAAGAGTTTTGGGCATAGAAATTAACTGTAGCCCCGTTTGGGGTGCCAGCCTTACCAGGGCGCTAAAAGTAATGCCCCGGAAACCGTCGCGGCCGCCCACAGGAAATTCAGTTGGCGCACCCCAGAGGGAAGTGTGACGCTACTGGACGCACCCCGCATCCCTCTTGGGGCGCTGTAGCTGAATATTGCTGTGGCACGTCACGCTGCAGTACTGCAGGCCTTCCTCCCCTTCTTAAAAGGGAGGGGCTTTGTGCAGCGCGATCTGAGGCCCAGCTGGGCCCCCGAAGATCGCGAGTGCTGGCAAAGAGCCCGGCACCGAGGAGAAGTGCTGGGCTCTTGGAACGCATTCGGCACTCTGCGGGGGCGGGGGGGCTCAGGAGGCCGGGGACGGCAGCACGGAGAGGTGCTGGCAGGCAGCCAGCAACAAAAATGGCCAGCCCGCACCTCTCCTTCAATTAGCGCCTCTACCGCCGCAGGGAGGCCCCCCTGAACCGGTCGCACATAGCGTCCGGCGTTAAAGCAGGTGGCGCATCTAAATATCGCGATCGGGGTTTCAGCTGGGCGCTGCGCACACCGATGACGTCATCGGTAGTGGTGCCACGCTAACGGCTAGTGCCGCCATTAGCGTCCCGCTGAATTTAGCGGGAGGCACGGCCAGTGGCTTATGACCCACATCGCGCCCTCTTAAGGCGCTAACGGGTGGCACAGCCCACGGAATTTCTAGGCCTTGCTATTTTCCGCAGACACGGCAGCAATGCATTTTCAGGGTTTTTTTTTCCGCTCCATCCCTTATATGCTCATTAGGATTTTGACCTACAGCCATGCGTCATAACTTTATTAATTGGAGAGTAAAGAGCAACTTGAGTTCAGAATGATTTAAAATAACCAAAATTATACTAGTTTTGGTCAAATAAAGACGAGCACTTGCATAGCGCCTTTCATGACTTCAGGATGTACTAATGCACTTTACAGCAAATGAAGTACTTTTGCAGTGTAGCCACTGTTATAATGTAGGAAACGCAGCAGCCAATTTGCGCACAGGAAGCTCCCACAAAGAGAATTTTTTTCCACTCATTTATCATTTAAAAACTTTTAAAACAGTTACGTTTCTTTTACAGGCCCATAAAAAACTAATTACTTTTCGCTAAATATTAAATTTTTGTATAAAATATTTAATTTATTGTCATTTCAACTCATTTTAAAAATGTGATTTAAAAAAGAATGTATTGAATGTTTTACTCTGTTTTGGGGGTGATCGCCATTCATTTATTTGACAGATCTATCTGTCAAGTGTATGAAGGGAGAGTCCCTTCTCCTATTGACTCCCCACGGCCCACGTGATCCCAGGGATCCGCATGTGCCTCTGAGCTACATGGACCCTGCACATTTCGAGTTTGGAGAGGCCCAGGAATGGAAGTGTACGCACCTTGGGAGCCCTCAGGTAAGTCTGTAGATTTTTTCCAAATCGGAGGCCTCCGCACGCAGGAAGCCTCCGATCGGTAAATACGGCCCAATTCTCTCTTTGACTGGATGTCCATTTTAAGTTACAAATATCAATCAAACCCACCATATACCTGTGGGCTCTTGCAGTCGGATGCTTTACTTTACATTTTTACTGTTTGCTTCAGTTGAATTTGGTTTTGTTTGCGCATTTTTTTGCCGTTAACATATTTAAGCATTTCAAATGAGATGAGTCTTTGCCATCTCTGCTGAACCAGGCAGACCATCTGAAGTACGGTATTGAGTCCTTGTTTTCATTACAGATGACACAAAGCTGGGTGGGCGTGTGTACTGTGAGGAGGATGCCGAGAAACTACAGGATGTATTGGACATTTTGGATGATTGGGCAGAAGCATGGCAGATGCAATATAACGTGGATAAATGTGAGGTTACCAATTTTGGTGGCAAAAACAGGAAAACAGATTATTATCTGAATGGCAATAGATTGGGAGAAGTGGAAGTGCAACGAGACCTGGGTGTCCTTGTGCACCAGTCGCTGAAGGTAAGCATGCAGGTGCAGCAGGCGGTTAAGAAGTCAAATGGTATGTTGGCCTTCATAGTGAGAGGGTTTGAGTACAGGAACAAAGATGTCTTGCTGCAGTTGTACAGGGCCTTGGTGAGACCACATCTTGAGTATTGTGTGCAGTTTTGGTCGCATTATCTGAGGAAGGATGTTCTTGCCATGGAAGGTGCTCAGCGAAGATTCACCAGGCTGATACCTGGGATGGCAGGAATGACGGATGAGGAGAGATTGGGTGGATTGGGCTTGTACTCGCTGGAGTTTAGAAGAATGAGAGGGGATCTCATTGAAACTTTTAAAATTCTGACAGGACTGGACAGACTAGATGCAGGAAGGATGTTCCCGATGGTCGTGGAGTCCAGAACCAGGGGTCACAGTCTAAGTATAAGGGGTAGGACATTTAGGACAGAAATGAGGAGGAATTTCTTCACCCAGAGAGTGGTGAACCTGTGGAATTCTGTACCACAAAAGACAGTAGAGGCCAATACATTAAATATATTCAAGAAGGAGTTGGATATATTTCTTAAGGCTAAAGGGTTCAAGGGGTATGGGGAGAAAGCAGGGACCGGGTACTGAATTTGGATGTTCAGCCATGATCGCATTGAATGGCGGAGGAGGCTCGAGGGGCTGAATGGCCTACTCCTGCTCCTAACTTCTATGTTTCTACGTTTCTATTAATACAAGTATTGAGTTATTCATTAGATGTTTTTAATTTGAAGGTGCAAAGGTACAATGGTGGACGTGCACAGCGTGTCCACCTATCGTGGTGCCAGGAAGAGGTGGCATTTCCTTCATCTATCTTTTTAAATTTTAGCCCGACCTTCTGCAACCTTTGAAGATCTGAGTGTAGAAATGCTTTCATTCGTTGTTGCATATACGCCTACTGATGTATGAATGGTCTTTTAGATGTATTACCTGAGCTGTATATATTTTAGAGGGCTTCACATGGGAAAAAAACATCTTCACCGCACTTTTGTGTTGCAGTTTCCTTTCCTTCGCGCTTGGTCCTGCAACTACGCCCTTCGTTAAAAACATTCATTTCATCCTCTTTCGTTCTCTCTAATTATCCTTCATCCCTCTGCGCCCCTCCTCTGCCCCTTGTTCTCCCCTTTCTCCAACTCCTTGCTTATTCCTCTCCCCTTGCACTCACCCCCTACCACATCCACGACTCCTGGATTCCCATCTTCACCCTCCCTCTATCCTTATCCTCTGACATTGCTCCCCCCCTTACTTATCTAGCTACCATCCTCCTCTCCCACCAACAATCTGTACTCCGCTTCCACCTTCATTCGCTGTCCCTTTCTCCTCTCCCTTTTCCCTCTTCATTTTGCACCATCCTACGCTCCTCCAGTTAATGCCTCTCCTCTTCACATCTAAGCTATTTGCTTCAACCACCTCCTGTTGTAGCGAGACATACATTCTATCCATTTTTGAGTAAAGGAATGTCTCCTTGTTTCGCTATTGGATGTATTACTCCACACTCTTGGCCTGAACACTTCCCTTTGCAACTGGACCCTGGACTTCCTAACTAACAGTCCCCAGTCTGACAAATTAGGTAACAACACCTCCCCCCCCGACCCTGAACACGAGGGCCCACAAGGATGTGTGCTGAGCCCCCTCCTCTACTCTCTCTTCACCCACGACTGTGTGGCTGTTCATGGTTCCAACACCATCATCAAGTTTGCAGATGATACCACGGTGGTAGGCCAGATCACCAACAAGGATGAGTCAGCCTACAGGGAGGAGGTCCAGCATCTCGTGAAGTGGTGCGCCGATAACAACCTGGCCCTTAACATCAAGAAAACCAAGGAAATCATTGTGGACTTCAGGAAGTCTAAAGGCGGAAGTCACACCCCCATCCACATCCATGGGGCTGTGGTGGAAAGGGTGGACAGCTTTAAGTTCCTCTGTGTCGACATCACGGAAGACCTCTCCTGGTCCCTCAGTACCTCCTCTTTGGTAAAGAAGGCCCAGCAGTGCCTATATTTCCTAAGGAGGCTGAAGGGATGTAACCTGTCATAACAGATCCTCTCTAACTTTTACCGCTGCACAATAGAGAGCATCCTGACGAACTGTATCACAGTGTGGTATGGCAGCTGTAGCTCCTATGATCGGAAAGCCCTGCAGCGGGTAGTCAAAACTGCCCAACGCATTACCGGCACCCGGCTGCCGACCAAAGAGAACATCTATCAGAAACGCTGTTTAGGGAGGTCAGTGACCATCATCAAAGACCCTACACACCCCAGCCACATTTTGTTCACCCCGCTGCCATCTGGGAGATGCTACAGGTGCATTCGCACCCGAACGACCAGATTTAGGAACAGCTTCTTTCCCAGGGCTGTCATCCTACTGAACTCTACAAATAAACTCTAAAGCCTGCACATCTGCCAATGCACTTTATTATGTTTATGTTTATGTATTACAAGCCAAATGAATGTCGAATGTTAAATGTCTTAATCTAAATGTACATTCTCGGGAGCCGCAAGACTACATTTCGTTGTACTGCACTTATGCACTAACAATGACAATAAAGTTAATTGTTATTATTATTGTTATTATTATAATCTATTTTGTTTTTGATCTCCCGCAAGTGGAAACCTAATTTCACATTTACCCTAGACAAATGATTCATAATTATATTGACCTCGATCAGATCACCTTTAAAACTTCTCTGTTCTAAGGAAAAGAGTCTAAAGCTGTTCAATCTTTCCCAAATGCTGTAATCTCATTTATGTTACCATCTTGTAAATATTTTGTTCATTTTTTCCACTGATTCTGTGGCCTTTTCATAATGTGGAGGTCTGATCTGTGCAGCGTGAACAAGGTCCTATAAAGGTTCAACATAACTTCACTAATTTGGAACACTATTCCCCTGAAATAAATCCAAGTGCTCTGTTAGCAGTTTTAATTTTTTTGCTGATCTTTGATGCTGCATTTAATTATATGTTCACCTTTACCACTAGTTCATTGTACTCTTCGCCACATTCAAGTTCTTATATTACACGGAATAGGTGACATTTCTATCAATGCATCACATCACATTTATTTATTTTAAAGTGAATTTGACACTTATCTTCCAAGTCTACAATTTTTCTATACTGTATTATGTTAATACAATACTGACGTCATCTTATTGTATTTGCATATTTAATTAAATCTGACTTTGCAAAACAAAAAGAAACTTTCAAGACGACAAAAAGTTTACTCGCTACATTATTCATCTTACAGATTTGATAAACTCTTTCCTTCACTTATTGAAAACTATATGCAGCCAGTGAGGTATTTAAGAGGAAGATATTTTGAACACCCGTAGATAGTTAACACACCATTTGACAAATCTCTCATCTCCGAAAATGAGCCACTGCATTATTCCAAAAAAGTGCAGCAAGCAATTCAGTTTATCCGAAGTACATTGTGCCCTTCTCAGAGCAATAATACATTTTGTTAAATCTTTCCCTGTCTGTCTCTCTCTCTCTCTTATCTTAATTAATCCTTGAATGACTACATTGTTGAAAATGTATTATCATTGATATCCAGAATTGATTAACAGCCACGTTCTCTGAGCAACAGACTAATTTTGTTGTCTGTAATTGATTAAAGGGGATATGACTGATTCGATAAGTTAAAACTGTATATAGCTTCTTGTCCCAGGAAATAGCCTTCTGATGGCCGAATCCTTAAAACGTTCTCGGTCCCGAGGACACTTCTACAAATGTATATCCTTCCTACATCTAATAAATAGGCATTTTCAAGCGTAAATATTGTTTATTGTTCCAGCTTCATGCAAATCGAAATAAAAACATTGCTTTCAAGCTTTTTTAATCAACTGCTTCGCATCATAAATGTCACATATGATAAGAGATGCCCACAGCATTAGAACAAAAGGAATAGGAGCAGGAGTAGGACATTTGGCCCTTCGAGCCTGCTCCGCCATTCAATAAAAGCATGGCTGATCTTCTACCTTACCTCCACTCTCCTGCACTATCCCCATATCACTTGATTACCTTAATATTCAAAAATATATCGATCTCTGTCTTGAATATACTCAAAGGCTGAACCTCCACAGCCGTCTGGGTTAGCGAATTCCAAAGATTCACCACTTCCTGAGTGAAGAAATGTCTCCTCATCTCAGTCCTGAATGGCCGACCCCTTATTCTGAGACTGTGACCCCTGGTTGTAGAATCGCCAGCCAGGGGAAACCTCCTCCCTGCATCAATCATGTCAAGTCCTGTAAGAAATGTGTATGCTTCAATGAGATCACCTTTCATTTTTTCTAAACTCTAGATAATATAGGACGAATCTACTCAATCTCTCCTCATAGAGCAATCCCCCCATCCCTGGAAACAGCCTGGTGAAACTCCGTTGCACCCCCTCTAAGGGAAGTATATCCTTCCTCCTGGAAGGAGACCAACACTGTACACAATGCTCCAGGTGTGGTCTCACCGGGGCCCTATATAATTGCAGTAAGACGTCTTTACTCTTATACTCGAATCCTCTTGTAATAAAGGCCCTCATACAATTTGCTTTCCTAATTGCTTGCTGTACCTGCATGTTGACTTGCAGTGATTATTGTACAAGGACACCGACATTTCCCAATCTCCCACCATTTAAAAAATACTCTGCTTTTCTATTTCTCCAACCAAAAGGAATAACTTGACAAATTTCCAAGTTATATTCCATTTGCCATATTCCTGCCCACTCATTCGCCTGTGTAAATCCCCTTGGCGCCTCCGTACATCATCCTCACAACATACATTCCATTTTATGATTGAAGCAATTAGTATAAAACATGTTGCTACATGTAACAGCTTGCATGTGAAAAGCATGCAATCTTATATACCTACTAAAAAAAAACATGCTGAGCTAAAAAATAATGAGGCTATATAGTTGTAGATTTCTGTGTTTACCACTAGGGCATTAAGCATCTTCTGGGTGAAGCAGAAAATTGAAAATCCGGCGGGATGAATCGCCTGTAATAGAAACCAACTCATTTTCTATTTTGATATTAATGGAAAGGAACTCTGGCCAGTTCTGTCGGAGTTGTGGATAATATTCTTCCGGAATTTGGAGCCTGCCGTTCGCCCCGGTAATGCTTAATCTCCAAGCGTTAATTACGAAAATCGCGACCCTACTCCCACCATCCGTCCCGAGAAAGCAGTTGTCTCCACGGGTCTTGGTGAGTAACATATATCAAAGCTGCTGAGAACTTTTATTTCTTTTTCAATTCGGCATACACAATGCTGTCCGCAGCAGTGGCCAAGGCAGCTTCTTTCTGATTCAGAGCTTCCATATTCAAAGTAGCATAGGTGAGTTTCTGGTGGTCGCTCTCTGGTACATCAGCAGACGCTCCCTGCGATGAATAACATGAAGAAATGGCAGAAGTAGATAATATACGGATAATGTGTTTCTTTCCTCCTCTCCAACTCTCGTCGCCTCTCTATATCAATCTTTTTCTCTCTGTCTCACTTCCTCTGCCTCGCTCTCTCTCTCTCTCTCTCAGCTATCTTACTCTCCATCTGGCTCTCTGCCTTTCACTGTCTATCATTCTCTGTGTCGCTGTGTCTCACTCCAGCTTTCTCTCTCTCTTTCTCTCACTCTCTGCTTCTGTGTCTGTCTCTCTCGGAATCTGTCTGTCTGTCTCCTTTGTTTCTCACACCTCTGCCTCTCGTACGTTCGTTTGTCTGTTCATTCTGTCTGTCTGTTCTGTCTGCCTGTCTGTTCATTTTGTCTGGTCAGTCTGTCTGTCTGTCTGTTCGTTCTGTCTGTCTGTTTGTCTGTCTGTCTTTTTGTCTGTCTGTCTGTTTGTCTGTCGTTCTGTCTGTCTGTCGTTCTGTCTGTCTGTCTTTCTGCCTGTCTGTCGTTCTCTGTCTGTCTGTCGTTCTCTGTCTGTCGTTCTCTGTCGTTCTGTCTGTCTGTCATTCATTCTGCCTGTCGTTCTGCCTGTCGTTCTGACTGTTGTTCTGCCTGTCGTTCTGCCTGTATATATTTCTATCTATCTATCTATCTATCTATCTATCTGTCTGTCTGTCTGTCTATCTATCTATAAATGTATCGATCTCTATCTCTGTGTCCATCTGTTCTTCTCTCTGTTTTGTCTTTCTCTCTCCTTCTCTCTCACTCACTCTCAATCTCGTTCTTTCACTCTCTCACTCTCCCTCGCTCACTATTCTGTAAGTTTCCGACTCTCTCTACAGGAGCCAGCTCATCGGTGTTTGCAAAGCAAGAGGAGTAATGATTGGTATTTGGGAAAAATTGCACTTACGTTTTTGTCAGGATCTAAAGGAAGATTTGTAGTCTCATCTGAAAAGAAGGACATTTATTTCGTGAAGTCTCTGCCTGTTTTTCCAGCGAGTTTCAATGGGCTAGAATGTCAACTTGCTGCTCGGGCAGAAAACTGCCGTTGCCATGCGTAATAGTAAATGCCTAGTTACTAAATTCCATTAAAATCAGTTGATGGGCAGTTCACGCCCACGCTGAAAATCTTCCCCGATATTAAAAAATATCCTCAGTAATCACTCATTACCACAAATTTAGCGCAAAATTAAAATCATGTTTAGATATTTGTCTTTACCTAATGGGTAATAACAATCACAAGGCCACATTTCAGAAAGCGAAATATCGCAACAAGTATAACATGGCACTTCATTTCAAAGGAAGGGAAATCTGGCGGGTTACGTTACAAGCAGGGATCAGTGTTGCGGCCTCAGCTATTTACAATCTATATTAATGGGCGAGATGAATGGACCGAGAGAAAACAGGGAGGGGGGGAAGTACCTGGACTCTATGTTTCAGGAGGTAGTCACAACTATGAAATTAATTAATTCAGATGTAGTCCGAGGTCAGGGACAGGATGGTGTGACTATGAGTGAGGCAGGTACGGGGATCCAGGAGGCAGTGTTAAAGGAGCCGCAGCCCTTGCTCTTGTCAAACAGGTTCGAGTTTCTTACTCCCTGTGAGGGATGGAACGGGGACTGCAGGGAGGATGAGCAACCTGGCCACAGCACCGTGGAACAGGGGGCCATTCAAGTGAGGGGAGTAAAAAGAAATGTTGTAGTGGTAGGGGATAGTATCATTAGGGGGATAGATAGGGTTCTCTGCAGTCGAGGGCGGGAGTCCTGAAGGCTGTGTTGCCTGCCTGGTGCCAGGGTTAAGGACATCTCTTCTGGGCTGGAAAGACACTTGGAGTGGGAGGCGGAGGATCCAGTTGTCGTGGTCCATGTTGGAACAAACGACGTAGATAGGGCAAGGAAGAAGGTTCTGTTAAAGGAGTATGAGCAGCTAGGGGTCAAATTAAAAAACAGAACCTCAATGGTAATAATCTCTGGATTATTAACTGGGCCACGAGCGAATTTGGCTAGGATAAATAAAATTAGAGAGTTAAATGCGTGGCGCAAAGTCTGGTGTGGGAAAAATGGTTTTTGCTTCTTGGGACACTGGCACCAGTACTGGAACAGGAGGGAGCTGTTTCGTTGGGACGGGCTTCAATTGGCCAGTGCTGGGACTAGAATCCTGGCGAATCATATAACTAGGGCTGTAGAGAGGGCTTTAAGCTAATAAGTGGGGGGGAGCTTTCTAGAAAGCAAATAATAAAAATGACAACGGAGAAGGTTATAGACTTAGGTAGCAGTGGGGGAATTAAAAACCAGAGCGTGTCAGGAAGGGACAGAAGATATGGAGTAAAAGGTAATGTAGTAAAAGGGGAAAAAGCAGGAACTAAGTGTCACAAAACGTATTTGTAAGTTCTTTATCTGAATGCACGTTGCATTCGTAACAAAATGGACAAGTTAATGGCACAAATAACTACATATGGGTATGATCTTGTGGTCATTACTGAAACATGGCAGCAGGGTGACCATGACTGGGAATTACACATACCAGGTTATTTAACAATCAGGAAGGACAGGCAAAAAGGAAGAGGAGGTGGGGTGGCTATGTTAATAAAGGAAGGAATCACTGTAATACAGAGAAATGATATTGGGCCAAAGGATCAGGATAGTGAAACAGTTTGGGTGGAGATAAGGAATAATAAGGGGAAAAAAACACTAGTGGGCCTAGTCGATAGGCCTCCAAACAGTTGCAACACTGTTGGACGGAGTATTAATCAGGAAATAGTTGAGGTTTGTAATAAGGGAACAGCTATAATTTTGGGGGATCTTAACTATCATATTAACTGGATAAATCAAATTGGGCAGGGCTGCATTGAGGATGAGTTCATTTGGTGTATTAGGGATGGGTTTCTTGAGCAGTATGTAACTGAACCGACCAGGGGGCAACAACCTTAGATTTGGTCCTGTGTAATGAGACAGGATTAATTAAAAATGTCCTAGAAAAGGATCCTCCATATTCAATTAGAGGGTGAGAAGGTTGGATCTCAAACAAGCGTGCTGAGCTTGAATAAAGGAGACTATGCAGGTATGAGAGCGGAATTGATTAGAGTGGACTGGGAAAATAGATTAAAGGGTAAGACGGTACATGATCAGTGGTGTACATTTAAGGAGATACTTTAAAACTTCCAAAAAAAAAATATTCCACTGAGGAAAAAAGGGTGTAAAAGAAAATATAGCCATCCGTGGCTAAGTAAAGTAATTAAGGATAGTATCCTACGAAAAACAAGGGCATATAAGGTAGCTAAATCTACTGGGTGGATAGAGGATTGGGAAGTCTTTAAAAGACAGCAGAAAATAACTAAAAGATTCATTAAGAAAGGGAAGATAGATTATGAAAGTAAATTAGCAAAAAATATAAAAACAGATAGCAAAAGTTTCTACAGTTATATAAAAAGAAAAAGGGTGGCTAAAGTAAATGTTGGTCCCTGAGAGGATGAGACCGGGAAATTAATGGTGGGAAACATGGAGATGGCAAAAACACTGAATGAATATTTTGTATCAGTCTTTACAGTAGAAGACACTAAGAATACCCCAACACTGTACAAACAGGGGGATCTAGCGGGGGAAGAGCGAAATACGATTAAAATCACTAAGGAAGTGGTACTCGGTAAAATAATGGGACTCAAGGCGGATAAATCCCCTGGACCTGATGGCTTACATCATAGGGTCTTGAGGGAAGTGACGGTAGGGATTGTGGATGCATTGGCAATAATTTTCCAAAGCTCTCTGGACTCAGCAAAGGTCCTGGCAGATTGGAAAACTGCTAATGTAACACCCTTATTTAAAAAGGGAAGTAGGCAGAAGGCTGCAAACTATACAATTCACAATTCACAATTCAAATCGCTTTATTGGCATGATAAGTTACATCTTATGTTGCCAAAGCATCAAAATACATTTATGGTTGAGCACATAAACGCAGTTCTATTCATACAATGTATAAACAGGTATATCCCTGAGTGTATAAATATACATTCGCATTGTTTATATATATTCTTTTCTTAGTTTACTGGTTGTCCCTCTGTTCATGGCAAGCTGTAACATAGTGTGCCACCAGTGTTACACAGCTTCTCTCCTCTCCCAGCAGGAATGGGAGTTTTTGGTTGTCATTCAGATTTCTGAAATCAGGGCATATTTGTGAGAATTTTTGGTAGAAATTCTCCGTGATGCCCTGATATTTTCCGCAGGCTGTGAGGAAGTGCATCTCTGTCTCCACTACTCCCTGACTGCAGTGAGAGCATATCCTGTCTTCTCTTGGCAGCCTGGTCTGCCTGTGTCTGCCTTTTTCGATCGCTAGGCTATGTTCGCTAAGTCTGTACCTTGTCAAGGTTCTTCTCAGATTGTTATCCTTTACCATGGTCAGGTAATCAGCTATGTTGTATTGTCTGTTTAGGGCCAAGTAGCAATTGAGTTTGCTTTGGGTTTTTGTTGTTTCTTCCCAATATGTCAGATATTTTTCCTTTTGCTTAGCGACGATTGTGTTGGGTCGAATTCTTTGTGTTACCCTGTCACTGTCCTGGGGCTGGTTATTGTTAGTATTGTTAGTAGTTACTTCACTGAGTCCCAGGACTAGTTGACTGAGGGTATTCTTCTTTATGGTCAGCTTTTGGCATTTCAGGGCGTCGTAGTGATAGCATTGGGGATTGCTCATTTGTAGGTGATTCCAAAATTTGGTGGCTCTTTTTTGGATAGTGATTATTAATGGATATTGGCCTAGTTCCGCCCTGCATGCATTGTTTACTGTTTTCCTTTGAGTCCGGAGGATACTTTTACAGAATTCTGCATGTAGGATCTCAATTGGGTGTTTGTCCCATTTTGCAAATTCTTGTTGAGTTAGCGGTCCCCACACCTCACTGCCATAGAGTGCAATTGGTTCAATTACTGATTTGAAAATTTTGAGCCAAATGCTAATTGGGATTTCTATTTGGATTGATTTTTTGATGGCATAGAAAGCCCTTCTTGCTTTCTCTTTCAGTTCATTCACAGCCAGTTTGAGGTTTCCCGTAGAACTGATTTTTAAGCCCAAGTATGTGTAGTTAGTGGTTTGTTCAATTTTGGTTGTTCCTACTGTGAAATTTATTTTGGGTCCCTGATGTTTGAAGCTTTGCTGGAACACAAGGAGTTTGGTTTTTTGGGGATTTATTGTCAGGGCCCAAGTCTGGCAGTACGACTCTAGCAGGTCCAGGTTCTGCTGTAGCCCCTCTTTAGTTGGTGACAGCAGAACCAGGTCGTCTGCATAGAGGAGGAATTTAACCTTGGATTAATATAGGGTGAGGCCGGGTGCTGTAGATTGTTCAAGTAGTTTTGCCAATCCATTTATATAAATATTAAAGAGTATCGGTGAGATTGGCGAGCACTGCGTCACCCCCCGCCTCTGTGGGAAGTATTTTGTTTGTTTGTCTCCAATTTAAACTGCACATTTGTTGTTTGTATACATTGATTTAATTACATCATATGTTTTCCCTCCTACCCCGCTTTCGATAAGTTTCAGGAATAAACCGTCATGCCAGATGGAGTCGAAAACCTTCTGGAAATCTACAAAGCATGCGTAGATTTTGCTTTTGTTATGGTGAACGTGTTTGTCAATTAGGGTCTGTAGGGTGAAGATATGATCGGATGTTCTATAGTTTGGCAGGAATCCAATTTGGCATTTACTCAAGACATTGTGCTCCTCAAGGAAGTTTATAAGTCTTTTGTTTATGATGCTACAGAATACCTTCCCCAGGTTACTGTTTACACAGATGCCTCGATAGTTGTTTGGGTCGATTTTGTCCCCACTTTTGTATATGGGCGTTATGAGTCCTTTGTTCCAGATATCAGGGAAATAACCGACACTCAGAGCCAAGTTGAAGAGTTTTAGGATAGCCAGTTTCATTTTGTTGTCTGTGTATTTAATCATCTCGTTTAGTATGCCGTCTGTCCCGCAGGCTTTTCCTGGTCGCAGGTCCTTGAGTTTTTCAAGAAGTTATTTTTCTGTTATTATGGCGTCTAGCGGGTTTTGGTTATCTTTTATGGCCATTTCTAGCTTTTCCAGTTTTTTGCATATTTGGTGTTGCTGTGGTCTTAGTGTGTTTTTCTGGTATAATTTTTCAAAGTGGTTTACCCATGTGTCCCCATTTTGAATGGCCAAATCGTCGTGCTGTTTTTTGTGTAGTGTTTTCAAGTTTTCCCAGAAACAATTGGAATCAATGGATTCCTCCATGGAGCTGAGTGTATTCTTAATATATTGCTCTTTTTTGGTTCTGAGTGTGTTTCTGTATTGTGTTAGTGTCTGACAATAAGTAAGGCGTAGTTCCTCGTTTTCTGGATGTCTGTGTTTTTGGTTTGATATTTTTCTAAGTTTTTTCCTCATGTTATGGCAATCTCGGTCAAACCATTTTTCATAGTTTTTTGTTTTGGCTTTGTTCATGCGAGCTTTCAAGTTTGCATTTGTTGCCAAATTATCAAAAATATTGTTTAGTTTACTAACTGCCCGGTTTACGCCTTCTTTATTGTGAGTGTATATGTTATCCAGAAAGGTGTCTAAGAGAGCTTGAGTTGATGCATTGCTAATTGTTTTCTGGTATTTTTCCGTGTCGTTTTTGGCCCATCTGTACGATTTTTTGGTGTTGTACAGTTTACTGGGTTGTGTTTCTATGTTGTTTGTTTCTGTCTTTTTGAGGAACATAGTAATTTGACTGTGGTCTGACAGTGTTGTTTGTGGTTTGACTGTGAATGCTCTGAAAGAGGATGGGTCTAAGTCTGTAATCATATAGTCTACTGTGCTGCAGCCAAGAGGTGAGCAATAGGTCGATCTTCCTAGGAGGTCTCCTATGAACCTACCTTTGACAATGTACAGACCCAGGTTTCGACAGAGCTGTAGTAGCTGTTTTCCGTTGGTATTTGACTGCTTGTCGCAGTTATGCCTGTATGGAAGGGAAGGGATGTCAAAGTGGTTATTCCCGAAAACGTAATTGCTTCCCTGATTATTGGTGAAGTCTGGTTCTTCGCCCGTTCTTGAATTGAGGTCCCCACAGATCAACACGTTCCCCTGGGCCTGGTATTGGATAACTTCCCCCTCCATGTTGGAGACGGTGTCCTCTTTAAAGTACAGGGAATCGATTGGAGGGATATAAAGTGCGCAAATGTAAACATCTTGGGTGTTTGAGATAATCTCCCTCTCAAGTTTGAGCCACATATGGTTTTCGCCCTTTTTTATAAATTTGATGTAATTCTTAAGTTCTGTTTTAAACCAGATCAGTATGCATCCGGAGTCTCTGCCTTGGGTTACACTTGGTAATTTATTGGAGGGGACCACCAGCTCAGTGTACCCTTGGGGACAGCCAGTGTGTCCTTTTCCTTTATACCAAGTTTCCTGTAAAATGATAATATCTAGGTCTTTAGTTTCATCTATGAACTCTGGGGTCCTACTCTTCACTTCTCGCACTGAAGAGCGTAGACCTTGGATATTCCAGGTCGAAATATATAAGGATTTCATGTTAAGTTTGCTCTTTTACTATGATAGGTTAAAGAGTGGTACGTGTTTGTCGTGTCTAAGTGTGGGGAAAAAAAAGATCACTTCAGTTGTCCATAAAAGTTAATACAATTTGGTTACAGTTCTTTCTATTAATTAGTCCTTGATCCATAAGGCGGAAGTAGATGCTGCTGCACATCTGCTTATTGTCTCTTAATGGATTGTTTCTGTCTGAGGTATTGCGTACGTCCTGTGCATCTCTCCCTCTGTCTGGCTGGGAGCGGTCCCATTCCCCTGTGGGACAGGAGTGGTGCAGGTCTGATATTATTGTTTTGCATGGGGATCCTCTCTGGTCTCGGTTGGTGTGTTGGTGGTCCTTGTAGTGTTCCTGATATGTACCCCGCTGATCTCTGGTGGTCGGGGGGGGTCCTCTTGGAGTCTGGGTATGGACCCGATTAAAAGCGACGTCCTTCAGGGCTTTAGCAAAGATCGATATTCTTTGCCTTTGGATGTGGACGTGGTCGTAAAGACATTCCTCATCGAGGGTGGGGTGTTGGGCCAGGTGTACGTTGTGGTTTGATTCGCAGTCTCTTGCTATGCTGGTATTTATCTCATGAATTGTGTTGTTGTTGAAGTCTGTTCTCGGCAATATTGTGGCAGTGATTCTAGTGTTTGGAAATGTATTGCTTGCCTTCCTAATCATTGCTCTGAGCGATGTTGCTACTTCTTTCTGTTGGGTCTTTAGGTCATTTGTGCCCGTGTGTATTATTATGTGTTGGGGGGAGCCTCATCTGGCTTTGGTCAGCCATCCCATGGCTCTGTTTGTTGTTGGGCACCAGATCTTTTCTACTTTACTTCTAGGGAATAGCTTTTTCTCCCATAGAAATTTCCCATTTGAGTCTATGAGTATTACGACGTCAGCCTTGTTTGTGTTTACTGTCTGGTGGCTTTCGCTTGGACTCATAGTGTGTGTGCTGGGCTGGGGTGTCTGGTGTGTGCGTACCTCTTGTGAGCGGCTCGCTTGTGGTTCCACGGTGGTGGGGGAAGATTGCGAATCAGTATGCTGGTCGGTCTGTGTGGCACCCCTTGTATTGTGTGTCTGTTGCTTTTGTTCCATGTGGGAGTGCAGCCGTTCCGTCCGGCTCTGTGTTGTCTTATCTCTAGCCTCTGGTTGCTGGTCTAATGGTGTTATCTCTCCTCTATGGCTCTCTTCTTTTTCTTGCAGCTCTTTCACCTGATTCCTAAGTAGATTCACCTGGTTCTCAAGTAGCTTCAGCTCTCTCTTGTGTCTCTCCCTCTCCTGATTTTGATCGTCATTCATTTTGAGGAACTCCTCTCTAAGTTTAACCATCTCTATCTCTAATTGATTAAATTTATCTTTTGGTTGTATCTGGCTGTGTGATCCCGGGGTATGTGTCTGGTCGGCCCTAGAAGGTTCACTCACTTCCTGGCTAGGCTGGTCGGCCCTGGAGGGCTCACTCACTTCCTGGCTATGCTGCTCTTCTCTTGGTGAGCTGGGAATGGTAGGGGGACTATGTGTGGCTTCCTCCCTGGTAGTTATGCTGGGGTTTGTCAGTTGTATCGTGTGGCTGTGGTTCCCCGGGGTTAGTGTCTGGTTTGAACTGTGTGGCTCGTTCACCTCCTGACCAGGCAGATTTTCTCCTGGTAAGTTGTCAATGTTGGGGGGAGTGCGGGCCACTCTGGGGCTGTTCCTTCCCCCCTTAGTTAATCTTTTCAGTGTCCTGAAGGCCGTTGCAAATTTGTCGAGGTTGCCTTGCACTAATATTGTTCCGGTATTGTACGCGTTGACCGTCGTGGTTGAACTGTCTCCTGGTGTGTTAATTTTCATTATGGACCCATTTGCGGTATTTTCTAGCTTAACATTGGTATAGTGTGATTTTATTGCTGTGATCCAAGCCGCTGGCTGATCTGAGTAGAAAATGAGGTTACTTTTTGTCCCATTGTTGTAACAGTCAGCAAAAAGTGTTTCTGGTTTTTCTCTCATCTGCTCATGCTTGATCGCTTTTATAGCTTTTTTTGCGGTGTTGGGGGGAATCTGGAAGCGGGGCTGTTGTGGATCTTCTGATTCGCTCATTTTTGGTAAAGTATTGTTGATCTTAGAATAAGCTTTTCTGTGGCCCCGGGTTTGGTGTTTCCCTCTCCCTGTTCGTGAACTTTCCCGGTCCCCCTCTCCGACCCCGTGGTCCCTGGGCCTCGGCTTCTGGGTTCACCCTTCTCAGGTCTGGGTCTGTGAGCCGCTGTTTCCCGGTGCCTTCGGGCTGTTCCCCTCCCCCTCAGAGGTCTCTGTGCCCCTGTCTCGGCCTGGCTCCTCGGACCTTTCCCTGGCTTCAGTCTCCCTCCCTGGTCCCTGTACTCACAGTCTTGGTTTGCTTCTGGAAGCCTTCTGGTTGCTCCCCTTCTCCTCAGAGGTCTCTGGGCCTGGCTCCTCGGGCCTTTCCCGAGCTTTCTATCCCAGCCGCCGCTCGGGCTGTGCCTCGTTCGCCGTTCGGGTGCTGGAATGCGGCCGTCGCTCAGGTGCTGGACTGCGGCCGTCGCTCGGGTGCTGGATTGCGGTCGTCGCTCGGGCCGTGTCTCGTTTGCCGCTCGGGCTCCCCGAGTCACCTCGTTCCGGCTGCCGCTGCGTCTCCGTGCGGCCTCCCCGATTTGCCTCGTTTCCCGAAGCGGCCTCCCCGAGTCTCCTCGCTCCGGCTGCCGCTGCGTCTTCGTGCGGCCTTCGCCGAGTCACCGCGCCTCGGTTCCCGATGCGGCCGAGTCACCTCGCTTCTGCTGCTGCTGTGGCCCCGTGCGGCCGCTGTTCTTTGGTTTGTATATTTTTTTTTCCCTTATTTCTTTTTTTTCTTTGGCATTTTTTTTCTAATTTCCTCTTGTTTTTTTTTTCCTTTAGTGGTCTCTTTGGTGGTCTTTTCCTTCCTTACTTAATCTAGACTAAACTAAACTTAAACTTAACTAAACAAAACTGAACTAACTTAACCAGAACTAAATTTAACTTTAAAACCTTTTTAAACTTGAAATGAACCTTTTTTTCCCCACTTTAAACACTAAAAACACTAAAAATTCAGCAGCCCATCTTCAGCGTGTGTATTCACTCTGTCTGGCTGTACACTTCCCCCCTAACATCTGTGGTTGGTAAAATTTTAGAGTCCATTATTAAGGAGACAGTAATGGGATATTTGGATAAAAATAATTTAATAGGACAAAGTCAGCATGCTTTTATGAAGGGGAAGTCATGTTTGACAAATTTGCTTGAGTTCTTTGGGGAAGTAATATACAGGGTGGATGAAGGGGAACCAGTGGACGTAGTGTTTTTAGACTTCCAAAAGGCATTTGACAAGGTGCCACACAAAAGATTATTGCTCAAGATAAAAAATCACGGGATTGGAGGTAATATTCTGGCATGGGTGGAGGATTGGCTATCTAACAGAAAGCAGAGATTTGGGATAAATGGTTCATTCTCATACTGGCAATCAGTAACTTGTGGTGTTCCGCAGGGGTCAGTGCTGGGTCCCCAACTCTTTACAATCTATATTAACGATTTGGACGAGGGGACCGAGTGTAACATATCAAAGTTTGCAGATGATACAAAGATGGGAGGGAAAGTAGTGAGTGAGGAGGACATAAAAAACGTGCAAAGGGACATAGACAGGCTAAGTAAGTGGGCAGAGATTTGGCAGTTGGAATACAATACTGGAAAGTGTGAGGTTATGCGCTTTGGAAGGTAAAATCATAGAGCAAGTTATTATCTTAATGACAAGAAACTGGAAAGTACTGTAGTACAAAGGGTTCAGGGGGTTCTGGTGCACGAAACTCAAAAAGTTAGTATGCAGGTGCAGCAAGTGATCAAGAAGGCAAATGGAATGTTGGCTTTTATTGCGAGGGGGATAGAATATAAAAACAGGGAGGAATTGCTGCAGTTTTACAAGGTATTGGTGAGACCGCACCTGGAATACTGCATACAGTTTTGGTGTCCATACTTAAGAAAAGACATACCTGCTCGCGAATCAGTACAAAGAAGGTTCACTCGGTTAATCCCGGTGATGAGGGGGTGGTCATATGAGGAGAGGTTGAGTAGATTGGGACTCTACTCATTGGAGTTCAGAAGAATGAGAGGCGATCTTATTGAAACATATAAGATTGTGAAGGGGCTTGATCGGGTGGATGCAGTGAGGATGTTCCCAATGATGGGTGAAACTAAAACGAGGGGGCATAATCTTAGAATAAGGGGCTGCTCATTCAAATCTGAGATGAGGAGAAACTTCTTCACTCAGAGGGTAGTAGGTCTGTGGAATTTGCTGCCCCAGAAATCTGTGGAAGCTACATCATTAAATAAATTTAAAACAGAAATAGACAGTTTCCGAGAAGTAAAGGGAATTTGGGGTTACAGGGAGCGGGCAGCAAATTGGACATGAGTCTACGTTCAGAACGGTCATGGCCCTGTGGGTAGCGGAGCGGGCCCAGGGGCCGTGTAGCCTGGTCCTGCTCCTACTTCTTGTGTTCTAATTCTGTGTTGATTTCAGGAGATGGTTCTATTCACAGGGATTAGTGGAGACATCGAACATGCTGCCAGCTCGGTGTCCTTCAAGAGTAAATTGGGCCTGTTCCTGGCTGGGGTGGAGATCACCTTTTACAGAAGGTAAGTACTGTAGGAAATACAGGGATAGAATGATCTCCTGGACGAGTTTCGATCGCCTAGATGGGTCGGAGAGGAATTTCCCAGATTTTCTCCCAAATTGGCCATTGGGTTTTTTAACTGATTTTTCGCCTCCCCGGGAGATCACATGGGTTTGGGTGGGATGGAGAGTGAAAGTAGATTTGAGGTTAGGATCAGATCAGCCATGACCTTATTGAATGGTGGAGCAGGCTCGAGGGGCCGATTGGCCTACTCCTGCTCCTATTTCTTATGTTCTTATGTTTTTCAATGAATCCAAAATTGATCACGATACAATGCAAAGTGGGACAGTAAGCTGTGAGGAGAACTAAAAGAGTATGCAGAGGGATACAGATAGATTAATTCAGTGGGCATTAAGATGGCAGACGAACTATAATGTAGGGAAATGTGAGGTTATTTACTTTGGTCGGAAGAATAGAAAAACAGAATATTTTATAAACGATGAGAAACTTTCAAATGTTGGTGTTCAGAATGATTTGGATGTCCACGTGCAAGGAACACAGAGAACTAGAATAAAGGTACAGCAAGCAATATGTAATGGAAATGGAATATTGGCCTTTATTGCAAGGGGGGTTGGAGTATAAGAGCAAGGAAGTCTTGCTACAGTTGTACAGGGCCTTGGTGAGACCACACCTGGAGTACTGTGCACAGTTTTGGTCTCCTTATCTAAGGAAGGAGATACCTGCCTTAGAGGCGGTGCAGCGAAGGTTCACTAGATTGATTCCTGGGATGAGAGGACTGTCCTATGATGAGAGATTGTGTAGAATGGGCCGATACTCTCTGGAGTTTAGAAGAATGAGAGGTGATCTCATTGAAACATACAAGATTCTGTAGGGGATTGACAGGGTAGATGCTGAGAGGTTGTTTCCCCTGGCTGGAGTGTCTAGAACTAACGGGTATAGACTCAGAATAAGGGGTCGGCCATTTAAGGCCGAAATGCGGAGGAATTTCTTCACTCAGAGGGTTTTGAATCTATGAATTCTCTACCCCAGATGGCTGCAGATGCTCAGTCATAGAGCATCTTCAAGGCTGAGTAGATAGATGTTTGGAATCTAGGGGAATCAAGGGATATGGAGATCTGGCGCGAAAGTGGAGTTGAGGTCGATGTTCAGCCATGGACTTATTGCATGGGGGGAGCAGGCTCGAGGGGCCGAATGGCCCACTCCTGCTCCTATTTCTTATGCTCTTATGTTCTGATACCTGGGATGGCTGGAATGACGTATGAGGAGAGATTGGGTCGATTGGGCTTATACTCGCTGGAGATTAGAAGAATGAGAGGGGATCTCATTGAAACTTTTAAAATTCGAACAGGACTAGACAGACTAGATGAAGGAAGGATGTTCCCGATGGCGGGGGAGTCCAGAACCAGGGGTCACAGTCTAAGGATAAGGGTTAAGCCATTTAGGACTGAGATGAGGAGGAATTTCTTCACCAAGCGAATGGTGAACCTGTGGAATTCTCTACCACAGAAGGCAGTTGAGGCCAATTCATTAAATATATTCAAGAAGGAGTTAGATATATTTCTTAAGGCTAAGGGATCAAGGGATATGGGGAGAAAGCAGGGACAGGGTACTGAGTTTGGATGATCAGCCATGAACTCATTGAATGGCGGAGCAGGCTCGAGGGGCCGTATGGCCTACTCCTGCTCTTATTTATTATGTTCTTATGAAAGATTTTTGGACTCTAATGGAAACAAGGGAGATGGAGATAAGGTGGCAAAGTGAAGTTGAGGTCGATGATCAGCCATGATCTCATGGACAGGCGGAGCAGGCTCGGGGGCCGAATGGCCTAATCCCGCTCCTATTTATTATGTTATTGTGTTCTTATGTAGGCATGCATCCCTTCCATGGAGCTATTTCCTTTTCCATCCCGCTCAGAAGATGCCGGGTAGCCAGGCTCCAAAGCACTAAATTTGACTCCATGACATTATTAATTGTTTCACATATTTGGGGGACAAATTTGTACATGGGCGGGACGTAAAAAATGCATTATCGCTCCTGTCATCTGTAATCCGCTCAAGTCGAAATGCAGTTCCATTAACTTGATTAGATTGGAATATCGGACGTGTCGTACAACTGCTGATATTCAACGGCATTACCATCGCTGAATCCCCCACTATCAACATCCTGGGGGTCACCATTAACCAAAAACTTAACTGGACCAGCCACATAAATACTCTGGCAACCAGAGCAGGTCAGAGGCTAGATATTCTGCGGCGTGTGTCTGAACTCCTGACTCCCCAAAGCCTTTCCACCATCGACAAGGCACAACTAAGGATTGTAATGGAATACTCTCCACTTGCCTGGATGAGTGCAGCTCCAACAACACTCAAGAAGCTCGACACCATCCAAGACAAAGCAGCCTTCTTGATTGGCACCCCATCCACCATTTAAACATTCACTCCCTCCATCACTGGCATATCTTGGCTGCAGTGTATACCAACTATAAGATGCACTGCAGCAGCTCGCCAAGGCTTCTTTGGCAGCACTTTTCAAACCCGCGTCCTCTTCCACCTAGAAGGACAAGGGCAGCAGGTGCATGGGAACACCACCACCTCCAAGTTCCCCTCCAAGTCACACACCATCCTGACTTAGAAGTATATCACTGATCATTCATCTTCGCTGGGTCAAATTCCTGGAACTCCCTCCCTAACAGCTCTGTGGGAGGACCTTCACCACACGGACTGCAGCGGTTCAAGAAGGTGGCTCAGCATCACCATCTCAAGGGCAACTAAGGATGGGCAATAAATGCTGGCATTGCCAGCGATGCCCTGATCCCATAAACGAATAAAAAAAAAATGCGAATCCGCCTGTTTGTTTCCAGGCCCTTGTCAAATTTCACCCGCATTGTATCTAATTCAATCGTATGCAGGGTATTATTTTGCGTTTTTTATTCCATATTAGTTACACCAGTGCATTAATAACTAAAAGCCAATCCAGGTACGAGTATTACAAATTAAGCTATTAAGATATCTGTCGCTGTTAGCGTCACCTAGAATCATATTGACCTGGATCTTACGGTCGGTGGCGTAACTACTCCGAACACAATGCGCACTTAGCTCAATGTACCAAGCACTTCCTTGGAGCTTTTCTCGGACATTAGAAACATTGCCTGGACAAAATCCGAAAATGCTTCCATTTCCGGCCACATACAGCTTTTAGAAATCTTTGGAATTGTCAGGCGGTATGTGTCAGGCCCTGTGCCCGTTTGCATAAGCTGTTAAAATTGTAATGTTGCTGAGCAATTAGCCCCTACTCTTTGGCCAGTACTTAGAATATCCCCATCGGTGCAAATCATCTGTCAAGTCGGAATGGAACAGATAGCAATTTCGGGATGTTGTGCACGTGCATTCGCATGTGGAAATTCCAAACGTGCTGTACATTTCCATGGCATATTCTGGCCCATTATTTTTAACCTTATTCATTAAAGCAACACTGCACTTACACGTGTTATCAGCGTCGTCGTGACTCGTGACTCCACCTGCAGAGGCCGCCCTTTTGTAACATACACAGAAATGTTATATTATCCTAAACATAGCCCCAAATTAATGTTTATTCTCTGCACCAGTACCTAAGTTGCAATGAACTTGAGTGATTAAAGTATAATGTCATAATTTGCAGAAAACTATGAGTATCAAAATAAAATGTGTCTCATGGTATTCTCACCTCTCAATATTTTGCCTTCTTAATTGTCCTGCAAGGTTAACAACGGGAACATATAAATCACTATGTTAAATTTCGCAATAAAGTGACCCAAACTATCAAAATTTCCACTGTTGAATATTAATACAAGTGAAGTAGATTCAATTGTTTAATATGCACCCTTCCCAGAAGAAATCAAGGAATGGAGACGTGCATACGCACAAAAGGTGCAAGAAAATATGGAATGAGAAAGAAAAAAACAGTTTCCTCTACTTGGTTACCTCACCAACAACGCGAACTGCTTGCTGTTATAGGTCTAGAAATTCGTCTCTTCCTACCCCAAAATATTGACAACAAAATCGGAAGCTATTACCACCTTAAATAATATTGGGCCTAAATTTGCGGTCGGATGTGTACCTCCGGAGTACGCCTCCAACCCGAAAAATAAATCCAAAAGTACCTGCTGGCTCTCAGGAAGGATATACTTGCCTTGGAGGTGGTGGATCGAAGGTTCACTAGATTGATTCCTGGGATGAGAGGGCTGCCTATGGTGAGAGATTGTGTAGAATGGGCCGATACTCTCTGGAGTTTAGAAGTATGAGAGGTGATCTCATTGAAACATTCAAGATTCTGTGGGGGATTGACAGGGTAGATTCTGAGAGGTTGTTTCCCCTGGCTGGGGAGTCTAGAGCTAGGGGTCATAGCCTCAGGATAACGGGTTGGCCATTTAAGACTGAGATGAGGAGGAATTTCTTCACTCAGAGGGCGGTGAATCTTTGGAATTCTCTGCCCCAGAGGGCTGTGAATGCTGAGTTGGTAAGTATATTCAAGGCCGAGATCGATAGATATTTGGACTCTAGTGGAATCAAGGGATATGGAGATTGGGCGGGAAAGTATAGTAGAGGTCGATGATCAGCCATGATCTTATTGAATGGCGGAGAAGGCTCTCGGGGCCATATGGCTTACTCCTGCTCTTACTTATTATGTTCTTATGTCACGGGCGTCGGAGTCATTGCGTCCTCAGGCTGCATAAAGGCCCACGGATCCCAGGTAGGCAAGTGGTTAGGAAGCGTCCCTCGATTCCCATGAGTCAGATCAGCACCCAATAATAGGCTGATGAACAAGATCAGAGAATGCGGAGTCAGGGGACAAGTGGCTGAATGGATTGCTGGCTGTCTTCAGGACAGGAAGCAGTGAGTAGGAGTAACGTGTAGCTACTCAGAATGGCAGGTGTGTCTAGAACGAGGGGTCACAGTCTCAGGGTATGTGATAGGACATTTAGGACTGAACTGAGTAGAAATGTCTTCACTCAGAGGGTGGTGAACCTGTGGAATTCTCTACCACAGAAGGCTGTGGAGGACAAGTCACTGAATCTATTTAAGAAGGAGATAGATCGATTTCTAGACACAAAAGGCATCAAGGGGTATGGGGAGAGAATGGGAATATGGTATTGAGATACATGATTAGCTATCATCATATTGAATGGCGGAGCAGGCTCGAAAGTCTGAATGGCCTACTCCATGTTTCTATGTTTCTATAGTGGCTGTGGGATCTTTTCCGTCCACCTGAGAGGGCAGACGGGGCCTCGGCTTAATGTCTCATCTGAAAGACGGCACCTCCGACAGTGCAGCACTCCCTCAGTACTACACTGAGGACTGTCAGCCTAGATTTTTGTGCTCAAGTATCTGGAGTGGGACTTGAACCCACAACCTACGGACTCAGGCGAACTGAACCACAGATGACACTATCAAGGGTAAAGGGTAGCTATTCACAGTGGCAGAAGGTGGGTAGTGGTGTTCCAGAAGGATCAGTGCTGGGACCACTGCTGTTCACAATTTACATTAACGATTTAGACTTTGGAATCAAAAACACTATTTCTAAGTTTGTGGATGACACGAAATTGGGGGGGATAGTCAATACTGAGGAGGACTGCAACAAATTACAGGGGGACGTCAGTAAATTTGGAGAATGGGCATATAATTGGCACATGAAGTTCAACACGGAAAAATATGATGTACTACATTTTGGGAGGGATTGTGGGGAGGTCACTGGTCACTTGGAGGATGCGAGGCTCGGTCGTGTAGAGGATTAAAGGGTCTCGCAGTACAAATTCACAAATCTCTAAAAGTTGCGACACAGGTTAACAAGCGTATAAAAAAGCAAACCAAGCATTGGGTTTATTTCTAGAGGGATAGACTTGAAAAGTAGGGAAGTTATGCTAAACCTGTATCGAACCTTGGTTAGACCACACTTGGAGTACTGCGTACAGTTCTGGTTGCCATATTATAAAAAGGATATAGAGGCACTGGAGAGGGTGCAGAGAAGATTTACAAGGATGATACCAGAAAGGCGAGGGTTTACATATCAGGAAAGGATGAACAGGCTGGGTCTCGTTTCTCTTGAAAAAAAAGGCTGAGGGGTGACCTAATAGAGGTCTTTAAAATTATGAAACATTTCGAAAGAGTGGTTATAGAGAAAATGAATCCACTTGTGGGGAAGAACATAACTGGAAGCCATCAATATAAGATAGTCACCAAGAAATCAAACAGGGGAGTCAGGAGAAACTTCTTTACCAAAAGAGTGGCGAGAATGACGAACTCGCTACCACAGGGAGTGGTTGAAGCGAATAGTATAGATATATTTCAGGGAGGCTGGACAAGCATATGAGGGAGAAGGGAATAGAGGGTTACGCTGATAGAGTTAGATGAGGAAAGATGGGAGGAGTCTCGAGTGGAGCATAAACACTCGCATGGGCTGCCTGGGCTGAATGGCCTGTTACTTTGCCGTATATCCTTTGTAATCCTACGTAAACACATTAGAAGGGAGAATCCACATAAGCAAATGAAAAATCCCCAAACAAATAATAATTTACAAAATTCTAATAAAAATAAATATTCTCATGTTCAAAATTAATTAAAAGCTCCAAATTAAGCATTTAAAATAAAAATTGAATTGTCTGAAAAATAATTTTAATTCAGGACAAAATTTAGATGAGTTAATTTTAAAGGTTTTTGTATATTTTTATCATTTAGAAAATGTAATTTAACATCTATTTTAACCCTTACGCTGGTAAAAGCAGGGCCAGTGCCTGCTTTTACCAGGCGTCAGTGTTTTCCTGGGCACTCACTGAAGTAGATGAGTCATCTCAGGAGTAGTGACCAACAAATGACACGATTTCAGGTCCAAATAGAAAGAGAAAAGGTCTATGCAAAGATGAGTGAGCGGATTGAGGCAATGTGAAAAGACAGAGCTTGACAGACAGGACTGTAGATCAGCAATGGGATTTTGTTTTAAATTGCAAGGGCATGTAATAAATATCTACCATTTGAAAAAAGAGAGCAATTCTGGACCCCGTATGCGCACAGCTTCTTTTTAATCCCGAGATAGTCAAATCCAAATCTGCTCCAGCAATAGAGTTTTTTTATGGCACATGCGATGATCACCGCGACAGGTCGCCAATTCCGGTTTATCGGGCATGCGCAGCGTTACGCCAAAAACTGGAACTTGCGGGGCCATTCTGAGGGCTTCCAATGGTGTGTACGCTGTGCATACGCCGTCATCGGCCCCGCAATATCCGGGCCAATATATTCTGGAGATCCGACTAGACAGAGAAGCCTTTCCAAAGCAAGCAGACAGAACTCTTCAACATTTGCCTTACCGTCACCTTTCACAATCTTAATGCTGGACTGAGGACTGCAGGCTGTTTGAAAGGCCTGACCAGCTTTTCAACGATCCTAGTTCATGTGAAAATTCGTACTTTTTTCCCCCATGATCACTTACTTCTCTTCGCGATCAAGAACCAGGTCAGCGGCACAACCAGTAAAACGATGAGCCCAGCAGCACATCCCAGGCCAATGTTCAGCAATAAACTGTTATCTGCACCTATACAGTGATAGAAAGATGGAAGATTGCTAAGATTTCATCAGCACACAAGAAATGTCAGCGTTTACGTCCAGCAGAATGTCCAGTGCATAAAAGGGCACTAGATGATATTCTCTGCTTGACTGACTGCTTTGCGTCAGTGACACATTCTACCTCACGCCCGAAATTAAGTTCATTTGATGTGAGTATGATTATATGGGGGTGAAATTGAACATGGGTGGAAAATTCAAAGAAAACATCAGTATGGCACTGTTCGCTTATTTTACGCCCCGTTTGAGATCCAGTTACATTGCGCTCGACATTACACTCGGGCGGTGGCGCAGGATCGGTGATATCAGATCGGCCGTCCATTATATGATGCTCATGATATTCAATTCCATTGCAGACCGATACCGCCCATATGGCGCCCATTCTGCGCCAATGCCCGAGTCAAATTTCTAAGCCCCATATCCTCACATCTCTCTGTATAGAGGGACTTTTCCTGCTGTCTCCCCTCTAATATTGTATTTACTACACTTTCTTATAGACCCCTAACTATTGACACTAGTTTGCTTCTATCATGATTTTAAATTATCATAGAAGCCAACTTCCGTGCTTTCATAATTTAAAAAACATAGGCCCAGAAATTCGGTTCCCCACGGGTGAGTACGCACGGGGTACTCACCCGTAGGCCCAATGGAAGTGCCGATTTCGTTCATGCACTGCGCATGCACGAGAAACCGGAACTTCTGTTCCCTTAAAGGAAGGGGTTCACAGATGGAACGCGTGCCCCGGAGAGGCAGCGCGTGCGCATCGAACTTACATTTTTTTCCCAGGTTTCTCCGGGAAGGTAAGTCTCCAGGAGTTACACTTTTAAAAAGCAGGCAGAAGGCTTGCTTTTAACAAGGTAAGTGGTGAATTAATTAAAATAAAATAAAAATTTTCCACAGGTTTTTTAGTTTTAAATACTTTAAAGAAAGGTAAGTTTATTTTTATCCCCGTTAGAAAATGTAACTAAATTTTCAAAAATTTAAATCATTGTTTAAAATAGTTATTTTATGTAATTCATAGTTATTTTTAAAATTTCATGAAAAAAAAAATTATTTGAAATTTTAGTGATATTTTGGGGCTTAAACTATTTATAGGTTTGACAGCTCTTCCTGTTAAACTTATGAATGAAGCATTCCCTGCTAACATTGGATCTCCATGGCCCACATGATCCCAGGGGATGCATTGAACTAACTGCGCCCCTGGGATACGCAAGCACTGTGTGCCGGCAGTTGGAGGAGGCCCAGGATCAGAATCCCACGCGGGCCCACAGCTCAATGGCCGGCGCGCTAGGTAAGTGCAGGTCGGGGGCTTGCACCCGCGGGAAGCCCCCGACCTGAATTTCTGGGCCATTGTAATTGTCATTTTTATAATGGCCCGTATTTTCCAATCGCAGCGTCCCTTGGATCTCGTGGGCCTTGGGGAACCAATCGCAGGAGGGAAGACCTGTCAAATATATGAATGGAGATCAATGAAATAACATAGCAAAACTTTAAATAATATTTTTGATATGCCTATCAATTAGTCCAATAAAAGGCGACGAGTTAAGAACGTAACTGAAGGTTTTTATTGGCTAAATAACAGAGCCCACCCTCGTGGGTGATCCGATCCAACAGGGAGGAATACTAGCCAGTCAGCTACCTTTATACCTGGGCAGGTAATGGGCGGAGTCGGAGGTGGTCAGCCCAGGTATAACAGTGCGACAAGAGGCGACCTCGTGTAGTGATGTGACAGTGAGAACAGTGAGAACAATATACAGTGATAACTATAACAGTGGTTTACCACATTCACCCCTTGTTTAGATTAGAGTCCGGCGGGGTGAAGTGTATTACCAGCTCTGGTATGTCAGTCTGTCCGGAGGCTTCGTTAGCCTCTCCGATCGTCGCAGCGGCGGTGTTACATTATCCGGTGTTAAAGCTGGTGTCTGCGTAGTCGGCAAAGGCTCGTGGGGTTCCGGCATGCCGTCTACCTCGGCTGGACTCGGGGGGTTGGGAGGGGGGGGTGAGGGTGCGAGGTCTCGTAAGGAGACAGTGTCCTCCCGTCCGTCTGGGTAAGCCACATAGGCGTACTGGGGGTTGGCGTGCAGGAGGTTCACCTTCTCGACCAGGGGGTCCGTTTTATGGGCCCTCACGTGCTTTCGCAGCAAGACGGGTCCCGGAGAGGTCAGCCAGGTTGGTAGGGTGGTTCCCGTAGTCGACTTCCTGGGGAAGACAAACATTCGGGCATGGGGGTTGGTGTTAATGGCAGTGCAAAGTAGTGACCGGATGGAGTGCAGCGCAATCGGGAGGACCTCTTGCCAGCGGGAGGTTGGGAGGCCCTTAGACTTTAAGGCTAAGAGGGTGGCCTTCCATACCGTCGCGTTCTCTCTTTCCACCTGGCCGTTCCCTCGGGGGTTGTAGCTGGTGGTCCTGCTTGCTGCAATACCCCTCTCCAATAGGAACTGACGGAGTTCCTCGCTCATGAAGGAGGCGCCCCGGTCACTATGTATATAGTTCGGGAACCCGAACAAGGTGAAGAGTTTGTTCAGGCATTTAATGACCGTGTTACTGGTCATGTCTGGGCAGGGGAAGGCAAAGGGGAAACGGGAGTACTCATCAACGATGTTGAGGAAGTACACATTACGGTCGGATGACGGTAGGGGCCCCTTGAAGTCGATGCTCAGACGCTCGAAGGGGCGGGTGGCCTTGATCAGGCTTGCTCTGTCCGGCTTATAGAAGTGCGGTTTGCACTCAGCACAGATCTGGCAGTTCCTGGTCATGGTCCTGACCTCCTCGATGGAGTATGGCAGGTTGCGGGCCTTAATGAAATGGTAGAGTCTGGTGAATCCGGGGTGGCAGAGGTCATTGTGGAGGGTCTGAAGTCTATCACTTTGCGCGCTGGCGCATGTAATGCGTGAAAGAGCATCAGGGGGGTCGTTCAGTTTACCGGGCCGGTACAAGATCTCATAATCATAGGTGGAAAGCTCGATTCTCCACCTCAAGATTTTGTCGTTCTTGATCTTGCCCCTCAGCTTGTTATTCAACATGAAGGCAACCGAGCGTTGGTCGGTGAGGACGGTAAATCGTTTGCCTGCCAAGTAGTGCCTCCAGCGCCGTACTGCCTCCACAATTGCCTGGGCTTCCTTCTCGACCGACGAGTGTCGGGTCTCGGGGCCCTGTAGGGTCCTTGAGAAGAAGGCTACCGGCCTACCCTCCTGGTTAAGGGTAGCGGCTAGGGCGAAGTCGGATGCATCGCTCTCCACTTGGAAGGGGATTGACTCATCCACTGCGTGCATTGTGGCCTTGGCTATGTCTCCCTTAATGAGGGAGAAGGCCGTGCACGCCTCTTCCGTGAGGGGGAAGGATGTGGTTTTCAGGAGGGGTCTGGCTTTGTCCGCATAATTGGGTACCCATTGGGCATAGTAGGCGAAAAGCCCCAGGGTTCTCCTAAGTGCTTTTGGGCAGTGGGGGAGGGGTAGCTCCATGAGGGGGCGCATTCTTTCGGGGTCGGGGCCGATGACTCCGTTCTCTACTACACAGCCAAGGATGGCAAGGCGCGCTGTGTTAAACACGCATTTCTCCTTATTGTAGGTGAGGTTCAGCCGTTGGGCCGTACGGAGGAATTTCTCCAGATTCACGTCATGGTCCTGCCGGTTGCGGCCGCAGATGGTGACGTTATCGAGATAGGGGAAAGTGGCCTGTAGTCCGTTCTGGTCAACCATCCGGTCCATCTCCCGTTGGAAAACCGAGACCCCGTTGGTGACACCAAAGGGGACCCTAAGGAATTGGTAGAGGCGGCCATTCGCCTCGAAGGCGGTGTACTGGCTGTCCTCCGGGCTGATGGGGAGTTGGTGGTAGGCCGACTTGAGGTCGATGGTCGAGAATACGCGGTATTGTGCAATCTCATTGACCATGTCCGATATGCGGGGGAGGGGGTATGCGTCCAGCTGGGTGTATCTGTTTATGGTCTGGCTGTAGTCGATAACCAGGCGATTTTTGTCGCCGGTCTTGACTACCACCACCTGGGCACGCCAGGGGCTGCTGCTCCCCTCAATAATGCCCTCTTTCAGGAGTCGCTGCACCTCAGAGCTAATGAAGGCTCTGTCCCCAGCACTGTACCGCCTGCTCTTAGTAGCGACAGGTTAGCAGTCGGGGGTGAGGTTAGCGAACAGGGAAGGTGGCGGTACCTTGAGGGTGGATAGGCTGCAGGTGTTACGCGGTGGGCGGTTTAACTTTCGCTGGTTGTCGACTGTGAGTGGGGGGAGGGGTCCACCGTATGCTAGGGTTACACTTTGGAGGTGGGATTGGAAGTCCAGCCCTAGTATGACGGCAGCGCACAGCTGGGGGATTACAAGGAGTTTAAAATTTTTATACTCTGTCCCTTTAACCGACAATATCACGACACAGTAGCCGCTGATGTCTGTGGCGTGCGACCTCGATGCCATCGAGATGCGGCTGCGCGTTGGCAGGACGGGGAGGGAGTAGTGGCTCACCGTGTCTGGGTGGATGAAGCTCTCCGTGCTTCCGCTGTCGAACAGGCAGGTCGTGGCGTGGCCGTTGACTTTGATGTCCATCATTGAGCTGGCCAGGTGGTGCAGGCGGGCTTGATCCAGGGTCACGGAAGCTAGGGTGTAGATGAGCACGTCGTTGTCATGACAAGATGGCGGGGAAGATGGGGGCCCCCGTAGTTCACATGAGGCTCTGTTTAAATCGTTTGCCCCGCACAAAGATGGCCGCCCCTGCTGTTCCCATGAGGCTCTGCAGGCTTCGGCTGCCCCACACAAAGATGGCCGCCCCTGGTTTTCCCATGAGGCTCTGCAGGCTTCGGCTGCCCCGCACAAAGATGGCCGCCCCTGGTTTTCCCATGAGGCTCTGCAGGCTTCGGCTGCCCCGCACAAAGATGGCCACCCCTGGTTTTTCCATGAGGCTCTGCAGGCTTCTGAGGATTTGCTTCTGCAGGCCTTGGAGAAGTGGCCTTTCTTGAGGCAGGTTTTGCAGGTCGAGTTTTTGGCTGGGCAGCGCGACCTCGGATGCTTCTGGCCGCAAAAGAAGCAGCCAGCGGCCCGATCGGGGTTGCCTGATGTCGGGGCCGGTACCGGGGCTAGCGGGCCCGGTCGGATCCGTGATGCAGACGCTGAGGTAGGTCCCGGGGGCAGCGCTGTGAAGGGTGGTGGGGTGGGGGTCGGGCCCGAGTCCCAGGGTCGCGAATAGTACCTGGCAAACGCTTCCTGGTCTTGCTGGGTGGCCTCTAGGGTGAGGGCGAGGGCTTCGGCCTTGTCCAGGTCTATGTCCTTAGCTTCAAGCAGTCTTTGCCGTGTGTAGTCGGAACGTAGGCCTCTCACCAAGGCGTCGCGGACATTGTCTTCCATGTTCGCAGTAGCCGTCACCGCTTTAAAGTCACAGTTCCTGCCGAGTTGTCTCAGCGCTCGTGAAAATTCAGCTATCGATTCTCCTGGCTGTTGCTGGCGAGATCTTAAGAGATGCCTAGTGTACATGTAGTTTACCGGGCTCCGGTACTGCTGTTTCAGTAGGTTGATGGCGTCGTCGTACGTAGTCATCTCCTGGATGAGTGTATATACTCTCGGGCTCGCTTGGGCTTTCAGGACTCTTAGTTTGGATCTCTGAGGGACGACGGCTTCCTCCAGGTACGATTCGAAGCAGTCCAGCCAGTGTTTGAAGTCGTTGGCTGAGTTTGGTGCCTGTGGGTTTAGATCCAGGTATGGCGGTTTCAAGGCTTGCAGCCAAGCCGGCTGGTGTGGCCCGTTGTCTGGAGGCTGCTGTTGCTGTGCTGCTGGGTGAGCTCCTTGCTGTTGCTGTTCATTATCAGACATCTTTAAAATTTAGTCAATAAAATTGATATGCCTATCAATTAGTCCAATAAAAGGCGACGAGTTAAGAACGTAACTGAAGGTTTTTATTGGCTAAATAACAGAGCCCACCCTCGTGGGTGATCCGATCCAACAGGGAGGAATACTAGCCAGTCAGCTACCTTTTTACCTGGGCAGGTAATGGGCGGAGTCGGAGGTGGTCAGCCCAGGTATAACAGTGCGACAAGAGGCGACCTCGTGTAGTGATGTGACAGTGAGAACAGTGAGAACAATATACAGTGATAACTATAACAGTGGTTTACCACAATTTTTTTTTAAAAACACATTTTTAAAATGATTTGAAATTAAAATAAATTAAGTATTTTAAGCAAAAAAATAATTTTTTGAAAGAACTAATTCAAGTTTTTTACAGGGCTACATATAAACTTACCTTTTTTAAAAAAGTATTTTAAAATGATAAATCAGTGAAATGTTTTTTTCTTTTTTGAACTCTTATCCTGGTAAAAGCAGGTCTTACTCCTGCGGGTACACAGCGCATACCCACCCGTAGGAATCAGAATATCTGGGCCAATAAAACTAGCCTGTAGATTTGAAGGATTTTTTCGTATCTCTATCTCATCATACCAGGCAGCATCACAGTGAATTTGCGTTGCGCCATATTTAACGTGTAAATATCATTCAAGTTGTGATCTCTTGACTTGGATGGATCACAGATAGTCCGAGTTGGCCTTCCACGCCCATCAGACCATGCAGAAAATGGAGGAGTGCCCAAGTTAAAAATCAGAAGATATCGATGGGCGAGATATTCGACTGCTGATTAAGACGGGCGGCATATCCGATACCGCTGCTTTCGTACCTCTGCCCTGGGAATTTTCTCAGCCGCAGACTGGTTCATGTATTATTAATCTTTTGCACAGTTCTCTTGGTGGAGACAGACACAAGAACTGTGGTGCACCCTATCAGGCAGCACTGAATGTATGCAGAGACCATTCCCTGGTATGTTTGCTGCTGATGCACGGCGCTCAAAGCGAATGGAAATCAAATTCAGGAGCTTTCTGGCGTTTCAACGCTTATGAAGAAACAGCGTTAAATAACGCTTCCAGCTCTTAATTCGTGACCATTATTTCTGGATAACAGGCGGAGGGGTTCAGCCTCTGCAGGCTATGCAGAACTAATGGGAACTTTAAGCCAGCAGATAACAGAACGATCCCCAGTTAACAGCTGCAGCGAAATATGTATGTCTCAGTTCGATTTTAAAGGGAATTGGTCATCTATATTTACAATATATGAGCGAACGAGACAGACATTGAGATACAAGAACACACAACCTCATTTTGAAATGTGTTGGTCCCTACCTGTCTCCATAATCGGGACATCTTTTCTGAATGGCGAATTTATCGAACGTCCTGCAACATCTGTTTGATATCGACAACTGTAATTTCCCACAAAGCCTTTGCTTCGGGTATTTATGTTGAAGGTCACATTCCGCTCATCGCCAGTCACAGTGCGAGCCTGTACATGGTTTATTTTCTGATCTTTGTACAATAGAAATGTACCCCCTCTTGAGCGAATGTCGCCTTTGCAGGAAATGCCAACATTTTCCCCATTTGAAACTGCACCGGAATGTGGGTCCATGTAGAAAGTCGGCTCCGGGAGTTCATCTGTATCAAAAATACCGCATGAAATTGTGTGTCAAAAGTCTACTCAATAACATATCAGGACACTTTTGTGAAAATGGAACAAAATCTGTCGCCTTCATTCCAATGCATACTTCGCTTTTTATTATTATTTCAAGGAAAGGACAGATGGGACACAGGGTGAACCAGAATGTGCTGATTTTTTCTATTATGCAAGTTATTTAATTCAGTCTTTATTTTTCTGCTTTCAATAATCACCTTTGGTTAGCCGCTTCCTGAACATCTCCATTCAATCTACAAAACCCGACCTTCTTTTGGCTCAACGCTTTAAATGACCTCCCATTCCCAGGCCGACGTTCCATTTATCTGATTCTGTTGGAACTCGGATTAATCGGCTTCTGAAAGGTTTTCATGTATAGTTCATTCAGTACACAGCAAATAAATGCTGTTGGCATCATTGGAGAGAGAATGAGAGAGAGAGCGAGAGAGTGATTTCACTTAGCAACAGCCAGTGTTCAAGATTGATGTTTATTGTATTGCCTTAATATAAACATCCCATCAACTAACCTTTTCGGGTCCCCACGGGTAAGTATGCGCTGGATACTCATGCGTAGGCCCAACGGAAGTGCCGGTTTCGTGCATGCACCGGAAACTGGAACTTCCATTCCCTTGAAGGAAGGAGTTCGGAGGTCAAACGCATGCGCCAGAGAGGCAGCGTGTATGCATGGAAATTCTGTTTTTTTCCAGGTTGCTCAGGAGTGTAAGTCTCCAGCAGCTATGCTTATAACAAGCAGACATAAGGCCTGGTTTTAACAAAGAAAGTGGTGAATTATGTAAAATTAAAACATTTTTTCCACAGGTTTATTATTTTTAAATACTTTAAAGAAAGGTAAGTTTAATTTTAGCCCCGTTAAAAATTGTAATTAATTTTTTTTTAATTAAAATTATTGTTTAAAATAGTTAATTTATGTAATTTATAGTTATTTAAAAATGTGATTTTAAAAAATGTATTTGAAGTTTTAGTTAGGTTTTGGGGCTGATCTCTTTTCATAGATTTGACAGGTCTTCCTGTCAAATTGATGAATAGAGATTCCCTGCTACGATTGGCTCTCCATGGCCCACGTGATCCCAGGATACGCTTTGAACTAACTGCACCCCTGGGATATGCAAGGACTGCACGCCGGCAGCTGGAGGAGGCCCAGGATCGGGATCCCACGCGGGCCCACAGCACAATGGCAGGCATGCTAGGTGAGTGCAGGTCGGGGGCTTGCACCCGCGGGAAGCCTCTGACCCGAATTTCTGGCCCAATTGCAAACTAAGCAATGGGATGTTAATCTACGAGAAGTGTAAACTTGTGTGCATACAAGGCGTCTGAATTACAGTGCAAAGACCAGTAACTACTGAATATTGATGTATGAGAAATGTCAACATGTGTGGGTATGAATCTGCTGATGGAATGTGCATTGACTGGACAATACAGAATGTTGATGTACGAGCAACAAGATCTGAAAAGCACTGCCTGAAAGGGTGGTGGAGGCAGACCCAATCATGGCTTTCAAAATGGAATTGGATAAGTACCTGAAGGGAAAAAAATTGCAGGGCTATGGAGAAATTGCGGGAGGAGCGGGAATAGCTGAAATGCTCTTGAAGAGAGCTGGCATGGGCTCGACAAGCCGAATGACCTCCTTCTGTGCTGTAACCAATCTAAGGTTCTACTGTGAAATAATATAACCTTGTAGAACAGTTATATAAAATTAATGTTAAAAGTGTATGTACTAAACCTGTTAATAGAAAAAAAAATCGTGTGTGAATCTTAAGTTGAGTTATTGTCACCGGATAACCCTTTGCTGTGCTGGTAACCATTAAGAAATCCGCTCACACCATGTAAAGAGGTTGGGTTTGAAAACTAACATCCAAGGTCCAATATAACTGCAGCGCAAGTGTCCTTCTGTTCCACTGGATCGTTTGATTGCTGAGTAAGCACAAATTGTTCTAATCCCATTGGGAGAATAGGTTTTGTTAACATACCTCGAATAATTATCTGAATAGTGTTGCTCGGTCTTGAAGATCTCCATTGTTCATTCTCTGAGTGTAGACATACACATGAGTAACGATTTTGATAGCCATGATCTGCGATGAATTCACAAGCGGTATAACATTGTCCTTCAGGAGCTTCCAGTTCCGTGAATAAACCTTGCCTTCGGTAATAACGGTTCATTGTGAGGGGACACTGACAGCGACAAGTCATAGTTACTGTCTCTCCATCTAAAATGACTTCATATGGTGGATTCACAGTGAAGATTGGCTTCGATAAATCATCTGAGGAAAGCACAGTCAAAAGAGTTTAAGCACCGAAAAGCTTCAATCAATTAACATCAATATCACTGCAATAACCTAAGTTCAACCTGCCCTTTACCAATGTATGCCCCCGCACTGAAATGGTAAATGTGTCAGGAGATAGCGAGCTCTCCGCTTTGTAGATCATTGGAATTAATGTGCAATTTTTAAATTGCTGTAACAGTGACATGATGTTTCAAACAACACAACAGGAAAGTGCAACAGCAGTCATATTAGAAACGGGTAAATTAGGTGGATTAGCGCCTCCCGTTAGCGCCCACAGGGGCATACCAGATTGTTTTAACTGCACCCCGCTCCCTGGTGGTCTAGCAGGGCCCCGATATGTGCGGCGCTAGATTCCACCCTATTAATCAGGGGAGGAACCCTGCAATGAGGCAGCGGTATGCTCCAACGCACGTGATGCTGTTGCACATAGCCACCCGATCATCCGTTATGGCAGCCCAAGAAGGAGGTGGGGCTCTTCCAGTCGCTCTCCACATTCTGCTTGGGACACTACTAATGAATTTCCGGCGGAGTGGCGCTAACATTTACGGGGCGCAAAAATTAGCGCCGGCGACTTTGGCATCCCGAAAGGGTCGCCAACCAATTGATCCACGCAAATACTGAATATCAGGCGCTGTGTATTACGGGCGGCTGATCCGATGCTGCCCGTTTTGCGCCCCGCCCGAGATGAATGTTGAGCCCTATCTAATAATAGTGATGGACAGTGTTAATAAATACAATTTTACAAAACGCGTACAAGCCGTGATCGCCATTCAAATAAGTGCAATTTTTTTTTTTGAATATCAGAATTTAAGAAACAATTGCGGGATGTTGCACAACACTTCCTGCATTAGATCAGTGCGCCCTGGAGTTAAACGAAATTCCAACTATGAAGTATTAATTTCGGCTAACTGATGACTATATTAATGAATTGACTATTCATTTTAATGTCGCATACATACATTTTATTTTCTGTCCGAACAACGCCTGGAAATGAACTGAAAGAAAAAAAATGAATCAATGAAAAGTTTTTGCCTATCAATAACCGGTTGACTTGTCGCATTAACCAACTGCTCCCAGAGCTCGCATGTTATCACTTCCGAAATTGCCATCAGATTTTCTTTCCCAGAATTAGGTGTACCTTTGTAATTCAGTACAGGTATGGCACAAAATTCAAATTGAATCAAAATTATCAGACAACAACAAGCATAATTATACTACTACATAATTAAACAGATCGTATACACCGAGAAAAACATTTTGAAATGCCATTTTGTGTTTCGTAGTTGATATAAATGTTAATACATTTTGTTCTAGACTGTTGCAAAAAGAGATAGTTGCAAAGAAAGAAAGAGAAAGTAAGAAATAGAGAATGAGCACAAGAAAGAAACAAACAAAGGAAGAGAGAAAAATAAATTAAAAAGCAATAAATAACGAAAGAGATAGAAACAAAGAAAGAATGAATGAAAGAATGAAAGAATGAAAGAAAGAATGAAAGTCAGGTAGATAAAGAGATTGATGCATACATCGAGATAGTCATATAGACAGAAAGAAAGAACCAAAGAAAGAAAGAGCAAATAAGAAAGAAAGAAGGAAATAAAGGAGAAAAAAGAAAGAAAAAAGGAGATGGTAAGAAGGAAGGAAAGAAAGAAAAAAGAAAAAAGAAAGAAGAAGGAAAGAATGAAAAAAGATAGAAAGAAAAAAGAAAGAAAGAAACAAGGAAAGAGGGAATGATCGACAGAAGAAAAAGAGGGAAAGAAGGAAAGAAAAACTAAGAAGAAGAAAGAAAGAAAGAAAGAAAAACATTGTCAGGTAGATAAAGAGATTGATGGATACATCGAGGTAATCAAGTGAACAGAAAGAAAGAAAGAAAGATAGTCAGGGGGATAAAGAGATTGACGGATACATCGAGATAATCACGTAAACAGAAAGAATGAAATAGAGAATGAGCAAAGGAAAAAGATAGAAAGAAAGAAACAGAGAAAGAGCGAAAGAACAACAGAAAGAAAGACGGAAAGAAGGAAAGAAAGAAAAAGAAAGAATCAGAAGGAAGGAAAGAAGGAGGGAGTTAAAGATCATAAGAAACATAAGAACATAAGTACCAGGAGCAGGAATCGGCCAATCGGCCCTTCGAGCCGGCTCCGCCATTCAATAAGATCATGGCTGATCCAATCTTGCCCTCAACTCCACTTTCCCGCTCTCTCCCCATACCCCTTGGCTCCCCTGTAGTTCAAATGTCTGTCAATCTCCGCCTTGAATATATTCAATGACTCCGCCTCCACAGCTCTCTGGGGTAGAGAATTCTAAAGATTCACGACCCTCTGAGAGAAGAAATTCCTCCTCATTTCCGTCTAAAATGGGCGACCCCTTATTCTGAAACTATGCCCCCTAGTTCTAGATACCCCCATTAGGGGAAACATCCTCTCAGCATCCAACATGGCAATCCCACTCAGAATCTTATATGTTTCAATAAGATCACCTCTCATTCTTCTAAACTCCAATGGGTATAGGCCCAACCTCCTCAAACATTTGTCAAGAGAGAATGAAAGAAAGAAAGAAAGAAAGAAAGAGAGAGAGAGAGAGAGAGAGAGAGTTAAAGTTTTAGGTGTATAAATGTAATGAGAAGTAGCAGATATTAGAGATGAAGAGCATTTATAATAAATATCCGCCCCCCTTGGGAGTCTAACTACCTTCCGTCTGCCACATTGCCGATCCAGGACAAGCCTCTGCACTTTGAACAGGGCAAGCCTCCGAACCACATGAGTCCCTGGGATACATGGTCCTCCTCGCATTTTGTAGTGGAGAGAACCAGGATCGCAATCCTCGGCACCTACAGAGCCAACAGGTTAATGCGTAGATTTTTCCTGATCGGAGACATCCGCACGCACAAAGCCACCGATCGGAAATACAGGGCCAATGTGTCTTTGACGTATGTCTATAGCAGCCTCACATACCTTCTGCTTTCTTCCTTTAATAAGCTTTTAGATTGTACGATAAGATTGTCCAGATCATGAGAAACATCTGTGCGATTTATATTATAAGCTACTAGAGCACATCATCCAGTTTGTATCCTGTGAATTGCTACTTCATGTATTTAAAATGTCAAAGAAATGTCGAATATGATCAAATATGCACTTTAGAGAAAAAACAGCTGTGTGCTGAACCCTGTGTCGGCAGTTCCTCATTTCAAGCAATAAAGATCTTCGAGTAGTTAATGTTACCAGACAGTACACCCATGGCCACTGATCACAAGAGCAACTGCGAGAGTAAGCATGTTCTAATTAGATTCGTGCACACTGTTCGGATCTTCCAAAATACCGAGATATTGTGTTTTGTTAATTGCCTTTGTTATTGATTTGGAGATAATGGATATGACAGGAACGTTGCTGTAGTAACCGAGATTTCAACACAGACTGAAGTCACTTATTAGGGCACTGGGTTAACATTAGTCAAGTTGTCATAAAAAGGAATGGATAACTTCTCTTATTCTTTATGTTGGATTGTAGTAGGGATTTGGGAGGGTAGACTATCCAAAAGTGGAGAGAGGGAAGGAGGCAGAACAACAGGAGGGCACGGTCATGGAGGGATAGCAAGAAAAGTAAAAGGGGAGAGAAAGTGGAAAAAGAAATGAACGGCTCGGGTCCAGACTGCCAGTCAAATAGCTCACGGGAATAGACACAGGGGAACAACCTGTGGAATAGTGCAAAAGGTGATAGATGCACACATCGATATAGACACAGAGCAATAAATAAACAGAGAGAAAGGGAGAGAGAAAGAGAGAGTGAAAGAGAGAGAGAAAGAGAGAAAGAAAGAGAAAGAAAGATTGAAAGTTTGAAAGAAAGAAAGATTGAAAGAAAGATTGAAAGAAAGATTGAAAGAAAGAAAGAAAGATTGAAGGAAAGATTGAAAGAAAGTTTGAAAGATTGAAAGAAAGATTGAAAGAAAGATTGAAAGAAAGAAAGAAAGATTGAAAGAAAGATTGAAAGAAAGATTGAAAGAAAGATTGAAAGAAAGACAGAAATATTGAAAGAAAGATTGAAAGAAAGATTGAAAGAAAGAAAGATTGAAAGAAAGAAAGATTGAAAGAAAGATCGAAAAAAAGAAAGATTGAAAGAAAGAAAGATTGAAAGAAAGATTGAAAGAAAGATAGATTGAAAGAAAGATTGAAAGAAAGATTGAAAGAAAAATAGATTGAAAGAAAGATTGAAAGAAAGATTGAAAGAAAGAAAGATTGAAAGAAAGATTGAAAGAAAGAAAGATTGAAAGAAAGATTGAAAGAAAGTTTGAAAGAAAGAAAGATTGAAAGAAAGAAAGATTGAAAGAAAGATTGAAAGAAAGATTGAAAGATTGAAAGAAAGAAAGAAAGATTGAAAGAATGAGAAGGAAAGAGTGGTAGAAAGAAATGAAGAAAGAAAAAAGAAAGAGGAGAAAGAACGAAAGAAAGATAGAAAGAAAGTAAGAAAGAATGACAGAAGAGAGAGAAAGAAAAAAGGAATGGTAGAAAGAAAGTAAATAAGAAAGAAAGAGGGAGAAAGAAAGAAAGAGGGAAGTAAAGAAAGAGGCACAGAAGGAAAGAGAGAGTGAAAGAAATAAAGAAAGAAGGAAAGAAAGAAAAAGAGAGTGTAAGAAAGAAAAAACAACGAGATAGTGAGGCAGATAGATAAAACAAAACACTGTGATCCTGGAATCCTGAAATACAAACAGGAAATTCAGGAAACACTCAGCAGGTCAGGCAGTATCTGTGGAGAGTGAAACAGAGTTAACGATTCAGGTCGATAATTGAAATGAGAACTAGAAGATATTAGAGATGAGGTGCTTTTAAAATAAGAGCAGGGACTGGGAACAACTCCCAGAAACCTCTTTCGCACACTTCCACCATCAGCCCTTCCCTCCCAGAAACAATTTCCGACCACCAACCGCACCCGTGGGAGTCTACCTACTATCTTCCGCCTCATTCCCGAACCAGGTTAAGCTTCTCCACCTTGTTAGATTTTCCACGATTCCTTTACCTGTTGCTGTTCTACTGTAACCATTAAAAATCCTTCGCACCCAATATGTGTTTGTAGACTTGCAACATTAGCACTCCCATTTGCCTTACACCATCATCCATTTTGTCACTGAATCACTCATGTCCTCCAATCTATCACAGACTGCCTCCTTTTATTAATTTCCCGTCGACTTTATCCTGGCACTTTATATTCTTAAAAGCTGCTCATCACTAACAACTTCCAGTTCTGATGAAAGTTCTTTGAACTGAAACAATAACTCTACTCTCTCTCCACAGTTGATGCCTGACCTTCTGAGTGTGTCCAGCACTTACTGTTTGAAGTAAGTTAGATAGACAATGTGTCTTTGAATTAGTGATACAGCAGCCACACATACCCTGCCCTTACTTCCTTTAATCCGCTTTTAAAACTGTACGAGAACAGTGTCCAGATCTTGAGAAACGTCTGTGTGATTTATTGTTAAGCTACCAGAGCACATCATCCAGTTTGTAACCTGTGAATTGCTCGCCCACCTTTTAACAATTACAAATACAGGTCGAGTTTGACCGACTATGCTCATTAGAAAAAAAAACAGCAGCGAGCAATGCCCTGTGTAGACTGTTCCTCAATTCAAACAGTTTGCGTAACTCTCTATTTCAACTTTTCATTGAAATAAAAATCTTCGAGGTGTTAAAATTAACAGACACTAGAATCATACTCACCGATCCCAAGAAGAACTGAGAGAGTATACATGTTCTAATTAGATTCGTGCACAATTTTCGGATCCTCCAAAGGACTGAGATAGTTTTCTTTCTTAATATCCTTATTCATTGGTTTGGACATAACGGATATGATGTGGCTGTTGCTGTAGTAACCGAGATTGCAACACAGATATCACGTTAATCAAGTTGGTACTAAAGGAACGAATAATCTTCTTCTTCTTCTTCATAGGCAGACCCTCGGAACCGAGGATGACTTTCATCCACAATAAAACTGAGCTCGCAGGTGACTGATGAGTCCAATGCAGGACCTACAGTCTCTGTCACAGGTGGGGCAGACAGTGGTTGAAGGCACGGGTGGGTAGGGTGCTTGGGTGGACGTGCGCTCCTTGATCTTGCTCCCGGCGAAGGGACTCGAGGTGTTCGGTGCCGTCCCGGATGCTTCTCCTCCACTTTGTGCGGTCTTGGGCCAGGGATTCCCAGGTGTCAGTAGGGATGTTGCTCTGTTTCAAGTAGGCTTTGAAGGTGTCCTTGAAGCGTTTCCTCTGCCCACCTGGGGCTCTCTTGCCGTGCCGGAGCTCCGATTAGAGCACTTATTTTGAAAGTCTCGTATCGGGCATGCGGACAATGTGACCCATCCATCGGAGCTGATCCAGCATGGTCAAAGCTTCGATGCTGGGGCTGTTGGCCTGAGCGAGAATACTGACGTTGGTGTGCCTATCCTGCCAAAGGATTTGCAGGATCTTGTGGAGGAACAGTTGGTGGTACCTCTCCAGTGTTTTGAGGTGCCTGATGTACATTGTCCATGTCTCTGAGGCGTGCAGCAGGGCGGGTATCAATGCTGCTCTGTAGACCATGAGCTTAGTGTCAGGTTTGAGGTCCTGGTCTTCAAACACTCTCTTCCTGACCTGTCAGCTCATATAATTACTACACACTCATTCTGAACATGAATTTGACATGTTACACCAGTGTGTGTGTGTGTGTTTAATATATTGATTTACCAGGAGAGATTACACAAATTAGGATTGTATGTCCTAAAATTTAGAAGGTGAGGGTGTGATCTGTTCGATGTTTTCAAGATAGCAAGGGGAACAGATAGGATAGATAGAGATAAACGATTTCCGCTGGTTAGGGATTCCTTGACTAGGTGGCATAGTCTTAAAATTAGAGCCAGACCTATCAGGAGTGAAAATATGAAATTCCAAAATTTTACACACAAATGCTGGTCGAAGATTGAAACTCTCTCTCGCAAACGGCAATTGTTGCTAGATCAATTGTTAATTTTAAATCGGAGATTGATAGCTTTCCGTTAACCAAAGGAATTAAGGGATATGGGCCAAAGGCGGGTTTGTGGAAATAAATCGCAGATAAACCATGATCTCAATGAATGGCAGAACAGGCTTGAGGGTCTGAATGGCCTCCTTTTCCTATATACCTATATATAAGCCTGTAGCTCATATTAAACAATGTATTGAAACAATCACCTACAATGACAGTGCGTTTTAGGCAATCACATATAACTTACCGGCGCCTCTCTGAAGACCTTTCAATATTAAACATCTTGTTTCAATGATAAAGGACTGAAAACCATAATTTAAAAAATCAGAGACTTTTCTAGGATCGCAGAGAGAAGCTCAGAAGGATTAATTTCTATTCCAGATTATGTTAATTGTATGTTGACGTTATCTTAATATATTTGCATATATATGTACATATTATTACATTTAATTGCTAAACACACAACAATGCTGTTTATTTCTCTGTACAACAATAAGATTACTCACTACATTATTCAAAGTGCAGATTTGTTTAAATATTAGCTTCACCTACTGTAGCCTATCTGCAGCCATTTCAATATTTAGGAGGAAGAAATGTTTAATACACATGGATAGTGAACAAATCACTTTACACATATTTCATCTCTGATAATGATACCCTGTATTATTCCAAAGACATGCAGCAAACAATTTGTTTAATCAAAAGTGTTCTGTGTACTTTTCAGAGACATTTTACAAATGATTGTATATATATAATAAAACAGCACAGAATGTGGACATCGCGCCGGTGCAGTCTCTTTGAAAGAACTATTTATTTGACCCACTCCCCCGTTGTTTCACCAAAGCCCTGTAAATGTTTCATTTTCAACTATAAAATCACTTACCTTAAATTAACTCTGAAATCTGTTTCTATTTTCCTTTCAAGCCATGAATTCCAGGTAATAATTAATAGGGTACTAAAAAAATATCCGCAACTCCCCTCTTTGTTTGCCAATTACCATACATGTGTATCCTCTGGTCAATGATCTCTAGCCAGTGGGAACCGTTTGTCCTGATTCAACCTATCAAAACCCTTTATAATTATGATCACTTTAGGTTCTTCTCAGATACATGATGCAGATTGTGGTATCTCTCTCTCTCTCTCTCTCTTTCTCTCTCTCTCTCTATCACTCTCTCTCACTATATATATATTGAAGTGGATTTTTAGAAATCACACTTAGCAGAAGCATAGCTTCATGTATAAGAATAAGTAGTCAATGCATTTCTGCCTGGCAACAACAGCCAGAAATAAAGAGGCTTTGCATATGGCTCAGAAGTGAAGCATTGGCACCCTTCAGGAATTAAGGGGTTAACAATGCAGCTTGCACACGAGACAACAGCGGAGACAGTTCAGACATGTTAACCGCAAGGACTTGATGCTTTTGCAAGATTAGATAAAACAGGTACAGAAGCACCAACCACAAATAATGGAACCTAGAGTTAAGTAAAATCAAACGGGGCACAGTGAGATAGAAATGTAGACATGCAACTTTACTAGAGGTCGCAAAGATACAATAATAGGTGAGGTCATAAAGATCATGTGACAATAAATACAGGGGAAAGATTATGTGATGCGAGATAGGGAATCAGCCAATTAGCAAATGTGCACGTGGGCTTTAAGCCAATTAATGGATTATGCACCAGCCTGCCACGGTTATTGTACACTTAAATACCAGAGACCAAAGACAATCGGGGAGTCAGCCAGCAACAATTGGCAGGAACTCTAAGCTGTACTCCCTGATCAGCCCTCAGATACCTGCGCGGACTGTCCATATTGTACTGTTAAATAATTTTGTATTTTAAATAAATTGCTTGGCTATTTTACTATTTACAGACTAGTGTGCGGATTTAATTAATTTTATTTCCTCACTACATATATAGTAGCTGGGGGGGGGCCCGGCGTTGCCAAGGCTTTTTTATAAAATGGCAGTTTACAGGGCCGCGCTGTTTACGGCCGGCCGCTGCCACTCCCCCGCTCTGTGTCTCGGGCCGATCGGTTGTGAGGCCCGGCCCGAGTGACCCCAACTCACCTCCTGCTCCGGAGAGAGAGAGAGAGAGAGGCATTTATACAAGCTTACATATATACAGGACAAACATAAAATTAAACCGAAAATGAATACATTGCTGAAAATGTAATGATTGATATCCCGAAAACATATAAACGCACCTTGTCTGAGCCACAGTTTTCCTTCGCTAATTGATTAGAAGGGAGCTGTATTATTAATGTATCGCTTCAGCGGCACTGATCTATCTGCAAAGAAGACAGAAGGAAAATTGAAAAAAAAGAAAGAATTGCATTTATATAGCGCCTTTCACGACCATCGCACATCTCAAAGCGCTTTACAGCCAATGAAGTACATTTGAAGGGAAATCACTGTTGTATTGTGGGAAATGCAGCAACCATTTTGCACACAGCAAGGTCCCACAAGCAGCACTGTGATAATGACCAGATAATCTGTTTTTGTTAGGTTGGTTGAGGGATAAATATTGGCCAGGACACCGCGGATAACTCCCCTGCACTTCTTTGAAATAGTGGCCATGGGATCTTTTTAACATTCACCTGAGAGAGAAGACATGGCCTCGGTTTAATATCTCATCTGAAAGACGGCACCTCCAACAGTGCAGCTCTCCCTCAGCTTTGCTTTGGAGCATTAAGCAAGGCTTTACGTGCTCAAGACCCTAGATTGAGACTCTGAACTCACAACCTTCTGCCTCAGAGGCGAGTGTGCTAGCAACTGAAGCACAGCTGACAGAGATGTGAATACAGAAGTTATACTTCCCTAGATACACTGCTCTGCACAAAGCAGTTGTATTCAAGGCATATTCCTCAACTGATGGTGTTGCTATGAAATTGCAAGCAGCAGCTTTCAGCAGAGGTGTCAGTTTCACAGGAAAAATGTTAAATTGAGCAATGATTGAACGAAACTTGCTCTAACTGCCGGCATCTGGCGTATCAGCCCAGTGAAGTTTTTGACAAATTATTCTGCATCTAATAGTGCATGGGCCAGGAAACCTCAGTTAATTATCTCATTCCATGCTTTAATCTATGGCCCTTACCCAAGATATGCATGTTGATCAGTTATTCTCCATTGTGTTTTATCTCATAATCATTTGTCTTCAAACATTCAATTGCTCATCAACGGATATTTTGACACTTGCTTTTTTTTATATTGCTTCATGCCTGAAGTTCCTCTTCCTTTTCCAAGGCAGGACATTGATTAACGTCGAAATGTTGGAAGCATTCCCAACGTGTGAGACCAGACGGCCAATGTCGGGAAGTTCCTGGGTTGGTTTAGGGCTCACTAGTCACTAGGTAGTCACTAGGACACCAGTGAAACTCTTCTGCTCTTAATTGAATAATGCTCTTCAAGCTGAGAGAAGAGATGGTGCTTCGGTTTAACGTCTCATGATAAAGGCGGTAACTCCGACACTGCTGCGCTCCCTCAGGACTGCACTGATGTGTGAGTCTAAATTACGTGATCAAATTTCTCACGTTAGAATTTAACCCATGCGCTTCTGATTAAGATGAAACAGTGTTACCACTTAGACAAGGCTGACACCTGGGATAGGTGGGCGAGCTGGACAAGATATTCCGCTGCCTGCAACTATTACTAGGTTACAATATTACTAAAAGCAAAGGAAAGGTGGCATCCCTGGGCACAACTCTACTAAATGAATTAGGAATATGGGATTATAAAAGAGCCAATATGTCATTAGGCAGGCCGTTAAATGAATCTGAAAGCAGATAGTCAACAACAATGTCACTGTACTGGAAATAAAAAAGTCAACTTGGATGAGATAAAAGGTAACCGCTGGATAAAATTGGGAAGAGAGTTTGGCAGATAAGATGGCGAACAAACACAATGGGAATGTATCAATTGGCAATATTTGGGAGAATCAAGAGATACATTCCAGTATATGAAAAGAACGTGATGCAAACGTTTTTTCCGATTAATAGATTAAATCAATTATGTTAAAACTTTAGAACAAATACAGTGAAGTTATAGTGATGGTAAAAATTATAAACAACGTGTTTGGCCTTAGGTGGAGTATTGTGTGCAACTGTGGCACTACACTTCAGTAAGTGTGTCAAGGCCTAAATGAGGTACAAGAAGTTATTTAATAGAATGGAACCTGGGTTGAGGGACTTCAGTTATGTGCAGAGACTGGAGAAGCTGGGGTTCTCCTTAGAACAGAAAAGGTTAAGGGGAGATTGACCAGAATGGTACCAGGGATGAGGGACTTCAGTGATGTGGATAGACTGGAGAAGCTGGGATTGTTCTCCTTAGAGCAGAGAAGGTTAAGGGGAGATTGACTAGAATGGTACCAGGGATGAGGGACTTCAGTGATGTGGATAGACTGGAGAAGCTGGGATTGTTCTCCTTAGAGCAGAGAAGGTTAAGGGGAGATTGACCAGAATGGTACCAGAGATGAGGGACTTCAGTGATGTGGAGAGACTGGAGAAGCTGGGGTTGTTCTCCATAGAGCAGAGAAGGTTAAGGGGAGATTTGCTAGAGCTATTGCAAATTATGAGTTGTTTTGATAGAGTAAGCAAGGAGGAAGTGGTTTTACTGCTAGGAGGGCGGGTAACCAAAGATCACAGATTGAAGACAACTGGCAGAAAAAAACAGCGAGAGATAAGGAGAATATATTTCAAACATAGGATTTTTGAAGGCCCAAACTATCCCATCAAAACGCTTTGGATCTTGAATCAGATAGAGATGACAAGATTGATAAATTCAATTTTGTTTCTTAATTGTATTAAACATATGGAGCAAAGGTGGGTAAATGGATTTGAGGTTCAGACCATCCAAGATCTCATTGAATATCAAATCTGTCTCATGGGGCTGAATGGCCTCCTCATGTTCCAAGTGTGCTAATGTTTCAAGATTTCATTTCTATTCTAAGGTTGGAACGGCTACAGACCACAGACATAACCAATGGAATAAATTGGTTAGTTGATAGATAAATGTGATCTTCCCTGGTCCTATATATTCCCTATGTTATTTTAGAAATAGTTATGTTGCAACCAGATATTTTTTTGATTAGTGGCAATTTGTTGTATTAATGAATTCATATAAATAAATAAATAAATTGAGGTCTTGACAATGTTTTTGCAATATGTATTAAATATACATATGCATATATGTATAGAATTTTAGAACGAAACAGTACAGTATGTGATCATTTGACCCATTGCGCCTATGCACTCTCCAAGAAAGACCTATTCAATTTATCCCTTTCCCCAGTTGTTTACCCATAGCTCTGTAAATGTTTTATTTTTAAGCATAGATCCAATTGCCTCAATATAACTATTAAATCTGATTAAATTACCCTTTCAGACAATTAATTCCTGATAATAAGAACATAAGAACATAAGAAATAGCAGCAGGAGTAGGTCATATGGCCCCACGAGACTGCTCCCACTTTCAATAAGATCATGGCTGATCATTGACCTCAACTCTACCTTCCTGCCCGATCTCCACATCACTTGATTGCCCTGGAGTTGAAAAATCAATCTATCTCAGCCGTGAATATATTCAAAGAATCATCATTCACAGTCCTCTGGGGCAGTGAAGTTCCAAGATTCGCAACCATCTGAATGAAGAAAGGCCTCCTCATCTCGGTCTTAAATGGCCTACCCCTTATCCTGAGATCATGCCCCCTTGTTGAAGACAATCCAGCCAGGGGAAACAACATCCCAACATCTACCCTAACAATTCTCTTCAAAATCTTGTATGTTTCAATGAGGTCACCTCTCATTCTTCTAAAATCAAGAGAGTATAGGCCCATTCTACACAACCTCTCATCACAGGACAGCCCTCTCATCCCAGGAATCAATCTAGTAAACCTTCTTTGCAACGCCTCCAAGGCATGTATCTCCTTCCTTAGATAAAGAGTACAAAACTGTGCACAGTGCTCCAGGTGTGGTCTCACCAAGGCCCTGTACAATTGTAGCAAGACTTCCTTACATTTATACTCCAAACCCATTGCAATAAAGGCCAACATGCCATTTCCTTCCTAATTGCTTGCCGTACCTGCATGCTAGCTGTCAGTGTGTCTTGCACGACGACGACCAAATCTGTCTGAACACCAACATTTAAAAGTTTCCCACCATCGAAAAAAGATTATGTTTCTCTATTCTTCCTACCAAAGTGAATAACGTCAGGTTGTGGCAGAGCCACCAAGGGACTCTTATATGGATGTACATAATTGCCTTTAACAGAGTGAATCGGTATCTGTATTCGTTTGCTGCATGTAAGCAGTGCGGTCGCTAAAGGATTAAGACCAAACGAGATGACGTCACCACGTGGGTCACGTGATGTTCCCAACGGCGGGAAATGTGATGACGTCATGACGTCGGACTGAGGAGCCTCCCCTCTCAGTCCTCTTGGAGCCAGCCTTAAGCAAACACCTGTTGATTAGTTCTCCTGCAGTTTTGAATGTTACTTCCTCCAGTTTGCATTAAACATCGTTTGGTTATCTGATTGACTCGCTCTCAGTATTTTCGTCAGGAATTTACCAATTCCTACAATGTTACACTTATTTATACTCCAGCTGCCACCGTACTGCCCACTCACTAAGTCGATCTATATCACTTGGGAGACTCTTTGAGTTCTCCTCACAGCTTAATGTCTCACCTATCTTTGTGTCATCCGGAACTCGGATACATTACACTCGGTCCCTTTATCTAGGTCATTGATACTGATTGTAAAAAGCTCAGGCCCCAACACTGATCCTCCATCCATGCTACAGTATTACCCCCAACCCCATGAGCCCCTATCCGTAAACTCGAGGAACAGCACCTCATCTTTCGATTCGGCACTTTACAGCTTTCCGGACTCAATATCAAGTTCAACAATTTCAGATCATAACCTCGGCCCCTATTCCATTTTTTCTTATATTTTTATCCACACCTTTGTTTTTGACCTTTCCCCCCCACCTTTTTTTTCTCTCTCCCACATGGCAGCTGTCTCCCATTCTGCCAGCGCATTTCACATCGAATCTAGAGCCGTCTTTTGTCTCTCCACTAGTCCTATCACGATCTCGTCTTGTTTTGAATACCTCTTAATGTCTCTTCACTACTCTTTTGTTCTCTCCCAGCCTGACCTCTTTATCTATTTCATTTCCTGTGCCTTTCCAGTCTCGACAAAGGGTTTTCACCGGAAACGTTGACTCTATTATCTCTCCACGGATGTTGCCTGGCCTGCTGAGTTTTTCCAGCATTTTCTGCTGTTATTCCATGAGCCCCTATCGTGTGTAATAACCTTTTACGTGATGCCTTATCGGATGCCTTTTGGAAATCAAAATATACTACATCCACAGATTGCCCTCAAAAGAATCTAACAAATTTGGCAAATACGATTTCCCTTTCATAAAACAATGTTAACTCTGCGTAAACATGTTAAAATGTTCCAAGTGCCCTCATACAACTTCCGTAACAATGAATTCCAGTATATCCCCGATGACTGATGTCAGGCTAACTGGCCTGTCATTCCCTGTATTCTCTCTTCCTCCTTGCTGGAATAGCCGTGTTACATTTGTGACCTTCCAATTCGCTGGGACCTCTACAGAATCTAGGGAATTTTGGAAGATCAAAACCAATGCATCCACTGTCTCTTCAGCCACCACTTTTAGAATTCTAGCTTGTAGGCCGTCAGGTCCAGGGGATTTGTTGGCTTTTACTCCCATTATTTTCTCTAGTACTTTTTCTCTACTTATATTAGTAAGTTTAAGTCCTGACCCTAATTGGACTCTTGCTTCCCCAGAAATTTTGGTCTGCTTTTTGCGTCTTTTACAGTGAAGACAGATACAAAATAAGTGGTTATTAAAAAAAATACTCATCTCCCCTCTGATGCTTTTGCTAATTATCATAATTGTGCATCCCCTGGTCACCGACCTCTAGCCAATGGAAACCTTGTTCCTTATTCACTGTATCCAAACCGTTCATAATTAACAACACTTTATTTTCTTCACAGAGACATGGTGCAGATTGTGGTATCTCTCTCTGTCACTCTCTCTGTCACTCTCTCTCTCTCTCTCCCTCTCTGTATCTCTCTCTCACCCTCTCTCTCTATCTGTCTCTCTCTCTACCTCTCTCTCCCTGTACTTCACTTTCTCTTTCTCCATCCGTGTCTCGATCTCTCTGTCTCTCTCTCCCCCTGCCCTTCTCCCTTTATCTCTCTCTCTGTCTCTCTCTCTCTGTCTGTCTCTCTCTGTCTCTCTTTTTATGTCTCTCTCTGTCTGTCTGTCTCTCATTGTCTCTATCTGTCTCTGTCTCTCTCTCTCTGTCTCTAATGTACATTTAGCGAGAGAGACATTTATATAAGCTTACATATATGCAGGACACGGATAAACTTAATAATGAATACATTGGGCCAGTAATTCCGGTCCCAACACGTGAGTACGGACGGTGTACTCACGCGTGGGCCCGTTGCAACTGCTGGATTCCAGCATGCATAGCGCATGCGCGGGAAACCAGCATTTCCTCTCCATCAAACTAAGGGGTTAAGAGGTCCAACGTTTTGACAGGTTTGCGCGTGTGCAAGGGCCTGAACTTTTTGGAAATGAAAAAAGGAGGCATAAGCAGTGGATTCTTGAAGGTAAGTGGTTTAATATTTAAAATTATTTCATTTTTTCCATAGCTTCATTGTTTTTAAGGACTTTACAGTAAGGTAAGTTTATTTTTAGATCCGAATTCGTAAAAAAAAAAATTCAAAAATGTTATTAATTGTTTTAAATAGTTTTTTAAATTTATTTATAGTTTATTTAATTATTGGGATGTTTTTCTAAATTTTAATTAAAGTTAAACAAGTCTTTTGGGCGCCTGTACTTTTCATGAGTTTGACAGTCTTTACTATCAAACTCATGAATGAGTTTCCCCTCCCCTGATTGGATGCACAGTGCTCACCTGATCCCACCCGGCACATCGCACCAGCTACGCCACTGGATCAGGTAAGCACATCGCGCCGACATCTGAACCGGGCCCATGACAGGAAATGCAAGCAGGCTCGGGCTTCAGATGTCGGTGCGCCGGGTGAGTGCACATCGGGGGCATGCACGCGCGGCAAGCCCCCGATCCTAATTTCTGGCCCATTGTTGAAAATGTATTGATTGATATCCAGAATACATTTACAGGCATGTCCTATGAGCTAAGATTCCTGGCGCTTTTGATTAGAGAGGAGCTGTATCACAATTTACAGCATCTGCGACACTGATCACAAAGAGCACAATGTGAAAAATGATGGTTCAATAATCTTAGGTGCTAACGTTTTTGCGATGGGAGTACAGAAATAGACTTTCCCGACTATACTATTCTGCACAGAGAAATTTGGATTATAGGGACCTGATGGTATTGCTGTGAAAATGCCAGCAGTAGCTTTCAGCAGAGATATCAGTTTTCACAGGAAACACCTTAAAATTTGCAATGACTGAATCACGCTTGCTCTAACTGCAGGCAGCTGGTGATTCAGCCCAGGGAAGACTTTGACTAATTATTCTGTTTCTATAACTGCCGGTGCCAGGATTGCTCAGTTAATTATCTTATTTCACGTTTTATTCTCAGACCTGCACCCGAGATATACATATTGATAATTTATTCTCCAATGCGTTTCATCTTATAGTCATTTGTCCTCAAATTTGCAACAACTTCACAAACGGGTGGATTTTACAAATGCTATTTTGGGTTGGCTGAGTGAGGAATAATGACCAGGACACCAGTGCCACTGCCCTGCTCTTCATTGAATCATGCTGTGGGATAACTTACATCCACCTGAGGGAGGACGAAGGGGCCTCAGTTTAACATCACATACTAAAGAGGGCACCTCCGACAGTGCAGCGCTCCCTCTGGCGATTTTACCATCTGCCCTAAATGTGCACCCTCTGGTTGTTGATCTCTGGACAGTGAAACGGTTATACATATTTGCATTTTCAAAATAATTTCTAATTATGAACAACTCTATTAAAACCCCTTGCCCTTCTCTGCTGCATAGAGAACATCACCCTGCTTCTCTACTATGTCCACATCATCGAAGTTCCTCATCTGGTTCCATTCTGTTAAATTTTCTCTGCATCCTTTCCAAGGCCTTTACATACTTTGTAAAATCTGATGGCCAGAACTGGACACAATGTTCCATCTGAGCCCTAAAAATGATGTGTAATGATTTAGCATCACCTCATAATTATTCATCACTATTTTATGGGTCTATTTATAAATCCCATGATACGGTATACTTTTTATCAGCCTTTACAATTGGCCTGCCAACTTCAAAGATGTGTGTACGTGAACCTCCAGGTATATCTGCTCCTGCACCCACTTTAAAATTACACCAAGCTATTTATATTGTCTCACCTCATTCTTCCTTCCAACAGGCATCACTTCCCTGCATTACATTTCAGCAGCCAGGTCTCTGCACATTTGAAATGATGCCCTTTAACCCCAAGTCCAGGTCGTTAATATATAGGAACAAGAGCAGGGGTCTCAATAAGTGACCCATGGGGAACCCCCTACATACTTCTCTCCAGTCTGAAAAACTAGCCTTCAGCTCCACTCACTTCTTTCTGACCCTGAGTTGATTTTATACCCACGCTGCCACTGGCTCTTAATTAATATAATTGAGAAAACATAAGAACAAAAGAACATAAGAAATAGGAGCAGGAGTAAGCCAATCGGCCCCTCAAGCCTGCTCCGCCATTCAATAAGATCATGGCTGATCTGATCCTAACCGCCAATCCACTATCACAGAACCACCTCCTGAATCTCACAGAATTAGAAACACGAAATAGGAGCACGATCAGGCTACACGGCCCCTGAGCCCGCTCCGCTACCCACAGGGCCATGACCGATCCGAACCTAGACTCATGTCCAAATTCCTGCCCGCTCCCCGTAACCCTTAATTCCCTTTACTTCTAGGAAACTGTCTGTTTGTGTTTTAAATTTATGTGATGATGTAGCTTCTACAGCTATTTGGGGCAACATATTCCATGGACCTACCTCCCTCTGAGTGAAGTAGTTCCTCCTCATCTCAGTTTTGAAAGAGCAGCCCCTTATTCCAAGACTATGCCCCCTAGTTCTACTTTCACCCATCATCGGGAACATCTTCGCCGCATCCACGCGATCCAACCCCTTCACAATCTTATATGTTTCAATAAGATCGCCTCTCATTCTTCTGAACTCCAATGAGTAGAGTCCCAATCTACTCAACATCTCCTCAAATGTCCATCCCCTCATCCCCGGGATTAACCGATTGAACCTTCTTTGTACTGACTCGAGAGCAAGTATGTCCTTTCTTATGTATGGACACCAAAACTGTACGCAGTATTCCAGGTGCGGTCTCAACAATACCTTGTACAACTGAAGCAATACCTCCCTATTATTATATTCTATCCCCCTAGCAATGAAAGCCAACATTCCATTGGCCTTCTTAATCACTTGCTGCAGCTGCATACTAACCTTTTGAGTTTTGTGCACCAGGACCCCCAGATCCCTTTGTACTTCAGTACTTTCCAGTTTCTTGCCATTAAGATAATAACTTGCTCTACGATTTTTCCTGCCAAAGTGCATAACCTCACACTTTCCAGTATTGTATTCCATCTGCCAAATCTCTGCCCACTTACTTATCCTGTCTATGTCCCCTTGCAGGTTTTTTATGTCCTCCTCACTCACTGCTTTCCCTCCCATCTTAGAATCATCTGCAAACTTTGATATGTTACACTCGGTCCCCTCCTGCAAATCGTTAATATAGATTGTAAAGAGTTAAGAGCACTGACCCCTGCGGAACACCACTAGTTACTGATTGCCAGTGAGAATGAACCATTTCTCCCAACTCTCTGCCTTCTGTTAGATAGCCAATCTTCTATCCATGCCAGAATATTACCCCCAATCCTGTGATTTTTTATTTTAAGCAATAATACTTTGTGTGGCACCTTGTCAAATGCCTTTTGGAAGTCTAAATACACTACGACCACTGGTTCCCCTTTATCCACCCTATATGTTACTTCCTCAAAGAACTCCAGCAAATTTGTTAAACATGACTTCCCCTTCATAAAACCATGCTGACTTTGTCCTATTAAATTATGATTATCCAAATGTCCTGTTACTGTCTCCTTAATAATGAACTCCAAAATTTTACCTACCACAGATGTTAGGGTAACCGGTCTATAGTTTCCAGCCTTCTGTCTGCTGCCCTTTTTAAATAAGGGTGTTACATTAGCAGCTTTCCAGTCTGCCGGGACATTTGCCGAGTCCAGGGAGTTTTGGAAAATTATTACCAATGCATCCACAATCCCTACCGCCACTTCCCTCAAGACCCTAGGATGTAAGCCATCAGGTCCAGGTGATTTATCTGCCTTGAGTCCGATTATTTTACCGAGTACCACTTCCTTAGTGATTTTGATCGTGTTTAGCTCCTCCCCCGCTTTAGCCCCCTGTTTGTCCAGTGTTGGGATATTCTTAGTGTCTTCTACTGTAAAGACTGATATAAAATATTCATTCAGTGTTTTTGCCATCTCCATATTTCCCACCATTAATTTCCCGGTCTCATCCTCTAAGGGACAAACATTTACTTTAGCCACCCTTTTTCTTTTTATATAACTATAAAAACTCTTACTATCTGTTTTTATATTTTTTGCTAATTTACTTTCATAATCTACCTTCCCTTTCTTAATCAATCTTTTTGTTATTTTTTGCTGTCTTTTAATGTTTTCCCAATCCTCTATCCTCCCACTAGATTTGGCTACCTTATATGCCCTTGTTTTTAGTCGAATACTATCCTTAATTTCTTTACTTAGCCGCGGATGGCTGTCTTTTCTTTTACACCCTTTTCTTCTCAGTGGAATAAATATTTTTGGAAGTTGTAAAATAGCTCCTTAAATGTACACCACTGATCATGTATCGTCTTACCCTTTAATCTATTTTCCCAATTCACTCTACTCAATTCCGCTCTCATACCTTCATAGTCTCCTTTATTCAAGCTTAGCACGCTTGTTTGAGAACCAATCTTCTCACCCTCTAATTGAATATGGAATTCACCCATGTTATGGCCACTCATTCCAAGGGGATCCTTTACTAGGACATTTTTGATTAATCCTGTCTCGTTACACAGGACCAGATCTAAGGTTGCTTGCCCCCTGGTCAGTTCAGTTACATACTGCTCAAGAAACCCATCCCTAATACATTCAATTAACTCATCCTCAAGGCAGCCCTGCCCAATTTGATTTGTCCAATTAATATGATAGTTAAAATCCCCCATAATTATAGATTCTCCCTTATTACAAGCCTCAACTATTTCCTGATTGATACTCCGTCCAACAGAGTTGCAACTGTTCGGAGGCCTATAGACTACGCCCACTAGTGTTTTTTTCCCCTTATTATTCCTTACCTCCACCCAAACTGTTTCATTACCCTGATCTTTTGACCCAATATCATTTCTCTGTATTATAGTGATTCCTTCCTTTATTAACATAGCCACCCACCTCCCCTTCCTTCCTGCCTGTCCTTCCTGATCGTTAAATAACCTGGTATGTTTAATTCCCAGGCATTGTCACCCTGCAGCCATGTTTCTGTAATGGCCACAAGATCATAGCCATATGTAGTTATTTGTGCCATTAACTCGTCTATTTTGTTACGAATGCTACGTGCATTCAGATAGAGAACTTTCAAAGATGTTTTGTGACACTTAGTTCCTGCTTTTGCCCTTTTTATTACTTTACATTATACTCCATACCTTCTGCCACTTCCTGACACGCTCTCGTTTTTAATTTCCCCACTTCTACCTAAGTCTATGACCTTCTCTGTTGTAATTTTTATTATTTGCTCTCTAGGAACCTCCCCCTCACGAGTTAGTTTAAAGCCCTCTCTACAGCCCTAGTTATATGATCCGCCAGGACTCTCGTCCCAGCTCTGGCCAAGTGAAGCCCGTCCCAACGGAACAGCTCCCTTCTGCACCAGTACTGGTGCCAGTGTCCAAGGAATCAAAACCCATTTCTCCCACACCAGTCTTTGAGCCACGCATTCAACTCTCTAATTTTATTTGTCCTTGCCAAATTCGCTCGTGGCTCAGGTAATAATCCACCTTGTGGTTCTGCTTTTTAATTTGGCCCCTAGCTGCTCAAACTCCCTCAGCAGAACCTCCTTCCTTGTGCTATCTATGTCGTTGGTACCAACATGGACGACGGCAACTGTATCTTCCCCCTCCCACTCCAAGTTTCTCTCCAGTCCAGAGGAGATGTCCTTAACCCTGGCACCGGGCAGGCAACACAGCCTTCGGGACTCTCGCTCTCGGCTGCAAAGAACTCTATCTATCCCCCTAACGATACTATCCCCTACCACTACAACATTTCTTTTAACTCCCGCCACTTCAATGGCCCCCGTGCTCCACGGTGCTGTTGCCAGGTTGCTCATCCTCCCCGCAGTCCCTGTTCCCATTCTCACAGGGAGTAAGAGCCTCGAACCTGTTGGACAAGTGCAAGGGCTGTGGTTCCTCCAACACTACCTCCTGGATCCCCGTACCTGCCAAAATTCTAGTCATACCATCCTGACCCTGGCCACGGACTACATCTGAATTAATTAATCTAATTGGCGTGAATCCCTCGTGATACACAGAGTCCAGGTAACTCTCCCCCTCCATGATGTGTCTCAGTGTTTGAAGCTCGGACTCCAGCTCTTCAACACGGAGCCGGAATTCCTCGAGCAGCCAACACTTACTGCAAATGTGATCACCGTGAGCATCAATGGTGTCCACCAGCTCCCACATATTGCAGCAGCAACACATCACCTGATCTCCCATTCTATGTAATTAATTAAATTTATTAATATTAATCTTAAATACCCTCTGCCCCGATTCTAGCTGGTGAATATCACACCTTAGAAACTATAAACCAAAGAGATTTAAGCTTAAAAAGGGAGAAATACTTACCAACCAATCACTTACCCGCTTTCTGGTGACGTCACACTTGGATTGCTTTTTACCTCTCTCCTTCCCTCCGAGTTCCAAGACTGGAGATTGTTAAACCTACCTGGGTCTCGGGAGCCTTTATACAGCCGCTCAGTCCGCGATTCCCGCCGATTCTTGCACTGAGGCCTTACCTGGTCTCTGGAGCCTTTATACAGCCGCTCAGCCTGCGATTCCCGCCGACTCTCACACTGAGGCCTTACCTGGTCTCTGGAGCCTTTATACAGCCGCTCAGCCCGCGATTCCCGCCGATTCTCGCAGTGAGGCCTTACCTGGGTCTCGGGAGCCTTTATACAGCCGCTCAGCCTGCGATTCCCGCTGATTCTCGCACTTCGGCCTTACCTGGTCTCTGGAGCCTTTATACAGCCGCTCAGCCCGCGATTCCCGCCGATTCTCGCACTGAGGCCTTACCTGGGTCTCGGGAGCCTTTATACAGCCGCTCAGCCTGCGATTCCCGCTGATTCTCACACTGAGGCCTTACCTGGTCTCTGGAGCCTTTATACAGCCGCTCAGCCCGCGATTCCCACCGATTCTCGCACTGAGGCCTGACCTGGTCTCTGGAGCCTTTAGACAGCCGCTCGGCTCGCGATTCCCGCCGATTCTCGCACTGAGGCCTTACCTGGTCTCTGGAGCCTTTATACAGCCGCTCAGCCCGCGATTCCCGCCGATTCTCGCACTGAGGCCTTACCTGTGTCTCTCGAGCCTTTATACAGCCGCTCAGCCCGTGATTCCCGCCGATTCTCGCGGGGAACATGTTGGTGTTCAGAGGGACCTGGGTGTCCTTGTGCACTAATGATTGAAAGTTAACATGCAGCTACATCAAGCAATTTGGGAAGCAAATGATATGTTGGCATTTATTACAAGAGGGTTTGAGTATAAGTGTGATGACATCTTAAAGCAATTTCATCGGTCCTTGTTTAGACCACATCTAATATGTACAGTTTTGCTCTGCTTACCTATGTAGGGATATACTTGTCATAAAGGAGGTGCAACAAAGGTTCACCAGACTGATTCATGAGATGTGGTGATTGTCCAGTGAGGAGAGATTGAGGTCTATATTCCCTAGATTTTAGAAGAATGAGAGGTGATCTAATTGAAACATACACATTTTTAATGGGATTGACATGTTAGATGCAGGGAGTATGTTTCCCCTGGTTGGGGAATCTAGAATTGGGGTTACAGTCTAAGAATAAGTGGGGCACCGTTTAGGACTGAGTTGAAAAATGTCTTCTCTCAGAGTGTAGTGAATCTTTGCAGTTCTGCACCCCTGAGGGTTCTGGAGGCTCAGTCGTTGAGTAGCTTCAAGGTGTGGAGATGCCGCTGTTGGGCTGAGGTGGACAAATGTAGGAAGTCACCACAACACCAGGTTATAGTCCAACAGTTTTATTTGAAATCACAAGCTTTCGGAGCGCTGCTCCTTCGTCAGGTGAAGTGGAGAGATGCCTATAGACACAGATTATATAGTCAGAGAATATTTCCAGATGATTACAGGTAATCTTTCTAACTGCCATTTATCACACCTCGGCAGAGAGATAATCACAGCAATCAAAGGTGTGAATGGTGTCCAAACAGGTCAGTCAGGAAAACATTACATCAATGATGATTGCTGTGATTATCTCTCTGCCGAGGTGTGATAAATGGCAGTTAGAAAGATTACCTGTAATCATCTGGCATTATTCTCTGGCTATATAATCTGTGTCTATAGGCATCTCTCCACTTCACCTGACGAAGGAGCAGCACTCCAAAAGCTTGTGATTTCAAATAAAACAGTTGGACTATAACTGGGTATATTCAAGACAGAGATCGACCGATTTTTGGATATTAAGGGAATCAATCGATATGGGTATAGTGCAGGAAAGTTGAGTTTAGTTTGAAAATCAGCTGTTGAATGGCGGAGCAGGTTCGAGGGTCCGAGTGGCCGACTCCTGCTCATATTTCTTATGTTGTTATGTGTTCATTTTAATTTACTTTGTGCCTCTCTTTACAAAGCCCAGCTGCCGTATGATTTTATTTATCAGCCGTATCTACTTGTCCTGTCATCGTCACAATTGTCAATGTGAACTGTCAATTCTCTTTGCTACTGCACTTCCTTTAAAACAGAACCATTTAATGGGTATTGCATCTCATAGTTCTTCGCAAATGCTTCACGTCACATTTCTCTGCATTATATTTCAGATGGCATGTGCCTGCCCATTTGAAACTATGCCCTTTATAAACGAGTCCAGGTCATTAATGTATCTTAAAAAGAGCAGCGTTCTCAATAACCGACGTCGGAGGAACACCACGAAGTTCTCCCCCCAAGGCTGATAAATAAGCGTGCAGCACCACTGTGCTTATTGTCCATTAGCCAATGTTGTATGCACGCTGCTACTGCCCTACTAATAATATAATTGATGGAACGACAATAAGCAGCCACGACTATAGAAATTACAGTCACTAAATATTAATTGAAAGTCGAGGAATAACAGGAGGGATCCGGATGAAGTGTCAGGGCCAGCAGCAAGCGCAAGCACTGTACATTGCCACGTGTAAAGTTTTAAGTGAATAAACGTTTTAATCAGATGAAAACCCAGGGGCTGTGGGGAAGCAGCAGGATATTAGGATGTGTTCTGGCTAGCTGCAACAAACAGCCAGCAGAGACAGAATGAATTCAATGGCCCTGTTATGTGTTGCAAACTTCCACTGTAGTCCTGCTGATAAAGCCATACGTTTGAATGTCAGCTTTTATAATCACCTGTAATGCCTGTTTAACTACACTGCGTACTGTACAGAAGATAACTAAACAATTTTAAACCAGAGTTGACAGCATTGGAAGAAATCAAATAAAGTACAGTTCCCGTTACCGAGATGTAACAATAACTTACTGTCTGAACAGGTTAATACTCACCACTCACAGGTATCATGAAATATGGAACCTGATCAGAGGAGAAATCTTTCACTATTTCTGAAGCGGCCAGTTTCTGTTGAGGTCCACTCAGAACTGATAAATTCTGCAGCCACTGCATTCACACAGCAAGAGCCTGCTCCTTCCTTCCTGCTTTCATGTCATTGCATTAAGAGTAGGGTTAGTGCAGCAACAGGAAGTGGGAGCTTTACAATATCTTTGAAATTTTCCTTCGCATTGCAGCCATAAGATATCTGGAAGAGTTTTTTGTTATGCATCATTAAAATATGTGGGTATTCAAAACATGCAATTTACTCTTACCGGTATTACAGATGGATTTGTTTCACTGACTCTACGTTCCATATATCAATCACAGGGTTGCAGTAAAGGGAGAAAAGGGCAACACCATTAAAGACAATTCTCAGCAAACTACACCTACAATTCAGGAAACCTGACAAAAACGAATGCTGTGCTACTGACAGGATTTTGTTACGATACATTTTACCCTCATTAAATGGTTTTGTTGGCACTTCCTTCTGCAGCTGTTGGGCTACCTACGCAACGGATTATGACCTCGGCATTGCTCTACTTCCAGATCATTACTTTTTCCGGTCATGTCCATCTACGTTCCGCTCCTCACTCCAATTCATTGCAACATGGCGGATGATCATATTTTCTCTCTTAGCGAATAACTCTTCTATTCTCTTTCCCTTGAAACACAACGTCATGGCAACGCGATTGTACCTGAGCAAAAATCCAGTGGCGCAAACTGCTTGTAAACTCGCAAATATTGAGCACGGATAATGAAGAGTAATTTGATTATGTTGTGAATCAGCTCAGAAGGCTGTAGTAGATCTCTTCGATTGCCAAATTGTGTTTACAGTGGGAAGTAACTATTCGGCCAATGGTGCCTGTGGCAGTTCTTTGCAAGAGCTATCCAACTGTTCCCACTCACCTGCTCTTTCACCATAGCCCTGCCAAAGTTTCCTTTCCAAGGATGTATCCAATTCCTTATTGAAAATTTAAATTAAATCGGTTTCCAGAACCTCCTCATTGTTTCCGTCTGTTCCAAATTTCGTGTCAGCTGCAAACGTTGAAATTTTGCCTTTATTACCAAATCCAGTCAAAGTCTATGTAAAAAACAGCAGCGGCATTAATATCTATTCCTGGGGACAGAACAACATTCTGCCACATTGTCTAAAAAAATGAAAACTAATATTTACAATGCCGGTTGATTTGACAATGGAAGGGTTAAATATTCAAACACAATGTGCACATAAAAATGTCGAGTTCTCAGTATTATAATATATCTCCTGCCTAACTGGCCTGCCACCACTTCCCTATTTGCAACATACAATCTCATAACGGTTCTGTTCTACTTCCTGCCGTTGGAGAAGTTATCTGGCGAGTGAGATAACAGGCATGTAGTCAATCGTTCCACAGAGGACATTTTCTGGGCATTGCGACTGAACAGGTTTGAAGATACAATCGCAGACATACATCTGTTTGCCTCAAGTGAAAATAAAATTATTCAAACATTTAAATTATACACTCCCGAATTATTAATGTAATGCATTTCCTAAGATGAAGATTGAACCCATCTGCTTTTTTCTGAGGCACTGCAATTCATACCTTCAACAATTCATACCTTATCCATTGCAGTTTGAACATAGGAATGTAGGAACATAAGAACAGGAATAGGCCTTTCAGCCCCTCGAGCCTAAGTACAGATACGCACCCTTGCCCCATATCCCGCAATATCTTTAGTTAGCAAAACGCTACCAATCTCAGATTTAAGATTTATAATTGACCTAGCTCCAATTGCCATTGATGGAAGAGAGTTCAAAAGTTCTCCCATCCGTTGTGTGTGGAAGTGTTTCTTAATTTCACACCTGAAATGTCTGGCTCTCATTTTTAGACTATGCCCCCTAGTGCTAGAATCCACAACAAGCGGAAATATTTTCTCTCTATCTACCCTATCTGTTTCCCTTAATATCCTGAAAATTTGGATCAGATCACCCCTTAACCTTCTAAATTCTAGGGAATACAAGCCAATTTGTTTAAGCTCTACATTGAACTTAACCCTTGAAGTCCGGGTATCATTCTGGTAAACATACGCTGCACTCCCTCCAAGGTCAACATATCATTCCTAAGATGTGCTGCCCAGAACTGCTTACAGTACACCAGGTTTGGTCTAGCCAATGTTTTGGTTAGTGGTAGCATAACTTATAAACCCTTATATATTGTCATCCAGACATAAAGACCGACATTCCATTAGCCTTTTTGATTATTGACTCAACCTCATCATGATATTGCAATGATGGATTTGCTGTCACTTTAACATCCGACCTGCAGACGAGGTGTGAACACTTGGTGTGTTGATTATGGTATGGAAACAGCAGCCTAGAAATTACGTGTAGTGTTGGTATTTCCGAGCCAGTTTCAGCAGCAAAAATACTCAGCAAAGCTGTGCGTTGTTATACAAATTACAATTGTTTCATTAAAGTCTTTCACCGAGGAGAATCTGCCTCCAATCCAGTATTTGCCACCACAATCAATGCCATGGGCAGTCTGGCCTCCAAGATGCAATGAGCGGGCTGTCCTGTGTTGAGAGGTTGTGCAGAATGAGCCTGTACTCTCTGGAGTTTAGAAGAATAAGAGGTGATCTCATGGAAATATACAAGATTCTGAAGGGATTGCCAGGGTAGATGCTGAGAGGTTGTTTTCCCCCTGGCTGGAGTGTCTAGGACTTGGAGGCATAGACTCAGAATAAGGGGTCAGCCATTTAAGACCGAGCTGAGGGTGAATGTCTTCACTCAGAGAGTTGTGAATCCTTGGAGTTTTCTGCCCCAGAGTTCTGTGAATGCTGAGTCTTTGATTATATACAAGGCTGATGCAAATGGATTGAAGGGATATGGAGCTCGGGTGGGAAAGTGAAGTTGAGGTCGATGATCAGCCATGATCTTTTTGAATAGAGGATCAGTCTCCAGGGTCCTTATGGCCAAAGCCTGCTCCTATTTCTGATGACCTTCCGTTCTTCTGTCCCATAGACAGCGTCCCATAGTTGTTTACAACGAGTCATAGCTATGACTTAGCATCCCACCATCAAGCCTGTAAAGTTCGAGTGTCATCCTCAGGATAGGCCAAACATGCTATATCCGGACAAAAATGCACGATCATTGGGTAATGAACATTGAATCCAGACTCAATAAATCTCATGGATTGAGGAATTGAGTCAAACAAGCTGAAGGAGTCTTCCTGACAATGAACATCTTTTCCTCGACAAGTGATGAATTAGTGCTCTTCCATGTTGACCAACAATTACTGGAAGCACCTACTGAGTTAAAGGCGCAGAATGTGAGGTGATGATTGTGACTAGTCTGATGGAGCGGAATCCAGCACTACTTTGTCAGGCCGCATAGTTCTTTAGGTGTCCAGGGCACTCAGCAGGTTCTTGAGCTTACGTGAAGAGAATTGAATTGGCTTTATGCTGGCATCTGTTGAGGACCTCAGGAGCTGTACAAGAAACTGCATGTGCACAACACTTCTGGCTGAGCATGCTTGCGAACTCATCCCCCTTGCGTTTTGCATTCACACGTCATTATGTCGGATGGCGATGTTCTAACCGTCTCCTCCTCCAGTTAGTTGCACAATTTTGCACCCACATTCACGACTGGATGTTGTAGGATGGCAGACCTCTGACCTGATTTGTTGGTTCTGGAATGGCGCTGTCATGCTACTTCCGACTTTTATCTTGCATTTAGGCATGTGTTCCAGCTTCACCCGAGAGGCACTTCATTTACTGGTTCACCTGGTTATGATCATCGCATGCACTTTGACACGCATTAAACTTAAGTTGTTCATCTGACATCTTTGTGTCAGAGGAGTGAGGGTTATGCTGGTTTGTGGGCTACATATTTGTGATGGAATACAACTCTACTGCTGCTGATGTTTCACAACGACTCTTGAATGCACACTTTAGAGCTCATAGATCTGCCCTTAATCTATCCCACTTTTAATGGCGATAATGCTATACTTCACCACAGAGGGTGTCCTCAAAAAAAGATAGGACCTGGTCTTTACCAGGACTGTGAGTTGATCATCCTGCCAATCCTATCATGCCAAGTGGATCTTTTCCTTTCATTCGTTCTGGGATGAGTGCATCGCTGCCAAGGTTGCCATTTATTGACCATCCCTATTTGCCCTTGAGAAGGTGGTGAAATGATGTAGTCCTTGCAGTGAAGGTGCTCCCACAGTGCTGTTAGTAAGGGAGTTCCAAGATTTTATCCCAGCGACGATAAAGGAACGGCGATATATTTCTAATTCAGGATGATGTGTGACTTGGAGGGGAACTTGCAGGTCACGTTGTTCCCATGCGCCTGCAGCCCTTGTCCTTGTAGGTGGTAAATGTCGCGAGTTTAGGTGGTGCTGGAAAAGAAGCCTTGGCGAGTTGCTGCCGTGCATCTTGTAGATGGTACACACTGCAGCCACAGTGCGCCAGTGGTGGAGGGACTGTAAGTTGAAGGTTGCGGTTGGGCTGCCAATCAAGAGGGCTGCGTTCACATGGATTTTGTAGTTTCTTGAGTGTTGTTGGAGCTGCACTCATCCAGGCAAGTGTTCCATCACACTCCTGACGTTTGCCTTGTACATGGTGGAAAATCTTTAAGGAGTCAGGAGGTGAGACACTCGACGCTGAATACGTCGTCTCTGAATAGCTCATGTTGCCACGGTGTTTATGTTGCTGGTCCAGTTAAGTTTATGGTCAATGCTGACCCCCAGTATATTGATGTTGGGGGTTTCGGCGACGGCAATGCTATTGACTGTAAAGGGGTGGTGATTAGAATCTTGCTTGTTGGAGATCTTTATTGCCTGGAGCTTGAGTGTCGTGAATGTTACCTGCCACTTATCAGCCCGAGCCTGATTGTCATCCAGGTCTTGTTGCATGGGGCATGGAATGCTTTATTTCCTGAGGAGTTCCGGAAGGAACTATACATTGTGCAATCATCAGCAAACATCCACACTTGTTAGCTTATGATGATGAAAGGCCATTGATAAAGCAGCTGGAGATGGTTGGGCTTACGAGATTTCCCTGAGGAACTCATGCAGCAATATCCTGGGGCTGCGCTGATTGACATCCACAGCAACAATCATCTTCCTCTTTGCTTGGTTTGATTCAAGCCAGTGGAATGTTCCCCCCCACCCGATTCCCATTGACTTCAGCTTTACTACGGCTCTTGATTCCATACTCGGTCAAAGGCGGCCTTGATGTCAAGGGCAGTCAATCTCGCCTCACCTCTGGAAGCCAGCTCCTTTGTCCATGTTTGGCCCAATGCTGTAATGAGGGCTGGAGTCACGTAGTCCTGACGGAACCCACACTTGTCATCAGTGAGCAGGTTATTGGTGAGTAAGTGTTGCTTGATACAACTGTCGATGAGACCTTCCATCTCTTCGAACCAGGGTTTGTCCCATGACTTATCAGTAATGCTTGAGTGAGGGATATGCCAGGCCATGAGGTTACAGATTGTGCAGGAACACAATTCTGCTGCTGCTGATTGCCAACTATGCCACATCGATGCCCAGATTTGAGCTGATAATTCTGCGACCGGTTTACTGAATAGCTTATTTGCTCGTGTTGGTTCTCTCTCCACCTGCAGCAAGTCCGGTCTGGCATCTGTGCCCTTCAGGTCCCGGCCAGTTCGGTCAATGTTGTTATTTCCGAGCCTGTTGTAGAGCTAGACATTGCTGGTGGGGCAGGACAGAACCACGGACGTTAGCTGAAAGTTATTATTCTATGAATATGCGTACGTCAGGCTTTTACTTCACTAGGTTCGCCCAAACTGGCCAGCAGTCCACAGATGCCAGTGAGGAGGACATTGCAGGGTCTAGTGTGCGAGATAAGCCGTTGTTGTGATTTTATTCAATGTCTAGATCATAGCGTAATTATCAATTCGATGTTATTGCTTTATTCCTTTCTAGCTGTATTGATACAACTGAGTGGTTGTTTGACCAATTCAGAGGGCAGTTAGAAATCAAAAACATCGATGTGTGGCTGAAGTTATCTATAGCCCAGACCGGGTAAGGACTGTAGATTTCTTATGAGGAAATGTTTAGCAGGTTAGAAGAACGAGAGGTGATCTTATTGAAATCTATAATATTCTGAGGGGGCTCGACAGGGTAGAGGCAGGGAGGATGTTTCCCCTCGTGGGGGAATCTAGAACTAGGGGGCATTGTTTCAGTATAAAGGGTCGCCCATTAAAAACGGAGATGAGGAGGAATGTCTGCTCTCAGAGGGTCGTGATTCTTTGGAGTTCTGTACCACAAAGAGCTGTGGAGGCGGAGTCATTGAATATATTCCAGGCGGAGATAGACAGATTTTGAAACACATTGGAATCAAGGGTTATGGGGAGCGGGCAGCAAAGTGGAGTTCAGGCCACGATCAGATCAGCCATGATCTTATTGAATGGTGGAGCAGGCTGGAGGGGCCGAATGGCATACTCCTGCTCCTATTTATTATGTTCTTGTATTCGTATGTTTCCTTCACTAAAGCACAATAAGCTATGCTTGGAATATTGCGAATAGTTTAACTGTGTGTCAGGATCAGAGAACACACTTTCAGGTTAGTGCCAAACTAAGGATTTATCTCAGAGAGCAATATACACGAATTGAGTTAACTCGAACCGAAAGTAATACATCTCCGGAAAGATTGAGCAGACTGGGGATCCTTTCTGTAGAAAAAGGAACGCTGAGGGTTGAAGAGACTTTTAAGAATATGAGAGAAATTGAAAGGATTCCACTTGTGGGGAAACCAAAATTGGGGCCATAAATATTAGAGAATAACTGGTAAGTCAAACAGGAAATTTAGGAGCAATGTATTCAGCCAGAGTGTGGTTACAATGTGCAGCTGGCTAACACATGAAGTGTTGATGCTAATAGCATAGATGCAGTTAATAGGGAAGATAGATAAATCACGAGGGATTAGGTTATGCTATAGGGTTAAATGAAAAGTGGTGGGAGGAGACTCACGTGATGCCTAAACATCGGCATGGACCAACTGGGCCGAAGGGCCTCTTTCTGTGCTTTTAATTCCATCTAATTCAATGTAAAAAGAGCATTAAGGAATGAAACCATGGCCGGAGACGCTCGGATTTGAACTGTGTGTTTTCCCATCTGAAACTGTAACTTTTGGCATTGGGAGATGAACTCTTTGCATGATTTCATTCACTCTTACCATTAATCAGAGAAGGCAACCGTGTTTTCAACTAAATCAATCGTGATACAAAACCAAAATACTGTGGATGCTGGAAATCTGAAATAAAAACAGAAAATGCTGGAAATACTCAGCCGGTCAGGCAGCATCTGTGGAGAGAGAAACAGAGTTAACGTTTCAGGTCGATGACCCTTCGTCAGAACTGGCATAAGGTTGGAGATGGAAGTGCAGGGCCAGGGGGAGGGGGCAGGGGGGAGGGGAGGAAAGAACAAAAGGGAAGGTCTGTGATAGGATGGAAGGCAGGAGAGATTAAGATACAAAAGGGATGATGTGCAAGGCAAAAGTAGATGACAATGGGTCAAGTTAAGAAACAAAAGATGGCTCTAGATGAAGGGGAAATGGCAATGGCAGAATGAAGGACAGCTGCCATGTGAGAGAGAGAAAAATATAGATGAAAAAAAGATAGGGGCAGAGGTTATGATCTGAAATTGTTGAAAATTATGCTGTGTCCAAAAGGCTGTAAAGTGCCGAATCGAAAGATTGAGGTGCTGTTCCTCAAGCTTACGTTGAGCTTCATTGGAACAGTGTAAAAGGCGGCAAACCATGAGGTGTGAGTGGGAGTGGAGTGGAGACTTAAAGTGACAGGCGACTGAAAGCTCGCGGTCCCCCTTACGGACTGAATGGAGGTGTTCCATCAAAGCGGTCACCCAATCTGTGTTTGATCTCCCCAAGGTAGAGGAGACTGCACCGTGAGCAGTGAATACAGTATACTAAATTGCAGGAATTGCAAGTAAATCGCTGTATCACCTGCAAGGGATGTTTGGGGCCCTGGGCAGTGGGAAGGGACTGGTATAAGGGCATGTGTTGCATCTCCTGCGCAAGGGAATTCATTTAAGGAAGCTACAACAACAACTTGTGCATATATATATATATATTGCGCCTTTAACTTAGTAAAACGTCCCAAGGTGCTTCACAGGAGTGCGATAAAACGAACAAAAATTGACAGCAAGCCACATAAGAAGAAATTAGGGCAGATGATAAAAAGTTTGGTGAAAGTGGTAGGTTTTAAGGAGCGTCTTAAATGAGGAAATAGAGGTAGAGAGGTGGAGCGGTTTAGGGAGGGCTCTCCCGAGGTTATGGCCTAGGCAATAGAAGGCACAGCCACCATGGTTGAGCGATTATAATCAGGGATGCTCAAGAGGGCAAAGTTAGAGGAACACATATATCTCGCAGAGCTGTGCGGCCGTAGGAGATTACAGAGATAGGGATGGTCGAGGGCCATTGGAGGGTTTTGAAGAAAAGGATGACAATTTTGAAATCGAGGTGTTGCTTTACCGGTAGCCAATGTCGGACAGCGAGCACAGGGGTGATGGGTGAAGGGAATTTGCTGCGTGTTAGGACACGGGGCAGCCGAGGTTCCTACATTTATCTTATTGTAATACAGCATGTTCAATGTGTTCTGTACCAGAAAGGCATCCGTCAATCAATGGAAATACTGTCAGAAGGCAGCATGCTCTCTGCTTTTGAATGCTTCTACATCTTCGGAACTGACATGCAATTTTTAATGATTGTTACAGAGATATCAGTAACATGCAGAAAATGAACAATCCATGACCGCATGCAGAAAGACGTGAATGACATTTAGCCTTCAGGGATAAGTGGCAGATAACATTTGCGATACTCAAGTGACAGGCAATGACTATCGACAATAAGCGAGAGTCTCACCATCTTCCCATGACACTCAACGGTATTAAATGTTGGGGGGGTTACCATTGACCAGAAACTTAACAGGACCAGCCGCAAAAACATTGTGGCAACAAGAGCGTGTCAGCAGCTGGGTAGTCTGCAGCAAGTGTCTCACCACCTCACTCCCCAACACCCTTACACCATCTACAAGGGAAAAGTCAGGATTGTGATTGAATGCTCTCCCCTTGACTGGATGAGTGCAGCTCCAACAACACTCAAGAAGCTCGACACCGTTAAGGGAAAAGCAGCCCGCTTGATGGGCACCCCATCCACCACCTTAAACACCACTCCCTTCACAACCAGTGCACTGTGGCAGCAGTGTGAACAATCTAAAAGATGCACTGCAGCAACTCGCCAAGGCTTCTTCGGCAGCAGTTCCCAAATCCATGACCTCAAACTCCTAGAAGGACAAGGGCAGCATACGCATAGTAACAACATCACCTCCAAGTTCCACTTCAGCTCACACATCCTGACTTGTAAATAAATCGGGCCGGTTATTCATTGTCGCTGGATCAAAATCCTGGAACTCCCTCCCTAACAGCACTGTGGGAGTACCTTCACCACACGGAATGCAGCGGTTCAAGAAGGTGGCTCACCACCACCTTCTCACGGGCAACTAGGGATGGGCAATAAATGCTGGCATTATCAGCGACGGCCAAATCCAAATAATGAATACAACACGTGAAATAAAAGCTGTTTGTACAGCAAAAGGCAGTGTTATTAAAAACAAATTTAAAATACGGGAAATATGGTGATGACCCCTCGAGAAAAAAGAAATATTATTTGGTTATGTTAGAAATTTAAGAAACTGTTCTCTAATGTTCCATTGTGGGAACGGTAGCATAGTGTTAATGTTACTGGACTATTAATCCAGAGGCCTGGGCTAATAAGTGGGGAACAAGAGTTCAAATGCAACTGGGGAATTGGAATTCAATTAATTAAATAAATCCAAAATAAAGAGTTCGTACCAGTAATGGTGACTATGTAACTGCCGGATTGTCAAAAAATCCCATCTGTTTCATTAATGTCCTTTAGGGAAGGAAATCTGCCGTCCTTTCCTGGTCTGGCCTATATAACACTCAAGGGCAATTAGCGATGGGCAATAAATTCTGAACTTGCCTTCAACACCAAAATCCCATGAATGAATAAATAACAATTTATGTGATAACTTAACGCGCCCTAGAGCTCTACATCTATTACGATTATCAATCAATCATGAATCAGTCACGTAATAGTGCACTCAGGTTTATATTAAAGAATTGGGCATTAATTTTAATGTCACATGCTCACTTTCTATCGCCTCTCCGACCAGCGGATGGAGAAGAACTAAATGGAAAAGCATAATGGAGCAATTGAAAAACTTTGCACAGGAGCAGCTTAGTGATCTCCAGGCAAATACAACAATTGTCGAAGCTTGGATGTTATCACTTCCTAACTTGTTATAGAATCGTAGAAACCGAATCATAGAATCATAGAATTTTAGAATGGTACAGCACCGACAGAGGCCATTCGGCCCACCGTGCCTGTGGCGGCTCTTTGAAAGAGCTATCCAATTCATCCCACTTCCTTCTCTTTCCCCATTGCCATGCACGTTTTTTCATTTTACATGTGTACATCCAATTTTCTTTCAAGACTTAACATTCAATCTGCTAGCACGACCATTTCAAGTAGGACAGCCCAGAACATAACATCTTGCTGCATAAAAAAAATTCCTAACTCGCACTGTGGATCCTCTGCTATTTACCTTATGTGCCCGTGGTGCAGTTTCTGCTTATCATCGATGTATAGGGTGATTGTCAACGCGGCATCACATGGCCATGACTGAATTCTTGCCATCAGCACGGGAGGGATCGGAGGCAGTGTAACAGCGGGAGTCACTTTTGAACATCGCATTTTTTAAGCAGCTCAGTGTCATCAAACATCTCTGAACATGGCTCTATTAATGTAATTAAAACTACATCTGACCGTCAATCGGAACACTGTGAAATGGCAACAGTTATTCATTTCTTTCTGGCGCAAAAACACAAAAGCAAAAGAGCCACAACCACGGCTATCAAAAGAAATTAAGGAGAGTATCAGATCGAAAGAGAAGTCATATAAAGTTGCCAGGAAAAGTAGCAAGCCTGAGGATTGGGAGCAATTTAGAGTTCATCTAAAAAGGGAAAAGAGATTGATTAAGAGGAGAACAAAAGAGTATGAGAGAAAACTTGCAAGGAACATAAAATCGGATTGTAAAAACTTTTACAAGTATGTAAAAAGTAAAAGATTAGTGAAGACAAATGGAGGTCCCTTACAGTCATAAACGGGAGTATTTATAACGGGGAACAAGGAAATGGTTTGGTGATTAAACAAATACTGTGGTTCTGCCTTCATGGAAGAGGAAACAGTTAACTTTCCAGAAATGCTATCGAACCAAGGGCCTAGTGAGAAGGAGGAATTAAAGGAAATCATTAATAGTAAAAAAATAGTGCTGGAGAAATTAATGGGAATGAAAGCTGATAAATCCCCTGCGTGACTGTATTATTCCTGTTTAACTTTCCTCGACCTCTCTCAGTTTCTGTCTCCATTTCTCCAAAAATTTCTCGCAGTTTTCTCTTGCTCACAAACTCCTATCTTTCTCTTAATTTCTGCTGAATGTGTGCTGCTTTTTAAATTTATATACCTGTGCCTTTACTGTTTATGGTTTTCCTCCGTGTAACTTTCCTCATTATATTTATCTCTTTCTATTTTCCTCCATCTCATCTTTCGCCGGTTTCTCTTTCTGCCTTCTCAGTGTATTTGCCCATTAATTTCTCCCTCTCTCCCTCTTTCTCTCTATTCTTTTTTCTCTCCTGTTTCTCTATCCATTTCAACATCTACATCTCTTACTCTTTGCTTCTTTACCTATTTTGATTGGTCTCTTGTTGTGTTTACTTTCTTTAACCTGTTACCTCTGCCCCTCTACGCTCTGCAATCAGTTTCACTTTCGGTTGCTCTACGTTTCTTTTCTGTCTCTTTCTTCCCTTCTGAGTTCTGACCTATATTTTGTCTCTGTTTTAGGGTTCTCACTATCTGTCATTTCCACTTTCCACCTGCCACTATATGTATGTTTATCTCTCTATGTAACTCTATATTCTTTTCTTTGCCTTTCTCTATCTATTGATAACCTATCTCTTTATCTATCTCTGTCATTCTGTGTCTCCATTTATGTGCAGTGCAGAGCTCTGACCAGGCCCAGAGCGGCGACTGTGATTGGCGGGTTTGCCCATGTTGCTGTCGGTGCAGGGCAGGCCTTTACTGGAACTCCAGCTGAGCACTTTAGTGCCGCCTTTTTGAGAAACAATTAATGTGTCGTCATCGGAGCGAGTCCCGCCTCAATAGGTCAGATCATCAACAAAAAATAATAACAGGATCAGATTTAAGATCATTTTAGGACTCTGGGCTATTAATAAAAATGTAGTTTCGGCCCAGTGGGGACTGAGGGAATGAAGCATGGAATGGGAATCAGTTTTACTGCTTGAAACCCTTCCGCTCTTTCTATGATTTAACTAATTTAACTATTAGATTGAGAGGGTATTTCACCGCGTTCTTCAGCTCCTCTCTGAATGTAGTCTGGGTCACAGCATAAATACACGTGTTGGTGCAGGAACTGAGAAGCTGCAGCATTCCTGCTGTGGCTCCTGGGATATAAAGAGGGTCATTGACGGAGGAAGCATAAATCTTTGCAATTCGCTGATAGAGAATAAATATAAAATCAGGGTCACCCATAACAGTATAAAACTGCCAAATATACTGAAGAGTAAAATGATGGATTTCCTTCGGTTCTCCATCTCTGGATCCTTGTGATTACCTTCATTGCTGCTGACACTTTCATAGATCCTTCTCTGCTTCAGTGTGATGGACTCACTGACTGTCACTGGACTTCATTGTAAAATGAAATATTTTGAATATATGCTGTATCAGTTTGCACTGTATCTGTTGGAATCAGAAGCCCTTCTATTGATCTGGAGATTATAAGGAGCAGCGGTGATGTTGGCGTTTTGTTAACTGAAAAATCGTCCCATCTAATGCTGCAATTTATAATTACAGGAGAAAGGACTTCAATTACTTATAGTTCTGTCTGGTAGAGATATTCGATTCTGTTGATTCCATGTATTACAGATGAAGGGAAGAGTGCAGATGAACAGGAGGAGACGTGGATCATCTGCAGAGATATTTAATTTTTCAGAGATCTCGCCAATGGACAAACTGACACTGAGAATAGGATCAATGAGCACGGAGCATGTGAGCAGAATTTCGGCGTTGTAGGATAGGATTGAATCGGATGTGAAAAAGCTTTGGCAAAGAGAGTACAGACAGTGCGGAATGATAGAGGAGCTATAGAGAAACAGGGAGGGAGAAGGCAAGCGAGAAGGATATGTTTAGTGAAAGTGAGAGAGAGGGAGCTACTGAAACCTCGAGTAAAATTACAAGTAGATGTGACTTCAAGGTGTTATTAGGATGTGGTCAGATTTGGTGAGATGTTATTGTTGGACCCGCTCCCTGTGTTTGTGCGTCAGATCCACTGTCTGTTTTCGTGAATGTTATTTTTCCTTACTTTATGACTTATAAGTACACATTCTTAAAAATTAATTAACATATAGGATGCATGAATTAGTAATCGTAATCAATTATTGGAATAGTGGATTTTTAAAACTGTGCAACAGATGAATTCAATAAAAAATGAGGCAGTTATAACGGATATATTTGAATTTGAATTTGATGTAACTGAATTGCTGAGTTAATTATTTGACCACATTTTAAACCCAACAAGCTGACACCAGTAAACACAGAAATGAATGTTTGAATTTATTATTTGAGTGGTGTTACTGTGATCTATACATTAACTTCCTCTCACTCTCTGCTGTAGTCTCTCCCTGTGAATCCCAGCCTCTCCTTCCCCTGCATTGAATCCTCTGTCTCCTCACCCGTTTCTTCAGTTTGTCCGCATTCCCAAACCCTCTGCTCTTGACACCCCTCCAGCTCCCCCGTGTCCTTTTCCTGGTTTCCCTCCCAATCTCACTCAATTCAATTAAATTCAAATCGCTTTATTGGCATGACAAGGTGCATCTTATGTTGCCAAAGCATCGAAAAACATTTATGGTTGAACACAAACACAGATCTATCCATACAGTGTATAAACAGATGTTTATAAATATACAATGTATAAATATACATTCATATAATTTGTATACACTCTTTTCTTAGATTTACTGGTTGTCCCTCTGTTTATGGCAAGCTTTAAGATGATTGATTGGATGGATTTATTGTCCGCTGGAAGAATGATGCAGCATCGTGCATCATTAGAACAATTGTTCCCATCAGAAGAGAAACTGAATTACCTGGGCATGTTCAGTCTTCGTTTATTTTAATTTTAACAGTTAAAACTTTTAACATAAGAATCACATCTGTGACAATACATAACACAGTTTATTAAGGAGAATATATTACAGCAAGCATCGATTTGCAACATTGCTTAAAATGTTGTACCAATATCGATTGATCCATTAAACATGTTTTGAGCTGTATTGCTATCGCCGATAAATATTGTGTGGGAAACACTTCAGCTATTTCACTTATTTAAATACTTTTGCAATTGAATTCAGTGGATATTTTACCCCATTCTTTAGCTCCTCTCTGAATTTATCCTGGGTCAGCACATAAATAAAAGTGTTTGTGCAGCAATTGAGAACCTGAAGCATGAATCCCACCGATTCAATGTCCTTAACATCATCATAATCAAAGATGGTAATGCGGAGAAATAGAAAATAAACAACAATGGTCGTCCATAACAAAATAAAACTGCCCGATATACTGAAGAGCAAAACGATGGATTTCCTTCGGTTGTCCATCTCTGGATCCTTGTGATTCTCTCCATTGCCGAGGCCCCGGAGTCCACTGCGGACTCGACTGGACACTAAAATGTGTCTAGCGGTGAGAACATTGAGCAACAAAATCAGAACGAATGGGACACAAGGGATTAATGTAAGATTAAAGACGTCAAACGCTGCCCACGCGGGTGAAGTAAGAAAGGTGGGTTTCCAGACACAACCCCAGGGTATGTTCTCCATTTTATATTCAGGGTCAAATACAAAGTACCAGGGAATGTTTATTAAACAGCCCAGCGCACTCACCACCCCGATAACGACAGCCGCTGTTTTCTCGGTGCAGTATTTTGTTTTCAGCTTCGGACAACAAATGGCCACAAATCGATCGAAGGTGAAAACCACTGTGAACCAGACCGAGGCCGCTGTGGCTGCACAAACCAGGACTATATTGAGACAGCACACGGGGGTAATGGTCAAGAATGAAGCTGGGAAATAAATTTCAACAATCAACCCTAATATTACATCCGTACAAACAACAAGGAGATCGGCCGTTGCCATGGCCACCAGGTAGCGAGTGATACATTTGGAGAGACCGCACTTTCCTTGGGACAGGATCACAATCGCCACCAAGTTAACTGCAAGAGATACAAAGATTAGTGAGATTTGTTTCCACTCAGAGTCGCAGTAAAACCATCATTATTAAAGTTTTTTTGAGTAAACTTTCAAGTTATTATTGCACTGATTAATAGGAAATCATTCACGCACTGGTGGTTGCCATCTGCCATCTAATCTAAACTCGCATCGTTATCCAATTTCTCTCATAGCTCTCCTCATGCCCTCTACGAGCTCAACTTGTCTATGAGACCCAACTATTGCTCGCTCGATTCTATTCCAACCAAACTGCTGACCAACCAACTTCACTTCCTGGCCCCCATGTTAGCTGATATTGTTAACAGTTCTCTCTCACCACATACTGTCCCCTCCCCTTCAAATCCGCCGTCATCAGCACCTGCTCAAAAAACAACCTTGAAGCCTCTGTCCTTGCCAACCACCGCCCAATCTCCAACCTCCCATTCCTTACCCCGTCCTTGATCGTGCTGTCTCCTCCCAAGTCGGTGCCCATCTTTCACAGAATTCCATGTTTGAACCCCTCAAATCTGGTGTCACCCGCTGCCCCAGTACATAAATGGCCCTTAACAATGTCACAAGTGGCATCCTATGTGACTGTGACTGTGGTAAGCTATCCCTCCTCTTCCTTCACGACCTGTCTGCATCCTTTGTCCAGACAATTCTCCTCCAATGCTTCTCCAGCGTCTGCCAGCTGCAGTGGACTGCACTCACTTGGTTCTAATCTTATCGATATAATCGGAGCCTGCAGCAGATTATCTGCCCACTCCCGCACCGTTACCTCTGGACTCCTCCTATTTATCATCTTCATGCTGCCCATCAGTGACATCATCCGTAAACACAACGTCTGAATCAAAGGCATGCCGAAGACACCCAGCTCCATCTCACCACCAGCTCACCCAACACGTCCCTTGTCCATAATTTTCACACTATTTGTCATGAACTATAATTTCCTCCAACTAAATATTGGGAAGACCGAAGCCATTGTATTCGGTCGCCACTATAACCTTCATTCCCCAGCCACTGGCTCCATCCTTCCCTTGCAACTTTCTGAGGCTGGACCAGCCTTGCCCAAACTTGGTGTTTTATTGACCCCGATATGAGCTTCCAACCAAATATCTGCTCCATCACAAAGACTGCCAGGTTCCACCTCTGTAACATCACCGACTCAGCCCCTGCCTCATCTCAACTGCTGCTGACCCCCTCATCTATGCCGCTGTGGCCTCTCGGATTGATAACCCCAACTCTTTTCTTCCAGCCTACCATCTTCCAACCTTCATAAACTTGAGTCGTCCAAATCTCTGCTGCCCATATCCCAACTTGCACCAAGTCCCGTTCACCCAGCACCCACTGAGCTCACTGACCTTCATTGGCTCCCGGTCTGCCAAATCCTAAATTTTAATATTCTCATACTTGTTTTCAAATCTCACCTGGCCATTTAATGCCATCCCCAAACTTAGCATTACTGTTTGCGGGTCTGTATACAACTCCTGTAGTGTCCGTGTGTTGATAAAGACACTGAAGACAGGAGTTGGTTCACAGGTATTTACTAAGCAAAGTCTGGGGGGGGTGGTGGTTCTAACGGATATACACAATATAAAGGCTTATATAGCCGGAGTGGCAATTACCGGCATTACAGCACACCTGGGGCTCTTAAAGGCACATACACCACAATTCCTCCCCTTTTAGCTACCCAGCACATCATATTTTAAGTAATTATTAATTACATGCTATAAACAAAATAATATACATTGCTGTAGTTAATTAATTATAAGTCAGTCTCTCAGGAGGCTTCCTGACTCGGTCCGGATAACGCCTCGGGGGTGTAGTAGTTTCTGGTGGTGTAGTAGGTTCTTCTGGCAAGGCTGATTCGGCTTGAATGCCAGTGTCGGGTTCATCGGGTTCCAGTATCCCGGGTTTCGGTACCACCGGATCGGAGGTAGATATGGGTATCTCTACTTCATCGTTAGATGTATAGAGTTGTGGTGTAGGTTGTCCCTTTTTGGATGACTTTATGACTTGGTCAGCATGGCGCCTTATTATGCTTTCTCCGATGTCCACGGTATACATCAGTGGTCCTAGTCGTGTGCAGATAGTTCCAGGCTGCCATTTCTCGGTACGGTAGTCCCGGGCCAAAACTTGTTGACCTATCTGGAAGGTTCTAGTTGGCCTTTCATTCATGCCTTGAAACTGCCAGTTCTCCACGTCCCTTCTGATGTTGGACTTGACCAAATCCAGCCGGCATCTTAGGTTTCTATTGAAGAACATCATGGTGGGAGTTCGGTTGGTAACCATATGTGTTGCATTCCTGTATGCGAATAAGAAGTTATCCACCTTGTGCTGAAGTTTTATGTCTTCATTACCCATGGCCTTTATGGCCTTCTTGATGGTCTGGACAAACCTTTCAGCCAATCCATTGGTGGCGGGATGGTGTGGGGCGGACGTGTAGTGCTTAACCCCATTGTTTGTTAAGAACGTCCTGAATTCTTCGGACACAAATTGCGGTCCATTATCAGAACAGATCTGTTCAGGCAGCCCATTCCTGGCAAATGTGGTCCTTAATACTGTGATGGTTATTTCCGTGGTGGTGGAGGACATCTTTATTACTTCTGGCCACTTGGAGTGAGCATCAACCGTGATTAAGAACATTGAGTCCATAAATGGACCAGCAAAGTCGATGTGCACCCTTTGCCAGGGAGATGAGGGCCAATCCCATGGATGTAGAGGGGCTTGTGGTGGACCGTTTTGGACCTTCTGGCATCCTAGGCAGCTCTTGGTCATTTCTTCGATGTCTCCATCGATACCTGGCCACCATACAAACGCCCTAGCTAGGTTCTTCATTTTCACTCCACCCAGATGCCCATCGTGAAGCTCCTTTAGCACTTTATCCTGGAGTTTGGGTGGAATCACCACTCTGGATCCACACATCAAGGTTCCTCGGCACACTGACAGCTGTTCCCTTCTTTGCGAGAATGCTGGCAACAATGGTACGCCATGTGCTGGCCATCCCTTCACTGTTAAATCGTAGACCCTTGAGAGAGTCGGGTCATTTCTCGTCTCCCTTTCAATGGCAGAATTTGTCACTGGTAGACATTCCACTATGGTAGAGTGGAACATCTCTACTGGGTCTACTGTAGGTGCCTCTTCTACCGTTGGCAATGGTAGGCGCGATAAACCGTCAGCATTCCCATGCTGTTTTGACCCTATGTTATATTGGTGCGCCCCTAGAAAAAGGGACCACCTCTGTAGCCTTTGCGCTGTCATAATGGGAACACCTTTTTTAGGGTTGAATATGGAGATGAGGGGTTGATGGTCAGTCAACAAGGTAAATTTTTGTTCGTGTAGGTAATGGTTGAATTTCGTCACTCCCCATACCAGGCTGAGTGCTTCCCTGTCGATTTGGGCATAGTTACGCTCTGCTGAGTTTAATGAGCATGACGCAAAAGCTATCGGCCGTTCTGAAACATCAGGGAATTTAAGCGATAATACTGCTCCTATGGCATAAGGGGATGCATCGCACGCCAGTCTGATTGGCAGTGATGGGTTGTAATGAGCCAAAACTTCTTCGGATGTGATTAAGTCTTTGCATTTATGGAAGGCACGTTTACAGTCTTCGTTCCATTTCCAAATCACTCCTGTTTGTAGAGGTTTATTAAGAGGGTGTAGAAGAGTTGATAAGTTCGGTAAAAAATTATGATAGTAATTTATTAATCCCAGGAACGACCTTAATTGTGAAGCATTTTCAGGTGCTGGGGCTTTTATGACCGCCTCAATTTTTTCAGGTGACTTTTGCAACCCTTCATTATTAATTATGTGGCCACAATATGATATCTGATTTTGGAAAAATTCGCACTTGAGGCGATTCGCTCGTAGGCCCCGTTCTTTCAGCCTAGTTAGCACCTGCTCCAAATTGGCAAGGTGCTCGTTTACGTTTTCTCCTGTTACAAGGATGTCGTCTAGGTAGCATTGAGTCCCCGGAATCCCTTGCAGGACTTGCTCCATACCTCTTTGCCAGATAGCTGGAGCTGATGCTACTCCAAAAACCAGTCAATTGTACTGGTACAGGCCTTTGTGTGTGTTTATCGTGAGATACTTTTTAGAGGCCTCCTCAACCTCCATCTGTAGATATGCCTGTGCCAAGTCAATTTTGGTGAAACGTTTCCCTCCGGATAGTGAGGCAAAAATATCTTCTATCCTCGGAAGAGGATACTGTACTGTGTGAAGGACCGGGTTTATAGTCACCTTGAAGTCACCACAGATGCGAATTTTTCTCTGTTCTTCAGATTTATCTGTATTCAATGCTTTTTTCATGACTGGAACGATGGGTGTTGCCCATTCAGTCCAATCTATTTTGGATAATACGCCTGCTTTTTCCAAATTCTCCAGCTCTGCTCCGAGTGCTGCACGTATTACGTATGGCCTTAAAAAATTTGGGAATTGCTGCATCTTCCACTTTTATTGAGGCGGTGATGCCTTTCAAGGTTCCTAGTTTCTCTTGCAACACTTCTTTGGCATTGGCCAAGATGTCTTTTAATCGTTCAGGTATGATGTCATCATTGTTTTTTTTCTTACTGGTCACCGTTAGTTCCTGAATGGAGTTCCAGTCTAAACGTATCTTCCTGATCCATTCACGTCCCAACAACGGTGGACCACCATCTTGTAGAATGTATAAATACAACTTTTGTATTTCTTTGCCGTTGTATACAACAGGCACCTTTATTTTTCCTTTGGGGTATACTTTCTGCCCCGTATATGTTTTTAAGATAATGGATGTGTCTTTTAGAGTTATATGCGAAAATAGCTTCTCGTAATCCCGTCGATTTATTACGGCTAGAGCTGATCCTGGATCTAGCTCCATTTTAACTGGGGACCCTGCTATTGTGAGGAGAACCCAAATGGTTTGGTAATCATCTTTGGCAAGTACATTATGTAATTTGAGAAAGCTTAGCCTCTTGTTTTCGAAGTCGCTATCGCTCTTCTGGACTTCGGAGCTGCTGTCCGTCATCATTTGTACCTTCCTGCACTTTTCTTTATTGATTTTTTTTTTCTGTCTGTGGATTTATTTTGTCCAGATCGGCATACCCGTGCAATGTGTCCAATCTTTCCGCATTGCCTGCATGCTTTTTCCTTGAACCAGCAGTCCCTCTAGTTATGGGTGGATCTGCCGCAGCGATAACATCTTTCGAAACCCTGTGTCATTTCATGCGTGCCGAAGTCCTGTGGTTTTTGTTGTATCTCTGCAGCTCCTGTTGTTGCTGCTTCATATGATGCAGCCAGACTGAAAGCTTTGTCCAATGTTAAATCTTTTTCAGAAAGCAGCCTTTTTTTATGTCCCTTCACTTAAGAGACAGCAAACGAATTTGTCTCGAAGATAATCTGATAGTCCTGCCCCGAATTGGCAGTACTTTGATAGCTTTCTTAATTCGGTTAGGTAATCAGAGTTACTTTCATTCTTATGTTGAATTCTCTTGAAGAACTTGAATCATTCCGCTATCAGCAGCGGTGTTGGGTTTAAGTGCTCCTGCAGGGTATCAACAATTTCTTTAACATTCTTGTCCTTTGGTTTGGCTGGAGTGATTAAATTTCATAACATCCCGTATGTCTTTACGCCCATTAACTTCAGAAGTACTGAAGCTTTTTTTTCATCTTCTATTCCATTTGCAGTGCAATATACCTCTACTCTTTCCACGTATGTGGTCCAATCCTCCATTTCGCTATCAAAAGCATCAATATTGCCAGACTTAGGCATTTCAGAAAAGATATGGTGCTTCCCGCGCTTTGTTTTCTTTTCTGTAGCAAAGATATCGTGCTTCCCGTGCTTTCCCGCCGCTGCTGCCGATAACAACGTTGTTTACTGCGGTTTCCGTTCTCTTTCCTTTTTTTTCTTTTTAGTTACCGTTGGAGACTCGTTCCCGCCGGAGATCTGAATGCTGACCTGCTTGCCGTGCCGGCCGTCTCCCAAATGCTCCCTCCCAGTCCGTTATTGCATGCCTCCGACTTCGCTGCCTGTCTCAGCTGTAGAGCCAGCCACTGGAGGCCCAGCCTGACGCCCAGGAAGGATTAGCGCAGTACCTGCCACCAGCTTGGCCAGCTGGTGAAACCACAGCTTCTCTCACTTCCTTGAGTCTTCTGGACACCCGAGGAAAATATGTCCTTGAGGTGCTGCCGAATTGCAGGTAAGTCCGTTTCCACTTCATCGCCACTGTAGTGTCCGTGTGTTGATAAAGACACTGAAGACAGGAGTTGGTTCATAGGTAATTACTAAGCAAAGTCTGTGGGGGGGGGTTCTAATGGATATACACAATATACAGGCTTATATAGCCCGAGTGGCAATTACCGGCATTACAGCACACCTGGGGCTCTTAAAGGCACATACACCACAACTCCCACTAACGTTTTCTGTCCCTTGGTATTTCTCCACTCTAACTATACAGATTCCACATCAGAGCTAATATCCCTCCTTACAATTGTGTTAATCTCCTCTTTAACCAGCAATGCTGCCCCACCTCCTTTTCCTTTTTGCCTGTCGTTTCTGAATATTGAATACCAGTGGATGATGATTTCCCAGCCTTGGTCACCCTGGAACCATGTTTCTGTAATCCCAATCATATCATATCCGTTTACATCTATTTGCGCAGCTAATTCATCCACCTTGTTACGAATGCTCCTCGCACTAAGACATGAAGCCTTCAGGCTTTTTTTTTAGCACTCATAGTCCTTTTAAAAATATTATTTACTGTGGCCATGTTTAATATAAACCCTTGATTTCTCTGATTGCCACTTTTGCTTTTCTCCTTCCTGTCTTTTGCCTTTGGTGCGTTCCTTGTTTCCCTTTCCTCTGTCTCCCTGCACTGGTTCCCAACCCCCTGCCCTTTTACTTTAAACCCTCCCCAACAGCACTAGCAAATACTGCCCCAAGGACGTTGGTCCCGGTCCTGCCCATGTGCAAACCGTCCAGTTTGTTCTGGTTCCACCTCCCCAGAACCCGTTCCAAAGTCCCAGGAATTTGAATCTCTCCCCCTTGCACCAGTCCTTTAGCCACGTATTCATCTGAAATATCTTTCTATTTCTACTTTGACTAGCATGTGGCACTGGTAGCAATCTTGAGATTACTACCTTTGAGGTCCTATTTTTTAATTTACCTCCTAACTCCCTGTATTCAACTTTTAGGACATCATGCCATGTTTTAACCTATATCGTAGTGAGCTATATTCACCACGACAACTGGCTGCTCAACCACCCCCCACCCAGAATGCCCTGCAGCCGCTCCAAGACATCCTTGACCCTTGCACCAGGGAGGCAACATACCATCCTGGAGTCTGGTTTGCGGCCACAGAAATGCCTATCTATTCCCCTTACAATAGAATCTTGAGATAAGGAGGAATTTCCTCACTCAGAGGGTTGTGAACCTTTGGAAATCTCTGCCGCAGTGGGCTGTGAATGTTGAGACTTTGAATATATTCAAGGCTGTGACAGATAGATTTTTGGACTCGAGGGAATCAAGGAATATGGAGATCGGGCATGAAAGTAGAATTGAGGTCGATGATCAGCCATGATTCTGTTGATTGGCGGGGCAGGCTCGAGCGCCCATGTGGCCTACACCTGATCTTGTTTCTTATGTTCTTCTGTCCTTAAATTAATATAACTAATTGTTAACACAAAATAAAATACGATATTAAATTAGCAACCAATATAAAAATAAATAGTTAAGTACTTTATAAACACAGGAATAGGAAAATAGGGATATAGCCACTAAGGAATGAACAAGACAAACTCTAAAATAAAGGCAGTGAAATGAGAAATATTGAACAGTTATTTTACCGCAGTTTTTACCAGCGTCACAAACATGGTGCACGTGAAGTTAGCCAAAGAATCCCAAAAGGTAACCAGGGCTTCTAAGATAGACAGGAGCGAGATTTTTAATGAACTAGACATTAATTAACTAGAGGATTAAACCGTGGGTCTGGAAAGACAGTTACCCCTCATATTCAAAGCTAAGAAAGAGATAGCAGAGCCACTATATATATATATATATTTCTTTTGATTTATTATATGTAAAACAAATACTGTCGTCCAGTTTGCTTAAAATCGGCGAGAGGAAAGGTATTAAAATCTTTGCTCAAACATAAAATAGAAGAAACTCTAAAATCCGAAAACATAATTGTCATAAATCGCAACTTCTACAAGAAGTAACACAGGAAGTACTACTGAACGGCCAGCTGAGGGCGTCGCCCGAGGAGTATAAATACTAGGGGTTGGGCCCAGCTTGGCCAGAGACAGTCTGGAAACAGGAAGCTAGTGGCTACTAACTAGACCTCCATGTTTTGTTACAAGTCGATTAAAGTGCGTAGTGAGTCTTTATTACGTCAATAATAAAGACTGGTCAGCATGGATTTCAAAAGGGAAGGACATCTTTGACCAACTTTATAGCATTATTTGACAAACTAGCAGAGAGAGTAGGTAAGGGTAAGTTAGTGAATGTAGTATACATAGACGTTCAAAGAGCTTCCATAACCATAGTAGATTCGTGACTAAGATCCGAGCATGTAGACTCAGTGGGCAAGTAGCCGCATGGATAGTAAACTGGCTGGTGAATAGAAAGCAGAGGGTAAAGATTAAAGTTAGTTGCTCAGATTGGCGGAAGGTGGGAAGTGTTGTTCCACAGGGGCCACTTTTGGTTACAATTTATAGTGGAGGTTTGGACTTGGGAATCAGAAGTATAACATCGAAATTTGCGGATTACATCAAATTATGCGGTAAAGTTAACACTGAGGAAGTCTGCGACAAAATCCAAGAAGATATTAACAGAATGGAATCAAGGAGAGTAAATGATAAATGATTATAAATAAATATATATGTGAGGTGGTGAATTTTGTTAGGTGGTATAAGGAGGCCACATGAGCCTTGGACAATAAGAGTCCAAATGGGGGAAAGAAGAAAACGGATTTAGGGGGACAAAATCACAAATTATTAAAAGTAGCTAAGAAGGTTTAGGAAGCCACAAAACGTGCATTCAAAGCAACGGAGTTTATTTCAAGAGGAATGGGTTGCAATAACAGAGGAGGTATGTTAAACCTATATAGACCATTGGCGAGACCACACTTAGAGTGCAGTGCACAGTTATGATCTGCTTAGTACAAAAAGTATGTAGAAGCACTGGAGAAAGTGCAAAATGGGTTAGAATTTGAAACTCGTTTGCATTCAATAAGATCATTGCTGATCTGATTTGGCCTCAACTCCACTTTCCTGGCCGCTCCTCATTACCCTTGACTCCTCTATATTTCAAAAATCAGTCTATCTCCATCTTGAATATGTTCAATGACCCAGCCTCCACAGCTGTCTTAGGTAGAGAATGCAATAGCTTCCCGACCAGCTGAGAGAAGAAATTCCACCTCATCTCCATTTTAAATGGGCGAGCCCTTATTCAGAAACTATGCCCCCAAGATCTGGATTCCACCCACGGGGAAATAACCTCCCTACATCTAACTAGTAAAGCCCCCTCAGGATCTTATATGTGAAAATAAGATCACCTTTAATTCTAGTAAACTCCAATGGGTATTGGCACAACCTGCTCAACCTTTCTTCATAAATCAACCCCCAGGCAGAATGAGTCTGACTGGGTTGCTCTACAGAGAGCCAGCATGGAGTCGATGGGCCAATGGCCTCCTTCTGTGCCGTTATGACGCTATGACTCTATGACATTTCGAGGCTGAGGCGCTTAGCATAGATGCATGTAAGGGGCAGCTAGTTAAGTAGAGGAGGCAAACATGAATAGAAGGATATGTTGGTGGAGTGAGATGAGGAAAGGTGGAAGATGACTCCCGTGGAACAGAAACTCTGGCATAGATCTTTTGGGCATAATGGCTGGTTTCTATGATGTAGAATTGTACGTCATTCTATTCTATGTAATGGGAACCAAGCGGGGTGAAGGTACAATGGAACTTGGGCACGGGGAAGGTGCAGTGGGGTTTGGGCAGGGGAGGATGCAGTGGGTTTTGAGCAGTGGGAAGGTGCAGTGGGGTTTGGGCAGGGGAAGGTGCAGTGTTGTTTGAGCAGGGAGAAGGTGCAGTGGGGTTTGGGCAGGGGAAGGTGCAGTGAGGTTTGGGCAGAGGAAATGTGCAGTGGGGTTTGGGCATGGGAATGTGCAGTGGAGTTTGGGCACGGGAAGGTGCATTGGGGTTTGAGCAGGGAGAAGGTGCAGTGGGGTTTGAGCAGGGTGAAGGTGCATTGGGGTTTGAGCAGGGAGAAGGTGCAGTGGGGTTTGAGCAGGGTGAAGGTGCAGTGGGGTTTGAGCAGGGTAAAGTTGCACTGTGGTTTGAGCAGGGTAAAGTTGCATTGGGGTTTGGGCAGGTTGAAGGTGCAGTGGGGTTTGGGCAGGGTGAAGGTGCAGTGGGGTTTGAGCAAGGTGAAGGTGCATTGGGGTTTGGGCAGGGTGAAGGTGCAGTGGGGTTTGAGCAGGGGGAAGGTGCAGTGGGGTTTGAGCATGGAGAAGGTTCAGTGGGGTTTGAGCAGGGGGAAGGTGCAGTGAGGTTTGAACAGGGGGATGGTGCAGTGGGGATTGAGCAGGGGGAAGGTGCAGTGGGGTTTGAGCAGGGTGAAGGTGCATTGGGATTTGGGCATGGGGAGGTTGCACTGTGGTTTGGGCAGGGGGAAGTTGCAGTGGGGTTTGAGCAGGGGGAATGTGCAGTGCGCTTTGAACAGGGGGAAGGTGCAGTGGTGTTTGAGCAGGGTGAAGGTGCATTGGGGTTTGGGCATGGGGAGGTTGCAGTGCGGTTTGGGCAGGGGGAAGGTGCAATGGGTTTTGAGCAGGGAGAAGATGCAGTGGGTTTTGAGCAGGGTGAATGTGCATTGGGGTTAGAGCAGGGAGAAGGTGTAGTGGGGTTTGGGCAGGGTGAAGGTGCAGTGATTTGTGCAGGGGGAAGGTGCAGTGGGGTTTGTGCAGGGGGAAGGCGCAGTGGGGTTTGGGCAGGGGGAAGGTGCAGTGGGGTTTGGGCAGAGGGAAGTTGCAGTGGTGTTTGAGCAGGGTGAAGGTGCAGTGGAGTTTGGGCAGGGTGAATGTGCAGTGGGTTTTGGGCAGGGGGAAGGTGCAGTGGGAATTGGGCAGGGAGCAGTTGCAGTTGGGTTTGAGCAGCGGGAAAGTGCAGTGGCGTTTGGGCAGGGTGAAAATGCATTGGCTTTTTGGCAGGGTGAATGTGCAGTGGGCTTTGGGCAGAGGGAAGGTGCAGTGGTGTTTGGGCAGGGGGATGGTACATATGTATTTGGGCAGGGGGAAGGTGCAGTGGGGTTTGGGCAGAGGGAAGGTGCAGTGGTGTTTGAGTAGGGTGAAGGTGCAGTGGAGTTTGGGCAGGGTGAAGATGCAGTGGGTTTTCGGAACGGGGAAGCTGCAGTGGGATTTGGGCAGGGAGCAGTTGCAGTTGGGTTTGAGCAGCGGGAAGGTGCAGTGGGGTTTGGGCAGGGTGAAATATCAATGGGGGCTCGGCCTGGTGACGGTTCCATGGGTACTGCGCCTCACGAAGGAGAAAGGGGGATTGGAGGGGTTAAAGTTGCAATGGGGACTTTGCAGGATGAAGGTCCAATTCGAACACCTGTTTCCTCCGTTTCAAAATCGAGCTTGCTGTATGATAAAGAAGTGAATATGAAGTAATGAGTTGTTGAAAGTGCTGAATCATTGTGATATAGTTAGAGTTGGACCCAATCCGTGATAGGAAGCCGCCAGAGCTCATGAACAGCGCCCTGTGGAGGGAAGCCAGGAGCAGATATTGGGCAGAAAGCGCAAGCACCGGATACGAGGATAGGCGTATTTTCATACATAGATGCGGAGAAAGCTTCTACATTCACATGTGGGCAGGAACTGAAGATGGTTTGGCTGTAGGCTCCCCACTGCTGTCTGTCTGATATCAATTATGTTGCTGCTGTTGACCACAGAGACTTTACTTAGCAATGTTACAAACTGTGGATAAAACACTCGATAATTCAAAGCAGAATTCCCTCCCTCCCCCAAGACACCAGCACCAGACCGAATGAAGACATGAGTTTAATTTAACACAGATTAATTTGAAATATGAAAGTCAATATTATGATAACGAACAACAGATACATGGACAGAACTTTCATTGGATCTACAATTTCGAGAAATTCATTCACATGGATTATATATATATTTAACCCATAAATTATACAATAATTATCCAAACACAAAAAACTGAAACAATCGAAGAATTGTCCTCTAAAACATCGACATTATTATCTACGAATTAAATATTAAAATATAAAAGAATTATCTGAACAATTATCAACAGAATTATCAAAATAATTATTTATGTAATTATTCAATGAATTTCAACAGAATTCCGAACTCAGTTATGCACTCAATTATTTAATTAAAGAACTACTGAAATATCCAAAGAATTATTTGTTCAATTGTCAATCAAATGGAATACTGAAATATCCAAATAATTATCCTCTCAATTATCAATCATAGAAAGATAGAAACATAGAAGGTAGGAGCAGGAGTAGGCCATTCGGCCCTCCGAGCCTGCTCCACCATTCAATGTGATCATGGCTGATCATCCAAATTCAGTACCCTGTCCCTGCCTTTTCCCCATATCCCTTGATCTCTTTAGCCTCAAGAAATATACCCAACACTTTCTTGAATATATTTAATGAACTAGCCTCCACCGCCCTCTGTGGGAGAGAATTCCACAGGTTCACCACTCTCTGGGTGAAGAAATTCCTCCTCATTTCAGTCCTAAATGGCTTACCCCTTATCCTTAGACTATGAGCCCTGGTTCTGGACTCCCCGGCCATCAGAAACATCCTTCCTGCATCTAGCCTGTCCAGAGCTGACATAATTTTATAGGTTTCGATGAGATCCCCTCTCAATCTTCTAAACTCCAGTGAGTATAAGCCCAATCGACACAATCTCTCCTCATACGTCATTCCTGCCATCCCAGGTATCAGCCTGGTGAATCTTCGCTGCACTCCCTCCATGGCAAGAACGTCCTTCCTCAGGTAAGGTGACCAAAACTGCACACAATACTCAAGGTGCGGTCTCACCAAGGCCCTGTACAACTGTAGCAAGACATCCTTGTTCCTGTACTCGAACCCTCTTGCTACGAAGGCCAACATACCATTTGCCTTCTTAACCGGCTGCTGCACCTACATGCTTACCTTCAGCGACTGGTGCACAAGGACACCCAGGTCTCTTTGCACTTCCCCTCCTCCCAATCTATTGCCATTCAAAATGAAACACTGAAATATCCAAAGAATTATCCTCTCTATTATCTGTTGAATTATCCGTTCAATTATCAATCAAATTAAATACGGAAATACCCAAAGAATTATTCTCTCAATTATCAATCAAATTAAACACTGAAATATAAAAAGAATTATCCTCTCAATTATCCATCAAATTAAACTTTGAAATATACAATGAATTATCCTCTCAATTATCCATCGAATTAACTTTGAAATCTACAAATAATTATCCTCTCTATTATCCATCGAAATAAACAATGAAATTTCCCCCAAAAATATCCTCACAATTATCTATATAATGGAACACTGAAATATCCAAAGAATTATCCTTACAATATCTATAAAAGTAGACATTGAAATATCCAAAGAATTACCAACACAATTTTCCATCGAATTAAACTCCGAATATCCAAATAATTATCCACTCAATTATCTATATAATTAAACGCAATTATATACAGAACTAAACACTGAAATATGCAAGTAATTATACACTCAATTATGCACCTAATTAAACACTGAAGTATCCAAAGGATTATCTATGCAATTAACTATATAATTAAACACTGAAAAATCCAAAGAATTATCATCTCAATTTTCCATCGAATTAAACAGTGAAATCTCCAAAGAATAATCCACGCAATTATTCATCGAATTTAATGCTGAAATCTACAAAGAATTATCCTCTCAATTCTGTATAGAATTAAAAAATGAAATATCTGAAGAATTATCCTTTCAATTATCTATAGAATTAAACACTGAAATATCCGAAGAATTCTCCACTCGATTATCTATAGAATTAAACACTGAAATATCTGAAGAATTATCCTCTCAATTCTGTATAGAACTAAACACTGAAATATCTGAAGAATTATCCTCTCAATTATCTATAGAATTAAACACTGAAATGTCTGAAGAATTATCCTCTCAATTATCTATACAATTAAATACTGAAATATCTGAAGAATTATCCTCTCAATTATCTATAGAATTAAACATTGAAGTATCCAAAGAATTATCCTCACAATATCTATAGAATTAGACACTGAAATATACAAATAATTATCTACTCAATTATCCATCGAATTAAAAACTGCAATATCCAAAGAATTATCCTTACAATATCTATAACAGTAGACATTGAAATATCCAAAGGATTACCAACACAATTTTCCATCGAATTAAACATTGAATATCCAAATAATTATCCACTCAATTATCTATATAATTAAACACAATTATCTACAGATATAAACACTGAAATGTACAAGGAATTATACTCTCAATTATGCACCAAATTAAATACTGAAGTATCCAAAGGATTATCTATGCAATTAACTATATAATTAAACACTGAAATATCTGAAGAATTATCCTCTCAATTTTCCATCGAATTAAAAAGTGAAATATCCAAAGAATAATCCACGCAGTTATTCATCGAATTTAATGCTGAAATCTACAAAGAATTATCCTCTAAATTCTATATAGACTTAAACACCGAAATATCTGTAGAATTATCCTCTCAATTATCTATAGAATTAAACACTGAAATATCTGAGGAATTACCCTCTCAATTATCTATAGAATTAAACACTGAAATATCTGAAGAATTATCCTCACAATATCTATAGAATTAGACACTGAAATATACAATTAATTATCTACTCAATTGTCCATCGAATTAAACACTGAAATAGCCAAAGAATTATCCCCGCAATGTATCTATAGTATTAAACACTGAAATATCAAAAGAATTAACCACACTATTATCTATGCAATTAAACATCGAATTAAACACTGAAATATTCATAGAATTATCCTCTTAATTATTCATTGAATTAAAATTTGCAATATCCAAAGAGGTGTCAATGTAATTATCTAAAGAATTAAACACTGAACTGTACAAATAATTATTATCTCAATTATCTATAGAATTAAACACTGAAATATCCAAAGAATTATCCAGACACTTATCTATAGAATGAAACACTGAATGTTTCAAAGAATTATCCTCAAAATATCGATATAATAAAACACTGAAATATCCAAAGAATTAGCAACACAAGTTTCCATCGAATTAAACAATGAATATCCAAATAACTTTCCATTCAATTATCTATATAATTAAACACAATTCTCTAGAGAAATAAACACTGAAATGTACAATGAATTATACTCTCAATTCTGCATCGAATTAAACACTGAAATATACAAAGATTATCCTCTCAAATATCCATCGAATTAAACATTGAGATATCCAAAGAATAATCCACACAATTACACATCGAATTAAACACTAGAATCTACAAAGAATTCACCTCTCAATTATGTATAGAATTAAACACTGAAATAGCCAAAGAATTATCCTCACAATTATCTACCGAATCAAATACTGACATACTCAAATTCTTTTGTTCTGCATTACCGACTGATCTATCCAAATATAACTTCTTTCTGGACTCCTATTCACTTACAGGATATTATTAAAATATTATTTTCAGCAGACACACGTTTCGGTTCCCCTGCGCTTCTTGCTGCAATGACCCCACTATGGTGTAACCATTGAATGATTGGTATTTCTACAAACCTCAGACATTCAGCACCCCCTGAATGACATTTTAGTTTGTTATAGTTTTAAGTACGAAAGGGAGAGACTAGAACACACAACTTCCTGAAATAAATGCCGGAGCGCTGGCAACAAAGCCAAGCCAACAAATATACATATTGAAACGCAGCTTACTGGGAGAACCTGTAACTTCAGGGAGAGCCACTCCAACAAGCATTGAGTTTAATGTTAAATGATTGAGTTGTGCTCAATAAAATGATGCACCACTTTCTAACTGGAGAGATACAGGAGTCCACCCAGAGCCGATTCTGATCTGTAAATAATGTGGTAACTTAGGTTTCCTAATGATACACAGGCACGTGACAATACATAACATCAAACAGCTCCACTTTCAAATGCATTTTCTTTATAGTTAGAAAAATGATTTAAAACAGAACGCAACAACAGGAATGTAGGACAACATTGGACTGAGCTGAATCATGAGATCAAGAAGTTGTCAATGTGCAGACATGACTGAATCTTGCTTCCAAACATAAGTAAATAAGACATCGAAATTGCATTAACATTTACAACTTTGTAGTTTGGCCAACATTGCTGATGTGCTCACTGTGCACAGTTCAAAATAAATATCGCTGTAATAGAAAGTAAGTGATTAGTAGGACGTTCCTTCCTTGCAATACTGTAACACCTGGGAAACTCATTCAATTACATTGTTAATTATTTCAATGTGAATTTTGGAGAATGCTTCAAACAAGACATTAATCAGCTCTATGTAATTATTGCCATTTTACACACTTCATGTCTAGTGACAACATTTCTCATTTGATAGAGTCCTTTGATCCGGAGCCCAGATTGCAAGACAATCAGTTCAGAAAAAGCACGGTGACGTCACTAGAAACTAGAGCGTGAAAGAAGACACCACATTAATTAAACAGGAACATTGAGGTTAAACTGACACTGCAGCTTACATAACGGCAAGAGAGGAACTCAAAAAGCAGCTGCTTTGTCAGACACGCAGCACCAGAAGCCATGTAGTTAACAGAGTTTATACGATTCGTATATTTTAATAACCTCTTACCAGGAACACCAACAGCTGCGAGAATAGGGAAGTAAATGGCTCTTATCTGTTGAAGTATCGGGACTTCCATTTAATGTGAGAAGTGACTATTCCTGTTGTGATGGATACACCAGCCCCGGTGAAAACTGTGAAGTGAGACATTGAAAGCAGCCCTCATTTATACAGCAGGGAAATCTCCAGCGTACAGATCTGTCCCCGGGCCATTGATATTAGTTACAGTCATTTGAACAAACAGTTTGCGTCAGCCGCTTTACACCCAGGTTAATACTGCTATGGGAATAAAACTTTCAATGTGACACGTCACACTTTGGAACTGGATAACAAAGACTTTGAAAGTTAGAAAACAATGGTTAAATGTTACAGGAGTTAGGGCACGGCAGGGCGGGGGAGAACTGTTTGGGCTTTGCGGGGATCGGTGTTGGGAAAGGTATTGTTGCTAATTTCCCTCTTTAAGAAAGTCTAGGAAACTCAATGTCAATTGATCAAATTTTAGATATTGTCAAATCAGAGAGGGTGCTATAGGTGGAGAACACAGCTCAGAAACAACACGACATTTTAGGCAAAATATTCAAGTGAGAACAATAATGGTTGGTGTAATTTAATGGGGGCCAGTGTAAATTACTACACACAGTTAGAGGAATTAGAATTCTATGCATTAAATGAAAAGTGTTGTTGGAGCTGAGGGTAAGGTGTTTAAGTAGATTGGACAGTGAACAATCCAACAAAGGCAATGCAGCAATCAAAAATATCAATAAAATATTCATCTACAAACCCAAACAAGAGAGTACAAGTCAGGGAAATCACCGTGCAACTGTGTGTGGCTCGGCTCCATCCAATGTTTAAGAAATCTGTTCACCTTTATTCACCGAAATACAAGGCCGACATTAAGTGTGGGGCGCAGAGCACGCAACGGCTAGGAGTCTGATCCCCAAAGCCAAAGCTCTGGTTTATGAGTAAAGAATGGAGGAAATTGGACTTTTAATCTCGAAAAAAATCGACTGGGCTGATTTATTATTTATTTGTTCATGGGATAAGGGCGTCGCTGGAAAGGCCAGCATTTATTTCCCATCCCTTGCCACCATTCAAGGCTGGATGTGGCAGGTCTGCAGAGCTTTGATCTGATCCGTTGTTTGTGTGATCGGTTAGCTCTCTCTATATCACGATGCTTCCGCTGTTTCTCATGCATGGGGTCCAGATTGTAGCTTCGCCAGATTGGCAGCTCTTTATATCTAGGCCTGGTGAAGTTCATGGCATGTTCTTCCACGCTTTTCATTGAACAAGAGGTAGTCCGCTGGCTTGATAATACTAGTAGAGTGAGGGATATGCCGGGCCAACCCATGAGGTTACAAGTTGTATAGATTACAATTCTGCTGCTGCTGATGGCCCACAGCCCCTTATGGTTGCCCAGTTATAATGGCTAGATCTGTTCTGAATCTACCCCATTTAGCACGGTGGTAGTGCCACACAACACGGAAAAGGGTGCCCTCAATGTGAAAACTGGATGTGGTCTCCACAAGGACTGTGTGGCGGACATTCCTCCACAGTACTGTCATGGACAGATGCATCTGCGCCAGGGGGATTGGCGTGGACGAGCTCAAGTTGTTTTCTTTGCCCCTCGTGCTCGTTGTATCATCACATGCGGCAAGCCTTTCCTGACTTCGATATCCTTCAGGACTCTGATAGCTTGGTCAGTACTGGTGCTGGCGAGTCAATCTTGGTGATGAACATTGAAGTCCCCCACCCAGGGTATATTTTGTACCGTTGCAATCTCAGTCCTTCTTCGAAGTGGTGTTAAACATGAAGGAATACAGATTCATCAGCTGAGGGAGTCGATAGGTGATAATTAGCAGGAGTTTTCCTTGCCCATGTTTGACCTGTAACCATCTGAGTTCATGGGGTCCGGTGTCAATTTTGATGACTTACAGGGCGATTCCCTCCCGACTGTGCAGCAACCACTGGTGTGTCAGTCCTGCCGCCAAGCCAGTACTTATCCAGGGATGGTGATGGAGGATTCTGGGATATTTGCTGAATGCTATGATGCTGTGAGTATGACTTTGTCAGGCTATTGCTTGACTAGTCTGTGGGACAAGTCTGCCAATTTTGGGCAGATTCCACAGGTTTTAGTGAGCAGCCATTTTCAGGGTCGACTGGGCTGGATGTGATTTTGTCCTGTCCGAATCCAATGCCTAGTTCGATGCAGAGTTGTCCATTCAATTTTATTCTTCTTAAAGTCTGTCGTAGTGGTTTGGAACAACTGTGAGGCTTGCTAAGTGAATTCTGAGGGGAGTTAAGATTCGACCACATTCCACGTGAGATATGGGCTCGTGAGTTTGGGGGTAATATAATAGCATGGATATAGCATTGGCTAACGGACAGAAAACAGATAGGGATAAACGGGGCATTTTCAGGTTGGCAGGCTGTAACTAGTGGGGTGTTGCAAGGATCATTGCTGGAGCCTCAGACATTTACAATCTATATTAATGAATTAGAAGAAGGGACAGCCGTTTAAGTCTGAATGAGGATGAATTTCTTCACTCAGACGGTTGTGAATCTTTGGAATTCTCTACCCTAAAGGACTGTGAATGCTCAGTCGTTGAATATATTCAAGGCTGAGATAGATTGATTTTTGGACTTTCGGGGAATAAAGGTCTATGTAGATCAGGCGGGAAAGTAGAGTTGAGTTCCATGATAAGCCATGATCTTATTGAATGGTGCAGCAGGCTCGAAGGGCTGTATGGCCTACATCATGCTCCCAATTCGTATATTACCTCATACAACACCCAGCACTTCAATCTAAGGACAGAGACCTGTATGGCCGCAGCACGGTTTTCTTTAAGAAAACAGTCCTCCATAATAATGGCACCTGCACTGTATGTACACGTACCTGTAAAAAGCTGCTGGCACTGCACTGCAAGGGCATAGACCTTTACAACAACCAGCACTGCAATGTAAGGACACAGACTTGCTCAAACCCCAGCACTGCACTGTAAGGACACTGTCAGAGCGGCTGTCTTTCGGAGGAGACCTTGAACCAAGGACCCGTCTGCTGTCAGGTGGATGTAAAATCTCCCAGGACAATATAGCAAAGAAGAGCAGGGGACTTATTCCCTGTGTACTGGCCAATATTTATCCCACAATTAAGACAACTAAAAATATATTATCTGGTCATTATCACATTGCTATTTGTAGGAGCTTGATTGATTCCTGGGAAGAGAGATTGAGTAGCATGCACCTATACTCTCTGGAGTTTGGAAGAATGAGAGGTGATCTCATTGAAATATACAAGATTCTGAAGGGGATTGACAGGGTAGAGGCTGCGAGCGTGTTTCCCCTGGCTGGAGTGTCTAGAACTAGGGGGCATCATCTCAGAATAAGGGGCAGGCAATTTAAGACTGAGATGAGTCAGAATTTCGTCACTCAGAGGGTTGTGAATCTTTGGAATTCTCTGCCCCAGAGGGCTGTACATGCTGAATCATTGAGTATATTCAAGACTGAGGTAGATAGATTTTTGGACTCTAGGGGAATCAAGGGGTATGCAGATCGGGCGGGAAAGTGGAGTTGAGGTCGATGATCAGCCATGATCTTATTGAATGGCAGAGCATGCTCGTGGGGCCATATGCCCTAATCCTGCACTTATTCTTTATGTTCTTAGAGTGTGCTGGAAGAAAGGGAATGGATGGCCGCCATACAGAAGTGAAGGACCAGGAAGGTAGTGCAGGAGTCCCCTGAGTGCATCTCGCTCAATATTCAGTTCTGGATACTGGTTTGTGCGATGGTTCCTCTGGGATTGCAGCAACAGCCAAGTTCGCGGCACCATGGGTGGCTCCACTGCCCAGGTTGGGAGGAGGAAGAGCGTAAGAGCAATAGTTGTAGGGTATTTGATAGTTAGGAGAATAGACAGGCCTTTCTGCAGCAGCAGACGTGACTCCAGGATGATATTTTGCCTCCCTGCTGCCAGGGTCAAGGATGTCACTGAGTAGCTGCAGTGCATTCTGAGGGGGAAGGTGAAAATCCAGAGATCGTGGTCCCCATTGGTACCAACGACATAGGTAGAAAGAGAAATGAGGTCCTGCAGGCAGATTTCAGGGAGCTAGGAGAAAGATTAAAAAGCAGGAGCTCAAAGGTAGCAATCTCCGGATTACACCTGGTGCCACGTGCTAATGACTGCAAAAGCAGGAGGATAGAGCTGATGAATGCATGACTGGAGTGATGGCGCATGCAGGAGGGATCTAGAATCTTGAGGCACTGGGACCGTTTCTGGGGGAGGTGGGACCTGTACAAGCCAGACTGGTAGGTTAAGAAGACATACGGGATACTTGCATTTATTAGCCGAAGCACAGAATAAAAGAGCAGGGAGGTTATGCTTGGATAGAATAAAACACCAGTTAGGCCACAGGTAGAATACTGCATGAAGTTCTGGTCACCACATTAGAGGAAGGATGTGGTTGCACTAGAAGGAGTGCAGTGGTGATTTACGAGGATGTTGCTTGGTCTGGGGAACTTTAGCTATGAGGAAAAATTCGATAGGCTGGGGTTATTTTCTTTGCAATAGTGGAGGCTGAGGGGAGACCTAATTGAGGTGTATTAATTTATGAGGACCCAAGATAGAGTGGATAGGAAGGACCAATTTCCCTTAGCGGTAGTTTCAATAACCAGGGGGCATAGATTTAAAGGACTTGTTTGGAAGTTTATAGGGGATTTGAGGGGAGTTCTTTTTCACCCAGAGGATGGTGGGGGTCTGGAACTCAGTTCCTGAAAGTGTAGTGGAGGCAGAGACCCACATCACATTTAAAAAGTACTTGGATATTCACTTGAAGTGCCGTAACCTACAAGGCTACAGACCAAGTGCTGGAAAGTGGGATTAGGCTGGAATAGCTCTTTGTTATCCAGCATGGAAAAGATCGGCCGAAAGGCCTCCTTCTGTGCTGTAAATTTCTATGATTCTGTGATAATTCTATATAGCTTTGAATGTGCCTCTGCGCAGGAACTGAAAGGCAGCAGGAAAATAAATTAAAACTGTATCACTTTGGATGACATCATCGACAGGATTCAAGGTTATGCGGGAAAACCCCAAAAGGTTTCGATTGACAATCGACTTAACCACTCGGTCACGACTACTCTGCCGTTCGCTCTGCCTCATGCAGCTTCTCATTTGCTGCAAAGCTGGCAATTTGATTTGTCTAATCTATGTGAAGATATCGCCACGAATATTGCAGTTCCTTTCTTGCAAGCCCCCATTAATTTCTGACTGTTAATCTGTCCTAGAGTGTAACAAATGTCAGGGTGCCTATAGATTATTCCCACCAATGACATAATTCCCTTATTATTTCTTATCTCCGGCCAAACTGATTCTACATCTTGATTTCCCGTGCCAAGATAATTTCTCACTGCTGTACTGATCACATCCTTTATTAAAAGAACAACCCCATCCTTTTCCTTTCTGGCTATCCTTATGAAATGACGAATATCACGGAATATTCAATTCCCAGCCTTGTTCACCTTACAATCACGTCTCTGTAATGGCTAGTAGATCATAGAAACATATAAGATAGGAGCAGGAGCAGGATAAGGGGTAAACCATTTAGGACAGAGCTGAGGAGGAATTTCTTCACCCAGAGAGTGTTGAAGCTGTGGAATTCTCTACCACAGAAGGCAATTGAGGCCAATTCATTTAATATATTCAAGAAGGAGTTCGATATATTTGTTAAGGCTAAAGGTATCAAGTGATATGAGGAGAATGCAGGGACAGGATACTGAGTTTGGATGATCCGCCATGACCTCATTGAATGGCAGAGCAGCTCGAGGGGCCGTATGGCCTATTTTTGCTCTTAATTGTATGTTCGTATGTTTGTGATTGCCTACAAATACTGATTCATTTCAGTTCCTCCCTCTCATTAGACCCTATATTCCCCGACATCTCTGGGAGGTTATTTGTGTCCTCCTTTGTGAAGACAGAACCAAAGTATGTATTTTATTGGTCTGCCATCTCTTTGTTCCCATTATAAATTCACCTCATTCTGACTGCAAGGGACCTGCGCTTGAGTTCAACAATCGTTTTCTCTTCACATATCCATAGAAGCTTTTACAGTCAGTTTTTATGTTCGCTACAAGCTTACTCTCATACTTTATTTTCCCCCTCTTAATAAATCCCTTTGTCCTCCTTTTTTGAATTCGAAACTGCTCCCAATCCTCAGGTGTACTGCTTTTTCTGGCCACTTTATGTGTCCTCTCCTTGCATCTGATGATATCCCTAATTTCCCTTGTTAGCCACGTTTGAGTCAACATTTTTGTTCTATTTTTTATGCCAAGCAGAGATGAACAAATTCTATAGTTCATCCATGCGATCTTTAAATGTTTGCCATTGCCTATCCACCGTCAACCTTTTGAGTAACATTCCACAATCAATCCTACCCAGCTCGCACCTAATACCATCGTAGTTTCCTTTATTTAAGTTCAGAACCCTAGCCTGTGAGTCTAATACTTCACTCTCCATGTTAATGAAGAATTCTATCACATTATGTTCGCTCTGCCCCAAGCGGTCTCGAACAACAAGATTTCTAATTAATCCTTTCTCATTACATAATACCCAGTCTAAGATGGCCTGATCTCTAGATGGTTCCTCGACATATTGGTCCAGGAAACAATCCTGTATACACTCCAGGAATTCCTCCTACACATTATTGTTACTATTTTGGTTAGCCCAATCTATATGTAGATTAAAGTCTCCCATGATATCTGCTGTGCACTTATTGCACGCATCTTTATTTTCCCATTTAATGCCATCCCCAACCACCACATGACTGTTTTGGGGTCTGTATACAGCTCCCACTAACGTTTTCTGTCCCATGGTTTTTCTCAGCTCTACCCATAGAGATTCTACATCATCAGAGCTAATATCCTTCCTTACAATTATGTTAATCTCCTCTTTACCCAGCAATGCTACCCCACCTGCTTTTCCTTTTTGCCTGTCTTTCCTGAATATTGAATACCCCTGGATGTTGAGTTCCCAGCCTTGGTCACTCTGGAGCCATGTTTCCGTAATCCCAATCATATCATATCCGTTTACATCTATTTGCACATCTAATTCATCCACTTTATTACGAATGCTCCTCGCATTAAGAGACAAAGCCTACAGGCTTGCTTTTTAACACTCTCAGACCTAAATATTCATTTCTATTTCTGCCGTTAATTCATCTATCTCGTTCTGAATGTTGCGTGCATTCAGATAATGAGCCTTTAGTGTTGTCTTTTTGCTATTTTCCCTACTCTGACCCTGTTTGCTGGTGCACTCTTATGTTTGTACGCTTTGTCCCTTCCTCGCACACTCTGATTCTCATTACCCATAAGCTACCTTGCATTTTGGCCTTCTCCTTTCTATTTAACTTTCTAAGTTTCCCCTCACCTGAACCCACCCCCCCCCACCCACCCTGAACCGCTATTTAGTTTAAAGCCCTATCTACATCCCAGGTTATTCAATTCGCCAGGACACTGGTGCAGCATGGTTCAAGTGAAGCCCGTTACAATGGAAGAAGCCCCTCTTTCCCCAGTACTGGTGCTTGTTCCCCATGATTCGAAACTCATTTCTCCCACACCAATCCTTGAGCCAGACGTTCAAATCTCTGAGTTCAGTGACCCTATGCCAATTTGATCGTGGGTCAGGTAGTAATCCAGAGATAATTACCATTGTGGCTTTGCTTTTTAATTAGGACCCAGCTCCTGAAAATCACTTAGCAGAACCTCTTTCTTAGACCTACCTATGTCATTGGTACCTACGTGGGCCACGGCAACAGGATAATTTCCCTCGCACTTCAAGTTCCTCTCCTGCCCCAACGATATGTCCTTAAAATTGGCAACGTGCAGGCAACACCGCTTTCTATAGTCACGCTCTCGGCTGCAGAGAACAATGTCTATCCCCCTAACTATACTGTCCACTACCACTACTTCATTCGTTTTTACTCCCCCAACATGAATATCCCCCTGTACAACCGTGCTGTGTTCAGTTTACTCAACCTTGCTGCAGTCCCTGCTCTCGTCCACACAGGCAGCAACAACGTGGTACCGGTTCGACAAGTGCAAGGGCTGAGACTTCTCCAATGCTATACACAATATATATTAATGATCTAGACAAGGGAACTAGATGTAATGTCTCCAAATTTGCAGATGACACAAAACTGGTTGGGCGTGTGTGCTGGGAGGAGGATGCCGAGAAACTCCAGGATGATTTGGACAGGTTGGGTGATTTGGTAAAAGCATGGCAGATGCAATATAACGTGGATCAATGCGAGGTTATTCACTTTGGTGTCAAAAATAGGAAGGCAGATTATTATCTGAATGGCAATAGATTGGGAGAAGGGGAAGTGCAATGAGACCTGGGTGTCCTTGTGCGCCAGTTGCTAAGGTAAGCATGCAGGTGCAGCAGGTGGTTTAGAAGGCAAATGGCATATTGGCCTTTGTAGTGAGAGGGTTTGAGTAAAGGAACAAGCATGTCTTGCTGCAGTTGCACAGGGCCTTGGTGAGACCACATCTTGAGTATTGTGTTCAGTTTTCATCGCCTTATCTGAGGAAGGATGTTCTTGCCATGGAAGTAATTCAGTGAAGATTCACCTGGCTGATACCTGGGATGGCAGGAATGATGTATGAGGAGAGATTGGCTCGATTGGGCTTGTACTCGCTGGAGTTTAGAAGAATGAGAGGGGATCTCATTGAAACTTTTAAAATTCTGACAGGACTAGACAGACTAGATGCAGGATGGATGTTCCCGATGGTGGGGGAGTCCAGAACCAGGGGTCACAGTCTAAGGATAAGGGGTAGGCCATTTAGGACAGAAATGAGGAGGAATTTATTCACCCAGAGAGTGAAGAACCTGTGGAATTCCTTACCACAGAAGGCAGTAGAGGCCAATTCATTAAATATATTCAACAAGGAGTTGTATATATTTCTTAAGGCTAAAGGGATCAAGGGGTATGGGGAGAAAGCAGGGACAGGGTACTGAATTTGGATGATCAGCCATGATCGCCTTGAATGACGGAGCAGGTTCGAGGGGCCAAATGGCCTACTCCTGCTCCTATCTTCTATGTTTCTATGTTTCCCTTCTGCTTCCCTATACTTGTCTCAATCGTAGTCAGACCCTCCTGTCGTTGACCACGTACCAAATCTGAAATATTTAACCTGAAGGTTGTGACTGCCTCCTGGAACACAGAATCCAAGTAACCTTCTCCTTCCCTGATGGATTGCAGTGTCGAAAGCTCGGACTCCAGCTCATCAATTCAGAGCTGAATTTGTTCGAGCTGCAGATACTTACTGCAGACGTGATTGCTGTGGATCTCATTGGGGTCCAGCAGCTTCCACTTCCTACAGATGCAGCACCTCACCTGCCCTGCCAACTCTATTGTATTTTCCTTAACTAATAAAATTGACAATTTTTGAAATACTCAGTTGATTTTAATATTTTCTAATGCAAGCAATAAACTTTGATGAGATAATCAGGTTACCTGGTAATTCCTGTCAGCAGGGGCTGACTCAGGGGTTTGGAATTTCTGCTATAATAATAAAAGGCTTTTGCTAATGCCCGGAGGTAAATGGCACCGAGTCCAGTTCTATGGATTACTGCTTCTACAGAGTAGTAAAGTCGGAAATTCATTAACTCATCCAAGGCTATTACTTGGATTAGAAAATATTAAAATGCAGTTGAGTATATTAAAATTAGTTATATGCATTAGGTCTTTACTGTAACTTAGCCCACAGTCATAATTTAACCTTGTTGTTTATTTTTGTTATGCATCAAGCAAAACCTTTTACTCCCCCCCCGCCACCTCACCGATTTCCCTCACTCAGCAAATTTCCGAGTTTATTACTCTGTAGAAGCAGTAATCCATAGACCTGGACTTGGTGCTAGTTACCTCCGTGCATTATTACACCAGCAGAAATTCCAAACCCCTGATTCAGCCCCTGCTGACAGGAATTACCAGGTAACCAGTTCTAGTTAGATACCGCATTAACTGTTCAACTGGCACTAGCAGGCAGTGTGTTTACCACTGTGAAATAAACTACAAGTTAAGGTTGAAGTTAAGTTAAACGCCAAATGTTAAATGCAAAATGTAATGACATTTTAGAAAGAGATCAACCCTTAACAATCCCTTCACTCACCAAATTCCCGAGTATAGTACTCTGCAGATGTAGTACTCTGTAGAACTGTAATAAGTGCAACAAAAATAGTGCCGAACTCTACTTAAAGCTGCACAATGTGTTCCTACACAACCATTACTACAGGTGTGGACCTCAGATTGTCCGGATTCTATGCAGTCACCGCTGGCCTGGTGGCAGATGCGATTGTGCTTTTTTGCATATGAGTTGCCTGCAGCCCGCCCCCCGTCTCCATTCCCCAACCCCGTGGTTGTGAGAGATACGAAATATATACATTCTGCATATAAAGCAATTCATGTGTGTGTGTGTGTGTGTGTGTGTCTTTATGTATACTTACAATCTATATTAATGATGGGACCGAGTGCAATATATCCAAGTTGGGGAAGTAAGCTGTGAGGAGAACACCTCCAAAGGGATATAGAGAGGTTAAGTGAGTGGGCACTGATGTAGTAGCTGGACTATAATGTGGAGAAGTGTGAGGTTATCCACTTTGGAAGCAAGAATAGTGTAGTGTATGTACCTTTAAGAGGAACTATGTTTTTTTGAAGCCCCTGTGTACTGTAGTACCGGTAGTGACCACTCAGGTATATAAGCCTGTATAGCGTCTTCTATAGTTAGTTCATCTCCAGACTTTGTTCAGTAAACACTTGTTAAACCAACTCTTGCATTCCGTGTCTCCATTAACACATGTATTCAACAGTGGCGACGAGTTAGAAACGAACTTACCTGCAATTCGGCAGCACCTCAAGGAGTTCGATTCCTCAGACGAAGGTCAAAGAAAAAAAAAGAAAAAACTGTGGTTTCACCAGCTAAACGGGCTGGTGGCATGTAGTGCACTGATCCTTCCTGTGCGGCGGGCTGGGGCTCGATCGGGTGGCTCTGCAGCGGGGCCGGGCAGTGAGTCGGAAAGCGGAAGCAAACAGAGACAGAGGGTGGAGCACTCAGGAGACGGCCGGCGCTGCAAAGCAGGTCTGCGTTCGGACCGAGCAGAGGGAGGGGAAAGTCCCAGAGGGTCCGACGGGAGCGATTCTCCAAGTGACGGAGAAACTGTTTTAAATATATGTGTAAATAAAAATTTTAAAAATAGAAATACCGTGGAGAACAGCGTTGGCAGCAGTGGCAGCGGTGGGAAAGCGCGGGAGGCACCATCTTGACTCGGCAGGGAAGAAGGAAAAGCACGGGAGACGCCATTTTTGATTATCCAGATGCCTAAGACTGGCAATATTACTGCTTTCGATAGTGATATAGAGGGTTGGACCACATATGTGGAAAGAGTGGAGGTATATTGCAAGGCGAATGAAGTAGCGGATGATAAAAAGGCATCAGTACTTCTAAATCTGATGGGTGCAAGGACATATGGGCTGCTAGGAAACTTGATCACTCCAGCTAAACCGATGGACAAGAATTTTAAGGAGATTGTTGATACCCTACAGGAGCACTAAAACCCAACCCTGCTGCTGATAGCGGAACGAATCAAATTCTTCAGGAGGAATCAGCACAAGAATGAAAGTAACGCTGATTACCTCACTGAATTACAGAAGCTGTCAAAGCACTGCCAATTCGGGGCAGGACAGGCAGATTCTCTACGAGACAAATTCGTCTGCGGTCTCCTAAGCGAAGGAACACAGAAAAGATTACTTTCTTAGAAAGATTTGACACTGGACAAGGCTTTCAGTGTGGCTGTATCATACGAAGCAGAAGCAAGAGGAGCTGCAGAGATACAGCAAAAGCGACAGGACTTCGGCACCCATGAAATGACATGGGGTTTCAAGAGATGTTATCGCTGCGGCAGATCCACCCATGACCAGAGGGACTGCTGGTTCAAGGACAAAGCATGCAGGCAATGTGGAAAGATGGGACACATTGCACGTGTATGCAGATCTGGAAAAAAATCCGCTGACAGTAAAAAGGTCAATAAGGAAAAGTACAGAAAGGTACAAATGATGACGGACAATAGCTCCAAAGACCAGAAGAGTGATAGCGACTCCAGAAACAAGAGACTAAGCTGTCTCAAATTACATAATGTCATTGCCAAAGAAGATTACCAGACCATTTGGGTTACCCTCACGATAGCAGGGTCCCCAGTTAAAATGGAGCTAGATACAGGATCAGCTCTGACCATCATAAATCGACGGGATTACGAGTGGCTATTTCCGCATATACCTTTGAAAGACACATCCATTATCTTGAAGACATATACGGGGCAGAAAGTATACCCCAGAGGGAAAATAAGGGTGCCTGTTGTATACAACGGCAAGGAAATACAGAAGTGGTATTTATATGTTCTGCAAGATGGTGGTCCACCGTTGTTGGGACGTGAATGGATCAGAAAGATACGTTTAGACTGGCACTCCATTCAGGCACTGACGGTGACCAGCAAAAAAAAAATGATGATGACGTCATACCTGGACGATTAAAAGAAATCTTGGCTAACACCAAAGAAGTGTTTCAACAGGAACTAGGAACACTGAAAGGCGCCACCGCCTCAATAAAGGTGGAAGATGCGGCAATTCCCAAGTTTTTAAAGGCAAGGCCGGTGCCATACGCAATTCATCCAGCAGTCGAGGCAGAGCTGGATAATTTGGAAGAAGCAGGCGTGTTATTCAAGGTAGATTGGAGCGAGTGGGCAACACCCATCGTCCCGGTCATGAAGAAAATGTTGAATAATAATAAATCTGAAGAACAGAGAAAAATTCACATCTGTGGGGACTTCAAGGTGACTGTAAACCCGGTTCCTCACACGGTACAGTATCCTCTTCCGAGGATAGAAGGTATTTTCACCTCACTATCAGGAGGGAAACGTTTCACCAAAATTGACTTGGCACAGGCATATCTACAGATGGAGGTTGAGGAGGCCTCTAAAAAGTATCTCACGATAAACACACACAAAGGCCTGTACCAGTACAATCGACTGGTTTTCGGAGTAACATCAGCTCCAGCTATCTGGCAAAGAGCTATGGAGCAAGTCCTGCAAGGGATTCCGGGGACTCAATGCTACCTAGGCGACATCCTTGTAACAGGAGAAAACGACAACGAGCACCTTGCCAATTTGGAGCAGGTGCTCACGAAACTGAGAGAACGGGGTCTACGAGCAAATCGCCCCAAGTGCGAATTTTTCCAGAAACAAATATCATATTGTGGCCATATCATTAACGAAGAAGGGTTGCATAAGTCACCTGAAAACATTGAAGGAGTCGTAAAAGCCCCTGCGCCTGAAAATGTCTCACAATTAATGTCGTTCCTGGGATTAATAAATTACTATCATAAATTTTTACCGAACTTGTCAACGGTTCTGCACCCTCTTAATGCACCAGTACAAACGGGAGTAATTTGGAAAGGGAGCGAAGACTGTAAACGTGCCTTCCATAAATGCAAAGGCTTGATCACGTCCAGGGAAGTGTTGGCTCATTACAACCCATCACTGCCAATCAGACTGGCGTGCGATGCATCCCCTTACGGTGTGGGAGCGGTATTATCGCATAGATTCCCTGATGGCTCGGAGCGGCCGATATCTTTTGCGTCACGCTCATTGAACTCAGCTGAGCGTAACTATGCCCAGATCGACTGGGAGGCACTCAGCCTGGTGTGGGGGGTGAGGAAATTCAACCATTACCTGCACGGACAAAAATTTACCTTGTTGACTGACCATCAACCCTTCGTCTCCATATTCAACACTAAAAAGGGCGTTCCCACTATGACAGCGCAAATGCAAAAGAGGTGGCCCCTTTTCCGAGGGGCACACCAATATGACATAGAATACAAAGGAACAAACAAGCATGGGAATGCTGACGGGTTATCGCGCCTACCATTGCCAATGGTAGAAGAGGCACCTACAGTGAACCCAGTGGAGATGTTCCACTCGACCACAGTGGAATGTCTATCAGTGATAAACTCTACCATTGAAAAGGAAACGAGAAATGACCCGACTCCCTCACGAGTCTACGATTTAAAGGTGAAAGGATGGCCAGCACATGGCGAACCACTGTTGCCAGCATTCTTGCAAAGAAGAGAACAGCTGTCAGTGTGCCGAGGAACCTTGATGTGTGGATCCAGAGTAGTGATTCCACCCAAATTCAAGGATAAAGTGCTAAAGGAGCTTCACGAGGGGCATCTGGGTGGAGTGAAAATGAAGAGCTTAGCCAGAGCGTTTGTGTGGTGGCCAGGTATCGATGGAGACATCGAAGAAATGACCAAGAGCTGTCAAGGATGCCAGAAGGTCCAAAACGCCCCACCACAAGCCCCTCTACATCCATGAGAGTGGCCCTCATCTCCATGGCAAAGGGTACATAACGACGTTGCTGGTCCATTTATGGACTCAATGTTCTTAATCGCGGTGGATGCACACTCCAAGTGGCCGGAGGTAATAAAGATGTCCTCCACCACCACGGAAAAAACCATCACAGTATTAAGGACCATATTTGCCAGGAATGGGCTGCCTGAACAGATCTGTTCTGATAATGGACCGCAATTTGTATCCGAAGAATTCAGGAAGTTCTTAAAAAACAATGGTGTTAAGCACTAGACGTCCGCCCCATACCATCCTGCAACCAATCGATTAGCTGAAAGGTTTGCCCAGACCGTCAAGAAGGCCATAAAGGCCATGGGAAATGAAGATATGAATCTACAACATAAGGTAGATAACTTCTTGTTTGCGTACAGGAATGCAACACATGTGGTTACAAACCAAACCCCCGCCATGATGTTTTTCAATAGAAGACTAAGATGCCGACTGGATTTGATCAAGCCAAACGTCAGAAGGGACGTAGAGAACTGGCAATTTCAAAGCATGAATGAAAGGCCAACTAGAACCTTCCAGATAGGTCAACAAGTTTTGGCCCGGGACTACCGTAACGAGAAATGACAGCCTGGAACTATTTGCACACGACTAGGACCGCTGATGTATACCATGGACATTGGAGAAAGCATAATAAGGCGCCATGCTGACCAGATCATAGAGTCATACGAAAAGGGACAACCTACACCACAACTCTATACGCCTAGTGATGAAGCAGAGATACCCATAGGGCTGGATTTTGCTAGGGCCGGGGAGGCGGGATTGGAGGCGTGTGGGGGATAAAAATCGCAAAACTGGTGTGCGGGCCCAAACCCGCCTCCATCCCGCCTCCACGCAATTTTCCTAAATTCGTGTCTGCTGGTCCTGACTCCGTCCCGCCTCCAGGAGGCGGGATAAGCCTTTAAGGCCCCTAACAAGCCCTCAATTGGCTCTATAATCCCATTTTCCTAACCAGTTGCAAGTTTAATCGTTTTCCCACGTGAAACACGCCTTTTGGGAAACACACATCTGAAACGTGGCGGGAGCACAACTGGCTTGCGGAGTAGCAGCTGCAGCTCAACCATTAAATGGCAGATTTGAACAGGCTTTAATTGCAGGTGGCATAACTTTGCTCTCTCAGGTCTGGGGGATCTTTCAGAAGGCATACCCACAGTTCTGGAAGTTTGCAGCCTGACAACCATCTCCAGTGTGACCTCCTGGGAAACCCCTTTCACCACCATCACTGAGCGCTTCCTCAACGGAGGCATCTACCAGAAGCATGGGAGCCATTTTTGTCCTGCCCTTCTGGATATTACATGAGGCCGCCCAACAGCAGCAGCAACAACAGTTGCGCCAAGCTGCTGCTGCCCCACCTGAAGATGCACAGGCCAGAAGGGACCAGCACATGGAAGGCCGTCGGTGCAGGAGATACCCCACAAACAGGGTTTACAGACGCAGTGTCAGCTACCTCAACATGTCTGAGCAGCAGTGCCAAAGGCGGCTCTGACTTTCGCTCCACACTCGCAGCAACCCTGGAGACAAAACCTGCCAGAGACTCCTGCATATTTTCCTGGAGTGCCATCACCGCTGATACTGTGGATGGACCCAGAGGCAGAGGGTCGACATGCAGCTGAGCCGAGCTGGGAGAGTGCTGCGTCCTCCGACTCGGACTCTCCACTGCTGTCCCTGTCTCCACCATCTGCTGAGGCTCACTTGTGAGCTGTGATACACCAGGTGACAACACTACTCTATGTCCCGAATGTCCCACCGAGGTGTGAGTGTCTGCGCTGGTGCTGGGTGCGTTGCCTTCTGCTGACGCTGCGCCCTCAGAAGTTGCAGCTTCCTCTGAGGAGTCTGGATGATGAGGCTGAACCTCCTCCTGCGTCCTGGAGACGGGAGCTTGCGATGGTCCTGTGGGGGAGTAAAGGAAAGTGTCAGAGATGAGAGGCCAGGGTTACCTGCACAGTGCTTATTGCAGATGATCAGAGGTCCATCTGCTAGAGCTTCCAAGTCATTATCAGCGAGTCATGCAATGCAATTGAGAGAGTTGGAAAACTCTTCTGTCACCAGGTTGCTCTGCTGCACCGGTCTCTCCGTCCCCCACTTGTGTGTCGTCCCGGATGCCGACGATCTCCAGGATCGCCTCCTCCCATGGGGTCAGCTGGGCTAAGGAGGCTGCCCCTCCCCCTGTCCTGGCTCGCTCTCTTCGGTTGTGAGCTCTCTTTTCCTGCAATGGGGGAGACAAGTGGAGTTTGAGCGAGATTGAAGGAGTGAGTGCAGAGAATCGATGGCATAGATGCTTAGAAGGAGAGAAAGATGGAGTGAGATGGCAAGACCAAGGGCCCTCCCATTGTGATGTAAGTTGTTTTCATAGCATGACAGTGATAGGGAGTGTGAGGGATGCATAGTCCATTAGTTAGGTGAATGTGACCATAGAGAGAGAGGGAGTGGGAAAGGGTGCATGGATGTCAGTGTCAAGTGGGATGTGGAGAAAGAGATTGGTAAAGCTGAGAGCTGGTGAGGAAAGGCAATGGGGATCAGATTAAGAGTGATGGGAACATCATACTCAATTTTCCAGTGCGCAGAAGGTCATGGAAGCGTTTCCGACACTGGATCCATGTTCTGCTGGTATTCGAGCTGGCGTTCACCTACTCTGCCACCCTCAGCCACACAGCCTTGGTTTGCTGGGGAGGCTTCTTCCTCCCCGAGGATGGGAAGAGCACCTACCTGCTCTCTGTCGCTCCCTCCACCAATGCCTGGAGGGCTGCCTCGTCAAATCTGGGGGATGCCTTACTCCGATGTGTCACCATGATTGATGATGGTAGCAGCAGCTGCCAGGGCCAGAAGCTTGGCTGTCTGCTGAAGTGAGCAAGGCTTGTGGAAGCCCTTAAATGAAGCAGCAGTGATGATGTCATCGGAGGCGAGCTTCCCACCTGAAAAGCTCTCCGGCTAGGGGTTCCCACACGTGGGGAATCAATTGGGCTATAAAATAAAAATTGCATCAATTTCCCACATCGTTCAGGATTCGTGTGGGAAACACGAAATGTGGGGAACACGACCCCAACCCGCCCCCGTAGCAAAATCCAGCCCATAGTATCTACCTCCGATCCGGTGATACTGGAACCAGATGAACCCGACACTGGCATTCAAGCCGAATCCACCTTGCCAAAAGAACCTACTACACCACCGAAACCTACTACACCACCGAGGCGTTATCCGGACCGAGTCAGGAAGCCTCCAGAGAGACTGAATTTGTAATTTATTAACTTCAGCAAATGTGCAGATTATTGTTCTTTTAAAAATGTTATTTAATGATTACTTAAAATGTTATGTAATATTTATCTAAAAGGAGAGGAATTGTAGTGTATGTACCTTTAAGAGGAACTATGTTTTTTTGAAGCCCCTGTGTACTATAGTACCGGTAGTTACCACTCGGGTATATAAGCCTGTATAGCATCTTGTATAGTTAGTTCACCTCCAGACTTTGTTCAGTAAACACTTGTTAAATCAACTCCTGCATTCCGTGTCTCCATTAACACAAGGATTCAACAAATAGAAGAGCAGATTATTTTGAGTGATGATAAATTTTTAAATGTTGGTGTTCAGAGAGATTTAGTTGGCCTCGGTCAGGAAACACAGAAAGTTAGCATGCAGGCACAGCAAGCAATGCAGAAGGCAAATGGCTTGTTGTCCTTTATTGCAAGCGGGTTGGTGAATACGAGTATGGAAGTTTTACTACAATTGTGCAAAGCTTTGGTGAGACCACACCTGGAGTACTGAGCACAGCTTTGGTCTCCTTATCTAAGAAAGTGCATACATGCCACAGAGGGAGTGCAAATAATGTTCACTAGACTGATTCCTTGGATGGGGGCTTTTTCCTATGCGAGTTTGAGTAGATTGAGCCTTTACTCTATGGAGTTAGAAAAATGAGAGGTGATCTCATTGGAACATATAAGATTCTGAGAGGGATTAACAGGGTAGATGCTGCGAGGTTATTTCCCCTGGCTGGAGAGTAGAAACATAGGAGGTACAGTTTCAGGATAAGGGAGTATAACACTGAGATGAGGAGGAATTTCTTCACTGACAGGATTGTGAATCTTGGGAATTCTCTACCCCAGAGGGCTGTGGATGCTGATTCATTGAGTATATTCAAGGCTGAGATCGATAGATGGTTGAACTCTAGGAGAATCAAGGGATATGGAGATCGGGCGGGAAAGTAGAGTTGAGGTCGAAGATCAGTCATGATGTTATTGAATGGTGGAGCAGGTTCGAAGGGCTGTGTGGCTGATTTCTGCTACTAATTGTATATTGGTATATTTGTGATTGTGTGGGAGTGTGGGTGCTTATGTTTATTTGTGTGTGTATGTTTTTGTGTGTGAATGCGCTGTATATGTGTATGTTTATATATGTGTATGTGGCCGTGATTTGTGCGCAAATTTCAGTCTGTGGGTATGCATTTGTGTCTGTGCATGACCATATGTGTACGTGTATCTGTGTGTGTGTGTGTCTGTGTTTGTGTATCTGTGTGTGTGTGTGTGTGTCTGTGCATGACGTTATGTGTATCTGAGTGTGTGTGTATCTGTGTTTGTGTATCTGTGTCTGTGTGTGTGCCTGTGCATGTCGTTATGTGTGTGTATCTGTGTGTGTGTGTGTCTGTGCATGACGTTATGTGTATCTATGTGTGTGTGTATCTGTGTTTGTGTATCTTTGCGTGTGTGTGTCTGTGCATGACGTTATGTGTATCTGTGTGTGTGTATCTGTGTTTGTGTATCTGTGTGTGTGTGTATCTGTGTGTGTGTGTCTGTGCATGACGTTATGTGTATCTGTGTGTGTGTATCTGTGTTTGTGTGTCTGTGTGTGTGTGTCTGTGCATGACGTTATGTGTACCTGTGTGTGTGTGTATCTGTGTTTGTGTATCTGTGTGTGTGTGTATCTGTGTGTGTGTGTGTGTCTGTGCATGATGTTGTGTAGCTGTGTGTATCTGTGTTTGTGTATCTGTGTGTGTGTGTGTGTGTGTGTGTGGTATCTTAAATCATGATGCTTTTGCATTGGCTGTCAATCTTCAGCATTCTGATTCATGACGAAATTTGTACCAGCAATGGGATTTAATAAATAAAGATTTATTAATCCAATACGTTAATCTCATATATTGATCACATCTATTAACCACATTTAACAAAAACAGAATGAAATCAGTTAAGTGAAATTACAGAAGGAACACAAATTGAATGCAACTGGACAACATGCCAATTATTGCAAAAGTAATTTTGTTGGTTCCATTAGGAAGCCAGTAAAAATAACCATTAATATATTGTAATGCGTTAAACGCATAATATAAAACATGTTAAAACATTATTTGAATACAACTTCATGTTACGTGTTTTGTCTTCTGTTTGATATTGATATGAAGAGACTTCCATTCATATAAAAACAGTGAGGTTGCTAAGCATAGTCTCAAAACACATTGTACAAAATAATGTCACTGTTGCTTTAAAGACAAATGCACGATGGCTATTCCAAAAGCGAATTCAGAAGCTTGCGTTTATCATTGATATACGTTTTTTTCTGGGCATCAGCATTTACTAACCCTAATTCATTATCAAAAACCTACACCAGGTTAGATGTGACAGGAGAGCGGAATCCTTTATTATTATGGGGAGTGCTACCGATTTAGAACGATAACCATCTCAATAAGAAAATAGTATAAAGTATCACATCGTATGTTGCATCGTGGTGTCTTTATGTTCCCAAAACGTGGCCTCTGCATTGACGGTAGGATTCATTACATTTAAGTTGGCGGCAGCTTTTACCAAACTGGCATATCTGCGAAATTCAGAACATAAAGTGTTGTATTCCATGAGACAGGTTAGATCATGATGCTCAATTTACCGATCTCTATCGTTGATTCATTTCAATGTAATTTGTGTTAACCAATCATTAAACAAGCCGGGTACACAGAAGTCTCATTGGAGTCGAGGTTCAGCTTGGACGGTCGGCCTCCTGCTACACGCGCTGCTCAATATTCAATTCCATTAATGTCAATGGAACTCAAAATCAGGCGGGGCGTGGAATGAGCGACCAATCCATTATCTCCCTCTTCCGCTACCGCCCGGGACAGATTTCTACCCAGATAAACTTAGAATTCCACTTTTTATAAATTTAGGATTCATCTATATCTCTCCCCCTTTCTCTTTGTTTCCTCCCTCTTTGTGATGCCGCATATGATTTTCTTGTATTGCTTATCTGAGGAAGGATGTACTTGCCATGGAAGGAGTTCAGTGAAGGTTCACCAGGCTGATACCTGGGATGGCAGGAATGATATATGAGGAGAAATTGAATCGATTGGGCTTGTACTCGCTGGAGTTTAGAAGAATGAGAGAGGACCTCATCGAAACTTATACAATTCTAACAGGACTAGACAGACTAGAAGATGGATGGATGTTCCTGATGGTCGGGGTGTCCAGAACCAGGGGACACAATCTAAGGATAAGGGGTAGGCCATTTAGGACAGAAATGAGGAGGAATTTCTTCACCCAGAAAATGGTGAACCTGTGGAATTCTCTACTACAGAAGGCAGTAGAGGCCAATTCATTAAATATATCCAAGAAGGAGTTGGATATATTTCTTAAGGCTAAAGGGATCAAGGGGTATGGGGAGATAGCAGGGACTGGGTGCTGAATTTGGATGATCAGCCATGATCCCATTGAATGGTGGAGCAGGCTCGAGGGGCCGAATGGCCTACTCCTGCTCCTATCTTCTATGTTCCTATGTTTGGGGCGTACAAGCAAGTTGACTGGAGTCGGCCGGGAGTTCATTATTCCCCATTGTAGAAATACATATATTCATGATTTAACTCAATGTGTGTATCAAACACATGTGGTTGTATCATCATAGCAATGAAACACTTGGTCTGTTTAAGTTGAAGATAGTTAAATGATGATAAATTCTTTATTTTACCTTTTCTTTTCTGGTTCCTTATGGCGGTCGCTACAGCAACTGCTCCAACACCCCCACCGCAATCACACAAACATTGCGAACCATCATTTCAATCGTTGATTTGGCTGTGAAATAACAAGCAGCTGTATTAGACAGATAGGTTCGTGTCTGAATTTCACCACTAATGCATTTTACAGTAGGTTACTTTTCGCAATGCTTGAGATCTAATAAGTAGTCGAAGACTGGTTGTGCAGTAAATGGCACTTATAATAAACTCAACCGCAGCAAATTTGAAGTCCTCGATTTTAAAGAGAATTAGCAGCATGGACTCGCTATTGGCTGAGAGGGAGGAGATGGAGAGCAGTGGTGAATGGCTGTATTTCAGAATGCAGGGATGTATCAATCGGTGTCCCCTGGAGTTGAAATTAGGACCATTGCTCTTTCTGATATATATTAATGAACTGCACGGTGTATCGGCGGAATAATTGCCAAATTCGCAAATGACACAAAGCATAGAAATATAGTGAGCAGTGAGGAGCACAGTAGCAGACTTTAGGAGGAAAGAGAAAGAATGGTGAATTGGGCACAACAATGGTAGGTATATTTGATGGAGAGATTTGTGAAGTGATGCATTTTGGCAGGGAATAAAATGAGGAGCTGCAGAATAGACTCAATGGAAAAGATTTACACAGGGTGCGGGAACAGAGAGAACTGTCCATTCACATATACACATTTTTGATGGTCGCAGGACAAGTTGAGAAGGCTGCGAAAAATGAATCTGGGACACGTTGGTTTCAAAATAGAGGCAGAAACAAGGAAGTTATGGTAAAGCTTTATAAATCACTGCTTACACCTCAGCTAGGATCTTGTGTACTATTATGTTCACCACACTCTAGAAAGAATGTCACGGCCTTGGAGGAGGTACAGAAGAGATATACCGGAATTAGGGAATTCAGTCATGTGGAGAGACTAGAAACGCTGGGATTTCTCTCCTTGGAGGAAAGATTAAGAGATTTATTCAAAATTATGAGGGTTTTTTATAGAGTTTTGTGGTAAACCACTGTTGTTTGTATTGTTGTTCACCACTGTTGTTAGTACTGTTGTTCACTGTTAGTACTGTTGTTCACTCTTGCATATTGTTGTACTTGTCTGTGCATGCCTCAGCTGACTCTGCCCCTGGCTCCACTCTCATGGCTGGGTATAAAGGTCGCTGCTCGGCAGCCCCCGGCCCTTTTGGATACCAGGCAACCACAAGAGGCATGCTCTGTTCTTTGGTAATAAAAGCCTATTTATTACTTCCAGTCTTTTGTAGCAATTGATAGTGCATCAATTTTATTACCAAAATTAAATGTTGGCTGTGGATGCTGATCAACCGATGGCGCAAAACGCAGAGCAGCAGGCGCTGCTGCGAGCCCTCAGACCAACATGCCTGGACCTAGATGCCCAAGAAGCGGGTTCGTCGACTAAATTCGCACAATGGCTGCGTTGCTTTGAGGCGTATCTGGAAGCCTCGACCTTGACTCTTGATGAAAATAAACTGAAAATCCTGGCCTCGAAGGTGAGCCACCAAGTCTATACTTTAATCCAAGATGCGACGACCTACGTGGCGGCTATCGACCTACTGAAAGGGCAGTATGCACACCCGGTTAACACGGTCTATGCCAGGCACCTTATAAGATCTCGCAGACAGCAGCCCGGGGAATTGGTGGAGGCCTTCCTACAGGCACTGCGGGTACTCGGACGCAGCTGCGACTGCAAGGAAGTATCGGCCGCGGCACATGCGGAGGGACTGATACGAGATGCTTTTGTTGCGGGTCTAAGGTCCAACTACTCCCGGCAGAGGCTGCTGGAGAAGGGTGAAATAGACCTGACAAAGGCAGTGTCCCTCGCGCTCTCGCTCGATGCGGCCCACAGAAATAGGGACGCTTTCTCCCCTAATCGCCCCGCGCCGTGGACGCCACAATCTTGGGCCATGGGACCGCCACCTCCAACTGCTGCAGCGATGTCCAAGGCACAAAAAAGCTATTTTTGTGGCCAAGCTAAACACCCTAGAGCACGCTGCCCCGCGAAGAATGCTACCTGCTCTGGCTGCGGGAACAAAGGTCACTACGTTAGCACCTGCAAATGGAAGACCGCTAACGCCAGCAGTGCCGCGTGCGAACCGTGGGCACAGCCATCTTGCCCGCCATCTTGGGCTCCCCAGCCGCGTGGGGATCGGGACTGTGGGCGCCGCCATTTTGTCTGCCATCTTGGACGCCTCCGACTTCGGTTTACGGGGGACCCGGACTCCACCACCGCCTCATCGGACGACCACATCGACGCGCTTGAACATACGCTGGCTTCCGTGATGCTGGATCAATCTCTCCCGCATCAACTGTCCAGGTCCATGATGGACATTATGTTAAATGGCCGCGCCATTACCTGCCTTATTGACAGCGGGAGCACGGAGAGTTTTATACATCCCGACACGGTGCGCAGTTACTCTCTCCCGGTCCTGCCGATGCGTCATCACATCTCTATGGCTTCCAAAGCCCAGTCAGCGGAAGTCGGTGGCTACTGTATGGTGACTCTTTCAGTGCGGGTTACTGAATACAAAAATTTTAAACTTCTGGTCCTGCCCGATCTCTGCGCTGCCGTCCTACTGGGGTTGGATTTTCAGTGCCACCTTAAGAGTGTCACTTTAGCGTACGGTGGACCCCTCCCCCTCTCACGGTCTGCAGCCAGCAGTTTTTAAATTGCCCGCCACGCGCCATTTGCTGCCTCTCCACCCTTAAAGTCTCCCCCCCCTCCTTGTTCGCTAACCTCACCCGCGACTGTAAGCCCATTGCTACCAAAAGTAGGCGTTACAGTGCCGGGGATAGGGGTTTCATTAAATCCGAGGTAGCGAGACTCCTGAAGGAAGGGATTATCGAGAGCAGCAATAGCCCATGGCGAGCACAAGTGGTGGTGGTGAAGACTGGCGGAAAACAGCGCCTAGTTATTGACTACAGCCAGACGATCAATCGCTACACCCAGTTGGATGCATACCCACTCCCCCGCATATCTGACATGGTCAATCAGATAGCACAATACCAGGTGTTCTCGACGATTGATCTGAAGTCGGCATACCACCAGGTCGCCATCAGGGCTGAGGACCGCCAGTACACAGCTTTTGAAGCTGCCGGTCGGCTCTATCACTTTCTCAGAGTTCCCTTCGGCGTCACCAACGGAGTTTCTGTCTTCCAACGGGAGATGGTCCGGATGGTTGACCAGAACGCGCTCCAGGCCACTTTCCCATATCTAGACAACGTCACCATCTGTGGCCACGACCAGCAGGACCACGACGTTAACCTAGAGAAATTCCTCCGGATGGCCCAGCGGCTGAATCTCACATACAACAAAGACAAATGTATGTTTCGTACTAAGCGCCTTGCTATTCTTGGCTGCGTAGTGGAAAACGGAGTCATTGGCCCAGACCCCGATAGAATGCGCCCTCTTATGGAGCTCCCCCTCCCCCACTGGCAGAAAGCACTGAAGAGATGCCTGGGGTTTTCTCTTACTATGCTCAGTGGGTACCCAACTATGCGGATAAAGCCCGACCCCTCATCAAGTCCACCTCCTTCCCCCTGACAGCAGAGGCCTGTGCAGCCTTCACTCTCATAAAAAGCGATATTGCAAAGGCCACAATGCACGCTGTGGATGAGTCCCTCCCTTTTCAAGTGTTAAGCGACGCATCCGACTTTGCCCTAGCTGCAACCCTTAACCAGACGGGGAGAACCGTAGCCTTTTTCTCAAGGACCATCCAGGGCCCCGAGATTCGACACTCCTCTGTCGAAAAGGAGGCCCAGGCCATTGTGGAAGCCGTGCGACATTGGCGGCATTACCTGGCCGGAAAACGATTTACCCTGCTCACTGACCAGCGTTCAGTAGCTTTTATGTTTCATAATAAGCAGCGGGGCAAAATCAAGAATGACAAGATATTAAGGTCGAGAATCGAACCCTCCACCTACAATTACGATATCTTGTACCGGCCCGGGAAACTCAATGAGCCCCCAGATGCCCTATCACGTGGTACGTGCGCCAACGCGCAGGTTGATAGATTACAGACCCTCCACAATGACCTCTGCCACCCGGGGGTCACCAGGTTCTTCCATTTTATCAAATCCCGTAACCTGCCCTACTCCATCGAGGAGGTCAGGACCATGACCAGGAACTGCCAGATCGGTGCCGAGTGCAAGCCGCATTTTTATAGGCCAGACAGAGCGAGCCTGATCAAAGCCACGCGCCCCTTCGAGCGGCTGAGCATCGATTTTAAAGGGCCCCTCCCCTCCTCTGACCGCAATGTGTACTTCCTCAATATAATTGATGAGTACTCCCGTTTCCCGTTTGCCATCCCTTGCTCGAACATGACCAGTACCACGGTCATTAAATGTCTGAATGACCTCTTCGCATTGTTTGGTTTCCCTAGCTATATCCATAGCGACAGGGGCTCATCTTTTATGAGCGACGAACTTCGGCAGTACCTGCTCGCGAGAGGCATTGCTACAAGCAGGACCACCAGTTACAACCCCCGGGGTAACGGCCAGGTGGAAAGGGAGAATGCGACAGTCTGGAAGGCAGTCCTTTTAAATTTAAAATCTAAGGGCCTTCCGACCTCCCGCTGGCAGGAGGTCCTCCCTGCCGCACTCCATTCCATTCGGTCGCTGCTCTGTACACCCACCAATGCCACTCCTCACGAGAGAATGTTCTCCTTCCCCAGGAAGTCCACGTCGGGGTTTTCGCTACCAACATGGCTGACTTCTCCAGGACCCGTCCTACTGTGGAAGCACGTGAGGGCCCATAAGGCGGACCCCCTGGTCGAGAGGGTGAGCCTCCTCCACGCCAACCCGCAGCATGCTTACGTGGTGTACCCGGACGGGCGGGAGGACACAGTCTCCATTCGAGACCTTGCACCTGCGGGTGCTCCTGAAACACCCTCTTCGCCACCCACCGCTACTCCTGCCTACCCCCAGGACACAGTCCCCGCAGGAGACCTCGCACCTTCGGGTGCCTCTGAGAGACCACCATCGCTACCTCCCATTACCCATGCTCTGACCCCTGTAGATGGCATGCAGCAGCCCCAGGGTCCGCCACCTGCTACACCTCCTCTGAACGAGACACCGGGTTCAACGTTGGATTCTGCACCATCACCGCCGCTGCTGCGACGCTCAGGCGGCTTACAAGGCCTCCTGATAGACTTCAGTACACGAACTTTTAGTGCACTTCACCCCGCCGGACTCAATTCTAAACAAGGGGTGAATGCGGTAAACGACTGTTGTTAGTATTGTTGTTCACCACTGTTGTTAGTACTGTTGTTCACTGTTAGTGCTGTTGTTCACTCTTGCATATTGTTGTACTTGTCTGTGCATGCCTCAGCTGACTCCGCCCCTGGCTCCACCCTCATGGCTGGGTATAAAGGTCGCTGCTCGGCAGCCCCCGGCCCTTTTGGATACCAGGCAACCACAAGAGGCACGCTCTGTTCTTTGGTAATAAAAGCCTGTTTATTACTTCCAGTCTTTTGTAGCAATTGATAGTGCATCAAGTATATAGGGAGCAATTGTTTCCACTAGCAGGAGCGTTGTTAAGCAAAGGCCACAGCTTTTAATTTATTTGTCAAGAAAAACAGAGGAAGGGTGAGGAGATTTTTTTTTAACTCAGCGATTTATGATCTGGAATGCAATGCCTGAAAAAGTGTCGTAAGCATCTTCGACAGTAACTTGCAGGGCTAAGGGGAAGGAGTAGGGGAGTTGGACTATTTGGAGAGCTCTTTCAGAGCGCTAGCACAGGCACAATGGGCCGAATAGCCTCCTTCTGGGCTGCATGATTCTATGAATATTAGCTGTGCTGAATTTTCTTCGATGTGAATATTTTTTGTCAGAAACAACCCCACAACCTGATGGTTTTTATATTCTGTAATAGTTTTAAAAGAGCGTACAATGGTTTTTATTAATACACAAACAACATGAAACTATTTTTGGCTTTTACCAGCGCTCCGTTTATGCGAATTCTTCACGGTCTATCAATATTTCCACCTCGCAAGATGAAGGGTGAAATCCGAATTCGGGAGATTTACCAAAAGGGGAGAGCGGATCGGCTGACCGTTATACACGCAGCTCATTTTACTTTCTATTTGGGATTAATTTGAACTCCTGGCACAGGTGAACAACGGGCAACATTGAATTAGCCGCTGAATGTGCAACTCTCCCGATTTTAAACTCCATCACCTTCAGTGGAAAGGGAAATCCGGCGTGGTTTATAATGGGTGTCTATTTCAATACTGCACATTTTGCGCCATCAGCCAACTGTAAGGTTGATCTATTAAATTCAATGGGAAATAAATTCGGGCCGGGTGTATAACAGGTGACGTATCCGCGCCTGCCCTCTTTTCACCCTTGCCGTTGAATCCCCCGTCTCCCAGTTGAGGCTTTGCTCAAATTGTTTACTGTCTAAGGAGCTCCCTCGTGTACTTCGTGAAATGTGTCTATTATTCTTGTTCTGGTTGTTAAAAGGCCAGTGACCAATGCTCAGTGCCTCATTGCTTGAACCCACTGAGCGACTGGGTAAAGCTGCATCCATTTGTGTTGTTCATTGTTTGATAACAATGGCCTAGAAATTCAGTATAGCCACTTTTGGGGCGGTAAAGTCGGGCGGCCGCTAAAGTTTGCGCCCGGCGCAAAGTCGAGGCCACTTCGCCGATATTCAGTTGCATTGCCCTAAGAGGTTGCTGCTGCGCTAAAACAGGTGATGCACGACTATCATTAGGCACTAAGCCGGCAGCACGGGGCGCTAACACCGGAAGTTGGGCACAGGGCAGGTGCGGCGAGCTGCTGATTGCCGGCAGACACTCTGGCTCCGGTGAGCTCTTAAAGGGGGAGGGTGGATTTGTTTTTTTGAAAGGCCGATACAAGTGTATTTGTATGTTTTTGGAGAGGGCTTCTCTCCATCAGTTTGTTATGTTGTACCGGTCTCCTCCTCGTCCTCCTCCTCCTCCTCCTCCTCCTCCTCCTCCTCCTCCTCCTCCTCCTCCCCAAAGAAGGAGTTTTGCAAAACGGCTGCCTTTTCTACTGCAGGATTGCCCTTTAATTTGCACGGCCCGCATCGGCTGAGCACCGTTTGACTCAACAGTCACTAGGGCCGCCAGGCGCACAATGGGGTGGCGCAAGTGAAGTTCCGGTTCCGGGCGCACAAAGGGCGTTGCACGACGAACTGACGTCATGATCTGCGCGCGCAAATGAGTGCGCGCAATGACTTTGCGCCAGCGCTAAATGTCTACTGAAGTTGGGGCGAGGCGCAGATCGCGCTGCGCCCGGGCGCTAAGCACCTAGCGCTCGAGATCTACTCCTCCTAAGGCGCTAATGGCTGGCGCAGCCAACTGAATTTCGAAGCCAATATCTTCCTGGACCTTACTCTTACTGTTTCTATATCAATGGTGGAATCACATTTGGGAAGTAAGAGCGAATATTAGACGTGCTGGGACAAATTTTCAACATAATTGTTTAGGAGATAATTTGGTGTCGCATATTGTCTGTACTTGATAGAACCCAGCAATTTACATTCCAATGGGACTGAATGTTGAGCGGGTTTATAACTGGAGGCAGATGCGATTCCGCACATGTTCCATCCCCGCCCAGGTGGAATTTCACCCCCTCGAATCTAGGTCAAGGGCTACATTCGATTAAACTACATTTTACCCACAGATCTCATCAGTCAAACGCACCTTTCTTTCGTTCCATGTGTTATTTGTCTGTTTGTCAGGATGAATTGATTCATTTATACCATGTGGCTCCAGAAATTTCACAATGTATTTACTGCCACGAGCCCTGTAGTCATTCTTCACCTTTACCCACATGTCACTGTATAAATCGCACACGCCCTTTACAGTCACCTGCACAAGTTGACTGATAGCTGATGTTATCACTGTTCCATTAACCATTGCTTTATAGCGATAGGAGTAGACTCCTTCATCATCCTGAGTCACATTGGTGAAGGTGAAGGTGACAGAATGATCCTCTGCTGACACAGTCCGGGAGGCAGAGAAATTGGCATCGCCAGCTCTCTGCAAGAAGAATATGATGCTGCGATAGACAGTCGATCTGGTGCAGGTAATAGAGATGTTTCCACCGCTTTCAACATTTCCTGGATGTATTGATATAACTGGTTTAAAAATCTCTGAAAAGAAAACGTATTGAGTGAAGTTGACTAAATTTCCAATGTTGAAGCCATTGCCATCAATTCAGTGTAGAGTTGCGCTAAGTACAATTGGGCAAGTTGCTGCTGATATGATTGAGTCGTTAGAAGTCAATAGAGATATTGGACTCGGACGGTGGTGAAAACCGTACGGTGTCGGATCGGCTGCCCGCTCTATGTAGCGACTGATATTAAGTTCAATTGACAGCATATTACTCGGCGAATGAATTGAATATCAGGCGCAGCCCAGGTCACTAATGTGCTACCGTCAGTTTTACAACCGCACTCTCTACCCCCTGCCCCGCCATGACCAATTCCACCACAATCATTCTTCACACTTCAACTTCACATTTGTCTTTAATGTACTAAATGTTAGATCCATTTCAGTTTCAGCGTGGTTCGGATCCTCATAGGTAGCAGATTCATTCCTGGACAATGGGCTTGTTGTTTATTTTGCTGGCTAAGCGTATTAATTGTCGTTAAGCATTGGCAGCTGGTTGTAGAACCGTCTCCAGTTACATTTCCATTGGTTTCTGTAATGGCAACACCGGGGTCCTGCCCAAGCGGTAGGTAGAATATCCATCCCAATATAACTAATGTTTAACCAGATGATTGTCACTATTCTTACTGCTGTGTCTTGCAGAACAGGAACACACTCTGAAATACGCCATTTAAAATACTGGGGCTTCCACAAGGGAAGCTCTACAGATATGGAGAGACAGACACATAATACCAGTTATGAGTAGATTTACATGGCATGTGTCAAAATTGTTGAAGGTGAGCAGAGATGTGGCAAGGCAAAAGGTATAGGAGGATAATTCACTACAGCAGGAGTCAGTTAGTCTAATGCTTTACCAATCACAACAATTGTCATGATTAGAAGTGAAAGACACTGGATATGAGCGACCAGTAACTCCACAGATTTTCTACCGCCAGCTGATTCACCGGCGGGTTCAGTCCCATTCATGTTAATTGGACTGAATATCGGGCGGGGCAAATAACACGTGGCCAATAAGATTCCGCCCATTTGTCGCTTCTGCCAAAGACGAAATTCAGCTGTGTAACAGCCGCATCTCTTACAAGTTCAGAAAGGATATGTTTTGCCAAAGGATGCGGGATATATTGTTTGTTGCATGAGTGAGGAAATCATAAACTCCTTCGAGGTGTAGGAATTGAGATTTTGTTAAGTAAAGCAAAAGGAGGAAGAGTTACCTTCTACAGTTATTAACACAGAGTTACTGAGGTGTGATAATAATTGCCTTCCGAACACTCTCATCTCGTACTTGCAGCTGTCAAATCCTGTGCGTATATCGGAAAGGTTGCTGATAATGATCGAAGCAAAATCATGAGGGGAACCAATATCTAGGGAGCTCAGTAACAAATTGTCCCGATTGAAAGTGAAGTTGTTAACATTGTTCTGGTCGGAATCGGAACAGGTAATGGGAGCTGACTCTACTTTCATATGCACACCCGGCTAGTGGTACAAAGAAACACTGGTGATCATCTTTTGTCCTGGAACAGAAGTTTAAAATAATAGATTTGAAAGAATTTATATTCGTATCCCAACATAAATCACAGCTTTCTCTAAGGCGCGAGACTCTGAGTGTCAATTCATTTTGCGAGGAGTTATAAAACGGATGATAATGAATTGACCGGTCATTATACATAAATTCAATGGAGGGAAAAGCAGGCTTGCAAGTATTACAGGCGGCCAATGGAAATCACCCAATTTACACCATCGCAAAAATGTAAAACAAGATCGGTTATCATGGGCCACAATTACAGAGATATGCGCCAGAACTCTCAAATTCCCTAGGGGCGTAAAAAGATGATTCCCAATCATCCTTCCGTCATACCCACTGCCCGCCCCACATTATTTTATTTTCCATTGAAAACAATGCAAAGCAAAAGCGAGCATGATATATAATGGGCAGCATTCCCATATTGCCCATATTATCCAGCTGAAGTTGAGGCAGCCACACACAGGCAGCCAACATCAATAGAGACACCAACGGCATCATTCAGATGCTTTGCTATTAACTTCGTCTAGCAATTCTTATATTACATTACTGGTTTTTAGCCTGCTGCCTTACCTCGGGTTAATTCGTTATAAATTTATTTCCTGAAGATGTTGCAGTATTAAATCATATCAGGTGTAACACAAAACGTGAGCAATGCAATCGGCCTCTCATTATACGCACCGGGGTGTGGAACAGGCAGAAGAAGCGATGCCGCCCATTATACCGTTGCTGCCCAGGAGGAAGTTCTACCCCATAAAGACGCAGCAGAAGAACAATTCTAGAGGTCGCTACAATTTAAAGTGGTAACTCAGTAAAAGCATATTTTTGTGGTGAAATTTGTGTTGTGCGGAAGCAACAAAATGGTGGGAATTAATCTGTCGCCCCTTTTGCACACTGCCCAGTTTCCGTTTCCACAGAGGGTTGAGCACACAAAATAAGATTTTTACCAGTTATCAGAGCCAAGTTTTATAGGTAGATATTCAGTTCCATTGCAGTCAATCGATGTCAACATCAGGCGGGACCAAAAACGTGCAGCAGATTGGATAGCGCCCATTTGTGCACCAGCCCCGGAGCAATATCTACGTTTCTTCAACTGAAGGTTTTGCTGATCTCTGGAAGCCTTTATACAAAATTGGAATGGCATAAAATATCAGAAAGTATAACTCACTTTGGACAGTCACAGCATCACTGGGAATAGAGTTAATCCGGCGTCCGGACACTTGTTTCTCATAAAGGCTTTTGTAGCATCCGTCACTATTGTTATTTACATATATTATTGAGTTAGTAAACGATTGTTGTTCCTTGTATATTTCATTGGTTGTATTGCCAACCGGCCACCTGAGTAACCACTGAAGCTGACCGAAAGTGTAACCATTGGCAGCTTCGCAGATAATGATGAGTTCTTCTCTGACCAGATATACCGGATAACTGGGCGTTGTTGCAGGAGGTGGGGGGTCTGAAACGACAGAATTCATTGCTGATGTTACACTCAGGCTCTGAATGATGAATAAGCAAATTAACATTGCATTAACACATATGATCTGGTGCGCGTTCAGTGTCACAATGTTGCTGCTGTGTTAGAACAACTGTAAACTTCATTACATAAAGGACAGAAAATAACAGGTTCCTGGCAAAGTTTGTTCTATAATAAACGGACCAACACAATTATAATAATATACACCAGTGAATATCACGCACTTATTGTACAAACTATCGTTGTATTCCGTGGTATTTAGATGATTAAGATGTGATTTTATTGAAGTTATCAAGATATTATGGGTAACATAGGGTCCTAAATTTAAATAAAGGAAACTACGATGGTCTGAGGCTGGAGTTGGGTAGGATTGATTGGGGAATGTCACTCAAAGGGTTGACGGTGGATAGGCAATGGCAAACATTCAAAGACTGCATGGATGAACTACAGAATTTGTTCCTCACAGTTTGGCCTGAAAATAAATCCAAAAAGTTGACTCAACCGTGGCTTACAAGGGAAATTAGGGATAGCATAAGATCCAAAGAGAGGACATATAAATTGGCCAGAAAAAGCAGTAAACCTGAAGATTGGGAGCAGTTTAGTATTCAACAAAGGAGGACAAAGGGATTAATTATGAAAGGGAAAATAGAATATGAGAGTAAGCTTGCGGGTACATAAAAACTGACTGTAAAAGCTTTTGTAGATATGTGAAGTGAAAAAGATTGGCGAAGTCCAGCGTAGGTCCCTTGCAGTCAGAATCAGGGGAATTTATAATGGGGAACAAAGAAATGGCAGACCAATCAAATACATATTTTGTTTCGGTCTTCACAAAGGAGGACACAAATAACCTCCCAGAGATGTCGGGGAACATACGGTCTGATGAAAGGGAGGAACTGAAAGAAATCGGTATTTGTAGGGAAATGTTGTTCGGGAAATTGATGGGATTGAAGGCCAATAAATTCCCAGTGCCTGATAATCTACCTCCTTAGGGTACTTAAGGAAGTGGCCCTAGAAATAGTTGATGCTTTGCTGATCATCTTCCAGCATTCGATGGAATCTGGAACAGTACCCATGGATTGTAGGGTAGCTAATTTTACCCCACTATTCATAAAAGGTGGTAGAGAGAAAACAGCGAATTACAGACCGGTAAGCTTGACATCGGTCGTGGGGAAAATGCTCGAGTCCATTATAAAAGATGTAATAGCAGAGCACTTGGAAAACAGCGACTGGATCGGACAAAGTCAACATGGATATACAAAAGGTAAATCGTGCTTGACTAATCTACTGGAATTTTTTGAGGATGTAACTGGTAAAATAGATAAGGGAGAACCAGTGGATTTGGTGTATTTGAACTTTCAGAAGGCTTTCGACAAGGTCCCGCATAAGAGATTAGCGTGTAAAGTTAAGGCACATGGGATTGAGGGCAAGGTATTGATTTGGATAGAGAACTGGTTGGCAGACAGAAAGCACAGAGTTGGAATAAACGGCTCTTTTTCCGAGTGGCAGGCAGTGACTAGTGGGGTAACGCAGGGATTGTTCCTTGGGCACAAGAAATTCACAATATATTTTAATGATCTAGACAAGGGAACTAGATGTAATATCTCCAAATTTGCAGATGACACAAAGCTGGGTGGGCGTGTGTGCTGTGAGGAGGATGCCGAGATTCACCAGGATGATTTGGACAGGTTGGGTGATTGGGCAAAAGCATGGCAGATGCAATATAACATGGATAAATGCGAGGTTATCCACTTCGGTGGCAAAAATAGGAAGGCAGATTATTATCTGAATGGCAATAGATTGGGAGAATGGGAAGTGCAACGAGACCTGGGTGTCCATGTGCAACAGTCGCTGAAGGTAAGCATGCAGGTGCAGCAGGCAGTTAAGCAGGCAAATGGCATGTTGGCCTTCGTAGCGAGAGGGTTTGTGCACAGGAACAAGGATGTCTTGCTGCAGTTGTACAGGGCCTTATTGAGACCACATCTTGAGTATTGTGTGCAGTTTTGGTCGCCTTATCTGAGGAAGAATGTTCTTGCCATGGAGGGGGTGCAGCGAAGATTCACCAGACTGATACCTGGGATGGCAGGAATGAAGTATGAGGAGAACTTGGGTCGATTGGAGTTTAGAAGAATCTCATTGAAACTTATAAAATTCTAACAGGACTAGACAGACTAGATGCAGTAAGGATGTTCCCGATGGCGGGTGTGTCCATAACCAGGGGTCACAGTCTAATGGGTAAGCCATTTAGGACAGAGATGAGGAGGAATTTCTTCACCCAGTGAGTGGTGAACCTGTGGAATTCTCTACCACAGAAGGCAGTGGAGGCCAATTCATTAAAAATACTCAAGAAGGAGTTGGATATATTTCTTAAGGCTAAAGGGATCAAGGGATATGGAGAGAAGGCAGGGACAGGGTACTGAGTTTGAATGATCAGCCATGATCTCATTGAATGGCGGAGCAGGTTCGAGGGGCCGAATGGCCTACTCCTGCTCCTATCTTTTATGCATCTATGAAAACGCTTATTTCCTTCACTAAAATTGGCGGGCATTTTGAAATGGGTGATCAATCCCAGCTCAGCCAATCGGGGACTGAATTTCTAGCATTTCATTGATTGGTCAGAGTTGGGTTTCAACTGCCTGGCTGTCGGTCTGCAGCCAATCAGTGCTCGGGGCGGTCCCTCACTGAGTATAACAAGGCGGACACACTGCAGATTCCGCATTGACAGTCCCTTTGTTCCAGATTTTGCTGAGATCAGTTCAGAAAATGGCCAGGACCAATGAGACAGCGTGCAAATCGACCGGACAGAAAGCTCCTCACAAACAACTGGTGACCAAAGCGGCCCGGAAGGGCGCTCCAGCCACGGGCGGAGTGAAGAAGTCTCATCGCTACAGACCCGGCACTGTGGCTCTGAGGGAGATCCGCCACGACCAGAAATCCACCGAGCTGCTGATCCGCAAACTGCCCTTCCAGTGCTTGGTGCGGGAGATCGCTCAGGACTTCAAGACCGACCTGCGCTTCCAGAGCTCGGCCATCATGGCCCTGCAGGAGGCCAGTGAGGCTTACCTGGTGGGAATCTTTGAGGACACCAATCTGTGCGCCATCCACGCTAAGTGAGTCACCATCATGATCAAAGGCATCCAGCTGGCCGGCCGCATCCACAGGGAGCGCACCTGAACTCCCCCTGCCCGGCTCCAGACTTTAGCACCAAATGCAACAACGGCTCTTTTATGAGCCACCAAATCAGCAAAGGAAAGTGCTGCAATCTGTGCAAAGCAAATTGGTCTGCACACACCATGCAGCTCTTGTAGTGTTACCTTAACTGGGGATTTACAAATTGGGGGCAGTGAATATCTGACGGAGCGTTTATGATCTCGGTTGAAATGTGAGTGAGCTGCCCAGTAGACTGAATGAACTCGCACAGTGTGAGTCGGAAACTTTAATTGGCAGTTCTGATTGTGAATTGATACAACTCCACATACCGGGATAGATCCGCGCGAGAGAGAGAACGAGGTGTCTGAATATTGAATCTCACCTTTAAAACCAGCTCTTAATGCGGGACAGGTGGGAACTTTAGTTACTATTTGAAATATTTTAAATTAACCAAAGCTGCAATTCTGGTTCGATCCTGTCTGCTAATTAAAAGGGGAAATGTTTGTATGGTTCCGGATGTACATATTTCTCCCTTTGGAATTATTGTCCCAATAAGGAACAGTAAGCCCAACAACCGCTCACTCACTTTATACTCGGTTCTTAACATCCGTTCATATTCGGCTCTCCCAACAACGTGTTCATTGAGTGTCGGTCTCACGTTAGTGTCCGTGTGTTTTGTTTTACTCTGAAGCCAGTCCTTCTCTATATCGATTCACTGATCAGAATATTCTCTCACAGCATGCCCGCTGCACTGTTTGTAGATCTAGATTTCTACATGTTCCACAGTCAGTGTCCTGTTTATAACAGAAAATGGCTAAATAGTGAGCAACCCTTTCCCAGATACAGTGGGTGGCTCTGAAAAGAGCCTTTGGGTTATTAGATTAAATCCTGTCCACTTTACTTGCTCTTGGAGCTGGCAGTGCTGGTTTTCTTGGGTAGCAGCACCACCTGGATATTTGGCAGCACCCCGCCCTGAGCGATGGTCACCTTTCCCAGCAGCTTGTTGAGCGCCTCGTCGTTGCGGATGGCCAGCTGCAGGTGCCTGGGAATGATGCGGGTCTTCTTGTTGTCGCGGACCGCGTTGCCAGCCAGCTCCAGGATTTCAGTGGTCAGATACTTGAGCATAGCAGCCATGTAGACCGGGGCTCCGGCACCCACACGCTCAGCATAGTTGCCCTTTCGCAGGAGCCTGTGATAACAGCCCACAGGGAACTGCAATCCAGCCCGGGAGGAGCGAGATTTGGCCCTGGCCCGAGCTTTACCACCGGTTTTTCCTCTTCCAGACATTTCCACGTTACACTCGTTCAGAGAAAGAATGAAAATCTCCTCCCACATCTGCCCTTCTTATAGCTTCTGGAGGAATGCAGATAGCGTACTTGTGATTGGTCGCTCTATGGTCAACTGCATTGGTGTTTTCTGGTGACCAATCACAGTCTGTTTTTTCCCGCCAATGAAAAGTGTGTGGAAATAACTGCCTCAACAGTCAAACTGCCAACCATTTTTTAATTTCAAAAAGGCCGCCAATATTTTCCTAAACCAGCGAATTAAGTTAATAAATTGACGATCAGCCAAAGATTTCTGGACATTTTTTTATTCCTTTTGTCTTATTCCAACTCTCCCTTGCAAATTCTAGGCTGTTACAATTAGGATTAATGTTGGGTTCAAGTTCAAACTGTATCGGGCGGGCATCAATTTGCATTGATTCTGTAACTGGACACATTCCAGCTCAATCTTTGTGAGGTTTCACAGATTATCGATTGATCATTTGCACAGGCGCTGCTGCGGGAGTGAAACCAGAACTGGGAGTCCTGCTGTGAGAAGAGAAGAGGGTCAGAGGGTTCAAACTGCCCCCTTTCTGGTCTCTGTACGAACCCCCATTCTGCGTTGTAACACTACAGGAATTCCCGGGTTAACAAACGGATTGACTCCCAACTGGCTTTACAAAAAGATTGAAAAGGCCTTGACAGAGAACGAGGTGACTAAAATCCGAATCTCATCCCTAGAACAAGCTTTTAATTCATCCTGTCTGACAGCAAAGGGAAAGAGCGAGCAGGGACCGTGTTTATAATTTACTGGGCAGGAAATTCAACAGCGACTCTCAGGTCGAAACGGATAATGGAACTGCTTATCTTAGAATTCTCAACTAAAGCTACAGCTGGAACTTCAAAAATTGTTCTCAAAAACATTTGATCAGCAAATAATTAGAGTAATCTGAGGAAAAACACAGCCAATTGCGTCGAAAGGAACACGCGTTTGTGTAGCTCCTTCGGAGAGGTTGTGGGAGGCTCTTAAAAGAGCCGTTGTGTTTTGGGTTTGTTCTTTCAGGGCAGCATGGAGTTTTACTTGGAGCTGCTGTATTTGGTCACTGCCTTTGTCCCTTCCAACACGGCGTGCTTGGCCAGCTCCCCGGGCAGCAACAGGCGCACGGCGGTCTGGATCTCCCAGTAGCTGATGGTGTGCCCCTTGTTGTAATGGGCCAGCTGGGAAGCCTCACCCGCGATGCGCTCGAAAATATCGTTCACAAATGAGTTCATGACGCCCATGGCCTTGGAGGAGATGCTGGTGTTGGGGTGAACCTGCTTCATCACTTTGTAGTTGTAGATGGAGTAACTCTCCTTCCTCGACTTTCTGCGTTTCTTGCCGCTTTTTGGTGCCGCTTTCTTCACCATTTTCTTGGTGCCCTTCTTGGCGACGGATTTCTTATCGTCAACCATCATCTCGTTCAGGCTCAGGAAACAATTTAAGAGAACAATGCTCCGAGCTCGTATTATATAGGCTGTCCCACACTCCGTCCACAGAGCTATGCTAATGAGGGATGGGTGAAGGCAAGGATTGCGATTGGTTTATTGGCAATGTTGTCAATTTCCTTTGTTCTCTATCTCTCCGACTGGCTTCCTTACGCATCCAATCAGATTCTGCGTTCACCACAATCTCATAACTGGAATGCCGTCACATATTAAAACCACTTCCATATTTATACTGTCCTCTAATCCCGTTTCTATTCTGCTCCATCAAACCTCTTCAACAATGGCCGGCGTTACGTTGAAGGTTATCTGTGGTTTTTTCCTTTGCATATATACTTGTGTGTGTAAAGAATCTTAACAGCCAACGCGCGGTAGTGATTGTTGATCTAGATTTCTAAATATTCGACAGACAGCGACCGGGATATAAACGAATCATCTCAGATCAGGACATTTCCAGGGCATCTACTGTAAAGTTTTAATATAAAACTAACTCTAGGACAGTTGCTGTTAGATCCGTGTATCTTAATGTTGTGTCCTTCAATAATCAGACAACGACTGCAGGGAACGATTCAACAGGTGTTTACTGAATGAGGGTTAGTCTAGAACTAACTATACAGATCACTACTCAGGGTTTATATACAGGTGTGGTCACTGCCAGTACTACAGTATAGAGGAGCTGTAAAAAGTAGTTCTCTCCCTTAAAGGTACATACATTACCATTCCTCCGCTTTTAGATTAACAGTACCATAACACTCATTTAACAATTAAATATCAAACTAATTACAATTAACACTTTTAACATGCAACATTAGCTGAAAATAGTCCATTTTTAAATTCAGTCTTTGGGGAGGCTTCCTGATCCTTTCTGGATAGCGCCTTTCCCGAGTGTCTTGCTCTTGGGGCGGAGGCGATTCTGGCCCCCTGTCGTTGGTTGGTTCATCAGCTTCCGATGCGACTGTTTCTGGGGTAGATGCAACCTGTACTTTGGGTTCATCACCAGGTACGTATGGGCAAGGCATGGGGTTGACTTGTTCCTGTGACTCTAGGATCTGGTCAGCATGGCATCTCACGATGCTCTCACCAACGTCCACTGTGTACATTAGTGGGCCCTTCCGTGTGCATATCGTTCCAGGCTGCCATTTTTCTGTTCGGTAGTCGCGGGCCAAGACTGGTTGCCCTACATTGAAGCTCCTTGTTGGCTTCTCATGGATGTGCTGGAATTGCTTACTCTCAACATCTCTTCTTACGTTTGGTCTGAGGAAATCCAGGAGAGATCTTAACCTTCGGTTAAAGTACATCATGGCTGGGGCCTGGTTGGTGACTGCATGTGTCGCATTCCGGTAGGTGAACAGGAAATTGTCCACCTTGTGCTGCAGCGGAATGTTGTCATTGTACATAGCCTTTATTGCCTTCTTAAAGGTTTGTACGAACCTCTCAGCCAATCCATTTGTGGCTGGATGATACGGGGCGGATGTGTAATGCCTTACCCCATTCTTTTTCAAGAATCTCCGGAACTCTTCGGACACAAACTGTGGTCCGTTGTCGGAGCAAATCTGTTCTGGCAAGCCATTCCTGGCAACAATGGTCCGTAGGACTGCAATAGTTTTCTCCGTGGTGGTGGAGGACATTTTGATGACCTCAGGCCATTTCGAGTACGCATCCACGGCTATTAAAAACATTGAGTCCATGAATGGACCGGCAAAATCAATATGCACCCTTTGCCATGGAGTTGAGGGCCACTCCCATGGGTGTAGAGGGGCATGTGGTGGTGCATTTTGGACCTTCTGGCATCCTGAGCAGCTCTTTATCAGGTCCTCGATTCGCTGATCGATCCCCGGCCACCGCACATAAGCCCTAGCAAGGCTTTTAATTTTCACCCCTCCCAGATGACCTTCGTGAAGCTCATTGAGCACTCTCTCCCTTAACTTGGGTGGAATTACCACGAGTGATCCACACATCAAGGTCCCCTGGCATACTGACAGCTGTTCTCTTCTGGATGAGAATGCTGGCAACAGTGAGTCGCCATGTGCTGACCATCCCTTCACCGTCAAATCATATACCTGAGACAATGTTGGGTCATTTCGGGTTTCCTTCTCTATACCAGCGTTAGTTACTGGCAAGCATTCAATTATAGTCGAATGAAATATTTCGACAGGATCCACTGCTGGTGCTTCCTCCGCAGTAGGCAGTGGCAGGCATGATAGCCCATCAGCGTTTCCATGCTGTTTCGTGCCCTTATACTCGATTTCATATTGGTGCGCCCCTAGAAAAAGTGACCATCTTTGTAGCCATTGTGCAGTCATCACCGGAACGCCCTTCTTTGGATTAAAGATGGAGACAAGTGGTTGGTGGTCAGTCAGCAAGGTAAACTTCTGCCCGCGCAGATAGTGATTGAACTTTTTCACTCCCCACACTAGGCTGAGGGCCTCCGTGTCAATCTGGGTGTAGTTACGCTCGGCTGAGGTTAGTGATCGTGACGCAAAGGCTATTGGCCTCTGAGCCATCCAAGAATTTCTGCGACAGCACCGCTCCAATGCCGTAGGGTGACGCATCACATGCCAACCGAATTGGTAATGCCGGGTTGTAATGGGCCAATACCTCTTTCGATGTGATTAGTGTTTTGCTCTTCTGGAAAGCTCATCTACATTCGTCACTCCAATTCCATGGCACCCCAGTTTGCAGTAAGGTGTTCAGTGGGTGTAGTATTGTAGATAAATTTGGCTAGATCTTATGGCAGTAGTTTACCAGCCCGAGGAACGAACTCAGTTGTGACACATTTTCCGGTGCTGGAGCCTTGACTACTGCCTCAATATTCACTGGGGACTTATGTAACCCCTCTTTATCGATAACGTGGCCACAATACGAGATCTGTTTTATAAATACTCGCATTTGGGGCGGTTAGCTCGGAGCCGATATTCCTGCAATCTAGTGAGCACCTGCTCCAGGTTGGCAAGGTGATCACTGGCATTTTCGCCCGTGACCAGGATGTCGTCCAAATAACACTGAGTCCCTGTGGTCCCTTGCAGGACTTGTTCCATTGCCCTCTGCCAAATAGCCAGAGCTGATGCTACCCCGAATACCAGCCGGTTGTATTGGTAGAGACCTTTATGGGTGTTGATTGTGAGGTATTTTTTGATGCTTCTTCTACCTCCATTTGCAGATATGCCTAGGCCAGATCAATCTTAGTGAAGCTTTTCCCTCCAGATAGCGAGGCGAAAATATCTTCAATCCGCGGAAGTGGACATTGCATGGTGTGAAGAACCGGTTTCACTGTTACCTTAAAGTCCCCACAGATGCAAACCTTCCTTGGTTCCCCAGGCGTGCTGCTCAACGACTTTTTCATCACAGCGACGATGGGTGTAGCCCACTCGCTCCAGTCTACCTTGGACAGTACACCTGAACGTTCCAGGCTCTCCAGCTCTGCTTCGACAGCTGGGCTTAAAAAATTTTGGGCTTGCGTTTTCTTAAATTTTAATCATCGCTGTCATGCCTTTTAGTGTTCTGAGTCCTTGCTGGAACACTTCTTTCACATCAGTTAGGATCTTTGACAGTCACCCAGGTGTGACGTCGTCATCCTTTTTGTCAGCCACAGTCAGTGCCTGTATGGAATGCCAAACTAGCTGTATCTTCCGGATCCATTTACGTCCTAGTAGTGGTGGTCCTCCATCTGGCAATACATATAGGTCCATTTTTGGTGTTTCCTTGCTGTTATATATAACGTTCACCCTTATTTTTCCTTTGGGGTAGACTTTTTGCACCATGTACGTCTTCAAGACAATCTTCGTATCTCTCAAGGGTATATGGGTATATGTGAGAATAGCTGCTTGTAGTCCCTTCGGTTTATGACTGTTAGGGCTGAACCTGTGTCCAATTCCATTTTCACTTGGACTCCTGCTGTCTTGAGAGCGTGACTCAGATAGTTTGGTGATCCTCCGTTTTGATCACATTATGTAGTTTCAGACAACCCAGCTCCTTGCTTCCGGAGTCTGTATCATTCTTCTGTTCGTCTGAACTACTCTCCGTCACTTTATGTACCTTCTTGTATTTCTCCTGTGGAGATTTCTTGCTGCTGGTTTGCTTTCCCGACCTGCAGACTCTTGCTATGTGTCCTACTTTTCCACACAATCTGCACACTTTGTCCTTGAAACAGCAATCATTATGGTCGTGTGTTGTTCTGCCGCAGCGATAGCACTTCACTGTTCCGTATGACATTTCATACGTGCCATATTCTTGCGGTCTCCGTTGTATCTCTGCAGCGCCCCGTGCTGCTGCTTCGTGTGATACTGCAATGCTGAAAGCATTGTCCAGCGTAAGATCCTTTTCTGATAGAAGCCATTTCTGGGTTCCTTCACTTTGAAGCCCACACACAAACTTGTCCCTTAAAGTATCTGCTAGTCCCGTTCCAAACTGGCAGCGTTTCGATAGCTTGCGCAGTTCTGTTAAATGCTCAGCATTACTTTCATCTTTATGCTGGTTCCTTTTGTGAAACTTAAATCTTTCTGCTATCAGCAGTGGTGTGGAGTTTAAGTGGTCCTGTAGGATTGACACTGTTTTCAAAATCCTTTTCTACTGGCTTCTCTGGGGTTACTAGGTTTCATAGTAAGCCGTACGTTTTTGCACCCATTGAAATCAACAATACCAGCGCTTTCTTGTCATCTGGCACTTCATTCGCCTTGCAGTATATTTCTTTGCGTTCGACATATGTCGTCCAATCTTCGAGTTCATTGTCGAACGCTGTGATACTGGCACTCTTCGGCATTTTTGGGTGTGGGTAGACTGGCTCAAAATGGCATCTCCCGCGCTTTCCCTTCTTCCCCGCTGCAGCTTAAAATGGCGTCTCCCACGCTGCTGCCAACACCACTCTCGGCAGTCCTCGTGGCAAATGGCGACGCCCTGTGGGTTTTGTGCACTGCTCCTGCGCTGCTGCCAACGCCGCTATCTGCGGTCCTCGTGGCAATGGCAGTGCCTCGCATTTTCCTGTGCGCCTCTCTCCCCCATTGACGCTGCTCGGCCCTTGAACACCGGCTGCGCTCTGCACATTTTCCTGCACGCCTCACTCCCCCGTTGATGCTGCTCGGCCCTTGAACACCGGCTGCGCTCTGCTCTCTCTCGCCTCTCTCCCCCCTACCTGTCAATTTCTGCTTTGGAAGAAAGGGTTTACTCTGAATATGTAAGTTTCTGGTTCGTGAGTCTGGGTTTTCGTCTTTATCTGTCAGTCTGTGCTAGGTGAGTGTCTTTTTCACTATGTACTTTTCCTGTTATGCAGTTGTGTTTTTTTATCTACCTATCAGCTTCTGGTATGTGAGTGTGGGTTTCTTCTGTATCAGTCAGTCACAGCTGAGTGAGTGTGAGATTATTCTCTCTCTGTCAGTTTCTGCTATCTGAGTGTGCGTTTTTCTTTGTACCTGTCAGTGTCTGCTTTGTGAGGACAGGCTTTATTCTGTACATTTTTGTTTCTTGTATGTGTGACTGGGTTGTATTATGTACTTGTTAGTCACTGCTGAATGTGTGAGGATTTGAATCAATACTGCTAGTTTCTGCAATGTGAGTGTGAGTTTTACTCTGTATCTATTCGTCTCTGGTTTGTGAATGTGGGACTTACTGTGTATCTCAGTCTTTGGTGTGAGTGTGGGTTTTTCCCTTGTATCTGTCTGTCTCTGTGAGTTGAGTGTGGGTTTTACTCTGTAAATGTTATACTATGGGATGTGTGTTAGGTTTTTCCCGGAAATGTCGTTATCTTTGATGTGTGGTGGGTGTTTACTCTGTATATGTCATACTCTGGGATGTGAGTGTGTGTTTTACTCTGTAAATTTTATAATCTGGGATGTGTGGTGTGGGGTTTACTCTGTATATGTCATACTCTGTGATGTGAGTGTGTGTTTTACACTGTAATGTTATACTCTGGGATGTGTGTCAGTGTATTACTCTGTTAATGTCATACTCTGGGATGTGTTTCTGGGTTTTACTCTGTATCTGTCATACTCTGGGATGTGTGTGTTGGTTTTATACTATATCTGTCATATTCTGAGATGTGCTTACGCATTTTACTCTCTCTCTGTTTGTCTTTGGTGTGTGAGGGTGGGTTTTACTCTATATCTGTTATTTTCTGTTTTCTGAATGCTAGGTTTTAATCTTTACCTGTCTGTTTCTGGCATGGAAGAGTGGGTGGTCATTCTGTACCTGACAGTCTCTGGTGGGTGAGTGTTGCTTTATTCTGTATCTGTGAGGCTCGATGTGCCGTATGGCCTACTCCTGCTTCTAATTCTTATATCTCTGGGATATGAGTGTGGGTTTTTGACTGTAATATTCAGTTTGTGCAACGTGAGTGTATCTTTTACTCTGTACCTGTGAGGGTGCCAGTCAGTTCCTTTTTGTAACCTCTAGATGGCACCTTCACTGTTCTTTTGTTAATTGTTTCTCGTTCTCTGGTGTTAGTTTTTAATCAGCCTGTTAGCTGTATGGGTGGCACCTGGTTTTCTTGGTATATAAGTTCTGTTGTTGTTTCACTCAGTGCTCAGTCCTCACTAGGGTGAACCAGGGAGTTAGTCTTGACAATGTTCCTTGTCTTGACTAGGTTCTCTGTGTGACTAGCCTTTCCTCTATGGCAGCTTGCCTTCACAAGCTGGCTGCCATAGTTCTCTTGAGTTATGTATCTAAGTCTGTGCTTTAGTTCTCTCGAGTTATGTATCTAAGTCTGTGCCATAGTTCTCTCGAGTTATGTATCTAAGTCTGTGCTTTAGTTCTCTCGAGTTATGTATCTAAGTCTGTGCCATAGTTCTCTCGAGTTATGTATCTAAGTCTGTGTTCTAGTTCTCTCGAGCTATGTACCTAAATCTGTGTTCTAGTTCTCTCGAGCTATGTATCTAAGTCTGTGTTCTTGTCTCTGGATTTAAGATGTATTTAAGTCTTGTTCTGTTGAGCTGCTTGTCTTGGTAAGGTGCTGTTTGGACTAGCGTGTTGCTATGTGGGAGCCGTTGGGATCTTGTCTTGAGCTTTGCATTGGTGAGCCGATTACCCTTGGGGTAGCTTGTCTGGAGTTGTGCCTCGGCAAGCCGGTTGCCCCTTGTGGTAGCTTGTCGCAAGCTCAGTATAGACAAGTGGGCTTCCTCATGGAAGCTGTCCTGAGTTCCTATCTTGACTAGCCGTCTTGTAACTTGTCTCTAGTTCTCTTGTCTCTAGTTCTTATGTATATTGCTGTGTCCCTTGTGTTAATCTGGTTATGTGTAAATCTAGTAAAGTTCAAACAAAGTACTGTATATGTGTCTCTTGTCTGGTTTCTGCACTTGGGTCCAGAACCTACCTTTGCCTGGAGAGCACGGCCTCGTATTTATACGGCCCCGTGGCTCCCCAACCCTGACAGTAGGACTGAGCCATACATGGACCCAGCAGAAACCAACCGGCTGAGGTTTGAAACTCTCGAGTTAAAATTTCAAGTTCTCTTAGGCGATATAAATTCTCGAGTTAAATTTTTTAGTTCTCTTGGGCAATTTTTTGAGTCTCCTAGGAGTAAGACCCCCCACTGTGTTAAAATTTCAAGTCTCCTGTGTTTAAATTTTTGTGTGAACTTTTGAGTCTCCTGGGCCTTCATAGTGTTAAACTTTCAAGTAAAATTTGAGTCTCCTGGGCTGTTACTGTATTTAGACCCCCAGGTGAACTCTCAAGTCTCCTGGGCTTCTATTGTGTTAGACCCCCCAGGTGAACTCTCAAGTCTCTTGGACCTTCATTGTGTTAGAATTTTGAGCAAACTTTCAAGTTTTCTGGGCCTTTGTTATATTTTCAAGTTGATCTCTCAGGTTTCTTGGGCCTCTACTGTTAGACCCCCAGGTAAAGCTCTCAAGCTTCCTGGGCCTCTACTGTGTTAGACCCCCAAGTAAATTCTCAAGTCTCTTGGGCCTTCTGTGTTAAATCCCAAGTAAATTCTCAAGCTTCCTGGGCAAATTAAGTGTTCAAGTTCTCCTGGGCAAATTAAGTTTTCAAGCTCTCTGGGGCAAATAACTCCCTCCTGTGTTTCTGTGTTTAATTCTCGAGTTCCCTAGGAAGAAGACCCTGTTGTGTTTTGTTATTCTTCTGGACAAATGCAACTTTTGAGCTCTACTGGATAAGACATTCTCGAGTTCTCCTGGACTATTGAATTCTCAAGCTCTCTTGGACAAGTTAAATTCTCGAGTCTTTGTCTTTCTTGCATCCCTTTGGAATATAATCCATTGAGCGTGCTAACTTTGGAGAATGATGACTCTGTTGTTTACAAAGATTTTGGTCATATGATTGCCATGACATGTCCCTGCCGCTAGTGGATGAAGAGGATGATTTCGTTTTGAGATTTCTGAACATCTGCAGTTCGTGAAAAGTTGGAATGGAAGATATCATTGCTTGAGAAGCTAAGAAGATTTGCCATGTGTACTAAAACAGACTTTCAGTTTTTTGACTTGGTTCTAAATGCCCTGGAGGGTGTGTGGCTGTCTCTGTTTTACACGTGTGACTTCGGATTGATCTAGCTTAAGCCTTTAAGTCTTTTCCCCACTTGGTTATCCATACCACTAATTCAGAAGTTTAGAGAATTTAAGTATTTGCTCTATGTTCATTTAAATCAGCGCCCAGTGTCTTAGCGCCCAGTGTCTTAGCGCCCAGTGTCTTAGCGCCCAGTGTCTTAGCGCCCAGTGTCTTAGCGCCCAGTGTCTTAGCGCCCAGTGTCTTTCGAGCCCCTGTTTGTCTCTCTCTCGAGCCCTGTGTTTGGAACGTCAGGAGCCGTTCCTTGGGGAGGGGGTCCTGTGAGGGTGCCAGTCAGTTCCTTTTTGTAACCTCTAGATGGCACCTTCACTGTTCTTTTGTTAATTGTTTCTCGTTCTCTGGTGTTAGTTTTTAATCAGCCTGTTAGCTGTATGGGTGGCACCTGGTTTTCTTGGTATATAAGTTCTGTTGTTGTTTCACTCAGTGCTCAGTCCTCACTAGGGTGAACCAGGGAGTTAGTCTTGACAATGTTCCTTGTCTTGACTAGGTTCTCTGTGTGACTAGCCTTTCCTCTATGGCAGCTTGCCTTCACAAGCTGGCTGCCATAGTTCTCTTGAGTTATGTATCTAAGTCTGTGCTTTAGTTCTCTCGAGTTATGTATCTAAGTCTGTGCCATAGTTCTCTCGAGTTATGTATCTAAGTCTGTGCTTTAGTTCTCTCGAGTTATGTATCTAAGTCTGTGCCATAGTTCTCTCGAGTTATGTATCTAAGTCTGTGTTCTAGTTCTCTCGAGCTATGTACCTAAATCTGTGTTCTAGTTCTCTCGAGCTATGTATCTAAGTCTGTGTTCTTGTCTCTGGATTTAAGATGTATTTAAGTCTTGTTCTGTTGAGCTGCTTGTCTTGGTAAGGTGCTGCTTGGACTAGCGTGTTGCTATGTGGGAGCCGTTGGGATCTTGTCTTGAGCTTTGCATTGGTGAGCCGATTACCCTTGGGGTAGCTTGTCTGGAGTTGTGCCTCGGCAAGCCGGTTGCCCCTTGTGGTAGCTTGTCGCAAGCTCAGTATAGACAAGTGGGCTTCCTCATGGAAGCTGTCCTGAGTTCCTATCTTGACTAGCCGTCTTGTAACTTGTCTCTAGTTCTCTTGTCTCTAGTTCTTATGTATATTGCTGTGTCCCTTGTGTTAATCTGGTTATGTGTAAATCTAGTAAAGTTCAAACAAAGTACTGTATATGTGTCTCTTGTCTGGTTTCTGCACTTGGGTCCAGAACCTACCTTTGCCTGGAGAGCACGGCCTCGTATTTATACGGCCCCGTGGCTCCCCAACCCTGACAGTACCTCTCTGTCTCCGCGATGTGAGTGTGGGTTTTTCTTTGTACCTGTAATTTCTGCTATGTGTCGGTATGTTGTATTATACATCGGTCAGTTTGTGTTATATGATTGAGGATTTCACTCAATTCCTGACAGTCTCTGGTATGTGAGTGTGGTATTCCTCTGCCCCTATTCAGGGGGATTTGAGTGTCCTTTTACAAGAATCGCAGAAAGTTAACACACAGGTACAATTACAATGGTAAAAGGTATGTCTGCATTTATTGCAAAGGGGTTGAAGTAAAAGTATAAGTAAGTGTTGCTGCAATTTTATAGGCCTTTAGTTAAACCATAACTGGAGTACTTTGCACATTTTGGTCTCCTTATCGAAGGCAGGATACACATGCTTTAGATGGGGTGTATCAAATGTTCTCGAGGTTGATTCCGAGGCTGTCCTATGAGGAGAGATTGTTTATAATGGGCATATAGTCTCTGGAGTTTAGAAGAATGAGAGGTGATCTGATTGAAACATTTCAAAGTCTTTTTGTGCTTGACAGGGGTAAATGTGGCGAGGCTGTTTCCCCTGGCAGGAGAGTCTAGAACCCGGGGCCATAGTCTCACAATAAGTCATCGGACAATTAGGAATGAGTTGATGAGAAATGTATATACTCAGAGTGTTGTGAATCTTTGGAATTCTCTACTGCATGGGGCTGTGGATGCTCAGTCGATGAGTGTATTCAAGATTGAGGTTATAGATCTTTGGGCACTAATAGAATCAAGGGATATCGGGATAGGATGGGAAATTGTAGTTGTGGTAGGAGTTCAGATATGATCTTATTGAATGTCGGAGCAAGCTTGTGGGGCTTTATAACTGTTTCTTATTCTCTTATAGCTGACAGTCTCTTGGATGTGATTGGGGATTTTATTCTGTATCTGTCAGTCTCTTGAATGTGAGTTGTGTTATTTCACGGTCTTCAGTTTCTGGTATGCAAATGTTGGATTTATTATGCACCTGTGATCTGCTGGTAAGTGAGGTTCACTCTGTATCTGATAGTCCCTGGTATGTGAGTGTGTGTTTTACTCTGTATCTGACAGTCTCTGGTATGTGAGTGTGTGTTTTACTCTGTATCTGACAGTCTCTGGTATGTGAGTGTGAGTTTCACTCTGTATCTGATAGTCCCTGGTATGTGAGTGTGTGTTTTACTCTGTATGTGAAAGTCTCTGGTATGTGAGTGTGATTTTCACTCTGTATCTGACAGTCTCTGGTATGTGAGTGTGAGTTTCACTCTGTATCTGACAGTCTCTGGTATGTGAGTGTGTGTTTTACTCTGTATCTGACAGTCTCTGGTATGTCAGTGTGAATTTCACTCTGTATCTGACAGTCTCTGGTATGTAAGTGTGTGTTTTACTCTGTATCTGACAGTCTCTGGTATGTGAGTGTGAGGTTCACTCTGTATCTGACAGTCTCTGGTATGTGAGTTTGAGTTTCACTCTGTATCTGACAGTCTCTGGTATGTGAGTTTGAGTTTCACTCTGTATCTGACAGTCTCTGGTATGTGAGTGTGAGTTTCGCTCTGTATCTGACAGTCTCTGGTATGTGAGTGTGAGTTTCGCTCTGTATCTGACAGTCTCTGGTATGTGAGTTTGAGTTTTACTCTGTATCTGACAGTCTCTGGTATGTCAGTTTGAATTTCACTCTGTATCTGACAGTCTCTGGTATGTAAGTGTGTGTTTTACTCTGTATCTGACAGTCTCTGGTATGTGAGTGTGAGTTTCGCTCTGTATCTGACAGTCTCTGGTATGTGAGTTTGAGTTTCACTCTGTATCTGACAGTCTCTGGTATGTGAGTTTGAGTTTCACTCTGTATCTGACAGTCTCTGGTATGTGAGTGTGAGTTTCGCTCTGTATCTGACAGTCTCTGGTATGTGAGTGTGTTTTTCACTCTGTATCTGATAGTCCCTGGTATGTCAGTTTGAGTTTCACTCTGTATCTGACAGTCTCTGGTATGTGAGTGTGAGTTTCACTCTGTATCTGACAGTCTCTGGTATGTGAGTGTGAGTTTCACTCTGTATCTGACACTCTCTGGTATGTGAGTGTGAGTTTCACTCTGTATCTGACAGTCTCTGGAATATGAGTGAGTTTCACTCAGTATCTGACAGTCTCTGGTATGTGGGTGTGGGTTTTGTGCTGTACCTGGCAATTTCTGTTGTAAGAATATGGAATATTCTGCCCCAAAAAGCTGTAGGAGCTATATCATTATTTAAATTTAAAACAGAAATAGACAGTTTCCTAGAAGTAAAGGGAATTAAGGGTTACGGGGAGCGGGCAGGAATTTGGACATGAGTCTAGGTTCGGATCAGTCATGGCTCTGTGGGTAGCGGAGCGGGCCCAAGGGCCGTGTAGCCTGATCCTGCTCCTATTTCGTGTGTCTAATTCTGTTAGATTCAGGAGATGGTTCTGTGATAGTAGATTGGCGGTTAGAATCAGATCAGCCATGATCTTATTGAATGGCGGAACAGGCTCGAGGGGCCGATTGACCTACTCCTGCTCCTATTTCTTATGCTCTTATGTAAGAGTAAGGATTTTATTCAGTACCTGACAGTTTCTGGGATGGGAGGGTGGAATTTAGTCTGTGTCTGTAATTCACTGGTTTATGAGTAATGGCATTAATCCCTATCTGTTATTCTCTGGTGCCTGAGTTTTGTTTTCCTCTTTATCATTCAGAGTCTGGAATGTGAGTGTGGACTTTACTCTGTACCTGACAGTCTCTGGGATTTTATTCTGTATCTGTCTACTTCTGGTGTGCGAGTGTGGATTTCGCTCTATACCTTTCTGTCTCTTGTATGTAAGTGTGGTGTTACCTCTGTAAATGTCAGTTTCTAGTACCCGAGTGGAGTTGTATGCTGTACCTGTCAGTATCTGTTATATAATTAAGGGTTTAATCAGTCTTTGCCTGTTTCTGGTATGCGAGTGTGGATTGTAGTCTGTATCTGACATTCTATGCTTGTGAGTGTGGGTTTCACCCTGTACCTGTCACTCTATGGGATGTGAGTGCAAGATTCACTCTGTGTCTGTCAGACTCTTTTAATTGAGTGTTGATTTTATCTATAGCTGTCAACCTGGTATATGAGTGTGGGTTTTACTCTATAGCTACCCGTCTCTAGGCTGTTAGTGTGGATTATCCTCTAACTCCGTTTCTATTATATGGATGTAATGTTTTGTCTGTGACTGCCAGTTTGTGGTGTGATTGTGGATTTTACTTTGTTCCTGTCTGTCTCTGCGTTGTGAATGTGGGCTTTATTCTGTAGCTGTCCTTGTCTGGTACTGTTTGTGAGAGTGGGATTGATTCTTCACCTGTTAGACTGGAAATGTGTGTGACTGAGAGAATTATTATTTAATTGACAGTCTCTTGTACTGTTCTATTCTTGCTCTGTGTGATTGGTGGATTCCATTCCTTCCCCACCTAGTGTAGGCCAATGCTAGTTTGAGAGTATCTGTGACTGTCTCAGGAGGAGGTATGGTTCAGTCCATTACCTCCGATTCTCTGCTCTTGTCTGGAAGTTGTTGGGTTTGAAAGTCCGTGTACTGCCAGCAGCGAGCATTGACTCCATATCAGTGTCTGTTTGTTCCTGTGTGTGAGTCAGGGAGTGAAAATTGATCTGCCTGTCAGTTGGGCTTTAAAACAGCATCTTAGTCTGCTGCTCCAAGTGACTGCGGGATTGATAATGAAATTCAGGAAATTCGGATCACTGTGGGACTGATTGCTTCTGCAGCCTGTGATAATAGTATTGAGGCCAGTTCTGTGTCTCTGCGCTCTGTGAGTGATTTTGGCCCCGAAATTCGGGTCGGGGTCTTCCCGCGGGTGCAAGCCCCCGACCTACACTTACCTATCGCGCTGACATTTGAAGACTGGGCCTGCGTGGGTTTCCGGTCTGTGGCCCGGTTCAGCTCCCGGCGCGCTGTGCGTGCGTGATCCAGCGGCGTACTTAGTGCGATGAGCTGGCTGGGATCACGTGAGCACTGGGCAACTAATGGGAGTTTACAAAAGTCCATTCATGAGTTAGACATAAGACCTGTCAAACTCATGAAAAGTACGGGCGCCCAAAACATTACTTAAACTTTAAATAAAAGTTAAAAAAAAATTCCAATAATGAAATTAACTATTAATAACTTAAAAAAACTAATTTAAACAATTACTCAAATTTCTGCCAAATTTTTTTTTCAAGAAATCGGGTCCAAAAATACACTTAACTTACTGTAAATTCTTTAAAAATAATAAACCTGTGGAAAAAAATTTCTAACTTTAATTATTAGACCACTTACCTTACGTCTGCTTTTTACATTCGTGAAAAGTGGAGGCCTACACGCACAGACAACCCTGTCAAAAAAACCGAAGTTCAACACGTCCGCGCTGCCTCAAACGTCGCTAGGGAACCGCCTCTTAACCCCTTGGTTCAGCGGAGAGGAAATGCCGGTTTTCCGCGCATGCGCTGTGCATGCTGAGAACCGGCACTTCCAACGGGCCCACGCCGTCCGTACTCACACGTTGGGACCAGAATTACTAGGCCAAATGTACTTACTGTGTGTGAGAAGGAACTGCCTGCACTGTTCCTTGTGTTACAGTTGGAGGAAAGATACATTTATTCTGGCTCGTGAATGTATTTTACTCTGATTACAAGAAAAACAATATTAGATATTAGATATGGACAGGTGCTGGGAGAACATAAAAACAAAGTTATCATTAATGCGTTTGTTTATATAAAGCTAAAGTATCTGGAGAGGGGAAACCGCGATACAAACTGTGTCTTTGTCTGACCTCACTGGGGTACAGCGGCACTCAGTTTCTCCACACCAGGTGTGTAGGATGGTTCTACAGTAAGTTATCAGCATCCAGACACAACCTAAACACAGCTCTGGACTATAAATGGGACCATCCGGTTGGCAAAGTCCAGGTTTATATCTCCCAATCCCACAGGAGCAGGTGTAAAATGCAGAATCGCTTCCTGCAATAATTCCATCGGTAGCTGGGCTGCACATCTATTATTTGCAGCATATCGAAACCGAGTTGAGGGCCTGAATAGTTAACAGAATGTCTCAGAGCCCGGATCCTGATGTATCTGAGGGAGTGACAATGTATCTCTCGATCACCAGCAACACGGTTCTGGAGAACGCAATGCATCAAAAGGAAATAACCGATTTTTGAATTTTGTTCTTTCACACATTACACCTGCTGCCTATCGAGGTGGCTCAAGCACGTGGGGCGATCCCGTCTGAGCTTTCCCCCGTTCGGACGGAATTCCTCATCGGCGCCCGGCCCCGAAACTCCCCTCGGGAACCGGCGCCTCACAACTTGAGCCATCTCAAGGAAATACCCTCCGTGCCTTTTCATTCCGCGTGGAGGGGTTTCCTGTATGGGCTGCTCCTGCACACTCGCCACTTTGCCATCTTCGCCCGCCGTCCGGACACGCCTTGGCGTGCCGTCTTGCTTTCTGGTGGGGGCGGAGGTCCCCAATGGAGGGCTCTCTATGCGGGAGTCCTCCCTTGTTCTATTGGGGACTTGGCCTGGAGGGTGTTGCACGGAGCGGTCCCGTGTTTAAAGGCCCACTCAGATTAGCAATGTGAAATGGCTGGAATGAGAATAATTGACGGCATTTAAAGAACTCCTAATTGAATTGATGATGACCTCAGCAATCTCCTCAATGAGGTGGAGGCGCAGCGCCTGCTCATCATTGGTAATGAGAAGTCAAAGGCGCCGCAAAAAGGACAGATGATAGCTTGGTCTTTCAAGTGGCAGCATAGGGCTCCAGTCACTGGGAGGGAAAAGGCGCAGGAAACGTATGGGTGTCACCTTTTGCACGGAGTGGGCCTTTTGCATAGCGGTAAGCATCTCCGCCGCTGGGCCAGAAGGAGTAGGGTTTCGAACCCCGCTCCAGATAGTCCCGGCAAGTGGAGTCGGAGCTCCGGCTGTAAATTCTGGGTTGACATCCAGTGGGATATTTGCATCCGTGGGTGTGGGTTAGCCCCCCCCCTCCCTCGTATAAGTTGTGGGAGCCCGTAAAACCCTCCCGCCATAGGACTAACCACCCTAATGGCTGGTATGAAGATGGTTATGGTCACGGAAGGAGCGTTAACGTGGCCAGAAATCCTTCCACCACTTCATACAGTTCCCCAAAGGGAACAGTGTGAGGATACGTACGACGATGACCTCTTGCGCAATGCACCTCCTTGGATCCTCAGTCACAGATGCGAGGGGGCAAATCGTACAATTGTTAAATTTTTCATTTTATTGACATGTAAAATGAACGGCCCAGTAATTCCGTTCCAAACGCGTGAGTACGGTCGGGGTACTGATGTGTCTGGCCGGAGGAAATGCCGGTTTTCAGCATGCACAGCGCATGCGGGGAAAACTGGCATTTCCTGTCCTCTGAACAAAGGGGTTCAGAGGCAGAACGCGTGCGACTGCACAGGCAGCGCATGCGCAGTAAAATTCGGCAGTTTCATTCATGCTTTCAGTGAGGTTAAGTCCTTACAACTTACACATGAAAAAAGCATAAGTACAGTTGCTCCAGAGGCTGCGGAGGAAGATATATTTTATCGTGGAGCTTCTGAAAGGCAATATTTTTGTTTGGGAAAGGGAGGAAAGTTATTTTAAGAAATGCTGAGGTAAGTTTTAAAGTTTATTTTTGTTTTTTTAAAACGGGTTTTCAGTACTGTAGGTAGAAGGAGCAATTGTGGCTATGTGAATTGAATTTGCTGTGTTTATTAAATGTGAAAATGACTCCAACATTTTTAAGAAAGAAACTTTTCATCAGTAATATATTTTAAGTAATTATGTATGTCTGTATATTCCTTTGCGTATATGTATGTATATATTCCTTTACTTATGTGTATGAATGAATGTATTTAATTATGACTTTCAGAGAAAGTAACTTATTGGAAAATCATAATTAAATACATACATTCATACACATAAGTAAAGGAATATATACATATACGTAAAGGAATATATACAGACATACATACATAATTACTTAAAAGAATATATTACTGATGAACAGTTTCTTTCTTAAAAATGTTGGAAATGTTACATTACTCATTTTAGAACAGTCATTTTCACATAAACACAGCAAATTCAATTCACATAGCCACAATTGCTCCTTCTACCTGCAGTACTGAAAACCCGTTTTTAAAAAAAAAAATTAAACTTTAAAACTTTAGCATTTCTTAAAATAACTTTCCTCCCTTTCCCAAACAAAAATTGCCTTTCAGAAGTGAGAATACCAAGGTCAATGGAAAAGAAACGAGAAACTGTAAAGGCAGCTAAAAAGTAAAATAAAAAGGGTAACCTGATCTTTAGCTGCTAATGTGGCTGGCGCCCATGGGTACACCTTGCTGATGAGGAACAATGTAGGGTGGCGTGCAGAAATTATACTGACAATAGGTGATCGTAAACGCATTACCGTGATGTTTACTTAGCTGTAACCCATTCAGTGAAATGTGGCTCGCCCAGCTCGAACTGCCAGACCAGGAAATCAAATTAAAAGTATACGTGCACAGCTCAGGATTGGCGCAGAATGTACGATGTGTTAATGCTTTCTCAATGCAGGTATAAAAAATGTAGCACGCTGTATGAAAAATTGCTTACTCTGTTGGTTTCGTCAGACTCTTGCAGGAGTCGGTGCCGATATATCAGAGTAAGACTCCGCGGATAATAAATCGTTTGAACTCTCCAGTTGTATTCGACTCAGTGATTGCTGAACCAGACTGAGGGTAAAAGAATCTGTTCTATCATTTGGTGTCAGAAGTGGGATCTCAACGGACAGTCACCGAGAGTTTGCGAATTAAGAGCTGAATCGTCTCGGACGTGGAGGGAGGAAATGGGCCCCCGATGTAAGTAGTTTCTTGTACTACCTCGGTTTTCCTCCGATTCCGCCAGTCTGACGACGAGTCGGCCGATCGCTAACTCCCGTGTGGTGTCCCGCCGAGATCCAGGTTAGCCTGGCGAATACTGGAAGAGATAGGTGATTAGGTCAGTGATCGGATATCACTGAGGGTCAGTATACGTACTGAGGGAATAACTAGGAACTGTGTAAACTTAGAAATAAGCACTTGTGTCAGGTAAAGTGTCGACCTTGTATATCACTTGGGCCGCCTAGGCTCTGAACAAGTTTAAAACACGACTGTGTAAAGTTCACAAGGGGAGTAAGATGGGCAACTGTTTAGATACCACGACTGAATCGGGTAGCGCCTTACAGACCCTTTGTGAACAACATCCTGACAAAGCAAAGCAACTTAGACAGTTGTCTGGAGGATTAAATAAGAAATTAGGAAGTGATCAATGGCCACTAGGAGGAACTAAGAACCTAGATGCCGCTAAAAAGGCTCAGAACTAATTTGGAGAAGTAACGGGTACCACAGCCAAAGAACTAATTGCCCTATGGAGACAGTACTGCCAGGAACTGAAAGAAACTTCCTTGTTAGCAAGTTGGCAGGATAATGCCTTAAAATTAGGAATAGGACTTACCGAAAGAGGGGTAGTCAAACCAGTAGAGGTATTGAAAAAGGAATGTGCTCATGAGAAACGCTCGAAACAGGAGTCTGAAAAGACCATAGGCGAGTCTGGAAAGGCTGATGAGAGTGGATTACGTAATCCAATGGTTGGCCTTGCCTTAACAGAGGGCGATGGTGATGATGATTTGGAAGAATGGAATCACAGGGCTCATGTTGTTCCCCATGCTCCCCCACCCCCCCCCCCGGAAGTTAACATTTATCCCCCGGTGGCACCCGTACCAACTGTACAAACCCCTGCGCCGACACCTCGTATCTGCCAGTGCCGTTTCCCCGCCGCCGTCAGTCACGGTTCAAGTGAATAATCCCCCGCCGGTCCAGATGGGAGATCAACAACCGGGTCCCCAGTATACTGACCCTGTTGCTTTTTGCACCCGACTCAGGACTAAGAATAATCGGCCCCCGACGCCACCCTCCCCACCCCAACCCAGTCCATCAAGTTCACGAAAATGGAGAAATCAAAGGCAGATGATTCAAAGTCAGAGACTAGAGAGTCAGAGCCAGAGTACCCTCAAGGCTTTAAGGTCCTTTTTTGGAGTGCCGGGACCATAGTGACATTGACAGTGGAGATTCAGGAGACGACTTTGATATACCTATCAATTCGTCCAATGAAAAGCGACGAGTTAGGAAAGTAACTATAGGTTTTTATTGACTAAATAACAGAGCCCACCCTCATGGGTGATCGGATCCAGCAAGGAGGAGTACCAGCCAGTCGACTACCTTTATACCTGGGCAGGTAGGTGGAGCCATGGGCGGAGTCAGTGATGGTCAGCCCAGGTATAACAGTGTGACAAGAGGCGACCTCGTATAGTGATACAACAGTGATACCAATATAACAGTGATAACTATAGTGTAATGATAGTGAACGGTAAAAGTGGTTTACCACATTCAGCCCTTCTTTAGATTTGAGTCCGGCGGGGTGAAGTGCACTACCAGTTCTGGTATGTCAGTCTGTCCGGAGGCCTCGTAAGCCTCTCCGATCGTCGCAGCGGCGGTGTTGCATTATCCGGTGTTAATGCTGGTGTCTGCGTGGTCAGCGAAGGCTCGTGGGGTTCCGGCATGCCGTCTACCTGGGCTGGAATTGGGGGGGGTGGTTGGGGGGGGGTAAAGGTGGTGTCTCCGGAGTGCCCGAGGGTGCGAGGTCTCGTAAGGAGACAGTATCCTCCCGCCCGTCTGGGTAAGCCACGTAGGCATACTGGGGGTTGGCGTGCAGGAGGTTCACCATCTCGACCAGGGGGTCCATTTTATGGGCCCTCACGTGCTTTCGCAGCAGGACGGGCCCCGGAGAGGTCAGCCAGGTTGGTAGAGTGGTTCCCGTAGTCGACTTCCTGGGGAAAACAAACATTCGTTCATGGGGGGTGGCGTTAACGGCAGTGCAAAGTAGTGACCGGATGGAATGCAGCGCTGTCGGGAGGACTTCCTGCCAGCGGGAGGTTGGGAGGCCCTTCGACTTTAAGGCTAAGATGACGGCCTTCCAGACAGTCGCGTTCCCTCGGGGGTTGTAGCTGGTGGTCCTGCTTGCTGCAATACCTCTCGCTAGTAGGAACTGGCGGAGTTCCTCGCTCATGAAGGAGGAGCCCCGGTCACTATGTATATAGTTCGGGAACCCGAACAAGGCGAAGAGTTCGTTCAGGCATTTAATGACCGTGGTACTGGTCATGTCTGGGCAGGGGAAGGCAAAGGGGAAACGGGAGTACTCATCAACGATGTTGAGGAAGTACACATTACGGTCGGATGACAGTAGGGGCCCCTTAAAGTCGATGCTCAGGCGCTCGAAGGGGCGGGTGGCCTTGATCAGGCTTGCTTTGTCCGGCCTATAGAAGTGCGGTTTGCACTCGGCACAGGTCTGGCAGTTCCTGGTCATGGTCCTGAACTCCTCGATGGAGTAGGTCAGGTTGCGGGCCTTAATGAAATGGTAAAGTCTGGTGACCCCGGGGTGGCAGAGGTCGTTGTGGAGGGTCTGAAGTCTATCAATATGCGCGCTGGCGCATGTAATTCGTGAAAGAGCATCGGGGGGTTCGTTCAGCTTACCTGGCCGGTACAAGATCTCATAATCGTAGGTGGATAGCTCGATTCTCCACCTCAAGATCTTGTCATTCTTGATTTTGCCCCTCAGCTTGTTATTAAAAATGAAAGCGACCGAACGCTGGTCGGTGAGGAGGGTAAATCGTTTGCCTGCCAGGTAATGCCTCCAGCGTCGTACCGCCTCCACGATCGCCTGGGCTTCCTTCTCGACCGACGAGTGTCGGATCTCGGGGCCCTGTAGGGTCCTTGAGAAGAAGGCCACCGGCCTCCCCTCCTGGTTAAGGGTAGCGGCTAGGGCGAAGTCGGATGCATCGCTCTCCACTTGGAAGGGGATGGACTCATCCACTGCATGCATTGTGGCCTTGGCTATGTCTCCCTTAATGAGGGAGAAGGCCGCGCACGCCTCCTCCGTGGGGGGGAAGGATGTGGACTTCATGAGGGGTCTGGCTTTGTCCGCATAATTGGGCACCCATTGGGCATAGTAGGCGAAGAGTCCCAGGGTTCTCAAGTGCCTTAGGACAGTGGGGGAGGGGTAGCTCCATGAGGGGGCGCATTATTTCGGGGTCGGGGCCGATGACTCCGTTCTCTACTACACAGCCGAGGGCAGCAAGGCGTGAGGTGTTAAACACACATTTCTCCTTATTGTCAGTGAGGTTCAGCCATTGGGCCGTACGGAGGAATTTCTCCAGATTCACATCATGGTCCTGCCGGTCGCGGCCGCAGATGGTGACATTATCTAGATAAGGGAACGTGGCCTGCAGTCCGTTCTGGTCGACCATCCGGTCCATCTCCCTTTGGAAGACCGACACCCCGTTGGTGACACCGAAGGGGACCCTAAGGAAGTGGTAGAGGTGCCCGTTCACCTCGAAGGCGGTATACTGGCGGTCCTCCGGGCTGATAGGGAGTTGGTGGTAGGCCGACTTAAGGTCGATGGTCGAGAATACTCGGTATTGTGCAATCTGATTGACCATGTCAGATATGCGGGGAAGGGGGTATGCGTCCAGCTGGGTGTACCTGTTTATGGTCTGGCTGTAGTCGATGACCAAGCGATTTTTATCGCCGGTCTTAACGACCACGACCTGGGCACGCCAGGGGCTGCTGCTCCCCTCGATGATGCCCTCTTTCAGGAGGCGCCGCACCTCATAGCTAATGAAGGCCCTGTCCCCGGCGCTGTGCCGCCTGCTCTTGGTAGCGACGGGTTTGCAGTCGGGGGTTAGTTTAGTGAACAGGGAAGGTGGCGGGACCTTGAGGGTGGATAGGCTGCAGTTGTTACACGGTGGGCGGTTTAACATCCGCTGGTTGTCGACTGTGAGTGGGGGGAGGGGGTCCACCGTATGCTAGGGTGACACTTTGGAGGTGGGATTGGAAGTCCAGCCCCAGTAGGACGGCAGCGCAGAGCTGGGGGAGGACGAGGAGTTTAAAGTTTTTATACTCCGTACCCTTAACCGACAGGGTCACAACACAGTAGCCGCTGATGTCCGTGGCGTGGGACCTTGATGCCATCGAGATTCGGTTGCACGTTGGCAGGACGGGGAGGGAGTAGTGGCTCACCGTGTCTGGGTGGATGAAGCTCTCCGTGCTTCCGCTGTCGAACAGGCAGGTCGTGGCGTGGCCATTTACTTTGATGTCCATCATCGACTTGGACAGGTGATGCGGGCGGGCTTGATCCAGAGTGACGGAGGCTAGTGTGTAGCTGAGTGAGTCGTTGTCGTCTGCGGGTGAGGCGGTCGTCGGGTCTGGAGGCACAGCGGCAGTCGAGCGTGGTGGGTAAAATGGCGTCTCCCACGAGGTTGGACAACATGGCTGCCCCCATAACTCACATGAGGCATTATTGGGGTCGGTTGCCTTGATCAAAGATGGCCGCCCCATGACTCACGTGTGGGGATGCTGGCCTCTGTTGCCTTGAAGGAAGATGGCCGCCCCCACAGTTCGCATGAGGCACTGCTGGCCTCTGAAGATCCACTTCTGCAGGCCTTAGCAAGGTGGCCTTTCTTCCTGTAGGTTGAGCAGGTGGAGTTCCTAGCTGGGCAGCGCGACCTCGGGTGTTTCTCCTGGCCGCAAAAAAAGCAGCCGCGGGGGTCCGATGTCGGAGCCGGTACCGGGGGTGGCGGTCCCGATCGGGTCCGGGACGCCGACGCTGAGGTAGGTCCCGGGGGCGGCGCGGTGAAGGGTATTGCGGTAGGGGTCGGGCCCGAGTCCCAGGGTCGCGAACAGTACCTGGAGAACGCTTCCTGGTCCCGATGGGCCACCTCCAGGGAGAGAGCGAGGGCTGCAGCTTTGTCCAGGTCGAGGTCCTTAGCTTCCAGTAATCACTGCCGTGAGTAGTCGGACCATAGGCATCGCGGACGTTGTCTTCCGTATTTTCTGCCGCCGTTACTGCTTTAAAGTTACAGTCTCTGCCGAGTGCTTGCAGCACCCATAAAAGTTCCTCCACCGGCTCCCCTGGCAGTTGCGGGCGGGACCTTAGGAGGTGCCTGGTATACATGGGGTTTATCGGGGTTTGGTACTGTCTTTTCAGCCGGTTGATGGCGTCCTCGTATGTTTTAAGGTCCCGGATGAGCGCAAATACTTTAGGGCTCAGTTGGGCGTTCAGAACTCTTAGCTTGGATCTCTGAGGCACGTTGGACTCTTCCAGGTAGGCTTCAAAGCAGCCCAGCCAGTGATCGAAGTCGAGGGCTGCGTTCGCTGCCCGTGGATTTAGATCCAGGTACGGTGGTCTGAGGGCTCGCAGCCAAGCCGGCTGTTGTGATTGTTGCGGCTCGGCGTCTGAAGGCTGCTGTGGCTGTTGTGGCGGGGCGTCTGGATGAGACATCTTAAAATTTAGATGACCCATGAGGGTGGGCTCTGTTATTTAGTCAATAAAATTGATATACTATCAATTCGTCCAATGAAAAGCGACGAATTAGGAAAGTAACTCTAGGTTATTATTGACTAAATAACAGAGCCCACCCTCATGGGTGATCGGATCCAGCAAGGAGGAGTACCAGCCAGTCGACTACCTTTATACCTGGGCAGGTAGGTGGAGCCATGGGCGGAGTCAGTGATGGTCAGCCCAGGTATAACAGTGTGACAAGAGGCGACCTCGTATAGTGATACACTATAGTTATCACTGTTGTAACGATAGTGAATGATAAAAGTGGTTTACCACAGACTTGTCATCCCTGGAATCAGAATCCGATACCGAGAGACCCGCCAGACATAAACCGACACCCCGGCAGTTGCCGGTGAGACAAATGTCTAACCCTGCCTTTAACGCGAATACTCCAGTGGCTGCCGATAACCCCCGGACCATAGGTATCTTCTACCCCTGGAAACCTAATGAGATAATGGCTATCTTAACTGGGATGCCAGATAGGAAGAAATCCCCCACCTTGTTTGTAGAATTCCTCCGGACTACTATACTCGTTTATAATGCTGAATCAAGAGACTTATGGGCGTTAGTACAGCAGATCTTGACTCCCGCCGAACATGCAAGATTTTTGGTTAACCTAGGCTTTGCGGACCATGCCACATTAGAGGCTCAAAACGCACAGGGTGCTGCTCGTGAACGCGCCATACTCACTGCTTTAACCACCACCCTGCAGAAACCCATTGATATATCCAAGGTGTTGGATACTAAATCACGAAAGGGCGAGGGAGCAGAGGAATTCCTAGAGAGATTCTCTGAGGTATCTCGGAGTCAGTCAGGAGATGCTAATTACCAGAACGGAGCAAACTCGCCACAATACTGTGCTATTCTGATAAATTTTCTACCAACCTCGGTGTCTGAAGCAATTAAGACTAATATTATGGACTGGTCAGAGAATAGTCCCAGCCAGATGGCCAGGGCAGTGAAATATTATTGGAAAGAGAGTAAGAGTCAGGAGAGTCAGCCCCAGGTCAAAGTCCAGACTGAGTATGTGATTGAAAAAGGAAGAGCCAAAGCCCACCCAAGATGTGATAGGATATCAGACGGAGCCCCAGTACTGCGTCCCAGGGTAGGTTGATAGACAAGGGTACAGATATATCAGCCATCCCGACGGACCGACCGTCCCTAATTATGGCCCACCCTACGCTCCCCCGAGACAAAATTTCGGCGAAAGAGGAGGGAGGCAAGCAGGGTCAGATGCCTGTTTTAACTGTGGTCAGCAAGGCCACTGGAGCAGGGAATGTCCCTCCCGAAGACAAGGAAGAGGGGGCCATATGCAAGGACAACGGGGAGGTTGGCAGGGAAATCGGGGACGAGGGAGATATACAGACTTCTCCCAGAATAATCCGTTTCCCCAGTACTGACTAGCCAACCTCGTGGTGAACGGGTTCCAGTCGGACAAGGAGCCTGTTCTATCACTACTGATTGGAGGGAACTGGCATAGGTTTCTGGTAGACACCGGAGCAGCTATGTCATCCGTCCGATCGGAGCTCGATCTCCCTAAATCGGGGAGACACAAAGCCTGTCTGGATTCCAAGGACAAGTGTGCCAGTACCCGATATCCGAACCAGTTGAAGTAGCATTTAGAAATGAGTCTGTAAAACATCAATTTGTGATCACAAATGGGCTGGATTGCAATCTCCTGGCCAGAGACCGGTTATGTGCATTTCAATTAAGACTTGAGTGTGGGAACGAAGGAATAACTGTAAAACCATGGGCCCCTAAAAGACAATGTTACGTCTCCATCACCCCACAATGGTGGACTCTGGACTTAAAGGATGAACCCCCATCTCATGTAAACCTAGCTTATGATCGAAGTGGAAAAGATAAGGAATTGGAGAATTTTTACCAAGCTTATGGAGGAACTGAGTGGGATGTTGTTCTCCGAGCCATAGTTACGGGATTGGAGGGGAAAGCAGAATATGTTGAGGTTCCCTCAGAATTGTGGAAGCAACCCCTAACTGTAGCCCCACACATCACCCGGGAAGTGAACTCCCCCTACCGTGCGAGGCAGTTGAACAAGCTAACCCAGATGACTGGCAAGAGCAGGCCCTGTCAGGCGGTCGAACTATCCTGTTCTACCAAGAACCAAAGGCAGCCTTGACACAGTTGCACCACCACGTTGGGAATGAGGTACCGGAATACGTCAATCCGCAAGTGTGGGCAGAAGACCCCACACAGGTAGGATGCGTTAAAATAACTCCCATCCAAATCGCCCTACAGGAAAATGTTGTACTACCCTCCGTACGACAGTATCCGCTGAAACACCAAGCGATACCCAGCATTGATAAACTGATCGCGGGACTACTGAAACAAGGAATCCTGATTAAATGCCAGTCCCCGTGCAACACGCCCATACTTGCAGTTCCAAAATCAGGAAAGCCAAACCAGTACAGATTAGTACAGGACTTACGATCTATCAATGCTATTGTACAACCGCTTCATGCACTAGTACCTAATCCAGCTCACATTCTGGCCCAGGTCCCTGCACAAGCGAAAATCTTTGCAGTAGTCGATCTACAACACGCCGCCTTCGCCTTGCCACTGGAACCGGCAAGCCAGTACCTCTTTGCCTTTACTTATAATGGACAACAGTATACGTGGACCCGACTGCCGCAAGGTTTTGTAAACTCTCCGACATTATTCTCTAGGTGCCTACAAGGACAGTTGCAGACTTTGACCTTGAAACATGGTTCCGCTCTAGTCCAATACGTGGACGATTTGCTAATAGCTAGCCCTGACGAACAAAGTAACCGGGAAGACACCGCCCAGTTGCTTAATCACCTATTCTCACTAGGGTACGTAGTCTCTCGATCAAAGTTACTAGTGGCTCAACAGAAAGTTAAGTTTCTCGGCTTCATGCTCTCAGCAAACGAGCGGAGCCTAGAGAGAAGCAGGATTGAGCCAATCTGTCAGTTCCCCGTACCCCGTAGTGCAAAACAAGTGAGACAATGGATGGGGATGGTAAACTACTGTAGACAATGGATACCCAACATCGCTCTAGAAACCAAACGACTAACACCATACACCAGTATGGAGGGCGAGTTTCAACTAGATCCTGTCGCCTTGAGAGCGTTTGAAAACCTAAAGGGAGCATTGTCACAAGCACCAGCGCTGGGGAGACCCCTGTATGACAGGCCCTTCCAGCTATACTGCACTATCCTCACTGTTCGACTGCTGCCCTAACTCAAAAACATGGGGACAAGCATAGGCCGGTGGCTTACTACTCCTCGAAGTTAGATCCGGTAGCGCTAGGGCATCCCGTATGCACCCAGATTCTGACCGCCATCTATAATAGCCTACAATCGGCTGCCAATCTAACTTTGCAACAAGATATTACAGTATACAGTTCGCACTCGGTAACTGCACTATTAGGCCAATTACAAACTCAGCACCTCACTATGGCCCGACAAAATAAGTACGAGATATACCTGTTGAATAATCCTAAACTGCAATTTAAGCATTGTACTACTATCAACCCAGCATGTTTTCTCACAGAACCACCCCTCGAACAAACAGACCCAGGACATGATTGTCTATTTTTAATCAAGGAGGATACCTCCGTCAGGGATGATCTATCTGATGCCCCAATGCAGAGTCCTGACACAACCATGTATGTAGATGGAAGTGCGTCCGTCAGTCCCCTTGGGAAAAGACTTTCTGGATATGCAATCGTAGATCAGGACGGTATCACTTTGGAGTCTGCCGCCTTTGAGTTTCCGTATTCCGCCCAACAAGCAGAACTGTTCGCATTAATACGAGCTTGTATCTTAGGAAAGGACGGTTAACGTTTATACAGACTCGAGATATGCCTTCGGAGTGGTTCATGATTTCAGACAATTATGGAAAAACAGAGTGTTCCTAACCTCTGCAGGAACACAGATATCCCATCAGAAATTAGTATCTGACTTACTACAAGCCCTCATGCTACCAAAACAGATCTCCGTGATAAAGTGCTCCGCACACACAGCAGGACATAGCCCAGTAGATATAGGGAATAGATGCGCTGACCAGGAAGCTAAGGAAGCGTCCCAGGAACAACGAGTGGTTGTGCCTAGAATGCTGAGCCAGACTAAAAGCTCAAATAAAAGCAAGTCTCCCTCGGAAAAGCCAATGCCAACCATCCAAGACGTCATTAAGTTACAGGAGGATGCTCCTGACTGCGATAAGGGACTGTGGAAACAGCTCGGTTCTACATATGATTGTGTGTCTAAACTATGGGTCACCCCTGCCGAGCAAACTTGTATGTCAGATGAGCTAGCATTATGGGTTATTGAATGTATACACTTTGCAACTCATTGTGGTGCCAGAGCAACTAGTGACACGTTATTAGCTACATGGTGGCATCCTAGATTACAATCTCTGGCACAAGGTATTAGCAGTTGCTGCCTCATTTGTCAGCCCCATAACCCGGGAAAAGGCATACCTTGTGAAATGGGTAAGACGCCGATAACCACGGGTCCTTTTGAGACCCTCCAGATGGACTACATTGAGTTAGAAAGGTGTCAGTGTTATAAATATGTACTGGTTATTGTTGATGTATTTAGTAAGTGGATTGAGGCCTACCCGACTACGGATAACAAAGCCTCCACTGTTGTAAAAGTTTTAATGAGAGAAATTATTCCCAGGTACGGAATTCCAAACCGACAACGGCCCTCACTTCGTGGGTCAGGTAACCAAGGAATTCTGCACTCAAATGGGCATCCAACAGCAGCTACATTGTGCCTACAGGCCACAGGCCGCCGGACTGGTCGAACGGGCTAATCAGACCTTGAAAAATAAACTTGCCAAATTACAGGCTGAGACGGGAACTACCTGGCTCAAATTACTCCCTGTGGCCTTGTTCCAAATACGTACTACCCCGGCTGGTGCAGCAAGGTTAAGCCCTGCTGAAATCATATATGGCAGACCTCTCAAAACCCTGTGGAACCAGGAAGTCCCAAAGACTGTCCACTTTCACCACCTGACGGCAGAAATGACTAACTAACTATATTTTGTCGTTAACCAGGGCATTCAGAAGTCTGCACTCCCGGGTACGCGCTGCTTACGTCGACCTCACTCCTATAGTCAGTCCATCCAAAATCGAGCCTGGAGCGTATGTATTGATCAAGAATTGGACGCCAAAAGGATTGGAACCTCGTTGGGAAGGACCCTATCAAGTCCTACTCACCACCCCAACTGCTGCCAAAGTAGAGGGAAACAGTGCTTGGGTTCACCTCCACCACTGTAAAATTGTCAGTAATGCTATGCCTAAAACTTAAAGAATGCTAACCTCTCTTGCTTCCAAGAAATCTCTCCTTAAACAGACGTGCCGCGCCGACCAGCCATGCAGACGCCACTGTGGATCCTCTCCATCAGTGTCCTGCTCACTCCTGGAATAACTGAACAGCCCAGAAGGAGAACATGCCGGCGGAACCAACCCAAGCGGGTACACCATCTATGCCAAGGAGACGTGCTTCGGTGCAATGATGATAACCCAGGCGGGTTTGGGAAATGGAACGTGATCAACTTGGGACACCTACATTGGGCTTATTAGACAGCCCCACCGCTCGCTAGTGCTGAGAAACAAACACAGGAACATTGCCATGCTATTGGACCGAGTGCAAATTTGATTACGTTTGTCGACGCCAGGTGACCAAGTCTGTTACTGCAGGGCCATGCAGTAGAACTACCGATACCAAAGGACAAAGTCGTTATCTGAAGTTCAATCAGGAAAGGACGAGAAATGGGCTGCCCCCTATGAGCAGCTTCGACTATTTCAGGGTAGAAGGTACCCTCACAGAGACGAAAATGAGATCTCCAACACACTTTCCCTGAAGAAACCCCGACGGGCAACCTGTTCCTCCAGACTCACGCAGCCCTATACTCACCAGAGTCAATTGTTTGTTATCCACCCCTGATATCTGTTGAGGGGGTGTTTGCCCCAACCCCGGTTATTGTGCCACTGGACTTTCTTTTAGATACTCACCTCCCCCCCTCCCACAACCAATATAACATTACCCTATACCTTAACCCCGCCCGCCAATTGCCTGAAACTAAGCAGGAACCCTGGTGGTTACGAGAATTGTTGGAATGGGACGGGCTATGGTTGTAGGTCAGCATGGGTTAAACATAACTACACCTGCTTGGTGACACGTTGCCTCCACCATCGGTGTACGATAGGCCCTGACACCGGTAGCTGCACATGTGAGCAATCTGTATGTGTATCGATAACCGAAGGAGTACAAGTTTTATGTGGAGAAGGGGATGTGACAACTCTGAAGGTAGGGGGAGAAACCTTTATGCTAGTAAAAATAGCTAATACCCAGCCTGCTGATACTGATCCGAGGTTTTGACTATTTCCTTCCCCCCGAGCCATTTAAGCACAAGGCAGAAACACATATCCGTGATATATACCAAACCAGGCTACTTTTTCTTGGGCCAAGGAAAAGCCACTAATTTCATGGTTATAGATACCGCCCCCCGGACTGTAGCCATCGCTACCTTAACCCCTACCACAGTACCTTGCCCCTCCCAATGGACATCCCACCGAAGAATAGTAGCCAGGGTAGCCTCAAGAGTTTTACTCCAAGTGGAAAGATCCTGAATCCCTAGGAGGACACGGAACCTCTGTAGGATATGGATTTGCTGGCCTGTTCTCTATAGGCTATACTGGAGCCTATTTGGCCGCCAATAACCGGAACTACCTTATCTGCGGCCTCACCATCCTGGGTAATGCTACCATGGGGGCCCTTGACGCAGTCACTAAAGAATTGTCAGAACTCAGGTTATTCACTATGCAGAACAGATATGCCCTAGACTACCTGCTGGCCCGAGAAGGTGGTGTCTGTGCAATAGTAAAAGGTAAATGCCTTATGGGAGTCCGAGACCAGACAGAGAACATCACCCGCTTTATCACAAAGATAAGGGAACAAATGGATGATATGAAGGGAGAAAGTAACTGGGGAAACTGGGGATTTGGAGGATGGTATGATTGGTTGATAAATATGGCTATGTACCTAGTAGTTGCAATCATCTTTATTTTTGTTGGACTAGCAATCATGAAATGTGTGTTAGGAAGAATGCAGCTAGCTTTGGAGAAAATAGGTGGCCCGAAGATGTTAGTAGTAAGACAGACCAATGAATGTGAAATGAAGGAAGCAAAGTACGATGATAATGAAGAATTTGATCGACTAAATAGGATAGACGTAACCGAATAATGGTTGGTTATCATAGAATGATAAAAGGAGGGAATGAGAATACCAAGGTCCGTGGAAAAGAAACGAGAAACTGTAAAGGCAGCTAAAAAGTAAAATAAAAAAGCTAACCTGATCTTTAGCTGCTAATGTGACTGGCGCCCATGATGGTACACCTTGCTGATGAGGAACAATGTAGGGCGGCGTGCAGAAATTTATACTGACAATAGGTGATCGTAAACGCATTACCGTGATGTTTACTTAGCTGTAACCCATTCAGTGAAATGTGGCTTGCCCAGCTCGAACTGCCAGACCAGGAAATCAAATTAAAAGTATATGTGCACAGCTCAGGATTGGCGCAGAATGTACGATGTGTTAAGGTTTTTCAATGCAGGTATAAAAATGTAGCACGCTGTATGAAAAATTGCTTACTTTGTTGGTTTCGTCAGACTCTTGCAGGAGTCGGTGCCGATATATCAGAGTAAGACTCCATGGATAATAAATCGTTTGAACTCTCCAGTTGTATTCGACTCAGTGATTGCTGAACCAGACTGAGGGTAAAAGAATCCGTTCTATCAGAAGCTTCACGATAAAATATATCTTCCTCCGCAGCCTCTGGAGCAACTTTACACATGCTTTTTTCATGTGTAAGTTGTAAGGACTTAACCTCACTGAAAGCATGAATGAAATCGACAAAGTTCACTGCGCACGCGCTGCCTGTGCAGTCGCACGCACTGTGCCTCTGAACCCCTTCGTTCAGAGGACAGGAAATGGCGGTTTTCTCCGCCTGCGCTGTGCATGCTGAAAACCGGCATTTCCTCCGGCCAGACGCGTGAGTACCCCGACTGTACTCATGCGTTTGGAACGGAATTACTGGGCCAATAGATCAGCGAGTGGGCGGGGGGGGATCAGAGAATCACAGACATTTACAGCAGCGGCTTGTCCGACACAGCGATATAATAGATCAGAGATTGGGCGGGGGGGATGGTGCGGTGAGTGTGGGGATCAGAGAATCACAGACATTTACAGCAGCGGCCTGTCCGTCACAGAGCAATACCATAGCAAAATACTGCAGATGTTGGAAATCAGAAATAACAGCAGAAACTGGCGGAAATACTCAGCAGGTCATCCGTGGAGAGAGAAATAGAGTCAACCTTTCAGGTTTGGGACCCTTCATCAGAAGTGGAACAAGCTGGAAATGAAACAGATTAATAAGCAAGTTTGGGGGCTGGGAAATGGGGGAGGGGATGAAAGAAAAAAAGGGAAGGTCTGGGAGAGGTGAAGAGACATTAAGAGATATTCAAGGCGAGATGAGATGGTAATAGGACAGGTAAAGAGCGGTGACCGGAAGCTCGGGATCCCCCTTACGGACTGAATGGAGGTGTTCCACCAAGCGGTCACCCAATCTGCATTTGGTCTCCCCAATGTAGAGGACACCACATCATGAGCAGTGAATACAGTATACTAAATTGCAAGAAGTACAAGTAAATCGCTGTTTCACCTGGAAGGGGTGTTTGGGGCCCTGGACAGTGATTTTTAAGCAAGTTTTGGGGCTGGGAAAAGGGGGAGGGGATGAAAGAACAAAAGGGAAGGTCTGTGATAGGATGGCATGCAGGAGAAGAAAAGAGACATTGAAAGACATTAAGAGATATTCAAGGCGAGTGGAGGTGGTAATGGGACAGGTAAAGAAACAAAGGATGGCTCGAGATGAAGTGTGAATTGCGCTGGCAGAATAAAAAACAGCTGCCATGTGGGAGGGAAGGAAAAAAGGCCAAACAAAGTGTGGATTAACAAAAAGAAAATATATATGTGATGGAGGCCGAGGTTATGATCTGAAATTGTTGAACTTTATGTTGAATCCAGAAGGCTGTAGAGTGGCTAATTGAAAGATGAGGTGCTCCTCCCCAGTCCCACTTTTCAATTCCTTCAGAACATCAGACACAGGAGTCGGTGACATGGTCCCTCGAGCCTGCTCCAACATTCAATAAGACCCAAAAATCAATCTATCTCAGCCTTGAATATACTCAGTGACTCAGCATTCACAGCCCTCTGGGGCAGAGAACTCCAGAGATTCACAACCCTCTGAGTAAAGAAATTCCTCCTCATCTCAGTCTTAAATGGCTGACCCCTTATCCTGACACTATGCCCCCTAGTTCTAGACACTCCAGCCAGGGGAAATAACCTCTCAGCATCTACCCTGTCAATCCCTTTCAGAATCTTGTATGTTTCAATGTGATCACCTCTCATTCTTCTAAACTCCAGGGAGTATCGGCCCATTCTACACAATCTCTCATCATAGGACAGCCCTCTCATCCCAGGAATCAATCTGGTGAACCGCTGTTGCACCGCCTCCAAGGCAAGTATATCATTCCTTAGATAAGGAGACCAGAACTCTGCACAAATGTGGTCTGACCAAGGCCCTATACAATTGGAGCAGAACGTTCTTACTCTTATACTCCAACCCCCTTGCAATAAAGGCCAACATGCCATTGCCTTCCTTATTGCTTGCTGTATCTGCACGCTAGCTTTCTGTGTTTTATGCATGAGGACATCCAAATCTCGGAGCGCCAACATTTAAAAGTTTCTCACCGTTTAAAAATTATTCCGTTTTTCTATTCTTCATACCAAAATGAATAACCTCACATTTTCCTACATTATACTCCATCTGACACCTTACTGCCCACTCAATTAGTCTGTCTATATCCCTTTGCAGACTCTGTGTTCCCCTCACAGCTTACTGTCCCACCTAGCTTTGTATCATCAGGAAACTTGGATACATTACACTCTACCCCTTCGTCTAGGTCATTAATGTAGATTGTAAATAGCTGAGGCCCCAACACTGAGCCTTGCGGCATCCCACTAGTTACAACCTGCCAACCTGAAAAAGACCCGTTTACCCCTACTCTCTGTTTTCTGTCCGTTAACCAATCCTCTATCCATGCTACTATATTACCCCCAACCACATGAGCCCTAATCTTGTGTAATAATCTTTTATGCGGCACCTTATCGAATGCCTTTTGAAAATCCAAATATACTACATCCAGTGGTTCCCCTTTACTCTGCTAGTTACATTCTCAAAGAACTGTAATACATTTGTCAAACACGATTTGCCCTTCATAAAACCATGTTGATTCTGCCTAATCATGTTACGATTTTTCTAAGTGACTTGATACCACTTCCTTAACGATGGATTCCAGCATTTTCCCAATGACTGATGTCAGGCTAACTGGCCTGTAGTTCCCTGGTTGCTCTCTCCCTCCTTTCTTGAATAGCGGTGTTACATTTGCAACTTTCCAATCCGCTGGGACCATTCCAGAATTTAGGGAATTTTGGAAGATCAAAATAAATGTATCTACTATCTCTTCAGCCACCTCTTTAAAACCCTAGGATGTAGGTCGTTGGGTCCATGGGATTTGTCGGCTTTTAGTCCCATTAGTTTCTCGAGTACTTTTTCTCTACTTATATTAATTACGTTAAGTTCCTCACCCTCATTAGACCCTTGGTTCTCCACCATTTTTCGTATGCTTTTTGTGTCTTCTACTGTGAAGACAGATAAAAAATATTTGTTTAACGTTTCTGCTGTTGGGGTACAAGAGAAGTCTTCCCTCCTCAACCAAACTCCCTGAAATAAGGGGTCAACGCTTGCCCTATAGCAAACACGAACTCACCAGACGGACACCTTGGATAAGTTTAATGATCATTATTCAACCATATGCTGGGGGAAAATCTCAGACTCATTCAGAGAAAGGATTCTTCCACCGAGTATCAAATACATACAGCAATTATACCCTAACTTGAGGCATGCACCCCCTTCTACTATCATTGATTGGTGTACAGAATAGGTGAAGGGCAGTGTGCATTCGATGCCCCTTACCAGGAAGGTTGCTGAATGGTTCACAGAAACCCGTCTTTACAGCATTTGCAGGCTAAATTACCTGTTTCTACTCTGGCCACTCGGTGCTTACCTCATTCTATGAGAATCTGTTTGTCCTGCCTTAGGGTAGTAGGGATAAACCAGACAATTACAGGCCAGTGAGCCTAACATCAGTGGTAGGGAAATTATTGGAAAAAATTCTGAGGGACAGAATTAGTCTCCACTTGGAGAGGCAAGGATTAATTAGGGATAGCCAGCATAGCTTTGTCAAGGGGAGATCATGTCTGACCAATTTGAGTGAATTTTTCGAGGGGGTGACTAGGTGTGTGGATGAGGGTAGTGCATTGGATGTGGTTTAAATGGATTTCAGTAAGGCTTTTGATAAAGTCCTGCATTGGAGACTGGTCAGGAAGATAAGTGCTCATGGGATCCAGGGTGCCTTGGCACATTGGATCCAAAACTGGCTTAGTGGCAGAAGGGAGATGGTGATGGTCGAAGGTTGTTTTTGTGAGTGGAAGCCTGTGTCCAGTGGGGTACCGCAGGGATCGGTGCTGGGTCCCTTGTTGTTTGTGGTCTACATTAATGATTTGGATGTGAATGTAAAAGGTATGATCAATAAGTTCGCAGATGACACGAAAATTGGTGGGGTGGTAAATAGCGAGGAGGGAAGCCTCAGGCTACAGGACGATATAGATGGGTTGGTCAGATGGGCAGAACAGTGGCAAATGGAATTTAACCCTGAAAAGTGTGAGGTGATGCATTTTGGATGGGCTGACAAGGCAAGGGAATACACAAATGAATGTTAAGACCCTCGGAAAGACAGAGGATCAGAGAGACCTTAGTGTGCATGTACATAGTTCCCTTCAGCAGAACAGGTGGATAAGGTGGTTAAAAAGGCGTATGGGATACTTGCCTTCATTAGCCGAGGCATAGAATATAAGAGCAGGGAGGTTATGATGGAGCTGTACAAAACGCTATTTAGGCCACACCTGGAGTACTGTGTGCAGTTCTGGTCGCCACACTATAGGAAGGATGTGATTGCTTTGGAGAGGGTGCAGAGGAGATTTACTAGGATGTTACCTGGGCTGGAGCGCTTCAGCTATGAAGAAAGACTGGACAGGCTGGGGTTGTTTTCCTTGGAGCAGAGAAGGCTGAGGGGGGACCTGATTGAAGTGTACAAACTTATGAGGCTCATAGATAGGGTAAATAGTAAGGAACTTTTACCCTTAGTAGAGGGGTCAATAACAAGGGGGCATAGATTCAAGTTAAGGGGCAGGAGGTTTAGAGGGGATTTGAGGAAAAACTTTTTCACCCAGAGGGTGGTTGGAATCTGGAACTCACTGCCTGAAAGGCTGGTAGAGGCAGGAACCCTCACAATATTCAAGAAGCATTTGGATGAGCACTTGAAATGCCATAGCATACAAGGCTACGGACCAAATGCTGGAAAATGGGATTAGATTAGACAGGGCTTGATGGCCGGCGCGGACGCGATGGGCCGAAGGGCCTCTTTCTGTGCTGTATAACTCTATGACTCTTATCTATTAAGCAAGGACAAAGGACAAGATTGTTAGCCTTATAGTTCCTGTCATATCTAGGTCCTACATTCCTAAGCAAGGGTAGGAGACGAGCTTATCAGCCTTATAGTTATAGTTTCTTCTAACTTTAATTCTAAGAAGTTTTTTTGTCCCCTTACACTGCCATTTCCTTATTCCCCATAATAATTTCTCCTGTCTCAGCCTCTAAGGGACCAATGTTTACTTTTGCTACTCACTTTTTTATTACTTGTAGAAGCTCTTACAACCTGCTTTTATGTTTCTTGCCAGTTTCCTGTCATTCCATTTTTTCCCTTTTCATCAATTTTTTGGTCAACCTTTGCTGGTTTCTGAAACTCTCCCAATCCTCATGCTTACTATTATTCTTTGCAACATTTTATAATCTTCTTTCAATCTAATGCTATCCATAACTTCTTTAGTTATCCACAGTTGGATCACATTTCCTGTGGAGTTATTGTTTCTCAATTCAATATATTTTAGTTGAGAATTATGAAATATTTCTTTAAATGCGAGCTAGCCACTGCTTATCTACCGCCATACATTTTAATCTATTTTTCCAATCTACCTTAGCCAGCTCGCCCCTCATACCTATGTAATTGGCTTTATTTAAGTTTAAGACTCTAGTTTTGGACTTAGGCAAGTCACTCTCAAAATTAACGTGAAGTTCTATTATATTAAGATCACTCTGCCCCAGAGGGTGCTTTACTATGAGATTGCTAATTAGCCCTGTATTATTACACAATACAAGTTCTAAAATTGCCTGTTCCATGTTTGGTTCCATGACATATTGTTCCAGGAAACTGTCCCGAATGAATTCCATGAACCTGTCCTGCAGACTCTTGCTCCGTAGCCCTGTAGGTTACGGCTCTTCCAAGTGCACACCCAAGTACTTTTTAAATGTGATGAGGGTCTCTGCCTCTACCACCCTTTCAGGCAGCGAGTTCCAGACCCCACCACCCTTTGGGTGAAACAAATTAAATCTGCTCTGCACCCTCTAGTGGATGGACCGGGGAGAGAGGACTTTACTAGCCGAGGCATAGAATATAAGAGCAGGGAGGTTATGCTTGAACTGTATAAAACACGAGTTAGGCCGCAGCTAGAATACTGGGTGCAGTTCTGGTCAACACATTACAGGAAGGATGTGATTGCACTAGAGAGGGTGCAGAGGAGATTTACGAGGATTTTGCCTGGGCTGGGGAATTTTAGCTATGTGGAAAGATTGCATAGGCTGGGGTTGTTTTCTTTGGAACTGAGGAGGCTGAAGGGAGACCGAATTCAGGTGTATAAAATTTTGAGGGGCCTAGATACAGTGGACAGGAAAGACCTATTTCCCTTAGCAGAAGGGTCAATAACCAGGGGGGCATAGATTTGAAGCAGATGGTCAGTGGATTAGAGGAGATTTGAGGAGACGTTTTTTCACCCAGAGGGTGGTGGGGGTCTGGAACTCACTGTCTGAAAGGGTGGTAGAGGCAGAGAACCTCATCACATTTAAAAAGTACTTGGATATGCACCTGAAGTGCCGCAACCTACAAGGCTACGGATCAAGGGCTGGAAAATGAGATGAGCGTTGATAGCTCTTTCTCAGCTAGTGCGGACAAGATTGGCCGAATGACCCCTTCTGTGCAGTAAATTTCTATGATTGTGTAACCCGGGGAGGATGGGCCCAGTGCGATCAGACAGTGTGTAATCTGGGGAGGATGGGCCCAGTGAGATCAGACAGTGTGTAATCTGGGGAGGATGGGCCCAGTGCGATCAGACAGTGTGTAATCTGGGGAGGATGGGCCCAGTGCGATCAGACAGTGTGTAACCCGGGGAGGATGGGCCCAGTGCGATCAGACAGTGTGTAATCTGGGGAGGATGGGCCCAGTGAGATCAGACAGTGTGTAATCTGGGGAGGATGGGCCCAGTGCGATCAGACAGTGTGTAATCTGGGGAGGATGGGCCCAGTGCGATCAGACAGTGTGTAACCCAGGGAGGATGGGCCCAGTGCGATCAGACAGTGTGTAATCTGGGGAGGATGGGCCCAGTGAGATCAGACAGTGTGTAATCCGGGGAGGATGGGCCCAGTGAGATCAGGCAGTGTGTAACCCGGGGAGGATGGGCCCAGTGAGATCAGACAGTGTGTAACCCGGGGAGGATGGGCCCAGTGAGATCAGACAGTGTGTAATCTGGGGAGGATGGGCCCAGTGAGATCAGACAGTGTGTAATCCGGGGAGGACGGGCCCAGTGAGATCAGACAGTGTGTAACCCGGGGAGGATGGGCCCAGTGAGATAAGACGGTGTGTAACCCGGGGAGGATGGGCCCAGTGAGATCAGACAGTGTGTAACCCGGGGAGGATGGGCCCAGTGAGATCAGACAGTGTGTATCCCGGGGAGGATGGGCCCAGTGAGATCAGACAGTGTGTTATCTGGGGAGGATGGGCCCAGTGAGATCAGACAGTGTGTAATCTGGGGAGGATGGGCCCAGTGAGATCAGACAGTGTGTAATCCGGGGAGGATGGGCCCAGTGAGATCAGACAGTGTGTAATCTGGGGAGGATGGGCCCAGTGAGATCAGACACTGTGTAATCTGGGGAGGATGGGCCCAGTGAGATCAGACAGTGTGTAACCCGGGGAGGATGGGCCCAGTGAGATCAGACAGTGTGTAATCCGGGGAGGATGGGTCCAGTGCGATCAGACAGTGTGTAATCCGGGGATGATGGGCCCAGTGAGATCAGACAGTGTGTAACCCGGGGAGGATGGGCCCAGTGTGTTCAGACAGTGTGTAACCCGGGGAGGATGGGCCCAGTGAGATCAGTGTGTAACCCGGGGAGGTTGGGCCCAGTGAGATCAGACAGTGTGTAACCCGGGGAGGATGGGCCTAGTGAGATCAGACAGTGTGTAACCCGGGGAGGATGGGCCCAGTGGGATCAGACGGTGTGTAACCCGGGGAGGATGGGCCCAGTGAGATCAGGCAGTGTGTACCCGGGGAGGATGGGCCCAGTGAGATCAGACAGTGCGTAACCCAGGGAGGATGGGCCCAGTGAGAGCAGACAGTGTGTAACCCGGTGAGGATAGGCCCAGTGAGATCAGACAGTGTGTAACCCAGGGAGGATGGGTGCAGTGAGATCAGACATTGTATAACCCGGGGAGGATGGGCCCAGTGAGATCAGACAGTGTGTAACCCAGGGAGGATGGGCCCAGTGAGATCAGACAGTGTGCAACCCGGGGAGGATGGGCCCAGTGAGATCAGACAGTGCGTAACCCAGGGAGGATGGGCCCTGTGAGATAAGACAGTGTGTAACCTGGGGAGGATGGAGCCGGGGAGGATGGACACAGTGAGATCAGACAGTGTGTAACCCGGGGAGGATGGGCCCAGTGAGATCAGACAGTGTGTAACCCGGGGGGAATGGGCCCAGTGAGATCAGACAGTGTGTAACGCGGGGAGGATGGGCCCAGTGAGATAAGACGGTGTGTAACCCGGGGAGGATGGGCCCAGTGAGATCAGACAGTGTATAACCTGGGGAGGATGGGTCCAGTGAGATCTGACAGTGTGTAACCCGGGGAGGATGGGCTCAGTGAGATCAGACAGTGTGTAACCCGGAGAGGATGGGCCCAGTGAGATCAGACAGTGTGTAATCCGGGGAGTATGTGCCCAGTGAGATCAGACAGTGTGTAACGCGGGGAGGATGGGCCCAGTGAGATAAGACGGTGTGTAACCCGGGGAGGATGGGCCCAGTGAGATCAGACAGTGTGTAACACGGGGAGGATGGGCCCAGTGAGATCAGACAGTGTGTAACGCGGGGAGGATGGGCCCAGTGAGAACAGGCAGTGTGTAACCCGGGGAGGATGGGCCCAGTGAGATCAGTGTGTAACCCGGGGGGGATGGGCCCAGTGAGATCAGATAGTGTGTAACCCGGGGAGGATGGGCCCAGTGAGATCAGACAGTGTGTAATCCGGGGAGGATGGGCCCAGTGAGATCAGACAATGTGTAATCCGGGGAGTATGTGCCCAGTGAGATCAGACAGTGTGTAACGCGGGGAGGATGGGCCCAGTGAGATCAGACAGTGTGTAACCCGGGGAGGATGGGCCCAGTGAGATCAGACAGTGTGTAACCCGGGGAGGATGGGCCCAGTGAGATCAGACCGTGTGTAACCCGGGGAGGATGGGCCCAGTGAGATCAGACAGTGTGTAACCCGGGGAGGATGGGCACAGTGAGATCTGTCCGTGTGTAACCCGGGGAGGATGGGCCCAGTGAGAGCAGACAGTGTGTAACCCGGGAGGATGTTCCCAGTGAGATCAGACAGTGTGCAACCCGGGGAGGATGGGCGCAGTGAGATCAGAGAGTGTGTAACCCAGGGAGGATGGGCCCAGTGAGATCAGACAGTGTGTATCCCGGGGAGGATGGGCCCAGTGAGATCACACAGTGTGTAACCCAGGGAGGATGGGCCCAGTGAGATAAGACAGTGTGTAACCCGGGGAGGGTGGGCCCAGTGAGATCAGACAGTGAATAACCCGGGGAGGATGGGCCCAGTGAGATCAGACAGTGCGTAACACAGGGAGGATGGGCCCAGTGAGATCAGACATTGTATAACCCGGGGAGGATGGGCCCAGTGAGATCAGACAGTGTGTAACCCAGGGAGGATGGGTCCAGTGAGATCAGACATTGTATAACCCAGGGAGGATGGGCCCAGTGAGATCAGACAGTGTGTAACCCGGGGAGGATGGACCCGAGGAGGATGGACACAGTGAGATCAGACAGTGTGTAACCCGGGGAGGATGGGCCCAGTGAGATCAGTGTGTAACCCGGGGTGGATGGGCCCAGTGAGATCAGATAGTGTATAACCTGGGGAGGATGGGTCCAGTGAGATCAGACAGTGTGTAACCCGGGGAGGATGGGCTCAGTGAGATCAGACAGTGTGTAACCCGGGGAGGATGGGCCCAGTGAGATCAGACAGTGTGTAATCCGGGGAGGATGGGCCCAGTGAGATCAGACAATGTGTAATCCGGGGAGTATGTGCCCAGTGAGATCAGACAGTGTGTAACGCGGGGAGGATGGGCCCAGTGAGATCAGACAGTGTGTAACCCGGGGAGGATGGGCCCAGTGAGATCAGACAGTGTGTAACCCGGGGAGGATGGGCCCAGTGAGATCAGACCGTGTGTAACCCGGGGAGGATGGGCCCAGTGAGATCAGACAGTGTGTAACCCGGGGAGGATGGCCACAGTGAGATCTGTGCGTGTGTAACCCGGGGAGGATGGGCCCAGTGAGAGCAGACAGTGTGTAACCCGGGAGGATGTTCCCAGTGAGATCAGACAGTGTGCAACCCGGGGAGGATGGGCGCAGTGAGATCAGAGAGTGTGTAACCCAGGGAGGATGGGCCCAGTGAGATCAGACAGTGTGTATCCCGGGGAGGATGGGCCCAGTGAGATCACACAGTGTGTAACCCAGGGAGGATGGGCCCAGTGAGATAAGACAGTGTGTAACCCGGGGAGGGTGGGCCCAGTGAGATCAGACAGTGAATAACCCGGGGAGGATGGGCCCAGTGAGATCAGACAGTGCGTAACACAGGGAGGATGGGCCCAGTGAGATCAGACATTGTATAACCAGGGGAGGATGGGCCCAGTGAGATCAGACAGTGTGTAACCCAGGGAGGATGGGTCCAGTGAGATCAGACATTGTATAACCCAGGGAGGATGGGCCCAGTGAGATCAGACAGTGTGTAACCCGGGGAGGATGGACCCGAGGAGGATGGACACAGTGAGATCAGACAGTGTGTAACCCGGGGAGGATGGGCCCAGTGAGATCAGTGTGTAACCCGGGGTGGATGGGCCCAGTGAGATCAGATAGTGTATAACCTGGGGAGGATGGGTCCAGTGAGATCAGACAGTGTGTAACCCGGGGAGGATGGGCTCAGTGAGATCAGACAGTGTGTAATCCGGGGAGGATGGGCCCAGTGAGATCAGACAGTGTGTAACCCGGGGAGGATGTGCCCAGTGAGATCAGACAGTGTGTAATCCGGGGAGGATGGGCCCAGTGAGATCAGACAGTGTGTAACCCGGGGAGGATGGGCCCAGTGAGATCAGACAGTGAATAACCCGGGGAGGATGGGCCCAGTGAGATCAGACAGTGCGTAACCCAGGGAGGATGGGCCCAGTGAGATCAGACATTGTATAACCCGGGGAGGATGGGCCCAGTGAGATCAGACAGTGTGTAATCCGGGGAGGATGGGCCAAGTGAGATCAGACAGTGTGTAATCCGGGGAGTATGTGCCCAGTGAGATCAGACAGTGTGTAACGCGGGGAGGATGGGCCCAGTGAGAACAGACAGTGTGTAACCCGGGGAGGATGGGCCCAGTGAGATCAGACAGTGTGTAACCCGGGGAGGATGAGCACAGTGAGATCTGTCCGTGTGTAACCCGGGGAGGATGGGCCCAGTGAGAGCAGACAGTGTGTAACCCGGGAGGATGGGCCCAGTGAGATCAGACAGTGTGCAACCCGGGGAGGATGGGCGCAGTGAGATCAGAGAGTGTGTAACCCAGGGAGGATGGGGCCAGTGAGATCAGACAGTGTGTAACCCGGGGAGGATGGGCCCAGTGAGATCACACAGTGTGTAACCCAGGGAGGACGGGCCCAGTGAGATAAGACAGTGTGTAACCCGGGGAGGATGGGCCCAGTGAGATCAGACAGTGCATAACCCGGGGAGGATGGGCCCAGTGAGATCAGACAGTGCGTAACCCAGGGAGGATAGGCCCAGTGAGATCAGACATTGTATAAACCGGGGAGGATGGGCCCAGTGAGATCAGACAGTGTGTAACCCAGGGAGGATGGGTCCAGTGAGATCAGACATTGTATAAACCGGGGAGGATGGGCCCAGTGAGATCAGACAGTGTGTAACCCGGGGAGGATGGGCACAGTGAGATCTGTCCGTGTGTAACCCGGGGAGGATGGGCCCAGTGAGAGCAGACAGTGTGCAACCCGGGGAGGATGGGCGCAGTGAGATCAGAGAGTGTGTAACCCAGGGAGGATGGGCCCAGTGAGATCAGACAGTGTGTATCCCGGGGAGGATGGGCCCAGTGAGATCACACAGTGTGTAACCCAGGGAGGATGGGCCCAGTGAGATAAGACAGTGTGTAACCCGGGGAGGGTGGGCCCAGTGAGATCAGACAGAGAATAACCCGGGGAGGATGGGCCCAGTGAGATCAGACAGTGCGTAACACAGGGAGGATGGGCCCAGTGAGATCAGACATTGTATAACCCGGGGAGGATGGGCCCAGTGAGATCAGACAGTGTGTAACCCAGGGAGGATGGGTCCAGTGAGATCAGACATTGTATAACCCGGGGAGGATGGGCCCAGTGAGATCAGACAGTGTGTAACCCGGGGAGGATGGACCCGGGGAAGATGGACACAGTGAGATCAGACAGTGTGTAACCCGGGGAGGATGGGCCCAGTGAGATCAGTGTGTAACCCGGGGTGGATGGGCCCAGTGAGATCAGATAGTGTATAACCTGGGGAGGATGGGTCCAGTGAGATCAGACAGTGTGTAACCCGGGGAGGATGGGCTCAGTGAGATCAGACAGTGTGTAATCCGGGGAGGATGGGCCCAGTGAGATCAGACAGTGTGTAACCCGGGGAGGATGGGCCCAGTGAGATCAGACAGTGTGTAATCCGGGGAGGATGGGCCCAGTGAGATCAGACAGTGTGTAACCCGGGGAGGGTGGGCCCAGTGAGATCAGACAGTGAATAACCCGGGGAGGATGGGCCCAGTGAGATTAGACAGTGCGTAACCCAGGGAGGATGGGCACAGTGAAATCTGTCCGTGTGTAACCCGGGGAGGATGGGCACAGTGAGATCTGTCCGTGTGTAACCCAGGGAGGATGGGCCCAGTGAGAGCAGACAGTGTGTAACTCGGGAGGATGGGCCCAGTGAGATCAGACAGCGTGCAACCCGGGGAGGATGGGCGCAGTGAGATCAGAGAGTGTGTAACCCAGGGAGGATGGGCCCAGTGAGATCAGACAGTGTGTAACCCGGGGAGGATGGGCCCAGTGAGATCACACAGTGTGTAACCCAGGGAGGATGGGCCCAGTGAGATAAGACAGTGTGTAACCCGGGGAGGATGGGCCCAGTGAGATCAGACAGTGCGTAACCCAGGGAGGATGGGCCCAGTGAGATCAGACATTGTATAACCCGGGGAGGATGGGCCCAGTGAGATCAGACAGTGTGTAACCCAGGGAGGATGGGTCCAGTGAGATCAGACATTGTATAACCCGGGGAGGATGGGCCCAGTGAGATCAGACAGTGTGTAACCTGGGGAGGATGGACCCGGGGAGGATGGACACAGTGAGATCAGACAGTGTGTAACCCGGGGAGGATGGGCCCAGTGAGATCAGTGTGTAACCCGGGGTGGATGGGCCCAGTGAGATCAGATAGTGTATAACCTGGGGAGGATGGGTCCAGTGAGATCAGACAGTGTGTAACCCGGGGAGGATGGGCTCAGTGAGATCAGACGGTGTGTAATCCGGGGAGGATGGGCCCAGTGAGATCAGACAGTGTGTAACCCGGGGAGGATGGGCCCAGTGAGATCAGACAGTGTGTAATCCGGGGAGGATGGGCCCAGTGAGATCAGACAGTGTGTAACCCGGGGAGGATGGGCCCAGTGAGATCAGACAGTGAATAACCCGGGGAGGATGGGCCCAGTGAGATCAGACAGTGCGTAACCCAGGGAGGATGGGCCCAGTGAGATCAGACATTGTATAACCCGGGGAGGATGGGCCCAGTGAGATCAGACAGTGTGTAACCCAGGGAGGATGGGTCCAGTGAGATCAGACATTGTATAACCCGGGGAGGATGGGCCCAGTGAGATAAGACGGTGTGTAACCCGGGGAGGATGGGCCCAGTGAGATCAGACAGTGTGTAACCCGGGGAGGATGGGTCCAGTGAGATCAGGCAGTGTGTAACCCGGGGAGGATGGGCCCAGTGAGATCAGACAGTGTGTAACCCGGGGAGGATGGGCCCAGTGAGATCAGACAGTGTGTAAGCCGGGGAGGATGGGTCCAGTGAGATCAGACAGTGTGTAACCCGGTGAGGATGGGCCCAGTGAGATCAGACAGTGTGTAACTCGGGGAGGATGGGCCGAGTGAGATGAGGCAGTGTGTAACGCGGAGAGGATGGGCCCAGTGAGATAAGACAGTGTGTAACCCGGGGAGGATGGGCCCAGTGAGATCAGACAGTGTGTAACCCGGGGAGGATGGGCCCAGTGAGATCAGACAGTGTGTAACCCGGGGAGGATGGGCCCAGTGAGATCAAACTGTGTGTAACCCGGGGAGGATGGGCCCAGTGAGATCAGACAGTGTGTATCCCGGGGAGGATGGGCCCAGTGAGATCAGACAGTGTTTAACCCGGGGAGGATGGGCCCAGTGAGATAAGACAGTGTGTAACCCGGGGAGGATGGGTCCAGTGAGATCAGACAGTGTGTAATGCGGGGAGGATGGGCCCAGTGAGAACAGACAGTGTGTAACCCGTGGAGGATGGGCCCAGTGAGATAAGACAGTGTGTAACCCGAAGAGGATGGGCCCAGTGAGATCACACCGTGTGTTACCTGGGAAAGGTGGGCCCAGTGGGATCAGACAGTGTGTAACCCGGAGAGGATGGGCCCAGTGAGATCAGACAGTGTGTAACCCGGGGAGGATGGGCCCAGTGAGATCAGACAGTGTGTAACCCGGGGAGGATGGGCCCAGTGAGATAAGACAGTGTGTAACCCGGGGAGGATGGGTCCAGTGAGATCAGACAGTGTGTAATGCGGGGAGGATGGGCCCAGTGAGAACAGACAGTGTGTAACCCGTGGAGGATGGGCCCAGTGAGATAAGACAGTGTGTAACCCGAAGAGGATGGGCCCAGTGAGATCACACCGTGTGTTACCTGGGAAAGGTGGGCCCAGTGGGATCAGACAGTGTGTAACCCGGAGAGGATGGGCCCAGTGAGATCAGACAGTGTGTAACCCGGGGAGGATGGGCCCAGTGAGATCAGACAGTGTGTAACCCGGGGAGGATGGGCCCAGTGAGATAAGACAGTGTGTAACCCGGGGAGGATGGGTCCAGTGAGATCAGACAGTGTGTAATGCGGGGAGGATGGGCCCAGTGAGAACAGACAGTGTGTAACCCGGAGAGAATGGGCCCAGTGAGATCACACCGTGTGTTACCTGGGAAAGGTGGGCCCAGTGGGATCAGACAGTGTGTAACCCGGAGAGGATGGGCTCACTGAGATCAGACCGTGTGTTACCCGGGAAAGATGGCCCCAGCTTCGGTTTGCCTAAAGCACAGGGAAATTGTACATTTCTATCATGAACTTTGGTGATTAGCTGGAAGCCCAGGCGGGCGTGGCGGGGATCTGAGTAAAGGTACAAAATCAGACAGGAGCACTCGGACCCAAACATTTATTTTTATTAAGCAGAAGAATTGTCTACATTACATTAGTTTACACTATTCATATTGTTATTTTCAGGCCTGCCTTAATTAGGTTTCCCGGTGATTGAGGAAGGTCCACAGCTGAGAGTAAACAGGGATTATAGACTGAAGAATGACAACAGGTGAACCAACGCAGGGTTTTGAGAGCACCAACCGGAGAGAACTCTTCGGATTCAAAGAGCTTCCAGAGATCGACGGGGAAAAAGGTAAGAGAGAATCCCAATGGCCCAGTAATTCCATTCCAAACGCGTGAGTACTGTCGGGGTACTCACGCGTCTGGCCGCAGGAAATGCCGGTTTTCAGCATGCACAGCGCATGCGGAGAAAACCGGCATTTCATGTCCTCTGAACGAAGGGGTTCAGAGGCAGAATGCGTGCAACTGCACAGGCAGCGCGTGCGCAGTGAACTTCGTCGATTTCATTCATGGATTCAGTGAGGGTAAGTCCTTGCAACTTACACATGAAAAAAGCATGTGTAAAGTTGTTCCAGAGGTTGCGGAGGAAGATATATTTTATCGTGGAGCTTCTGAAAGGCAATATTTCTGTTTGGGAAAGGGAGTAAAGTTATTTTAAGAAATGATGAGGTAAGTTTTAAAGTTTAATTTTTTTTTAAACTGCTTTTCATTACTGTAGGTAGAAGGAGCAATTGTGGCTGTGTGAATTGAATTTGCTGTGTTTAATGTGAAAATGACTGTTCTAAAATATATTCTTTTAAGTAATTCTGTATGTATGTCTGTATATATTCCTTTACATGTATGTATATATTCCTTTACTTATGTGTATGAATGTATGTATTTAATTATGATTTTCCAATAAGTTACTTTCTCTGAAAGTCATAATTAAATACATACATTCATACACATAAGTAAAGGAATATATACATACACGCAAAGGAATATATACAGACATACATACATAATTTCTTAAAAGAATATATTACTGATGAAAAATTTCTTTCTTAAAAATGTTGGAGTCATTTTCACATTAATAAACACAGCAAATTCAATTCACATAGCCACAATTGATCCTTCTACCTACAGTACTGAAAACCCGTTTTAAAAAACAAAAATAAACTTTAAAACTTACCTCAGCATTTCTTAAAATAACTTTCCTCCCTTTCCCAAACAAAAATATTCCCTTTCAGAAGATCCATGATAAAAAATATCGTCCTCCGCAGCCTCTGGAGCAACTGTACTCATGCTTTTTTCATGTGTAAGTTGTAAGGACTTAACCTCACTGAAAGCATGAATGAAACCGGCGAATTTTACTGCGGACGCGCTGCCTGTGCAGTCGCACGCGTTCTGCCTCTGAACCCCTTCGTTCGGAGGACAGGAAATGCCGGTTTTCCCCGCATGTGCTGTGCATGCTGAAAACCGGCATTTCCTCTGGCCAGACGCGCGAGTACCCCGACCGTACTCGCGCGTTTGGAAGGGAATTAATGGGCCAACATTTTACATGTCAATAAAATGAAAAATTTTAAAATTGCACGATTTGCCCCCTCGCATCTGCGACTGAAGGTCCAAGGAGGTGCATTGCGCAAAAGGTCATCGTCATACGTATCCTCACACTGTTCCCTTTCAGGAACTGTATGAAGTGGTGGAAGGATTTCTGGCCACGTTAACGCTCCTTCCGTGACCATAACCAGCTTCATACCAGCCATTAGGGTGGTTAGTCCTATGGCGCGAGGGTTTTACGGGCTCCCACAACCCATCCGAGGGGAGGGGCCACCCACACCCGCGGACGCAAGTATCCCGCTGGATGTCCACCCAGAATTTATAGTTGGAGCTCCGACTCCACTTGCCGGGACTGGCTGGAGCGGGGTTTGAAACCCCACTCCTTCTGGCCCAGCGGCGGGGATGCTTACCGCTACGCAAAATGCCCACTCCGCGCAAAAGATGACACCCTTACGTTTCCTGCACCTTTTCCCTCCCCGTGACTGGAGCCCTATGCTGCCACTTGAAAGACCAAGCTATCATCTGTCCTTTTTGCGGCGCCTTGGACTTCTCATTACCAATGATGAGCAGGCGCTGCACCTCCACCTCATTGAGGAGATTGCTGAGGTCATCATCAGTTCAATTGTGAGTTCTTTTAATGCCGTGAATTGTGCTCATTCCAGCCATTTCACGTTGCTAATCTGAGTGGGCCTTTGGCGTAGCAGTAGCATCCCCGCCACTGGGCCACACGGTGTAGGGTTTCGAACCCTGCTCCAGACAGTCCCGGCAAGTGGAGTCGGAGCTCCGGCTCTAAATTCTGGGTAGACCTCCAGTGGGATATTTGCATCCGTGGGTGTGGGTGGCCCCCCACCTCGTATAGGTTGTGGGAGCCCGTAAAACACTCCCGCCATAGGACTAACCACCCTAATGGCTGGTACAATGATGGTTACGGTCACGGATGGAGCGTTAATCACGGCCAGAAATCCTTCCACCACTTCAAACCATTCCCCAAAGGGAACAGTGTGAAGACACGTACGACGACGATGTTGCTAATTAAATAAATGGAATGAAAAAAATGATTTCAGGGATTTAAAAGTCTTGAAATCGCTTTAATTCTGTTTAAAACTACTTCAGATTCTTCAAAATAATTTAAACGTTTTTAAAAGTTTATAAAAGTTACGAAAAGCTTCTTAAAAATACAAAAAACCTATTTAAAATGCTGCTCTACATTTAAAAATGCTTTGCAGCTGGTGAGAAGCATTGGGGGCGTGTCCTTTTAAACTGAGACCTCAAGGGGCGTGTCTCACTTGCGCTGCGCGCTCCAGGCTTCGCGCTGGCTGCACTCCTGGGCGGCGTGACGTCGGACGCTGCCCGGGAGTCAACATTTTAAAACAGGAATTCCAGGCCTCCCTGAAGCTCAACGGCCGGCGCGTCGGGTAAGTGCAGATCGGGGGCTTGCACACGCGGCAAGCCCCGACCCGAATTTCTGCCCCAATGACTCTGATACACACTGGTCCTGGAGATGGACCGGGGAGAAAGGTCAGAGAGAGTCCCATTGACTCAGATACACATTAATCCTGGAGATGGACCGGGGAGAAAGGTCAGAGAGTCCCATTGACTCAGATACACACTGGTCCTGGAGATTGACTGGGGAGAAAGGTCAGAGAGAGTCCCATTGACTTAGATGCACACTGGTCCTGGAGATAGACTGGGGAGAAAGGTCAGAGAGAGTCCCATTGACTCAGATACACACTGGTCCTGGAGATAGACTGGGGAGAAAGGTCAGAGAGAGTCCCATTGACTCAGATACACACTGGTCCTGGAGATAGACCGGGGAGAAAGGTCAGAGAGAGTCCCATTGACACAGATACACGCTGGTCCTGGAGATAGACTGGGGAGAAAGGTCAGAGAGAGTCCCATTGACTTAGATGCACACTGGTCCTGGAGATAGACTGGGGAGAAAGGTCAGAGAGAGTCCCATTGACACAGATACACACTGGTCCTGGAGATAGACTGGGGAGAAAGTTCAGAGAGAGTCCCATTGACTTAGATGCACACTGGTCCTGGAGATGGCCTGGGCAACAAGGTCAGAGAGAGTCGCATTGGCTCAGATACACACTGTTCCTGGAGATAGACTGGGGAGAAAGGTCAGAGAGAGTCCCATTGACTCAGATACACACTGTTCCTGGAGATAGACTGGGGAGAAAGGTCAGAGAGCGTCCCATTGATTCAGATACACACTGGTCCTGGAGATGGACTGGGGAAAAAGGTCAGAGAGAGTCTCATTGACTCAGATACACACTGGTCCTGGAGATGGACTGGGGAGAAAGGTCCGAGAGAGTCCCATTGACTCAGATACACACTGGTCCTGGAGATGGACTGGGGAGAAAGGTCAGAGAGTCCCATTGACTTAGATACACACTGGTCCCGGAGATTGGGGAGAAAGGTCAGAGAGCATCCCAGTGACTCAGATACGCACTGGTCCTGGAGATGGACTGGGGAGAAAGGTCAGAGAGAGTCCCATTGACTCAGATACACACTGTTCCTGGAGATGGACTGGGGAGAAAGGTCAGAGAGAGTCCCATTGACTCAGATACACACTAGTCCTGGAGATGGACTGGGGAGAAAGGTCAGAGAGATTCCCATTGACTCAGATACACACTGGTCCTGGAGATGGACTGGGGAGAAAGGTCAGAGAGATTCCCATTGACTCAGATACACACTGGTCCTGGAGATGGACTGGGGAGAAAGGTCAGAGAGAGTCCCATTGACTCAGATACACACTGGTCCCGGAGATGGACTGGGGAGAAAGGTCAGAGAGTCCCATTGACTTAGATGCACACTGGTCCCGGAGATTGGGGAGAAAGGTCAGAGAGATTCCCATTGACTCAGATACACACTGGTCCTGGAGATGGACTGGGGAGAAAGGTCAGAGAGAGTCCCATTGACTCGGATAAATACTAGTCCTGCAGACAGGACAAAAAGGCTACACTTTCAGTCAGGAAATGGTGAGAATGATATCATCGCAAAATACTGCAGATGCTGGAAATCTGAAATAACAACAGAAAATGTTGGAAATACTCAGCAGGCCAGGCCGCATCCATGGAGAGAGAAACAGAGTTGACGTTTCAGGTCTGGGACCCTTCATCATGAGACTGGGAAAGTCTGACCACCGAGCACAATTATCACGCATGAGGCCTTGCAATGGAATGTGAAGTAAGATCAGTTTCTGCCTCTTAGCACAGTCAAAGTGAATCTTGTGTGTGTTTTCTAGTGAAGGGATTTGATCTAAGTAGTAATTCTGGTGTGGGGCAGAGCCCAGCAGAAGGATACGTGCCTGTTTATTAGGAGGGGCTGAACTCACCTGCATACACACTGACCCACCCGCACGTCCTGCACGCACTCCCTGACCGTCCCGCACTCACCCCCTGAACCTCCCGCACGCACCCCCTGACCCAACCGCACGTCCCGCACTCACCCCCTGAACCACCCGCACTGACCCTGACCCACCCACCCATCCCGCACTCACCCCCTGACCCACCCGCACGTCCCGCACTCACCCCCTGACCCTCCCGCACTCACCCCCTGACCCACCCGCACGTCCCACACTCACCCCCTGACCCACCCCGCACATCCCGCACTCACCCTGAGCCACCCGCACGTCCCGCACTCACCCCGACACACCCGCACCTCCCGCACTCACCCCCTGACACTCCCGCACTCACCCCCTGACCCACCCGCACGTCCCGCACTCACCCCCTGACCCACCCCGCACATCCCGCACTCACCCTGAGCCACCCGCACGTCCCGCACTCACCCCGACTCACCCGCACCTCCCGCACTCAACCGCTGACCCACTCGCACGTCCCGCACTCACCCCCTGGCTCATCCGCACGTCCCGCACTGACCCCCTGACCCACCCGCATATCCCGCACTCACACTGACCCACCCGCACGTCCCGCACTCGCCCCCTGACACACCCGCACGTCCCGCACTCCGCCCCCCCACCCCTGACCCACCCGCACATCCTGCACTCACACCCTGACCCTCCCTCACTCGCCCTGAACCAACCGCACATCCTGCACTCACCCCCTGACCCGCCTGCACGTCCTGCACTCACCCTGACCCACCCGCACTCACCCAGACCCACCCGAACATCCCGCACTCTCCCCCTGACCCACCCGCAAGTCCCGCACTCACCCTGACCCACCCACACGTCCCGCTCTCACCCTGACCCACCCGCACGTCCCGCACTCACCCTGACCGTCCTGCACTCACCCTGACCCACCCGCACGTCCCACACTCACCCTGACTCACCCGCACGTACCGCCCGCACTCCCTGACCCAGCCGCACATCCCGCACTCACCCTGACCCACCCGCAGTCACCCTGACCCAACCGCACGTCCCGCAATCACCCCCTGACCCACCCGCACTCACGCTGCCACACCCGCACGTCCCGCACTCACACCCTGACCCACCTGCACTCACCCTGACCCACCCGCACGTCCCGCACTCACCCCCTGACCCACCTGCATGTCCCGCACTCACTCCCTGACCCACCCGCACTCACCCTGACCCACCCGCACGTCCCACACTGACCCCCTGACCCACCCGCACGTCCCGCACTCAACCCCTGACCCACCTGCACGTCCCGCACTCACCCCCTGAACCACCTGCACTGACTCCCTGACCCACCCGCACGTCCTGCACTCACCCCCTGACCCACCTGCATGTCCCGCCCTCACCCCCTGACCCACCTGCACTCACCCTGACCCACCCGCACGTCCCGCACTCACCCCCTTAACCTCCCGCACGTCCCGCACTGACACCCTGACCCACCCGCACGTCCCGCACTCACCCCCTGACCCTCCCGCACTCACCCTGACCCGCCCGCACGTTCCACACTGACCCCCTGACCCACATGCATGACCCGCACTCACCCCCTGAACCACCCGCACGTCCCGCACTCACCCCGACTCACCCGCACGTCCCGCACTGACCCCATGACACACCCGCACATCCCGCACTCACCCCCTGACCCACCCGCACGTCCAGCACTCACATTGACCCACCCGCACGTCCTGCACTTGCCCATTGACCCACCCGCACGTCCCGCACTCACTCCTGTCCCGCACTCGCACCTTGACCAACCCACATGTCCCGCACGCACCCTGACCCACCCGCACGTCCCGCACTGGCCCTGACCCACCTGCACATCCCGCACTCACCCCCTGACCCGCCTGGACGTCCCGCACTCACCCTGACCCACCCGCACGTCCCGCACTCTCCCCCTGACCCACCCGCATGTCCCGCACTCACCCTGACCCACACGCACATCCCGCACTCACCCCCTGACCCACCCGCACATCCCGCACTCTCACCCTGACCCACCCGCACGTCCCGCACTCACCCTGACCCACACGCACATCCTGCACTCACCCCCTGACCCACCCGCACATCCCGCACTCTCACCCTGACCCACCGGCACGTCCCGCACTCACCCTGACCCACACGCACGTCCCACACTCACCCCCTGACCCACCCGCACGCCACCAGTTTTAACATCCCCTCTCTCGACCCCCCCTTTCCTGTGTTATCCGACTACTTTTCCATAATCCTGCTTTGAATGAGCCATAACTTTCTCTGAACAAACATTGGCAAGGCAAAAGCCATCATGTTTAGTCAAATTTTACAAACTTTACAAACTTTGTTCCCTAACCACCAATACCAATCCCCACATTGGCCGTGAGCTGCCAATGAACCTCAGCACCTCTGTGATCCTAGGTGCTGCGTTATAACCATCAGTCACTCTACAACAAAGTTCACTGACTTCTGCCTCAGTAGCATCACTGCCTCCAATCTTGCCACATAGAGTATAGGCCCGGTCTACTCAAACTCTCCTCATAGTACAATCCTCCCATCGCATGGATCAATCTCGTAAACTGTTGTTGTACCGCCTCTAAGGCAGGTATAACCTTTCTCAATTAAGGAGACCATAACTGTGCTCAGTACTCCAAGTGTGGTCTCCCCAAAGCCCTGTACAATGGGAGTGAGGCTTCCTGACTCTTGCACTCCATCCCATTGCAATAAAGACCAACAAGCCATTTGCCTTCCTAATTGTTTGCTGTACCTGCATGCTGACCTTCTAAGGTTCCTGTTCGATAAAACCGATATCTCTCTGAACTTCAACATTCAATATTTTGGCACCAGTTAAAATGTATTCTCTTTTTCTATTCTTCCTACCAAAGTGAATAACCTCACATTTCCTCACATTATAGTGCCCAATCACGTAACCTGTCTATATCACTTTGCAGGATCCTTGTATCTTCCACACAACTTACTTTCCCACCTAGCTTTGTATCGTCGTCAAAATTGAGTACATTACACTCGGCCCCTTCATGTAAATCATTAATTTAGATTGTTAATAATTGTGACCCAACCAATAATCCTTGCGTCACCCCAATAATTATAGCCTGCCCCTTGCCCAGACTCTCTCCACGCCCAGACTCTCCACACCCAGACTCTCTCCCCTCGGCCAGACTCTCTCCCCTCGGCCAGACTCTCTCCCCTCGCCCAGAAAATGACACGGTTAACCCTGCTCTCTGTTTTCTGCCCGTTAATCAATCCTCTAACCATGCCAGTAATTTACCCCGCCCTAATAAGTCTTAATCTTCCATAACAATCTTTAAAGTGGCTCCTTAGCGAATGACTTTCGGAAATCCAAATATAGTACATCCACTGCTTCCCCTTCATCTACCCTGCTCGTTGCATCCTCAATATACTACAATAAATTTGCTAAACACATTTTCCCTTTCAAAAAACCATGTTGAGCCTGCCTAATCATATTATGATTTTCTAAGTGCCCTGTTATCACATCCTAAATAATGTTAAGAGAAAAAGATAAAAAAAAGTGGTAGTTTTGATCAAATGCATATGATTGGATTAGATCTGATTAAGCCTGTAAACCAAAATCGGAATTGTGAGGCGTTTGAGTCCCTCAATTAAAAGAGCAACGTTGAGTTATAAGTATTATTAAGTGTAATTTGAACCAGTATTACATGTACAATATAAGCAATGATTCTGAGATACCTGGTCTTAGCTGTTCATGAACGTCTCCTTCATAGCTCTTATTGTTTGTATTTTCAACAAAGGCCTCTTGCCTCATCGAGCGAGCACAAGCATCTTAGTTTGCAGGGGGGTTTTTAGAGCACAACCCATGGGGAGTGAGGATAATTCTACCTTCTCTTTGCTTTTAGGCTAGTTCTCATGATAGAAGAAATTTGCTCGAGTGAAAATGATCAAAAATAATACATGATACATCTCTGGATTCATAGCGCATTCATTCATTGGGTGAAAACGTGTATTGGTAACAGAATATCTGTCACAAGAGCCTTCAACTGCGTCTTACTGGTTAAAGATATTAGGTAAAGTAAGAGTTGCTGGTGAAGGAAGTGTCTCAGATATTGTGGAAGGCCGTAAGGCAGTACATTTCAGATATTGTTTGTTGCGTTGAGAGGAAAGTGGCTGCAATTGACAATCTTGCTTTTTACACGACACTCTTACGGGTCATGCTTGTCTCCAGTTTCTTTGGCTGGCCTGATATGGGCTGAACATGCCCAGGTGATTATTAATGTTGCACACGATGATTGATTGGATGGATTTAGTGTCCGCTGGAAGAATGATGCAGCATCGTGTATCATTAGAACAATTGTTCCCATCAGAAGAGAAGCTGAATCACCTGGGCATGTTCAGTCTTCGTTTATTTTAATTTTCACAGTTAATAACAGGAAAAGTTTTAACATAAGAATCACATCTGTGACAATACATAACACAGTTTATTAAGGAGAATATATTACAGCAAGCATCGATTTGCAACTTTGCTTAAAATGTTGTACCAATATCGATTGATCCATTAAACATGTTTTGAGTTGTATTGCTATCGCCGATAAATATTGTGTGGGAAATACTTCAGCTATTTCACTTATTTAAATACTTTTGCAATTGAATTCAGTGGATATTTTACCCCATTCTTTAGCTCCTCTCTGAATTTATCCTGGGTCAGCACATAAATAAATGTGTTTGTGCAGCAATTGAGAACTTGAAGCATGAATCCCACCAATTCAATGTCATTAACAACATCATAATCAAAGACGGTAATACGGACAAACAGAAAATAAACAACCATGGTCATCCAGAACAAAATAAAACTGCCCGATATACTGAAGAGCAAAACGATGGATTTCCTTCGGTTATCCATCTCGGGATCCTTGTGATTCTCTACATTGCCGAGGCCCCGGAGTCCCCTGCGGACTCGACTGGACACTAAAATGTGTCTAGCGGTGAGAACATTGAGCAACAAAATCAGAACGAATGGGACACAAGGGATTAAAGTAAGATTAAAGACGTCAAACGCTGCCCACGCGGGTGAAGTAAGAAAGGTGGGTTTCCAGACACAACCCCGGGGTACGTTCTCCATTATATATTCAGGGTCAAATACAAAGTACCAGGGAATGTTTATTAAACATCCCAGCGCACTCACCACCCCGATAACGACAGCCGCCGTTTTCTCGGTGCAATATTTTGTTTTCAGCTTCGGACAACAAATGGCCACAAATCGATCGAAGGTGAAAACCACTGTGAACCAGACCGAGGCCGCTGTGGCTGCACAAACCAGGACTATATTGAGACAGCACACGGGGGTAATGGTCAAGAATGAAACTGGGAAATAAATTACAACAATCCACCTTAATATTACATCCGTACAAACAACCAGGAGATCGGCCGTTGCCATGGCCACCAGGTAGCGAGTGATACATTTGGAGAGACCGCACTTTCCTCGGGACAGGATCACAATCGCCACCAAGTTAACTGCAAGAGATACAAAGATTAGTGAGATTTGTTTCCACTCAGAGTCGCAGTAAAACCCTCATTATTAAAGTTGTTATTATTGCACTGATTAATAGGAAAATAGGAAATCATTCACGCACTGGTGGTTGCCATCTGCCATCTAATCTGAACTCGCATCGTTATCCAATTTCTCTCATAACTCCCCTCATGCCCGCTACGAGCTCATCTTGTCTATGAGACCCACCTACTGTTCGCTCGATCCTATTCCAACCAAACTGCTGACCACCCAACTTCACTTCCTGGCCCCCATGTTAGCTGGTATTGTTAACAGTTCTCTCTCCCCACATACTGTCCCCTCCCCTTCAAATCCGCCGTCATCAGCACCTGCTCAAAAAACAACCTTGAAGCCTCTGTCCTTGCCAACTACCGCCCAATCTCCAACCTCCCATTCCTTAACACGTCCTTGATCGTGCTGTCTCCTCCCAAGTCGGTGCCCATCTTTCACAGAATTCCATGTTTGAACCCTTCAAATCTGGTGTCACCCGCTGCCCCAGTACATAAACGGCCCTTAACAAAGTCACAAGTGGCATCCTATGTGACTGTGACTGTGGTAAGCTATCCCTCCTCTTCCTTCACGACCTGTCTGCATCCTTTGCCCAGACAATCCTCCTCCAATGCTTCTCCAGCGTCTGCCAGCTGCAGTGGACTGCACTTACTTGGTTCTAATGTTATCGATATAATCGGAGCCTGCAGCAGATTATCTTCCCACTCCCGCACCGTTACCTCTGGACTCCTCCTATTTATCATCTTCATGCTGCCCATCAGCGACATCATCCGATAACACAACGTCTGAATCAAAGGCATGCCGAAGACACCCAGCTCCATCTCAGCACCAGCTCACCCAACACGTCCCTTGTCCATAATTTTCACACTATTTGTCATGAACTATAATTTCCTCCAACTAAATATTGGGAAGACCGAAGCCATTGTATTCGGTCCCCGCTATAACCTTCATTCCCTCGCCACCGGCTCCATCCCTCCCTTGCAACTTTCTGAGGCTGGACCAGCCTTGCCCTAACTTGATGTTTTATTGAACCCCATATGAGCTTCTGACCAAATATCTGCTCCATCACAATGGCTGCCTGCTTCCACCTCTGTAACATCACCGACTCAGCCCCTGCCTCATCTCAACTGCTGGTGACCCCATCAACTCTGCCGCTGTGGCCTCTAGGATTGATTACCCCAAATCTCTTCTCTCCGGCCTACCATCTTCCAACCTTCATAAACTTGAGTCATCCAAATCTATGCTGCCCTTATCCCAACTCGCACCAAGTCCCGTTCACCCAGCACCCCCTGAGCTCGTGACCTTCATTGGCTAAATTTTAATATTCTCATTCTTGTTTTCAAATCTCATCTGGACATTTAATGCCATCCCCAAACTTAGCATTACTGTTTGCGGGTCTGTATATAACTCCCACTAACTTTTTCTGTATCTTGGTATTTCTCAGCTCTACCTATACAGATTCCACATCACCAGAGCTAATATCCTTCCTAACAATTGTGTTAATCTCCTCTTTAACTAGCAATGCTGCCCCACATCCTTTTCCTTTTTGCCTGTCATTTCTGAATATTGAATATTGATGATGTTTTCCCTGCCTTGGTCAGCCTGGAACCATGTTTCTGTAATCCCATTCATATCATATCCGTTTACGTCTATTTGCGCAGCAAATTCATCCACCTGGTTACGAACGCTCCTCGCATTAAGACACAAAGCCTTCAGGCTTGTTTTTTAGCGCTCTTAGTCCTTTTAAAATTATCATTTACTGTGGCCATGTTTAATATAAACCCTTGATTTCTCTGACTGCCACTTTTGCTTTTCTCCTTCCTGTCTTTCGCCTTTGGTGCATTCCATGTTTCCCTTTCCTCTGTCTCCCTGCACTGGTTCCCAACCCCCTGCCCTTTTACTTTAAACCCTCCCCAACAGCACTAGCAAATACTCCCCCAAGGACATCGGTCCCGGTCCTGCCCATGTGCAAACCGTCCAGTTTGCCCTGGTCCCACCTCCGCAGAATCCATTCCAAAGTCCCAGGAATTTGAATCTCTCCCCCTTTCACCAGTCCTTTAGCCACGTATTCATCTGAAATATCCTTCTATTTCTACTTTGACTAGCACGTGGCACTGGTAGCAATCTTGAGATTACTACCTTTGAGGTCCTATTTTTAAATTTATCTCCTAACTGCCTGTATTAAACTTTTAGGACCTCATACCAGGTTTTAACCTATATCGTTGGTAACTTTATGCACCATGACAACTGGCTGCTCACCCCCCCCCACCCAGAATGCCCAGCAGCTGCTCCAAGGCATCCTTGACCCTTGCACCAGGGAGGCAACATACCATCCTGGAGTCTCATTTGCGGCCGCAGAAACGCCTATCTATTCCCCTTACAATAGAATCTTGAGATAAGGAGGAATTTCTTCACTCAGAGGGTTGTGAACCTTTGGAAATCTCTGCCGCAGTGGGCTGTGAATGCTGAGACTTTGAGTATATTCAAGGCTGTGATAGATAGATTTTTGGACTCTAGGGAGTCAAGGGATATGGAGGTCGGGCATGAAAGTAGAGTTGAGGTCGAAGATCAGCCATGATTTTTTTGATTGGCGGGGCAGGCAATAGGGGCAATGTGGCCTACACCTGATCTTATTTCTTATGTTCTTCTGTTCCTAAATGCATATAAACAATTAGGAAGTCAAAACAAAATACGAAATTAAATTAGCAACCAATATAGAAATAAATAGTTAAGTATTTGGTAAACACAGGAATAGGAAAATAGGGATATGGCTACCGAGGAATGCACAAGATAACCTCTAAAATAAAGGTAGTGAAATGAGAAATATTGAACAGTTATTTTACTGCAGTTTTTACCAGCGTCACAAACATGGTGCACGTGAAGTTAGCCAAAGAATTCAAAAAGGATACCACGGCTTCTAAGATAGACAGGAGCGAGATTTATAATGAACTAGACATTAATTAACTAGACGATAAAACCCGGGGTCTGCAAAGACAGTTACCACTCATACTCAAAGCTAAGGAAGAGATAGCAGAGGCACTATATATAGATATATTTTTTTATTTATTTATTATATGTAAAACAAATTCTGTCATCCAGTTTGCTTAAAATCGGTGAGAGGAAAGGTATTGAAATCTTTGCTCAAACACAAAATAGAAAAAACTCTAAAATCCGAAAACATAATTGTCATAAATCGCAACTTCTACAAGAAGTAACTCAGGAAGTACTACTGAACGGCCAGCTGAGGGCGTCGCCCGAGGAGTATAAATACTAGGGTGTGAGCCCAGCTTGGCCAGAGACAGTCTGGAAACAGGAAGCTAATGGCTACTAACTAGACCTCCATGTTTTGTTACAAGTCGATTAAAGTGCATAGTGAGTCTTTATTACGTCAATAATAAAGACTTGTCGGCATGGATTTCAAAAGGGAAGGACAACTTTGACCAACATTATAGCATTATTTGACAAACTAGCAGAGAGAGTAGGTAAGGGTAAGTTAGTGAATGTAGTATACATAGACGTTCAAAGAGCTTCCACCGCCATAGTAGATTCGTGGCTAAGATCCGAGCATGTAGACTCAGTGGACAAGTAGCTGCATGGATAGCAAACTGGCTGCTAAATAGAAAACTGAGGGTAAAGATTAAAGGTAGTTGCTCAGATTGGCGGAAGGTGGGAAGTGTTGTTCCACAGGGGTCACGTTTGGTTACAATTTATAGTGGAGGTTTGGACTTGGGAATCAGAAGTATAACATCAAAATTTACGGATTACACCAAATTATGGTGTAAAGTTAACACTGAGGAAATCTGTGACAAAATTCAAGAAGATATTAACAGAATGGAATCAAGGAGAGTAAATGATAAATGGTTTTCAATAAATATATATGTGAGGTGGTGAATTTTGTTAGGTTGAATAAGGAGGCCACATGAGCCTTGGAAAATTAGAGTCCAAATGGGGGAGAGAAGAAAACGGATTTAGGGGGACAAATTCACAAATTATTAAAAGTAGCTAAGGAGGTTTAGGAAGCCATAAAACGTGCAGTCAAAGCAACGGAGTTTCTTTCTAGAGGAATGGGTTGCAATGACAGAGGAGGTATGTTAAACTTATATAGAACAGTGGAGAGACCACACTTAGAGTGCAGTGCACAGTCATGATCTGCTTAGTACAAGTATGCAGAAGCACTGGAGAAAGTGCAAAATGGGTTAGAATTTGAAACACGTTTGCATTCAATAAGATCATTGCTGATCTGATTTGGCCTCAACTCCACTTTTCTGCCTGCTCCTCATTACCCTTGACTCCTCCATATTTCAAAAATCAGTCTATCTCCATATTGAATATATTCAATGACACAGCCTCCACAGCTGTCTGAGATAGAGAATGTAAAAGATTCACGACCTGCTAAGAGAGAAGAAATTCCACCTCATCTCCGTTTTAAATCGGCGACCCCTTATTCTGAAACTATGACCGAGATCTGGATTCCACCCACGGGGAAATATCCTCTCTACATCTACCTAGTAAAGCAGCCTCAGAATCGTATATGTTACAATAAGTTTACATTTAATTCTTCTAAACTCCAATGAGTATTGGCACAACCTGCGCAACCATTCTTCATAAAACAACCCCCAGGGGGAATGAGTCTGACTGGATTGCTCTACAGAGAGCTGGCATGGAGTCGGTGGGCCAATGGCCTCCTTCTGTGCCATTATGACGCTATGACTCTATGACATATTGGCCTAGAAATTCAGTTGGTTGCGCCAGCTGTTAGCACCTTAGGAGGAGTAGATTCCGGGTGCGAGGCGGCTTGCGCCCGGGAGAAGCGTGAACTGCGCCTCGCCCCAACTTCACTAGAGATTTAGCGGCGGCGCAAAGTCTTTGCGTGCGCTCAGCTGCGTGCGCAGATCATGACGTCATTTCCTCGTGCAACGCCCTTTGTGCGCACCCAACCAGAACTTCAGTCGCGCCGCCCATTTGTGCACCTGGCGCCCCTAACGAATGTGAAGTGGAATGGTGCTCAGCCGATGCGGGGCGCGGGGGCGCAAATTAAAGGGCACTCATCCTGCAGTATAAAACACTGCCATTTTGCAGCACACCTTCTTGCGAAACGGATCTTTGGGGAGAGACCAAGGTAGATAGCTTTCTGCTTTGGCCCAACACTCGGACAGGTACTTCTGGCTTCAGGCCACAGCTTTCAAAAAGTTTTTGCCTTCATTGACATCTCATTGTTTGCCAGCATATTATGGGGGCTGCAATGGGTGTAAACGCTGGCTTTCTCAATTACATCCAAAGGGCTCAGAGACGCCATGAGAGACTGGCAGCCCTGGCTAGACGGTAGAGGGGGCAACAGGCGTCGGCAAAGGAGGCCTTACCCACCCAGGGTATACCGCCAGCAGTTCTCCTATCTCCAGATGTCTGAGGAGCAGTGTGTTCAGAGGCTGCGATTCAGAAGGGAGGTGGTCACAGAGAACTGCCAGCTGCTTGCCGGTGATCTGCAGCCACAGTTGAGGTGCAGGACGTCTCTGTCGGTGGCAGTGAAGGCGACGGTGGCTCTCAACTTTTATGCCACCGGCCCCTTCCAAGCCGCTACTGGCGACATTGCCAACATCTCCCAATTCGCCGTGCATTGCTGCATCCGCCAGGTGACCAATGCCCTTTTCAAAAGGAGACGTCAGTTCAGCTCCTTCTCCATGGCCCTTGCCAAGCAGCAACAGCATGCAATGGGCTTTGCAGCATTCGCGGGCTTCCCCATGGTGCAGGGCACCATTGACTGTACGCATGTGGCTTTGCGGGTACCTCTGGAGAATGCCGAGGATTACCGCAACCGGAAGGGCTACCATTCGCTGAACGTACAGCTGGTGTGTGACCACAGGCAGCTCATCCTAGCTGTCAATGCCCGCTTTCCAGGCAGCAGCCACGATGCCTTCTTCCTCCGACAGACTTCTGTGGCAGACATGTTCCAGGCCCAGCCTCACCCACGAGGATGGCTTATCAGGGGCAAAGGCTATCCTTTGTGTACCTGGCTGATGACCCCGCTCCGTGCGCCCAGCACCCCTGCTGAAGAGCGATATAACGAGAGCCATCAATCGACCAGGAACATCATCGAACAAACAATCGGCGTCCTGAAGCAATAGTTCCGCTGTCTCGATCATTCCGGGGGAGCACTGCAGTATTCGCCGGAGCGAGTCTCCCATTTCATCATCGTTTGCTGCATGCTGCACAACCTGGCTATCCGCAGGACTCAGCCACTGCCACCACACATTGGAGGACCACCTGAGGAGGAGGAGCAGGAGGAGGAGGAGGAGGACCAGCACAGGAGGGAGGCACAAAGTGCAAGGGCCGCCCGTCGCTGGCTTATTGAACGTCGGTTCTAGGCCCCCTCTCAGGGGCCGGCTTGTGCCAATGTCAGCAGATGAATGTAGCCACTCCACAAGCCCTCAGCCGAGCAGGGCAACCAGGACTTAACCAAAAAACCATTCACACTGCAATTTAACAACAAAAATTTATTGAAAACCTCTGCCCTTCCCACATTACATGCTCATGTGGAGAAGCCCCCTCCAAAAACACAAAAATACCAGTCTCGGCCTTACAAAAAGAAAGAAAGACACCAGTCTCAGCCTTACACAAATAAAGAAAGACACCAGTCTCGGCCTTACACAAATAAAGATATACACCAGTCTCGGCCTTACACAAATAAAGATAGACATCAGTCTCGGCCTTACACAAATAAAGATAGACACCAGTCTCGGCCTTACACAAAAACAGATAGACACCAGTCTCGGCCTTACACCCAAACAACTGCACAAGTGTCGGCCTTCCAACAAGCACCAGGCATTTGTGCATACCTCTATTTTTTGCCCTGCGAGGGCGATGCCTTGCGCATCCTTGCCTGGCCCCTGCCCGCCCTGCTGCTCCTCCTCAATGGGAGCCCAGTGGCTGCAGCAAGGCTGGGGGAAGGCTGCTGAGGGGCAGATGGCGAGACGGCAGATGCCCTTGGGGGTCTGCCTGCACCAGCTCTGGCCTTGGAGGGGCCGGCTGCTGACTGCTCCAACTGTGGCTGGGCGGCAGCAGTCTGTCCAGCAGCTCGTGGCAGCTGCAATGGTGGAGTGGCAGTGTCGGCTGCAGGGATGGTGGCAACCTGGCAGATCGCAGGTGCTCGCTGGTCACCTGACACATTGGCACTCGCACGGGCCAGCAGTGCAGCATGCGCAGCAACCAGCTGAAGGACAGATTGCTGGGCTGCTGCTGCACGGCGAGTGCCCTGGCGAGGCCTCGCTGATCCAGCGAGGGTGGCAGCAGTTAGTGCCCGTGTGGCCCTGGTCTGTGTCCGCAATACACCAGCCAGTGAATGGACGGCACGACTGAGCACTTGCTAGAAGCCGACTGTGCTGCCGTGAAGCCCTGCAGACTCGTGGCCTGTGCTGCCGCGATGTCCTGCAGACTCCTGGCCTGTGCTGCATTGATGTCCTGCACACTCCTGGCCTGTGCTGCACTGAATTGTTGCAGACTCCTGGCCTGTGCTGACCCGAATTCCTGCACACTCCTTGCCAGTGACTCTATGGAGTCAGGCATGCGTGCCACTGCAGCCATGAGCTCAGTGTGCCTCCACTCAGCCTGGATGGCCATTTCCTCTAGGAGGCGCACCTCCTCTGCGCTGACCGTCGCAGGACTGGAGGCAGCACTCACCCTCTGGAGAGAAGTCCGCCGAGCTTCCCCACCCCTCCCGCATGGCTGCAGGCCGCTGGTCCCCGGAGCTTCACTCTCCTCCGACCCTTCCCCCGGCTCACCTCCAGGGAAGACGTGTCCCCTACATCGGTATGGGCTGGCGCGGCTGAAGGTGGCACTGATGGGCCGGCTTCCTCTTCCTCCTCCTCGTCTTCTGAAGGGCTGACAGTGGCAGCTTGAGGGCCCGCCTCCTCACCTGGCGATTCACCATCTGAAAGCAGGAAGGCACAAGAGTAGCTTTAGAGTGAGGACAGGGCGGCAGCGAGGGAGGCATGAGTGGTGCCATTCATCACATTGGTCGGACAGTGGCAAAGGATGCTGATCTGATGCGCAAGTGGAATGAGAGAGGTCCAAAAGGTCATGCCCTTACCATTGGTGCCCAGAACAGGGTTGGCATCTCCAGTGGCGACGAGGCCAATCAGCCGGCCTCCCATAATGCGCTCCACACGCTGGTCGAGGTCGGAGAGCTCTTTGATGACAGGATGGCCTCCCCCGGTCTCAGTTTGGTTGCGCCGGTTGTGCGCAACCTTGGCCTGCAAGAGAAAGGATGGCCTCTAAGTACAGTGTGTAGCCCTGATCTTGTCTGCACTGCCTCCCATGGTCGAATAGCTTGTACAGTGTGTAGCCCTGATCTTGTCTGCACTGCCTCCCATGGTCGAATAGCTTGGACAGTGTGTAGCCCTGATCTTGTCTGCACTGCCTCCCATGGTCGAATAGCTTGTACAGCGTGTAGCCCTGATCTTGTCTGCACTGCCTCCCATGGTCGAATAGCTTGTACAGTGTGTAGCCCTGATCTTGTCTGCACTGTCTCCCATGGTCGAATTGCTTGGACAGTGTGTAGCCCTGATCTTGTCCGCACTGGCTCCCATGGTCGAATTGCTTGGACAGTGTGTAGGCCTGATCTTGTCTGCACTGCCTCCCATGGTCGAATAGCTTGGACAGTGTGTAGCCCTGATCTTGTCTGCACTGCCTCCCATGGTCGAATAGCTTGGACAGTTTGTAAAGTGCTGAATGTGCAAGTGATTTTCATGCCCGTCCCATAGCTGCTGGGTGAGGGCTGGCCATTAGGGCTTTCAGGTCCCTTTGCCCATAATGTGAGGTGCACATGCAAGGATGAGGAGGACACTGGAAAGGGTACTCACCCTGACAACCCGAGTGAGGTCATTGAACTTCTTCTGGCATTGCACAGCAGTCCTGGCAACCAAGCTGTGCGAAGAGACCCTGTTGGACACCTCCCTCCAGGCTTTCCGGTAGGCGCTGGGCAGCGGCCTCTTGCCACCTTCTGGGTACAAAACATGGCGCCTGCGCTCCACTCCGCCAACCAGCACCCTCAGGTCACCGTCGCTGAAGTGCTGCGCTCTCTCCCTGGCCTTCTCCATAGTCCTGGGCGTTGTACAGGTGAAGCTGAAGTGGTCAGGCCTAGGTTGAGGGCTGCAGTGTGCAGGGCGTGGCAGGCAAACAAATCGACCCTCCCCCTTTAAGAGCTGACCGGCGCCAGAGTGTCTGCCGTCAATCAAAAACTCGCCGCACCGGTGCTGCGCCCGGCCTCGGGGGTATCGCTCAGCACCGCTGGCTTAGCACCTAAAATAGTCGTGCATCGCCTGTTTTAGCGCAGCAGCAACCTCTTGGGGCGTTGCGACTGAATATCGGCGAAGGGGGCGCGTCTTTGCGCCGGGCGCAAACTTTAGCGGCCGCCCGACTTTACTGCCCCAAAAGTGGCTATACTGAATTTCTAGGCCATAGAGGCTGCGGCGCTTAGCGTAGATGCACTTAAGTGGCAACTAGTTAAGTGCAGGAGGCAAACATGAATCGAAGGATATGTTGGTGGAGTGAGATGAAGAAAGATGGAAGATGTCTCTCGTGGAACATAAACTCTGGCATAGATCAGTAGTGCAGAATGGCTGGTTTCTGTGATGTAAAATTGTTCGTCATTCTATTCTATGTAATGGGAATCATGCGGGGTGAAGGTACAATGGAAACCGTGCAGGGCGAAAGTGCAGAGGGGTTTGGGCAGGGGGAAGGTGCAGTGCGGTTTGAGCAGGGGGACGGTGCAGTGGGGTTTGGGCAGGGGGAAGGTGCAGTGGGGTTTGGGCAGGGGGAAGGTGCACTGAGCTTTGAGCAGGGGGAGGGTGCAGTGGGGTTTGTGCAGGGGGAAGGTGCAGTGGGGTTTGTGCAGGGAGAAGGTGTAGTGGGGTTTGGGCAGAGGGAAGGTGCAGTGGGGTTTGGGCAGGGTGAAGGTGGATTGGGGTTTGGGCAGGGTGAAGGTGCATTGGGGTTTGGGCAGGGAGAAGGTGCAGTGGGGTTTGGGCAGGGGGAAGGTGCATTGGGGTTTGGGCAGGGTGAAGGAGCAATGGTGTTTGGGCAGGGTGAAGGTGCAGTGGGGTTTGGGCAGGGGGAAGGTGCAGTGGGGTTTGGGCAGGGGGAAGGTGCAGTGGGGTTTGAGCAGGGGGAAGGTGCAGTGGGGTTTGGGCAGGGGGAAGGTGCAGTGGGGTTTGAGCAGAGGGAAGGTGCATTGGGGTTTGAGCAGGGGGAAGGTGCAGTGGGGTTTGGGCAGGGGGAAGGTGCAGTGGTGTTTGGGCAGGGTGAAGGTGCAGTGGGGTTTGGGCACGGGGAAGGTGCAGTGGGGTTTGGGCAGGGGGAAGGTGCAGTAGGGTTTGAGCAGGGTGAAGGTGCAGTGGGGTTTGAGCAGGGGGAAGGTGCAGTGGGGTTTGGGCAGGGGGAAGGTGCAGTGGGGTTTGAGCAGAGGGAAGGTGCAGTGGGGTTTGAGCAGGGGGAAGGTGCAGTGGGGTTTGGGCTAAGGGGAAGATGCATTGGGTTTTCCGCAGAGGCAAGGTGCAGTGGGGTTTGGGCAGGGGGAAGGTGCAGTGGGGTTTGGGCAGGGGGAAGGTGCAGTGGGGTTTGAGCAGGGGGAAGGTGCAGTGGGGTTTGGGCAGTGGGAAGGTGCAGTGGGGTTTGGGCAGGGGGAAGGTGCAGTGGGGTTTGGGCAGGGGGAAGGCGCAGTGGGTTTTGGGCAAGGGGAAGGTGCAGTGGGGTTTGGGCAGTGGAAGGTGAAGTGGAGTTTGGCCAGGGGGAAGGTGCAGTGGGGTTTGAGCACGGGGAAGGTGCAGTGGGGTTTGAGCAGGGTGAAGGTGCAGTGGGTTTTGGGCACAGGGATGGTGCAGTGGGGTTCGGGCAGAGGGAAGGTGCAGTGGGGTTTGGGCAGGGGGAAGGTGCAGTGGGGCTTTGGCAGGGGGAAGGTGCAGTGGGGTTTGAGCAGAGGGAAGGTGCAGCGGGGTTTGAGCATGGCAAAGGTGCAGTGGGGTTTGAGCAGGGGGAATGTGCAGTGGGGTTTGGGCAGGGGGAAGGTGCAGTGGTGTTTGGGCAGGGGGAAGGTGCAGTATGGTTTGGGCAGGGGGAAGGTGCAGTGGGGTTTGGGCAGGGGGAAGGTGCAGTGGGGTTTGGGCAGGGGGAAGATGCAGTGCGATTTGGGCAGGGTGAAGGTGTAGTGGGGTTTCGGCAGGGTGAAGGTGCATTGGGGTTTGGGCAGGGTGAAGTTGCATTGGGGTTTGGGCAGGGTGAAGGTGCATTGGGGTTTTGGCAGGGTGAAGGTGCAGTGGGGTTTGGGCAGCGTGAAGGTGCATTGGGGTTTGGGAAGGGGATGGAGCAGTGGGGTTTGCGCAGGGGGAAGGTGCAGTGGGGTTTGGGCACGGGGAAGGTGCAGTGGTGTTTGGGCAGGGGGAAGGTGCAATGTGTTTTGGGCAGGGGGAAGGTGCAGTGGGGTTTGGGCAGGGGGAAGGTGCAGTGGGGTTTGAGCAGGGGGAAGGTGCAGTGGGGATTGGGCAGTGTGAAGGTGCAGTGGGGATTGGGCAGGGGCAAGGTGCAGTGGGGTTTGCGCAGGGGGAAGGTGCAGTCGGGATTGGGCAGGGTGAAGGTGCAGTGGGGTTTGGGGAGGGGGAATGTGCAGTGGTGTTTGGGCAGGGGGAAGGTGCAGTGGGGTTTGGGCAGGGGGAAGGTGCAGTGGGGTTTGGGCACGGGGAAGGTGCAGTGGTGTTTGGGCAGGGGGAAGGTGCAATGGGTTTTGCGCAGGGGGAAGGTGCAGTGGGGTTTGGGCAGGGGGAAGGTGCAGTGGGGTTTGGGCAGGGGGAAGGTGCAGTGGGGTATGGGCAGGGGGAAGGTGCAGTGGGGTTTGGGCAGGGGGAAGGTGCAGTGGTGTTTGGGCAGGGGGAAGGTGCAGTGGGGTTTGTGCAGGGGGAAGGTGCAGTGGGGTTTGTGCAGGGGGAAGGTGCAGTGGGGTTTTGGGCAGGGGGAATGTGCAGTGGGGTTTGGGCAGGGGGAAGGTGCAGTGGGGTTTGGGCAGGGGGAAGGTGCAGTGGGGTTTGTGCAGGGGGAAGGTGCAGTGGGGTTTGGGCAGTGGAAGGTGCAGTGGGGTTTGGGCAGGGGGAAGGTGCAGTGGGGTTTGTGCAGGGGGAAGGTGCAGTGGGGTTTGAGCAGGGGGAAGGTGCATTGGGGTTTGGGCAGGGGGAAGGTGCAGTCGGGATTGGGCAGGGTGAAGGTGCAGTGGGGTTTGGGGAGGGGGAAGGTGTAGTGGGGTTTGGGCAGGGGGAAGGTGCAGCGGGGTTTGGGCAGGGGGAAGGTGCAGCAGGGTTTGGGCAGGGGGAAGGTGCAGTAGGGTTTGGGCAGGGGGAAGGTGCAGTGTGGTTTGGGCAGGGGGAAGGTGCAGTGGGGTTTGGGCAGGGGGAAGGTGCAGTGGGGTTTGGGCAGGGGGGAGGTGCAGTTGGGTTTGGGCAGGGTGAAGGTGCAGTGGGGTTTGGGCAGGGGAAAGGTGCAGGGGGGTTTGGGCAGGGTGAAGGTGCAATGGGATTTGGGCACGGGGGAAGGTGCAGCAGGGTTTGGGCAGGGGGAAGGTGCAGTGGGGTTTGAGCAGATGGAAGGTGCAGTGGGGTTTGAGCAGGGGGAAGGTGCAGTGGTTTTTGGGCTGGGGGAAGGTGCAGTGGGATTTGGGCAGAGAGCAGTTGCAATTGGGTGTGAGCAGCGGCAAGGTGCAGTGGTGTTTGGGCAGGGTGAAATTTCAATGGGGGCTCGGCCTGGTGATGGTTCAATGGGTACTGCGCCTGGCGAAGGAGAAATGGTGGGGATTGGAGCGGTTTAAACTGCAATGGGGACTTGGCAGGATGATAGAGAAGTGAAAAATAAGTAACGTGTTGTTGTAATTGCTGAAGCATTGCGATTGAGTTAGAGGTGGACCCAATCCGTGATAGGAAGCCGCCAGAGCTCATGAATAGCGCCCTCTGGAGGGAAGCCAGGAGCAGATATTGGGCAGAAAGCGCAAGCACCGGATACGAGGATAGGTATATTTTCATACATAGATGCGGAGAAAGCTTCTACAGTTACATGTTGGCAGCATCTGAAGATGGTTTGGGTGTAGGCTCCCCACTGCTGTCTGTCTGATATCAATTATGTTGCTGCTGTTGGCCACAGAGACTTTGCTTAGCAATGTTACAAACTGTGGATAAAACACTCGATAATTCAAAGCAGAATTCCCTCCCTCCCCCCAGGCCTCGCCACTAGACCGAATGAAGAGATGAGTTTCATTTAATATGGATTAATTTGAAATATTAAAGTCAATATTATGATAATGAACAACAGATACATGGACAGAACTTTCATTGGATCTGCAATTTCGAGAAATTCATTCACATGGATTAAATATATATATAACCCATAAATTATACAATAATTATCCAAACACAAAAAACTGAAACAATCGAAGATTTGTCCTCTAAAACATCGACACAATTATCTACGAATTAAATATTAAAAAATCCAAAGAATTATCTAAACGATTATCAACGGAATTATCAAAATAATTATTTATTGAATTATTCAACGAATTTCAACAGAATTCCGAACTCAGTTATGCACTCAATTATCTAGTTAAAGAACTAGTGAAATATCCAAAGAATTATACGCTCTATTATCAATCAAATTTAATACTGAAATATCCAGATAATTATCCTCTCAATTAACAATCAAATTAAACACTGAAATATCCAAAGAATTATCCTCTCAATTATCTGTAGAATTAGTAACTGAAAGATACGAAGAATTATCTTCACAATTATCTATAGAATTAAACACTGAAAAATACAAAGATTTATCCTCACAATTATATATCGTATTAAACACTGAAAAGAAGGAAGAGTTATCCTCTCAGTTATCCTTCGAATTAAACACTGAAATATCTGCACAATTATCCTCTCAATTAACCATCGAATTAAACTCTGAAATATACAAAGATTATCTTATCAATTATCCATCAAGTTAAACACTGAATTATTGTAATAATTATCCTCACAATTATCAACAGAATAAAACACAGAAATATACAAAGATGTATCCTCACAATTATCTATCGAATTAGACACTGAATATAAAAATAATAATCCTTTCAATTATCTATATAATTTATTATTGAAATATCCAAAGAATTAACCGCACTATTATCAATCAAATTAAACATTATAATATCCATCGAATTATTCTCTCAATTATATATAGAATTAAACACTGAAATATACAATGAATTATGCACTCAATTATCTATAGAATTGAACATTGAAATATCCAAATATTTATCCTCTCAATTATCCATCGAATTAAACACTGAAATATCCAAAGAAAGTTCCTCACAATTTTTTACAGAATTAAACACTGTTTTATTCAAAGAAATATCCTCACAGTTATCCACATAATGAAATACTGAAATATAGAGTCATAGTCATAGAGTTATACAGCACGGATAGAGGCCCTTCGGCCCATCGTGTCCACGCCGGCCATCAAGCCCTGTCTAATCTAATCCCATATTCCAGCATTTGGTCCGTAGCCTTGTATGCTATGGTATTTCAAGTGTTCATCCAAATGCTTCTTAAATGTTGTGAGGGTTCCTGCCTCCACAACCCTTTCAGGCAGTGAGTTCCAGACTCCAACCACCCTCTGGGTGAAAAAGTTCTTTCTCAAATCCCCTCTAAACCTCCCGCCCTTTACCTTGAATCTATGCCCCCTAGTTATTGACCCCTCTACTAAGGGAAAAAGCTCCTCAGCATCCATCCTATCTATGCCCCTCATAATTTTGTACACCTCAATCATGTCCCCCCTCAGCCTCCTCTGCTCCAAGGAAAACAAACACAATCTGCCCAGTCTCTCTTCATAGCTGCAGTGCTCCAGCCCTGGTAACATCCTGGTGAACCTCCTCTGCACCCTCTCTAACGCGATCACATCCTTCCTGTAGTGTGGTGACCAGAACTGCAAACAGTATTACAGCTGTGGCCTAACCAGTGTTTTATACAGCTCCATCATAACCTCCTTGCTCTTATATTCAATGCCTCGGCTAATGAAGGCAAGTATCCCATATGCCTTTTTTACCACATTTTCCACCTGTTCCGCCGCCTTCAGGGATCTGTGTACTTGCATACCCAGATCCCTCTGACCCTCCGTCTTGCCTAGGGTCTTTCCATTCATTGTGTATTCCCTTGCCTTGTTAGTCCCCCCAAAGTGCATCACCTCGCACTTTTCCGGGTTGAATTCCATTTGCCACTGTTCCGCCCATCTGACCAACCCATCTATATCGTCCTGCAGACTGAGGCTACCCTCCTCGCTATTTACCACCCTACCAATTTTTGTATCATCCGCGAACTTACTGATCATACCTTTTACATTCATATCCAAGTCATTAATATAGACCACAAACAGCAAGGGACCCAGCACCGATCCCTGTGGTACCCCACTGGCCACAGGCTTCCAGTCACAAAAACAACCTTCGACCATCACCCTCTGCCTTCTGCCACTAAGCCAGTTTTGTTTCCAATGTGCCAAGGCATCCTGGATTCCATGGGCTCTTACCTTCTTGACCAGTCTCCTGTGTGGGACTTTATCAAAGGCCTTACTGAAATCCATGTATACCACATCCACTGCGTTACCCTCATCCACACACCTCGTCACCCCCTCAAAAAATTCAATCAAATTAGTCAGACATGATCTTCCCTTGACAAAGCCATGTTGCCTATCCCTGATTAATCCTTGCCTCTCCAGGTGGAGACAAATTTTGTCCCTCAGAATTTTTTCCAATAATTTTCCTACCACTGATGTTAGGCTCACTGGCCTGTAGTTCCCCGGTTTTTCCCTACTACCCTTCTTGAATAATGGTACTACATTAGCTGTTCTCCAGTCCTCTGGCACATCCCCTGTGGCTAGCGAGGTCCTGAATATATGTGTTAGAGACCCCGCAATCTCTTCCTTTGCCTCACACAGCAGCCTGGGATACATTTCATCCAGGCCTGGGGATTTATCCATTTTTAGGCCAGCTAAAACCGCCAATACCTCCTCCCTCTCGATGTTAATATGTTCAAGCATATCACTGTCCCCCCGCCCTATTTCTATGTCTACATCATCCTTCTCCATAGTGAAAACAGATGCAAAAAATTCATTTAGAACCCCTCCTACATCTTCCGGCTCCACACACAGATTGCCACTTTTGTCCCTAATGGGCCCTATTTTTTCCCTAGTTATCCTCTTACCCTTAATATACTTATAAAACATCTTCGGATTTTCCTTTATTTTGCTCGCCAGTGTTATTTCATGGCCCCTCCTTGATCTTCTAATTTCTTTTTTAAGTATCCCCCTGCACTTTTTATACTCCTCCAGGGCTTCCTCCGTCTTTAGACTTTTGTATCTGCCAAAAGCCCTCCTTTTTTCCCTAATCCATTCTCGTATATCCCCTGACATCCAAGGTTCCCTGTGGTTTTTGGAACCACCCTTGACCTTTACGGGAACATGTTGCCATTGTATGATCTCAATCTCCCTTCTGAAAGCCTCCCATTGCTCCGATGCGGATTTTCCTACAAGTAGCTGATCCCAGTCCATTTTGGCCAGATCCTGCCTTATCCTATTAAAATCGGCCTTCCCCCAATTGAGAACCTTTCTTTCCGACCCATCCCTGTCCTTTTCCATGACCACCTTAAATCTTACCATATTATGGCCACTGTCACCAAAGTGCTCACCTACTAGCACTTTTTCCACTTGGCCGGCCACATTCCCTAGAATTAGGTCCAGTACCGCCCCCTCTCTTGTAGGACTTTCTACATGCTGGCTCAAAAAGCTCTCCTGGATGCACTTTAAGAATTCTACACCCTCTGAGCCTTTCACATATCCAATTAATTATCCTCTCAATTATCCATCGAAGTAAACACTGAAATAAAGAAAGAATTATCCTCACAATTTTCTGGAGAATTATACACTGAAATATGCAAAGGTTTTTCCTCTCCATTATCCATCGAATTAAACACTGAAACACACAAATAATTATCCACTCAATTATCTAAAGAATTAAACACTGAAATATACAAACATAGAGAAACATAGAAGTTAGGTGAAGGATTAGGCCATTCGGCCCCTCGAACATGGTCCGCCACGCAATGCGATCATGGCTGATCATCCAAATTCAGTACCCGGTCCCTGCTTTCTCCCCATACCCCTTGATCCCTTTAGCATTAAAAAATATATCCAGCTCCTTCTTGAATATATTTAATGAATTGGCCTCTATTGCCTTCTGTGGTAGAGAATTCCACAGGTTCACCACTCTCTGGGTGAAGAAATTCCTCCTCATTTCTGTTCTAAATGGCCTACCCCTTATCCTTAGACTGTGACCCCTGGTTCTGGACTGCCTGACCATCGGGAACATCCTTCCTGCATCTAGTCTGTCCAATCCTGTCAGAATTGTATAAATTTCCATGAGATCCCCTTTCATTCTTCTAAACTCCAGTGAGTACAAGCCCAATCGACCCAATCTCTCCTCATACATCATTCCTGCCATCCCAGGTATCAGCCTGGTGAGTCTTCGCTGAACTCCTTCCATGGCAAGAACATCCTTCCTCAGATAAGGCGACTAAAACTGCACACAATACTCAACATGTGGTCTCACCAAGGCCCTGTACAACTGCAGCAAGACATCCTTATTCCTGTACACAAACCCTCTCGCTACGAAGGCCAACATACCATTTGCCTTCTTAACCGCCTGCTGCACCTGCATGCTTACCTTCAGGTAAGGATGCAGGTGCAGCAGGCGGTTAAGAAGGACTATTATCTCAATAGTCGAAAGGATTATATCTAATTTTTCTATAGAATTAACACCTGAAATATAAAAAGAATTATCCTCTCAATTATCCATCGAATAAAACACTGACATATCCAAAGAATTATCCTCTCAATTATCCATCAAGTTAAACACTGAAATATACAAAGAATTATCCTCTCAATTATCCATCGAATTAAACTTTGAAATATACAATGAATTATCCTCTCAATTATCTATCGAATTAAACTTTGAAATATACAAATAATAATCCTCTCAATTATCCTTCGTATTAAACATTGAAATTTCTTTTAAAAATATCCACACAACTATCGATATAATGGATCAATGAAATATCCAAAGAATTATTATAACAATATCTATAAATGTAGACATTGAAATATCGAAATAATTACCAACACAATTTTCCATCTAATTAAATACTGAATATCCAAATAATTATCCACTCAATTATCTATATAATTAAACACAAATATCTACAGAAATAAACACTGAAATGTACAAGGAATTATACTCTCAATTATGCACCGAATTAAACACTGAAATATCCAAAGGATTATCTATGCAATTAACTATATAATTAAACACTGAAATATCCAAAGAATTATCCTCTCAATTTTCTATCGAAATAAACAGTGAAATATCCAAAGAATAATCCACGCAATTATTCATCGAATTTAATGCTGAAACCTACAAAGAAATATCCTCTCAATTATCTATAGAATTAAATACTGAAATATCTGAGGAATTACCCTCTCAATTATCTGTAGAAATAAACACTGAAATATCTGAGCAACTATCCTCTCAATTATCTATAGAATTAAACACTGAAATATCGGAAGAATTATCCTCTCAATTATCTATAGAATTAAACACTGAAATATTTGAGGAAATATCCTCTCAATTATCGAAAGAATTAGACACTGAAATATCTGAGGATTTATCCTCTCAATTATCTATAGAATTAAACACTGAAATATCTGAAGAATTACACTCTCAATTATCTATAGAATTAAACACTGAAATATCTGAAGAATTATCCTCTCAATTATCTATAGAATTAAACACTGAAATATTTGAGGAATTGTCCTCTCAATTATCTATAGAATTAAACACTGAAATATCTGAAGAATTATCCTCACAATTATCTATAGAATTAAACATTGAAATATCTGAAGAATTATCCTCTCAATTATCTATAGAATCAAACACTGAAATATCTGAGGAATTATCCTCTCAATTATCTATAGAATTAAACACTGAAATATCTGAGGAATTATCCTCTCAATTATCTATAGAATTAAACATTGAAATATCTGAAGAATTATCCTCACAATTATCTACAGAATTATGCACTGAAATATCTGAAGAATTATCCTCACAATTATCTACAGAATTATGCACTGAAATATCTGAAGCATTATCCTCTCAATTATCTATAGAATTAAACACTGAAATATCTGAAGAATTATCCTTTTAATTATATATAGAATTAATCACTGAAATATCTGAGGAATTATCCTCTCAATTATCTATAGAATTAAACACTGAAATATCTGAAGAATTATCCATTCAATTTTCGACAGAATTAAACACTGAAATATCTGAAGAATTATCCTTTCAATTATCTACAGAATTAAACACTGAAATATCTGAAGAATTATCCTTTCAATTATCTACAGAATTAAACACTGAAATATCTGAAGAATTATCTTCTCAATTATCTATAGAATTAAACACTGAAATATCTGAAGAATTATCCTCTCAAATATCTATAGAATTAAACACTGAAATGTGTGAAGAATTATCCTCTCAATTATCTATAGAATTAAACACTTAAATATCTGAGGAATTATCCTCTCAATTATCTATAGAAATAGACACTGAAATATCTGAAGAATTATCCTCTCAATTATTTATAGAATTAAACAATGAAATATCTGTGGAATTATCCTCTCAATCATCTATATAATTAAACACTGAAATACCTGAAGGATTATCCTCTCAATTATCTGTAGAATTAAACACTGAAATATATGAAGAATTATCCTCACAATATTTATAGAATTAGACACTGAAATATCTGAAGAATTATCCGCACAATATCTATAGAATTAAACACTGAAATATCTTAGGAATTATCCTCTCAATTATCTATAGAAATAGACACTGAAATATCTGAAGAATTATCCTCTCAATTATCTATAGAATTAAACAATGAAATATCTGAGGAATTATCCTCTCAATCATCTATAGAGTTAAACACTGAAATATCTGAAGGGTTATTCTCTCAATTATCTGTAGAATTAAACACTGAAATATATGAAGAATTATCCTCTCAATTATCTATAGAATTAAACACTGAAATATCTGAAGAATTATCCTCTCAATTATCGATAGAATTAAACACTGAAATATCTGAGGAATTATCCTCTCAATTATCTATAGATTTAAACATTGAAATATCTGAAGAATTATCCTCACAATTATCTACAGAATTATACAATGAAATATCTGAAGAATTATCCTCTCAATTATCTATAGAATTAAACACTGAAATATCGGAGGAATCAGCCTCACAATATCTACAGAATTAAACACTGAAATATCTGAAGAATTATCCTCTCGATTATTTATAGAATTAAACACTGAAATATCTGAGGAATTATCCTCTCAATTCTGTATAGAATTAAACACTGAAATACTTGAGGAATTATGCTCCCAATTAACTTTAGAATTAAACACTGAAATATCAGAGCAATCATCATCACAATATCTATAGAATTAAACATTGAAATATCTGAAGAATTATCCTCTCAATTTTTTTTAGAATTAAACACTGAAATATCTGAGGAATTATCCTCTCAATTATCTATAGAATAAAACACTGAAATACCTGAAGAATTATCCTCTTAATTATCTATAGAATTAAACACTGAAATATCTGAAGAATTATCCTCTCAATTATCGATAGAATTAAACACTGAACTATCTGAAGAATTATCCTCTCAATTATCTATAGAATTAAACACTGAAATATCTGAGGAATTATCCTCTCAATTATCTATAGAATTAAACACTGAAATATCTGAGGAATTATCCTCTCAATTATCTGTAGAAATAACACTGAAATAGCTGAGGAATTATCCTCTCAATTATCAAAAGAATTAAACACTGAAATATCTAAAGAATTATCCTCTCAATTATCTATAGAATTAGGCACTGAAATATCTGAGGATTTATCCGCTCAATTATCTGTTGAATTAAACACTGAAATATCTGAAGAATTATACTCTCAATTATCTGTAGAATTCAACATTGAAATATCTGAAGAATTATCCCACAATTATCTATAGAATCAAACACTGAAATATCTGAGGAATTATCCTCTCAATTATCTATAGAATTAAACACTGAAATATCTGAAGAAATATACTCTCAATTATCTATAGAATTAAACAATGAAATATCTGAAGAATTATTCTCTCAATTATCTATAGAATTAAACACTGAAATATCTGAAGAATTATCCTCACAATTATCTATAGAATTAAACATTGAAATATCTGAAGAATTATCCTCTCAATTATCTGTAGAATCAAACACTGAAATATCTGAGGAATTATCCTCTCAATTATCTATAGAATTAAACACTGAAATATCTGAAGAATTATACTCTCAATTATATATAGATTTAAACACTGAAATATCTGAAGAATTATCCTTTCAATTACATATAGAATTAAACACAGAAATATCTGAGGAATTATCCTCTCAATTATCAATAGAATTAAACACTGAAATATCTGAGGAATTATCCTCTCAAATATCTATAGAATTAAACATTGAAATATCTGAAGAATTATCCTCTCAATTATCGATAGAATTAAACACTGAAATACCTGAAGAATTATCCTCTCAATTATCTATAGATTTAAACACTGAAATATCTGAAGAATTATCCTCTCAATTATCTATAGAATTAAACACTGAAATATCTGAAGAATTATCCTCACAATATCTATAGAATTAAACACTGAAATATCTGAGGAATTATCCTCTCAATTATCTATTAGAAATAGACACTGAAATATCTGAAGAATTATCCTCTCAATTATCTATAGATTTAAAAACTGAAATATCTGAAGAATTATCCTCTGAATTATCTATAGAATTAAACACTGAAATATCTGAAGAATTATCCTCTTAATTATCTATAGAATTAAACACTGAAATATCCGAGGAATTATCCTCTCAATTATCTATAGAATTAAACACTGAAATATCTGAGGATTTATCCTCTCAATTTTCTATAGAATTAAACACTGAAATATCTGAAGAATTATACTCTCAATTATCTATAGAATTAAAAACTGAAATATCTGAGGAATTATCCTCTCAATTATCTATGGAATGAAACACTGAAATACGTGAAGAATTATCCTCTCAATTATCTATAGAATTAAACACTGAAATATCTGAAGAATTATCCTCTCAATTATCTATACGATTAAACACTGAAATATCTGAAGAATTATCCTCTCAATTATACATAGAATTAAACACTGAAATATCTGAACAAATATCCTCTCAATTATCTATAGAATTAAACACTGAAATATCTGAGGATTTATCCTCTCAATTATCTATAGAATTAAACACTGAAATATCTGAGGATTTATCCTCTCAATTATCCATAGAATTAAACACTGAAATATCTGAGGAATTATCCTCTCAATTATCTATAGAATTAGACAGTGAAATATCTGAAGAATTATGCTCTCAATTCTGTATCGAATTAAACAATGAAATATCTGAAGAATTATCCTCTCAATTATCTATAGAATTAAACACTGAAATACCTGAATAATTATCCTCTCAATTATCTATAGAATTAAACACTGAAATATCTGAAGAATTATCCCCTCAAATATCTATAGAATTAAACATTGAAATATCTGAAGAATTATCCTCTCAATTATCTGTAGAATTATACACTGAAATATGTGAAGAATTATCCTCTCAATTATCGATAGAATTAAACACTGAAATATCTGAAGAATTATCCTCTCAATTATCGATAGAATTGTTCACTGAAATATCAGAAGAATTATCCTCACAATATTTATAGAATTAAACACTGAAATATCTGAGGAATTATCCTCTCAATTATCTATTAGAAATAGACACTGAAATATCTGAAGAATTATCCTCTCAATTATCTGTAGAATTAAACAATGAAATATATGAGGAATTATCCTCTCAATCATCTATAGAATTAAACACTGAAATACCTGAAAGATTATCCTCTCAATTATCTATAGAATTAAACACTGAAATATCTGAAGAATTATCCTCTCAATTATCTATAGAATTAAACACTGAAATATCTGAAGAATTATCCTCTGAATTATGTATAGAATTAAACACTGAAATATCTGAGGAACTTTCCTCTCAATTATCTGTAGAAATAAACACTGAAATAGCTGAGGAATTATCCTCTTAATTATCTATATAATTATACACTGAAATATCTGAGGAATTATCCTCTCAATTATCTATAAAATTAAACACTGAAATATCTGAAGAATTATCCTCTCAATTATCTATAGAATTACACAGTGAAATATCTGAGGAATTATCCTCTCAATTATCTATAGAATTAAACACTGAAATATCTGAAGAATTATCCTCACAATATCTATAGAATTAAACACTGAAATATCTGAGGAATTATCCTCTCAATTATCTATTAGAAAGAGACACTGAAATATCTGAAGAATTATCCTCTCAATTATCTATAGATTTAAAAACTGAAATATCTGAAGAATTATCCTCTCAATTATCTATAGAATTAAACACTGAAATATCTGAAGAATTATCCTCTTAATTATCTATAGAATTAAACACTGAAATATCCGAGGAATTATCCTCTCAATTATCTATAGAATTAAACACTGAAATATCTGAGGATTTATCCTCTCAATTTTCTATAGAATTAAACACTGAAATATCTGAAGAATTATACTCTCAATTATCTATAGAATTAAAAACTGAAATATCTGAGGAATTATCCTCTCAATTATCTATGGAATGAAACACTGAAATACGTGAAGAATTATCCTCTCAATTATCTATAGAATTAAACACTGAAATATCTGAAGAATTATCCTCTCAATTATCTATAGGATTAAACACTGAAATATCTGAAGAATTATCCTCTCAATTATATATAGAATTAAACACTGAAATATCTGAACAAATATCCTCTCAATTATCTATAGAATTAAACACTGAAATATCTGAGGATTTATCCTCTCAATCATCTATAGAATTAAACACTGAAATATCTGAGGATTTATCCTCTCAATTATCTATAGAATTAAACACTGAAATATCTGAGGAATTATCCTCGCAATTATCTATAGAATTAGACAGTGAAATATCTGAAGAATTATGCTCTCAATTCTGTATAGAATTAAACACTGAAATATCTGAAGAATTATCCTCTCAATTATCTATAGAATTAAACACTGAAATATCTGAAGAATTATCCCCTCAAATATCTATAGAATTAAACATTGAAATATCTGAAGAATTATCCTCTCAATTATCTGTAGAATTAAACACTGAAATATGTGAAGAATTATCCTCTCAATTATCTATAGAATTAAACACTGAAATATCTGAAGAATTATCCTCTCAATTATCGATAGAATTAGTCACTGAAATATCAGAAGAATTATCCTCACAATATTTATAGAATTAAACACTGAAATATCTGAGGAATTATCCTCTCAATTATCTATTAGAAATAGACACTGAAATATCTGAAGAATTATCCTCTCAATTATCTATAGAATTAAACAATGAAATATATGAGGAATTATCCTCTCAATCATCTATAGAATTAAACACTGAAATACCTGAAAGATTATCCTCTCAATTATCTATAGAATTAAACACTGAAATATCTGAAGAATTATCCTCTCAATTATCTATAGAATTAAACACTGAAATATCTGAAGAATTATCCTCTGAATTATGTATAGAATTAAACACTGAAATATCTGAGGAACTTTCGTCTCAATTATCTGTAGAAATAAACACTGAAATAGCTGAGGAATTATCCTCTTAATTATCTATATAATTATACACTGAAATATCTGAGGAATTATCCTCTCAATTATCTATAAAATTAAACACTGAAATATCTGAAGAATTATCCTCTCAATTATCTATAGAATTACACAGTGAAATATCTGAGGAATTATCCTCTCAATTATCTATAGAATTAAACACTGAAATATCTGAGGATTTATCCTCTCAATTATATATAGAATTAAACACTGAAATATCTGAAGAATTATCCTCTCAATTATCTATAGAATTAAACACTGATATATCCGAGGAATTATCCTCTCAATTATATGTGGAAATAAACACTGAAATAGCTGAGGAATTATCCTCTCAATCATCTATAGAATTAAACACAGAATTACCTGAAAGATTATCCTCTCAATTATCTATAGAATTAAACACTGAAATATCTGAGGATTTATCCTGTCAATTATCTATAGAATTAAACATTGAAATATCTGAAGAATTATCCTCTCAATTATCTGTAGAATCAAACACTGAAATATCTGAGGATTTATCCTGTCAATTATCTATAGAATTAAACATTGAAATATCTGAAGAATTATCCTTTCAATTACATATAGAATTAAACACAGAAATATCTGAGGAATTATCCTCTCAATTATCAATAGAATTAAACACTGAAATATCTGAGGAATTATCCTCTCAAATATCTATAGAATTAAACATTGAAATATCTGAAGAATTATCCTCTCAATTATCTATAGAATTAAACACTGAAATACCTGAAGAATTATCCTCTCAATTATCTATAGATTTAAACACTGAAATATCTGAAGAATTATCCTCTCAATTATCTATAGAATTAAATACTGAAATATCTGAAGAATTATCCTCACAATATCTATAGAATTAAACACTGAAATATCTGAGGAATTATCCTCTCAATTATCTATAGATTTAAACACTGAAATATCTGAAGAATTATCCGCTCAATTATCTATAGAATTAAACACTGAAATATCTGAAGAATTATCCTCTCAATTATCTATAGAATTAAACACTGAAATATCTGAAGAATTATCCTCTTAATTATCTATAGAATTAAACACTGAAATATCCGAGGAATTATCCTCTCAATTATCTATAGAATTAAACACTGAAATATCTGAGGATTTATCCTCTCAATTTTCTATAGAATTAAACACTGAAATATCTTAAGAATTATACTCTTAATTATCTATAGAATTAAAAACTGAAATATCTGAGGAATTATCCTCTCAATTATCTATGGAATGAAACACTGAAATACGTGAAGAATTATCCTCTCAATTATCTATAGAATTAAACATTGAAATATCTGAAGAATTATCCTCTCAATGATCTATAGGATTAAACACTGAAATATCTGAAGAATTATCCTCTCAATTATATATAGAATTAAACACTGAAATATCTGAACAAATATCCTCTCAATTATCTATAGAATTAAACACTGAAATGTCTGAGGATTTATCCTCTCAATTATCTATAGAATTAAACACTGAAATATCTGAGGATTGATCCTCTCAATTATCTATAGAATTAAACACTGAAATATCTGAGGAATTATCCTCTCAATTATCTATAGAATTAGACAGTGAAATATCTGAAGAATTATGCTCTCAATTCTGTATAGAATTAAACACTGAAATATCTGAAGAATTATCCTCTCAATTATCTATAGAATTAAACACTGAAATACCTGAAGAATTATCCTCTCAATTATCTATAGAATTAAACACTGAAATATCTGAAGAATTATCCCCTCAAATATCTATAGAATTAAACATTGAAATATCTGAAGAATTATCCTCTCAATTATCTGTAGAATTAAACACTGAAATATCTGAAGAATTATCCTCTCAATTATCTATAGAATTAAACACTGAAATATCTGAAGAATTATCCTCTCAATTATCGATAGAATTAGTCACTGAAATATCAGAAGAATTATCCTCACAATATTTATAGAATTAAACACTGAAATTTCTGAGGAATTATCCTCTCAATTATCTATTAGAAATATACACTGAAATATCTGAAGAATTATCCTCTCAATTATCTGTAGAATTAAACAATGAAATATATGAGGAATTATCCTCTCAATCATCTATAGAATTAAACACTGAAATACCTGAAAGATTATCCTCTCAATTATCTATAGAATTAAACACTGAAATATCTGAAGAATTATCCTCTGAATTATGTATAGAATTAAACACTGAAATATCTGAGGAACTTTCCTCTCAATTATCTGTAGAAATAAACACTGAAATAGCTGAGGAATTATCCTCTTAATTATCTATATAATTATACACTGAAATATCTGAGGAATTATCCTCTCAATTATCTATAAAATTAAACACTGAAATATCTGAAGAATTATCCTCTCAATTATCTATAGAATTACACAGTGAAATATCTGACGAATTATCCTATCAATTATCTATAGAATTAAACACTGAAATATCTGAGGATTTATCCTCTCAATTATATATAGAATTAAACACTGAAATATCTGAAGAATTATCCTCTCAATTATCTATAGAATTAAACACTGATATATCCGAGGAATTATCCTCTCAATTATATGTGGAAATAAACACTGAAATAGCTGAGGAATTATCCTCTCAATCATCTATAGAATTAAACACAGAATTACCTGAAAGATTATCCTCTCAATTATCTATAGAATTAAACACTGAAATATCTGAAGAATTATCCTCTCAATTATCTATAGAATTAAACACTGAAGTATCTGAGGATTTATCCTGTCAATTATCTATAGAATTAAACATTGAAATATCTGAAGAATTATCCTCTCAATTATCTGTAGAATCAAACACTGAAATATCTGAGGAATTATCCTCTCAATTATCTATAGAATTAAACACTGAAATATCTGAAGAATTATACTCTCAATTATATATAGATTTAAACACTGAAATATCTGAAGAATTATCCTTTCAATTACATATAGAATTAAACACAGAAATATCTGAGGAATTATCCTCTCAATTATCAATAGAATTAAACACTGAAATATCTGAGGAATTATCCGCTCAAATATCTATAGAATTAAACATTGAAATATCTGAAGAATTATCCTCTCAATTATCTATAGAATTAAACACTGAAATACCAGAAGAATTATCCTCTCAATTATCTATAGATTTAAACACTGAAATATCTGAAGAATTATCCTCTCAATTATCTATAGAATTAAACACTGAAATATCTGAAGAATTATCCTCACAATATCTATAGTATTAAACACTGAAATATCTGAGGAATTATCCTCTCAATTATCTATTAGAAATAGACACTGAAATATCTGAAGAATTATCCTCTCAATTATCTATAGATTTAAACACTGAAATATCTGAAGAATTATCCTCTCAATTATCTATAGAATTAAACACTGAAATATCTGAAGAAATATCCTCTTAATTATCTATAGAATTAAACACTGAAATATCCGAGGAATTATCCTCTCAATTATCTATAGAATTAAACACTGAAATATCTGAGGATTTATCCTCTCAATTTTCTATAGAATTAAACACTGAAATATCTGAAGAATTATACTCTCAATTATCTATAGGATTAAACACTGAAATATCTGAAGAATTATCCTCTCAATTATATATAGAATTAAACACTGAAATATCTGAACAAATATCCTCTCAATTATCTATAGAATTAAACACTGAAATATCTGAGGATTTATCCTCTCAATCATCTATAGAATTAAACACTGAAATATCTGAGGATTTATCCTCTCAATTATCTATAGAATTAAACACTGAAATATCTGAGGAATTATCCTCGCAATTATCTATAGAATTAGACAGTGAAATATCTGAAGAATTATGCTCTCAATTCTGTATAGAATTAAACACTGAAATATCTGAAGAATTATCCTCTCAATTATCTATAGAATTAAACACTGAAATATCTGAAGAATTATCCCCTCAAATATCTATAGAATTAAACATTGAAATATCTGAAGAATTATCCTCTCAATTATCTGTAGAATTAAACACTGAAATATGTGAAGAATTATCCTCTCAATTATCTATAGAATTAAACACTGAAATATCTGAAGAATTATCCTCTCAATTATCGATAGAATTAGTCACTGAAATATCAGAAGAATTATCCTCACAATATTTATAGAATTAAACACTGAAATATCTGAGGAATTATCCTCTCAATTATCTATTAGAAATAGACACTGAAATATCTGAAGAATTATCCTCTCAATTATCTATAGAATTAAACAATGAAATATATGAGGAATTATCCTCTCAATCATCTATAGAATTAAACACTGAAATACCTGAAAGATTATCCTCTCAATTATCTATAGAATTAAACACTGAAATATCTGAAGAATTATCCTCTCAATTATCTATAGAATTAAACACTGAAATATCTGAAGAATTATCCTCTGAATTATGTATAGAATTAAACACTGAAATATCTGAGGAACTTTCGTCTCAATTATCTGTAGAAATAAACACTGAAATAGCTGAGGAATTATCCTCTTAATTATCTATATAATTATACACTGAAATATCTGAGGAATTATCCTCTCAATTATCTATAAAATTAAACACTGAAATATCTGAAGAATTATCCTCTCAATTATCTATAGAATTACACAGTGAAATATCTGAGGAATTATCCTCTCAATTATCTATAGAATTAAACACTGAAATATCTGAGGATTTATCCTCTCAATTATATATAGAATTAAACACTGAAATATCTGAAGAATTATCCTCTCAATTATCTATAGAATTAAACACTGATATATCCGAGGAATTATCCTCTCAATTATATGTGGAAATAAACACTGAAATAGCTGAGGAATTATCCTCTCAATCATCTATAGAATTAAACACAGAATTACCTGAAAGATTATCCTCTCAATTATCTATAGAATTAAACACTGAAATATCTGAGGATTTATCCTGTCAATTATCTATAGAATTAAACATTGAAATATCTGAAGAATTATCCTCTCAATTATCTGTAGAATCAAACACTGAAATATCTGAGGATTTATCCTGTCAATTATCTATAGAATTAAACATTGAAATATCTGAAGAATTATCCTTTCAATTACATATAGAATTAAACACAGAAATATCTGAGGAATTATCCTCTCAATTATCAATAGAATTAAACACTGAAATATCTGAGGAATTATCCTCTCAAATATCTATAGAATTAAACATTGAAATATCTGAAGAATTATCCTCTCAATTATCTATAGAATTAAACACTGAAATACCTGAAGAATTATCCTCTCAATTATCTATAGATTTAAACACTGAAATATCTGAAGAATTATCCTCTCAATTATCTATAGAATTAAATACTGAAATATCTGAAGAATTATCCTCACAATATCTATAGAATTAAACACTGAAATATCTGAGGAATTATCCTCTCAATTATCTATAGATTTAAACACTGAAATATCTGAAGAATTATCCGCTCAATTATCTATAGAATTAAACACTGAAATATCTGAAGAATTATCCTCTCAATTATCTATAGAATTAAACACTGAAATATCTGAAGAATTATCCTCTTAATTATCTATAGAATTAAACACTGAAATATCCGAGGAATTATCCTCTCAATTATCTATAGAATTAAACACTGAAATATCTGAGGATTTATCCTCTCAATTTTCTATAGAATTAAACACTGAAATATCTTAAGAATTATACTCTTAATTATCTATAGAATTAAAAACTGAAATATCTGAGGAATTATCCTCTCAATTATCTATGGAATGAAACACTGAAATACGTGAAGAATTATCCTCTCAATTATCTATAGAATTAAACATTGAAATATCTGAAGAATTATCCTCTCAATGATCTATAGGATTAAACACTGAAATATCTGAAGAATTATCCTCTCAATTATATATAGAATTAAACACTGAAATATCTGAACAAATATCCTCTCAATTATCTATAGAATTAAACACTGAAATGTCTGAGGATTTATCCTCTCAATTATCTATAGAATTAAACACTGAAATATCTGAGGATTGATCCTCTCAATTATCTATAGAATTAAACACTGAAATATCTGAGGAATTATCCTCTCAATTATCTATAGAATTAGACAGTGAAATATCTGAAGAATTATGCTCTCAATTCTGTATAGAATTAAACACTGAAATATCTGAAGAATTATCCTCTCAATTATCTATAGAATTAAACACTGAAATACCTGAAGAATTATCCTCTCAATTATCTATAGAATTAAACACTGAAATATCTGAAGAATTATCCCCTCAAATATCTATAGAATTAAACATTGAAATATCTGAAGAATTATCCTCTCAATTATCTGTAGAATTAAACACTGAAATATCTGAAGAATTATCCTCTCAATTATCTATAGAATTAAACACTGAAATATCTGAAGAATTATCCTCTCAATTATCGATAGAATTAGTCACTGAAATATCAGAAGAATTATCCTCACAATATTTATAGAATTAAACACTGAAATTTCTGAGGAATTATCCTCTCAATTATCTATTAGAAATATACACTGAAATATCTGAAGAATTATCCTCTCAATTATCTGTAGAATTAAACAATGAAATATATGAGGAATTATCCTCTCAATCATCTATAGAATTAAACACTGAAATACCTGAAAGATTATCCTCTCAATTATCTATAGAATTAAACACTGAAATATCTGAAGAATTATCCTCTGAATTATGTATAGAATTAAACACTGAAATATCTGAGGAACTTTCCTCTCAATTATCTGTAGAAATAAACACTGAAATAGCTGAGGAATTATCCTCTTAATTATCTATATAATTATACACTGAAATATCTGAGGAATTATCCTCTCAATTATCTATAAAATTAAACACTGAAATATCTGAAGAATTATCCTCTCAATTATCTATAGAATTACACAGTGAAATATCTGACGAATTATCCTATCAATTATCTATAGAATTAAACACTGAAATATCTGAGGATTTATCCTCTCAATTATATATAGAATTAAACACTGAAATATCTGAAGAATTATCCTCTCAATTATCTATAGAATTAAACACTGATATATCCGAGGAATTATCCTCTCAATTATATGTGGAAATAAACACTGAAATAGCTGAGGAATTATCCTCTCAATCATCTATAGAATTAAACACAGAATTACCTGAAAGATTATCCTCTCAATTATCTATAGAATTAAACACTGAAATATCTGAAGAATTATCCTCTCAATTATCTATAGAATTAAACACTGAAGTATCTGAGGATTTATCCTGTCAATTATCTATAGAATTAAACATTGAAATATCTGAAGAATTATCCTCTCAATTATCTGTAGAATCAAACACTGAAATATCTGAGGAATTATCCTCTCAATTATCTATAGAATTAAACACTGAAATATCTGAAGAATTATACTCTCAATTATATATAGATTTAAACACTGAAATATCTGAAGAATTATCCTTTCAATTACATATAGAATTAAACACAGAAATATCTGAGGAATTATCCTCTCAATTATCAATAGAATTAAACACTGAAATATCTGAGGAATTATCCGCTCAAATATCTATAGAATTAAACATTGAAATATCTGAAGAATTATCCTCTCAATTATCTATAGAATTAAACACTGAAATACCAGAAGAATTATCCTCTCAATTATCTATAGATTTAAACACTGAAATATCTGAAGAATTATCCTCTCAATTATCTATAGAATTAAACACTGAAATATCTGAAGAATTATCCTCACAATATCTATAGTATTAAACACTGAAATATCTGAGGAATTATCCTCTCAATTATCTATTAGAAATAGACACTGAAATATCTGAAGAATTATCCTCTCAATTATCTATAGATTTAAACACTGAAATATCTGAAGAATTATCCTCTCAATTATCTATAGAATTAAACACTGAAATATCTGAAGAAATATCCTCTTAATTATCTATAGAATTAAACACTGAAATATCCGAGGAATTATCCTCTCAATTATCTATAGAATTAAACACTGAAATATCTGAGGATTTATCCTCTCAATTTTCTATAGAATTAAACACTGAAATATCTGAAGAATTATACTCTCAATTATCTATAGAATTAAAAACTGAAATATCTGAGGAATTATCCTCTCAATTATCTATGGAATGAAACACTGAAATACGTGAAGAATTATCCTCTCAATTATCTATAGAATTAAACACTGAAATATCTGAAGAATTATCCTCTCAATTATCTATAGATTTAAACACTGAAATATCTGAAGAATTATCCTCTCAATTATCTATAGAATTAAACACTGAAATATCTGAAGAAATATCCTCTTAATTATCTATAGAATTAAACACTGAAATATCCGAGGAATTATCCTCTCAATTATCTATAGAATTAAACACTGAAATATCTGAGGATTTATCCTCTCAATTTTCTATAGAATTAAACACTGAAATATCTGAAGAATTATACTCTCAATTATCTATAGAATTAAAAACTGAAATATCTGAGGAATTATCCTCTCAATTATCTATGGAATGAAACACTGAAATACGTGAAGAATTATCCTCTCAATTATCTATAGAATTAAACACTGAAATATCTGAAGAATTATCCTCTCAATTATCTATAGGATTATACACTGAAATATCTGAAGAATTATCCTCTCAATTATATATAGAATTAAACACTGAAATATCTGAACAAATATCCTCTCAATTATCGATAGAATTAAACACTGAAATATCTGAAGAATTATCCTCTCAATTATCTATAGAATTAAACACTGAAATACCTGAAGAATTATCCTCTCAATTATCTATAGAATTAAACACTGAAATATCTGAAGAATTATCCTCTCAATTATCTGTAGAATTAAACACTGAAATATGTGAAGAATTATCCTCTCAATTATCTATAGAATTAAACACTGAAATATCTGAAGAATTATCCTCTCAATTATCGATAGAATTAGTCACTGAAATATCAGAAGAATTATCCTCACAATATTTATAGAATTAAACACTGAAATATCTGAGGAATTATCCTCTCAATTATCTATTAGAAATAGACATTGAAATATCTGAAGAATTATCCTCACAATATTTATAGAATTAAACACTGAAATATATGAGGAATTATCCTCTCAATCATCTATAGAATTAAACACTGAAATACCTGAAAGATTATCCTCTCAATTATCTATAGAATTAAACACTGAAATATCTGAAGAATTATCCTCTCAATTATCTATAGAATTAAACACTGAAATATCTGAAGAATTATCCTCTGAATTATGTATAGAATTAAACACTGAAATATCTGAGGAACTTTCCTCTCAATTATCTGTAGAAATAAACACTGAAATAGCTGAGGAATTATCCTCTTAATTATCTATATAATTATACACTGAAATATCTGAGGAATTATCCTCTCAATTATCTATAAAATTAAACACTGAAATATCTGAAGAATTATCCTCTCAATTATCTATAGAATTACACAGTGAAATATCTGAGGAATTATCCTCTCAATTATCTATAGAATTAAACACTGAAATTTCTGAGGATTTATCCTCTCAATTATATATAGAATTAAACACTGAAATATCTGAAGAATTATCCTCTCAATTATCTATAGAATTAAACACTGATATATCCGAGGAATTATCCTCTCAATTATATGTGGAAATAAACACTGAAATAGCTGAGGAATTATCCTCTCAATCATCTATAGAATTAAACACAGAATTACCTGAAAGATTATCCTCTCAATTATCTATAGAATTAAACACTGAAATATCTGAAGAATTATCCTCTCAATTATCTATAGAATTAAACACTGAAATATCTGAGGATTTATCCTGTCAATTATCTATAGAATTAAACAATGAAATATCTGAGGAATTATCCTCTCAATCATCTATAGAATTAAACACTGAAATACCTGAAAGATTATCCTCTCAATTATCTATAGAATTAAACACTGAAATATCTGAAGAGTTATCCTCTCAATTATCTATAGAAATAAACACTAAAATATCTGAGGAATTATCCTCTCAATTATCTGTAGAAATACACACTGAAATAGCTGAGGAATTATCCTCTCAATTATCTATATAATTAAACACTGAAATATCTGAAGAATTATCCTCTCAATTATCTATAGAATGAAACACTGAAATATCTGAGAAATTATCCTCTGAATTTTCTATAGAATTAAACACTGAAATATCTGAGGAATATCCTCTCAATTATCTATAGAATTATACACTGAAATATCTGAAGAATTATCCTCTCAATTATCTATAGAATTAAACACTGAAATATCCGAGGAATTATCCACTCAATTATCTGTAGAATTAAACACTGAAATATCTGAGGATTTATCCTCTCAATTATCTATAGAATTAAACACTGAATATCTGAAGAATTATCCTCTCAATTATCTATAGAATTAAACAATGAAATATCTGAAAGATTATCCTCTCAATTATCTATAGAATTCAACACTGAAATATCTGAACAATTATCCTCTCAATTATCTTTAGAATTAAACACTGAAATATCCGAGGAATTACCCTCTCAATTATCTGTAGAAATAAACACTGAAATAGCTGAGGAATTATCCTCTCAATCATCTACAGAATTAAACACTGAAATACCTGAAAGATTATCCTCTCAATTATCTATAGAATTAAACACTGAAATATCTGAAGAATTATCCTCTCAATTATCAATAGAATTAAACACTGAAATATCTGAGGAATTATCCTCTGAATAATCTATTGAATTAAACTCTGAAATAGCTGAGGAATTATCCTCTCAATCATCTACAGAATTAAACACTGAAATACCTGAAAGATTATCCTCTCAATTATCTATAGAATTAAACACTGAATATCTGAAGAATTATCCTCTCAATTATCTATAGAATTAAACAATGAAATATCTGAAAGATTATCCTCTCAATTATCTATAGAATTCAACACTGAAATATCTGAACAATTATCCTCTCAATTATCTTTAGAATTAAACACTGAAATATCCGAGGAATTACCCTCTCAATTATCTGTAGAAATAAACACTGAAATAGCTGAGGAATTATCCTCTCAATCATCTACAGAATTAAACACTGAAATACCTGAAAGATTATCCTCTCAATTATCTATAGAATTAAACACTGAAATATCTGAAGAATTATCCTCTCAATTATCTATAGTATTAAACACTGAAATATCTGAGGATTTAGCCTGTCAATTATCTATAGAATTAAACAATGAAATATCTGAGGAATTATCCTCTCAATCATCTATAGAATTAAACACTGAAATACCTGAAATATTATCCTCTCAATTATCTATAGAATTAAACACTGAAATATCTGAAGAATTATCCTCTCAATTATCTACAGAATTAAACACTGAAATATCTGAGGAATTATCCTCTCAATTATCTGTAGAAATAAACACTGAAATAGCTGAGGAATTATCCTCTCAATTATCTATCGAATGAAACACTGAAATATCTGAGGAATTATCCTCTGAATTATCTATGGAATTAAACACTGAAATATCTGAGGAATTATCCTGTCAATTATCTGTTGAAATAAACACTGAAATAGCTGAGGAATTATCCTCTCAATTATCTATATAATTAAACACTGAAATATATGAGGAATTATCCTCTCAATTATCTATAGAATTAAACACTGAAATATCTGAAGAATTATCCTCTCAATTAGCTATAGAATTAAACACTGAAATATCCGAGGAATTATCCACTCAATTATCTATAGAATTAAACACTGAAATATCTGAGGATTTATCCTCTCAAATATCTATAGAATTAAACACTGAAATATCTGAAGAATTATACTCTCAATTATCTTTAGAATGAAAAACTGAAATATCTGAGGAATTATCCTCTCAATTATCTATGGAATAAAACACTGAACTACCTGAAGAATTATCCTCTCAATCATCTGTAGAATGAAACACTGAAATATCTGAAGAATTATCCTCTCAATTATCAATAGAATTAAACACTGAAATATCTGAAGAATTATCCTCTCAATTATCTATAGAATTAAACACTGAAATATCTGAGGAATTATCCTCTCAATTATCTATAGAATTAAACACTGAAATATCTGAGGAATTATCCTCTCAATTATCTGTAGCAATAAACACTGAAATAGCTGAGGAATTATCCTCTCATTATCTATAGAATTAAACACTGTAATATCTGAAGAATTATCCTCTCAATTATCTATAGAATTAAACACTGAAATATCTGAGGAATTATCCTCTCAATTATCTTTAGAATTAAACACTGAAATATCTGAGGATTTATCCTCTCAATTATCTATATAATTAAACACTGAAATATCTGAAGAATTATCCTCTCAATTGTCTATAGAATTAAACACTGAAATATCTGAGGAATTATCCTCTGAATTATCTATAGAATTAAACACTAAAATATCTGAGGAATTATCCTCTCAATTATCTGTAGAAATAAACACTGAAATAGCTGAGGAATTATCCTCTCAATTATCAATATAATTAAACAATGAAATATCTGAAGAATTATCCTCTCAATTATCTATCGAATTAAACACTGAAATATCTGAGGAATTATCCTCTCAATTATCTATAGAATTAAACACTGAAATATCTGAAGAATTATCCTCTCAATTATCTATAGAATTAAACACTGAAATATCCGAGGAATTATCCACTCAATTATCTATAGAATTAAACAGTGAAATATCTGGGGATTTATCCTCTCAATTATCTATAGAATTAAACACTGAAATATCTGAAGAATTATACTCTCAATTATCTATAGAATTAAAAACTGAAATATGTGAGGAATTATACTCTCAATTATCTATAGAATCCAGCATTGAAATATCTGAGGAATTATCCTCTCAATTATCTATAGAATTAAACACTGAAGTATCTGAAGAATTATACTCTCAATTATCTATAGAATTCAACATTGAAATATCTGAAGAATTATCCTCTCAATTATCTATAGAATTAAACACTGAAATATCTGAAGAATTATTCTCTCAATTATCTATAGAATTAAACACTGAAATGTCTGAAGAATTATACTCTCAATTATATATAGATTTAAACATTGAAATATCTGAAGAATTATCCTCTCAATTATCTATAGAATTAAACACTGAAATATCTGAAGAATTATCCTCTCAATTATCTATAGAATTAAACACTGAAATATCTGAAGAATTATCCTCTCAATTGTCTATAGAATTAAACACAGAAATACCTGAAGAATTATCCTCTCAATTATCTATAGAATTAAACATTGAAATGTCTGAAGAGTTATCCTTTCAATTATCTATAGAATTAAACACTGAAATAAACAAATAATTATCCTCTCAATTATCTGTAGAATTAAACACTGAAATATCTGAAGAATTATCCTTTCAATTATCTATAGAATTAAACACTGAAATATCTGAAGAATTATCCTCTCAATTATCTATATAATTAAACAATGAAATATCTGAAGAATTATCCTCTCAATTATCTATAGAATTAAACACATAAATATCTGAAGAATTATCCTCTCAATTATCTATAGAATTAAACACTGAAATATCTGAAGAATTATCCTCTCAATTATCTATAGAATTAAACACTGAAATATCTGAAGAATTATCCTCTCAATAATCTATAGTATTAAACACTGAAATATCTGAAGAATTATCCTCTCAATTATCGATAGAATTAAACACTGAAATATCTGAGGATTTATCCTCTCAATTATCTATAGAATTAAACACTGAAATATCTGAAGAATTATTCTCTCAGTTATCTATAGAATTAAACACTGAAATATCTGAGGATTTATCCTCTCAATTATCTATAGAATTAAACACTGAAATATCTGAAGAATGATCCTCTCAATTATCCAAAAAATCAACATTGAAATATCAGAGGAATTATCCTCTCAATTATCTATAGAATTAAACACAGAAATACCTGAAGAATTATCCTCTCAATTATCTATAGAATTAAACATTGAAATATCTGAAGAATTATCCTTTCAATTTTCTATTGAAATAAACACTGAAATATACAAATAATTATCCTCTCAATTATCTATAGAATTAAACACTGAAATATCTGAAGAATTATCCTTTCAATTATCTATAGAATTAAACACTGAAATATCTGAGGAATTATCCTCTCAATTATCTATAGAATTAAACACTGAAATATCTGAGAATTATCCTCTCAATTATCTATAGAATTAAACACTGAAATATCTGAAGAATTATTCTCTCAGTTATCTATAGAATTAAACACTGAAATATCTGAGGATTTATCCTCTCAATTATCTATAGAATTAAACACTGAAATATCTGAAGATTTATCCTCTCAATTATCTATAGAATTAAACAATGAAATATCTGAAGAATTATCCTCTCAATTATCTGCAGAATTAAACACTAAAATATCTGAAGAATTATCCTCTCAATTATCTATAGAATTAAACACTGAAATATCTGAAGAATTATCCTCTCAATTATATGTAGAATTAAACACTGAAATATCTGAAGAATTATCCTCTCAATTATCTATAGCATTAAACACTGAAATATCTGAAGAATTATCCTCTCAATTATCTATAGAATTAAACAATGAAATATCTGAAGAAATTTTCCTCTCAATTATCGATAGAATTAAACACTGAAATATCTGAAGAATTATCCTCTCAATTATCTATAGAATTCAACACTGAAATATCTGAGGTATTATCCTCTCAATTATTTATAGAATTAAACACTGAAGTATCTGAAGAATTATACTCTCAATTATCTATAGAATTCAACATTGAAATATCTGAAGAATTATCCTCTCAATTATCTATAGAATTAAACACTGAAATATCTGAAGAATTATTCTCTCAATTATCTATAGAAGTAAACACTGAAATACCTGAAGAATTATCCTCTCAATTATCTATAGAATTAAACATTGAAATATCTGAAGAATTATCCTTTCAATTATCTATAGAATTAAACACTGAAATATACAAATAATTATCCTCTCAATTATCTATAGAATTAAACACTGAAATATCTGAAGAATTATCCTTTCAATTATCTATAGAATTAAACACTGAAATATCTGAAGAATTATTCTCTCAATTATCTATAGAATTAAGCACTGAAATATCTGATGAATTATCCTCTCAATTATCTATAGAATTAACCACTGAAGTATCTGAAGGATTAGCCTCTCAATTATCTATAGAATTAATCACTGAAATATCTGAAGAATTATACTCTCAATTATCTATAGAATTAAACACTGAAATATCTGAGCAATTATCCTCTCAATTATCTATAAAATTAAACGCTGAAATATCTGAGGAAATATGCTCTCAATTATCTGTAGAAATAAACACTGAAATATCTGAGGATTTATCCTCTCAATTATCTATAGAATTAAACACTGAAATATCTGAAGAATTATACTCTCAATTATCCAAAGAATTCAACATTGAAATATCTGAGGAATTATCCTCTCAATTATCTATAGAATTAAACACTGAAATATCTGAAGAATTATCCTCTCAATTATCTATAGAATTAAACACTGAAATATCTGAGGAATTATCCTCTCAATTATCAATAGAATTAAACACTGAAATATTTAAGAATTATCCTCTCAATTATCTATAGAATTAAACACTGAAATATATGAAGAATTATCCTCTCAATTAACTATAGAATTAAACACTGAAATATCTGAAGAATTATCCTCTTAATTATCAATAGAATTAAACACTGAAATATGTGAGGAATTATCCTCTCAATTATCTATAGAATTAAACAGTGAAATATCTGAAGAATTATTCTCTCAATTATCTATAGAATTAAGCAATGAAATATCTGAAGAATTATCCTCTCAATTATCTATCGAATTAACCACTGAAGTATCTGAAGGATTATCCTCTCAATTATCTATAGAATTAATCACTGAAATATCTGAAGAATTATCCTCACAATTATCTTTCGAATTAAACACTGATATATCTGAGGAATTATCCTCTCAATTATCTATAGAATTAAACACTGAAATATCTGAAGAATTATCCTCTCAATTATCTATAGAATTAAACACTGAAATATCTGAAGAATTATCCTCTCAATTATCTATAGAATTAAACACTGAAATATCTGAAGAATTATCCTCTTAATTATCTATAGAATGAAACACTGAAATATCTGAAGAATTATCCTCCCAATTATCTATAGAATTAAACACTGAAATGTCTGAGGAATTATCCTCTCAATTATCTGTAGAATTAAACATGGAAATATCTGAAGAATTATCCTCTCAATTATCTATAGAATTAAACACTGAAATATCTGAAGAATTATTCTCTCAATTATCTATAGAATTAAGCACTGAAATATCTGAAGAATTATCCTCTCAATTATCTATAGAATTAACCACTGAAGTATCTGAAGGATTAGCCTCTCAATTATCTATAGAAATAATCACTGAAATATCTGAAGAATTATACTCTCAATTATCTATAGAATTAAACACTGAAATATCTGAGCAATTATCCTCTCAATTATCTATAAAATTAAACACTGAAATATCTGAGGAATTATCCTCTCAATTATCTGTAGAAATAAACACTGAAATATCTGAGGATTTATCCTCTCAATTATCTATAGAATTAAACACTGAAATATCTGAAGATTTATCCTCTCAATTATCTATAGAATTAAACAATGAAATATCTGAAGAATTATCCTCTCAATTATCTATAGAATTAAACACTAAAATATCTGAAGAATTATCCTCTCAATTATCGATAGAATTAAACACTGAAATATCTGAAGAATTATCCTCTCAATTATATGTAGAATTAAACACTGAAATATCTGAAGAATTATCCTCTCAATTATCTATAGCATTAAACACTGAAATATCTGAAGAATTATCCTCTCAATTATCTATAGAATTAAACACTGAAATATCTGAGGATTTATCCTCTCAATTATCTATAGAATTAAACACTGAAATATATGAAGAATTATCCTCTCAATTATCTATAGATTTAAACAATGAAATATCTGAAGAAATTTTCCTCTCAATTATCGATAGAATTAAACACTGAAATATCTGAAGAATTATCCTCTCAATTATATATAGAATTCAACACTGAAATATCTGAGGAATTATCCTCTCAATTATTTATAGAATTAAACACTGAAGTATCTGAAGAATTATACTCTCAATTATCTATAGAATTCAACATTGAAATATCTGAAGAATTATCCTCTCAATTATCTATAGAATTAAACACTGAAATATCTGAAGAATTATTCTCTCAATTATCTATAGAATTAAACACTGAAATATCTGAAGAATTATCCTCTCAATTATCTATAGAATTAAACACTGAAATATCTGAAGAATTATCCTCTCAATTATCTATAGAAGTAAACACTGAAATACCTGAAGAATTATCCTCTCAATTATCGATAGAATTAAACATTGAAATATCTGCAGAATTATCCTTTCAATTATCTATAGAATTAAACACTGAAATATACAAATAATTATCCTCTCAATTATCTATAGAATTAAACACTGAAATATCTGAAGAATTATCCTTTCAATTATCTATAGAATTAAACACTGAAATATCTGAGGAATTATCCTCTCAATTATCTATAGAATTAAACACTGAAATATCTGAGAATTATCCTCTCAATTATCTATAGAATTAAACACTGAAATATCTGAAGAATTATTCTCTCAGTTATCTATAGAATTAAACACTGAAATATCTGAGGATTTATCCTCTCAATTATCTATGGAATTAAACACTGAAATATCTGAAGAATTATCCTCTCAATAATCTATAGAATTAAACAATGAAATATCTGAAGAATTATCCTCTCAATTATCTATAGAATTAAACACTGAAATATCTGAAGAATTATCCTCTCAATTATCTATAGAATTAAACATTGAAATATCTGAAGAATTATCCTTTCAATTATCTATAGAATTAAACACTGAAATAACTGAAGAATTATCCTCTCAATTATCTATAGAATTAAACATTGAAATATCTGAAGAATTATCCTTTCAATTATCTATAGAATTAAACACTGAAATATACAAATAATTATCCTCTCAATTATCTATAGAATTAAACACTGAAATATCTGAGAATTATCCTCTCAATTATCTATAGAATTAAACACTGAAATATCTGAAGGATTATTCTCTCAGTTATCTATAGAATTAAACACTGAAATATCTGAAGAATTATCCTCTCAATTATCTATAGTATTAAACATTGAAATATCTGAAGAATTATCCTTTCAATTTTCTATTGAAATAAACACTGAAATATACGAATAATTATCCTCTCAATTATCTATAGAATTAAACACTGAAATATCTGAAGAATTATCCTTTCAATTATCTATAGAATTAAACACTGAAATATCTGAGGAATTATCCTCTCAATTATCTATAGAATTAAACACTGAAATATCTGAGAATTATCCTCTCAATTATCTATAGAATTAAACACTGAAATATCTGAAGAATTATTCTCTCAGTTATCTATAGAATTAAACACTGAAATATCTGAGGATTTATCCTCTCAATTATCTATAGAATTAAACACTGAAATATCTGAAGATTTATCCTCTCAATTATCTATAGAATTAAACAATGAAATATCTGAAGAATTATCCTCTCAATTATCTACAGAATTAAACACTGAAATATCTGAAGAATTATCCTCTCAATTATATGTAGAATTAAACACTGAAATATCTGAAGAATTTTCCTCTCAATTATCGATAGAATTAAACACTGAAATATCTGAAGAATTATCCTCTCAATTATCTATAGAATTCAACACTGAAATATCTGAGGAATTATCCTCTGAATTATTTATAGAATTAAACACTGAAGTATCTGAAGAATTATACTCTCAATTATCTATAGAATTCAACATTGAAATATCTGAAGAATTATCCTCTCAATTATCTATAGAATTAAACACTGAAATATCTGAAGAATTATTCTCTCAATTATCTATAGAATTAAACACTGAAATATCTGAAGAATTATCCTCTCAATTATCTATAAAATTAAACACTGAAATATCTGAAGAATTATCCTCTCAATTATCTATAGAAGTAAACACTGAAATACCTGAAGAATTATCCTCTCAATTATATATAGAATTAAACATTGAAATATCTGAAGAATTATCCTTTCAATTATCTATAGAATTAAACACTGAAATATACAAATAATTATCCTCTCAATTATCTATAGAATTAAACACTGAAATATCTGAAGAATTATCCTTTCAATTATCTATAGAATTAAACACTGAAATATCTGAAGAATTATTCTCTCAATTATCTATAGAATTAAGCACTGAAATATCTGAAGAATTATCCTCTCAATTATCTATAGAATTAACCACTGAAGTATCTGAAGGATTAGCCTCTCAATTATCTATAGAATTAATCACTGAAATATCTGAAGAATTATACTCTCAATTATCTATAGAATTAAACACTGAAATATCTGAGCAATTATCCTCTCAATTATCTATAAAATTAAACGCTGAAATATCTGAGGAATTATTCTCTCAATTATCTGTAGAAATAAACACTGAAATATCTGAGGATTTATCCTCTCAATTATCTATAGAATTAATCACTGAAATATCTGAAGAATTATACTCTCAATTATCCAAAGAATTCAACATTGAAATATCTGAGGAATTATCCTCTCAATTATCTATAGAATTAAACACTGAAATATCTGAAGAATTATCCTCTCAATTATCTATAGAATTAAACACTGAAATATCTGAGGAATTATCCTCTCAATTATCAATAGAATTAAACACTGAAATATTTAAGAATTATCCTCTCAATTATCTATAGAATTAAACACTGAAATATATGAAGAATTATCCTCTCAATTAACTATAGAATTAAACACTGAAATATCTGAAGAATTATCCTCTTAATTATCAATAGAATTAAACACTGAAATATGTGAGGAATTATCCTCTCAATTATCTATAGAATTAAACAGTGAAATATCTGAAGAATTATTCTCTCCATTATCTATAGAATTAAGCAATGAAATCTCTGAAGAATTATCCTCTCAATTATCTATCGAATTAACCACTGAAGTATCTGAAGGATTATCCTCTCAATTATCTATAGAATTAATCACTGAAATATCTGAAGAATTATACTCTCAATTATTTTTAGAATTAAACACGGAAATATCTGAAGAATTATTCTCAATTATCTATACAATTAACCACTGAAATATCTGAAGAATTATCCTCTCAATTATCAACAGAATTAAACACTGAAATATCTGAGGAATTATCCTCTCAATTATCAATAGAATTAAACACTGAAATATCTGAGAATTATCCTCACAATTATCTTTCGAATTAAACACTGATATATCTGAGGAATTATCCTCTCAATTATCTATAGAATTAAACACTGAAATATCTGAAGAATTATCCTCTCAATTATCTATAGAATTAAACACTGAAATATCTGAAGAATTATCCCCTCAATTATCTATAGAATGAAACACTGAAATATCTGAAGAATTATCCTCCCAATTATCTATAGAATTAAACACTGAAATGTCTGAGGAATTATCCTCTCAATTATCTGTAGAATTAAACATGGAAATATCTGAAGAATTATCCTCTCAATTATCTATAGAATTAAACACTGAAATATCTGAAGAATTATTCTCTCAATTATCTATAGAATTAAGCACTGAAATATCTGAAGAATTATCCTCTCAATTATCTATAGAATTAACCACTGAAGTATCTGAAGGATTAGCCTCTCAATTATCTATAGAAATAATCACTGAAATATCTGAAGAATTATACTCTCAATTATCTATAGAATTAAACACTGAAATATCTGAGCAATTATCCTCTCAATTATCTATAAAATTAAACACTGAAATATCTGAGGAATTATCCTCTCAATTATCTGTAGAAATAAACACTGAAATATCTGAGGATTTATCCTCTCAATTATCTATAGAATTAAACACTGAAATATCTGAAGATTTATCCTCTCAATTATCTATAGAATTAAACACTGAAATATCTGAAGGATTATTCTCTCAGTTATCTATAGAATTAAACACTGAAATATCTGAAGAATTATCCTCTCAATTATCTATAGAATTAAACAATGAAATATCTGAAGAATTATCCGCTCAATTATCTATAGAATTAAACTCTGAAATATCTGAAGAATTATCCTCTCAATTATCTATAGAATTAAACACTGAAATATCTGAAGGATTATTCTCTCAGTTATCTATAGAATTAAACACTGAAATATCTGAAGAATTATCCTCTCAATTATCTATAGAATTAAACACTGAAATCTCTGAGGAATTATCCACTCAATTATCTATAGAATTAAACTCTGAAATATCTGAAGAATTATCCTCTCAATTATCTATAGAATTAAACACTGAAATATATGAAGAATTATCCTCTCAATTATCTATAGAATTAATCACTGAAATATCTGAAGAATTATCCTCTTTATTATCTATAGAATTAAACACTGAAATATGTGAGGAATTATCCTCTCAATTATCGATAGATTTAAACAGTGAAATATCTGAAGAATTATTCTCTCAATTATCTATAGAATTAAACACTGAAGCATCTGAAGAATTATCCTCTCAATTATCTATAGAATTAAACACTGAAATATCTGAAGAATTATCCTCTTAATTATCTATAGAATTAAACACTGAAATATCTGAAGAATTATCCTCCCAATTATCTATAGAATTAAACACTGAAATGTCTGAGGAATTATCCTCTCAATTATCTGTAGAATTAAACATGGAAATATCTGAAGAATTATCCTCTCAATTATCTATAGAATTAAACAATGAAATATCTGAAGAATTATTCTCTCAATTATCTATAGAATTAAGCACTGAAATATCTGAAGAATTATCCTCTCAATTATCTATAGAATTAACCACTGAAGTATCTGAAGGATTAGCCTCTCAATTATCTATAGAATTAATCACTGAAATATCTGAAGAATTATACTCTCAATTATCTATAGAATTAAACACTGAAATATCTGAGCAATTATCCTCTCAATTATCTATAAAATTAAACGCTGAAATATCTGAGGAATTATCCTCTCAATTATCTGTAGAAATAAACACTGAAATATCTGAGGATTTATCCTCTCAATTATCTATAGAATTAAACACTGAAATATCTGAAGAATTATACTCTCAATTATCCAAAGAATTCAACATTGAAATATCTGAGGAATTATCCTCTCAATTATCTATAGAATTAAACACTGAAATATCTGAAGAATTATCCTCTCAATTATCAATAGAATTAAACACTGAAATATTTAAGAATTATCCTCTCAATTATCTATAGAATTAAACAGTGAAATATCTGAAGAATTATTCTCTCAATTATCTATAGAATTAAGCAATGAAATATCTGAAGAATTATCCTCTCAATTATCTATCGAATTAACCACTGAAGCATCTGATGGATTATCCTCTCAATTATCTATAGAATTAATCACTGAAATATCTGAAGAATTATACTCTCAATTATCTATAGAATTAAACACGGAAATATCTGAAGAATTATTCTCAATTATCTATGCAATTAACCACTGAAATATCTGAAGAAGTATCCTCTCAATTATCTACAGAATTAAACACTGAAATATCTGAGGAATTATCCTCTTAATTATCTATAGAATTAAACACTGAAATATCTGAGAATTATCCTCACAATTATCTTTCGAATTAAACACTGATATATCTGAGGAATTATCCTCTCAATTATCTATAGAATTAAACACTGAAAAATCTGAGAATTATCCTCTCAATTATCTATAGAATTAAGCACTGATGTATCTGAAGAATTATCCTCTCAATTATCAATAGAATTAAACACTGAAATATCTGAAGAATTATCCTCTCAATTATCTATAGAATTAAACACTGAAATATCTGAAGAATTATCCTCTTTATTATCTATCGAATTAAACACTGAAATATGTGAGGAATTATCCTCTCAATTATCTATAAATTTAAACAGTGAAATATCTGAAGAATTATTCTCTCAATTATCTATAGAATTAAACACTGAAGTATCTGAAGAATTATCCTCTCAATTATCTATAGAATTAAACACTGAAATATCTGAAGAATTATCCTCTCAATTATCTATAGAATTAAACACTGAAATATCTGAAGAATTATCCTCTTAATTATCTATAGAATTAAACACTGAAATATCTGAAGAATTATCCTCCCAATTATCTATAGAATTAAACACTGAAATGTCTGTTGAATTATCCTCTCAATTATCTGTAGAATTAAACATGGAAATATCTGAAGAATTATCCTCTCAATTATCTATAGAATTAAACACTGAAATATCTGAAGAATTATTCTCTCAATTATCTATAGAATTAAGCACTGAAATATCTGAAGAATTATCCTCTCAATTATCTATAGAATTAACCACTGAAGTATCTGAAGGATTAGCCTCTCAATTATCGATAGAAATAATCACTGAAATATCTGAAGAATTATACTCTCAATTATCTATAGAATTAAACACTGAAATATCTGAGCAATTATCCTCTCAATTATCTATAAAATTAAACACTGAAATATCTGAGGAATTATCCTCTCAATTATCTGTAGAAATAAACACTGAAATATCTGAGGATTTATCCTCTCAATTATCTATAGAATTAAACACTGAAATATCTGAAGATTTATCCTCTCAATTATCGATAGAATTAAACACTGAAATATCTGAAGAATTATCCTCTCAATTATATGTAGAATTAAACACTGAAATATCTGAAGAATTATCCTCTCAATTATCTATAGCATTAAACACTGAAATATCTGAAGAATTATCCTCTCAATTATCTATAGAATTAAACACTGAAATATTTGAGGATTTATCCTCTCAATTATCTATAGAATTAAACACTGAAATATCTGAAGAATTATCCTCTCAATTATCTATAGATTTAAACAATGAAATATCTGAAGAAATTTTCCTCTCAATTATCGATAGAATTAAACACTGAAATATCTGAAGAATTATCCTCTCAATTATCTATAGAATTCAACACTGAAATATCTGAGGAATTATCCTCTCAATTATTTATAGAATTAAACACTGAAGTATCTGAAGAATTATACTCTCAATTATCTATAGAATACAACATTGAAATATCTGAAGAATTATCCTCTCAATTATCTATAGAATTAAACACTGAAATATCTGAAGAATTATTCTCTCTATTATCTATAGAATTAAACACTGAAATATCTGAAGAATTATCCTCTCAATTATCTATAGAATTAAACACTGAAATATCTGAAGAATTATCCTCTCAATTATTTTTGGAAGTAAACACTGAAATACCTGAAGAATTATCCTCTCAATTATCTATAGAATTAAACATTGAAATATCTGAAGAATTATCCTTTCAATTATCTATAGAATTAAACACTGAAATATACAAATAATTATCCTCTCAATTATCTATAGAATTAAACACTGAAATATCTGAAGAATTATCCTTTCAATTATCTATAGAATTAAACACTGAAATATCTGAGGAATTATCCTCTCAATTATCTATAGAATTAAACACTGAAATATCTGAGAATTATCCTCTCAATTATCTATAGAATTAAACACTGAAATATCTGAGGATTTATCCTCTCAATTATCTATGGAATTAAACACTGAAATATCTGAAGAATTATCCTCTCAATTATCTATAGAATTAAACAATGAAATATCTGAAGAATTATCCTCTCAATTATCTATAGAATTAAACACTGAAATATCTGAAGAATTATCCTCTCAATTATCTATAGAATTAAACACTGAAATATCTGAAGAATTATCCTCTCAATTATCTATAGAATTAAACACTGAAATATCTGAAGAATTATCCTCTCAAATATCTATAGTATTAAACACTGAAATATCTGAAGAATTATCCTCTCAATTATCTATAGATTTAAACACTGAAATAACTGAAGAATTATCCTCTCAATTATCTATAGAATTAAACATTGAAATATCTGAAGAATTATCCTTTCAATTATCTATAGAATTAAACACTGAAATATACAAATAATTATCCTCTCAATTATCTATAGAATTAAACACTGAAATATCTGAGAATTATCCTCTCAATTATCTATAGAATTAAACACTGAAATATCTGAAGAATTATTCTCACAGTTATCTATAGAATTAAACACTGAAATATCTGAAGAATTATCCTCTCAATTATCTATAGAATTAAACAATGAAATATGTGAAGAATTATCCGCTCAATTATCTATAGAATTAAACACTGAAATATCTGAAGAATTATCCTCTCAATTATCTATAGATTTAATCACTGAAATATCTGAAGAATTATCCTCTCAATTATCAATAGAATTAACCACTGAAGTACCTGAAGAATTATCCTCTCAATTATCTATAGAATTAAACACTGAAATCTCTGAGGAATTATCCACTCAATTATCTATAGAATTAAACTCTGAAATATCTGAAGAATTATCCTCTCAATTATCTATAGAATTAAACACTGAAATATACGAAGAATTATCCTCTCAATTATCTATAGAATTAATCACTGAAATATCTGAAGAATTATCCTCTTTATTATCTATAGAATTAAACACTGAAATATGTGAGGAATTATCCTCTCAATTATCTATAGATTTAAACAGTGAAATATCTGAAGAATTATTCTCTCAATTATCTATAGAATTAAACACTGAAGCATCTGAAGAATTATCCTCTCAATTATCTATAGAATTAAACACTGAAATATCTGAAGAATTATCCTCTCAATTATCTATAGAATTAAACACTGAAATATCTGAAGAATTATCCTCTTAATTATCTATAGAATTAAACACTGAAATATCTGAAGAATTATCCTCCCAATTATCTATAGAATTAAACACTGAAATGTCTGAGGAATTATCCTCTCAATTATCTGTAGAATTAAACATGGAAATATCTGAAGAATTATCCTCTCAATTATCTATAGAATTAAACACTGAAATATCTGAAGAATTATTCTCTCAATTATCTATAGAATTAAGCACTGAAATATCTGAAGAATTATCCTCTCAATTATCTATAGAATTAACCACTGAAGTATCTGAAGGATTAGCCTCTCAATTATCTATAGAATTAATCACTGAAATATCTGAAGAATTATACTCTCAATTATCTATAGAATTAAACACTGAAATATCTGAGCAATTATCCTCTCAATTATATATAAAATTAAACGCTGAAATATCTGAGGAATTATCCTCTCAATTATCTGTAGAAATAAACACTGAAATATCTGAGGATTTATCCTCTCAATTATCTATAGAATTAAACACTGAAATATCTGAAGAATTATACTCTCAATTATCCAAAGAATTCAACATTGAAATATCTGAGGAATTATCCTCTCAATTATCTATAGAATTAAACACTGAAATATCTGAAGAATTATCCTCTCAATTATCTATAGAATTAAACACTGAAATATCTGAGGAATTATCCTCTCAATTATCAATTGAATTAAACACTGAAATATTTAAGAAATATCCTCTCAATTAGCTATAGAATTAAACACTGAAATATATGAAGAATTATCATCTCAATTAACTATAGAATTAAACACTGAAATATCTGAAGAATTATCCTCTTAATTATCAATAGAATTAAACACTGAAATATGTGAGGAATTATCCTCTCAATTATCTATAGAATTAAACAGTGAAATATCTGAAGAATTATTCTCTCAATTATCTATAGAATTAAGCAATGAAATATCTGAAGAATTATCCTCTCAATTATCTATCGAATTAACCACTGAAGTATCTGAAGGATTATCCTCTCAATTATCTATAGAATTAATCACTGAAATATCTGAAGAATTATACTCTCAATTATCTATAGAATTAAACACGGAAATATCTGAAGAATTATTCTCAATTATCTATACAATTAACCACTGAAATATCTGAAGAATTATCCTCTCAATTATCTACAGAATTAAACACTGAAATATCTGAGGAATTATCCTCTCAATTATCTATAGAATTAAACACTGAAATATCTGAGAATTATCCTCACAATTATCTTTCGAATTAAACACTGATATATCTGAGGAATTATCCTCTCAATTATCTATAGAATTAAACACTGAAATATCTGAGAATTATCCTCTCAATTATCTATAGAATTAAACACTGATGTATCTGAAGAATTATCCTCTCAATTATCTATAGAATTAAACACTGAAATATCTAAAGAATTATCCTCTCAATTATCGATAGAATTAAACACTGAAATATCTGAAGAATTATCCTCTTTATTATCTATACAATTAAACACTGAAATATGTGAGGAATTATCCTCTCAATTATCGATAGATTTTAACAGTGAAATATCTGAAGAATTATTCTCTCAATTATCGATAGAATTAAACACTGAAGTATCTGAAGAATTATCCTCTCAATTATCTGTAGAATTAAACACTGAAATATCTGAAGAATTATCCTCTCAATTATCTATAGAATTAAACACTGAAATATCTGAAGAATTATCCTCTTAATTATCTATAGAATTAAACACTGAAATATCTGAAGAATTATCCTCCCAATTATCTATAGAATTAAACACTGAAATGTCTGAGGAATTATCCTCTCAATTATCTGTAGAATTAAACATGGAAATATCTGAAGAATTATCCTCTCAATTATCTATAGAATTAAACACTGAAATATATGAAGAATTATTCTCTCAATTATCTATAGAATTAAGCACTGAAATATCTGAAGAATTATCCTCTCAATTATCTATAGAATTAACCACTGAAGTATCTGAAGGATTAGCCTCTCAATTATCGATAGAAATAATCACTGAAATATCTGAAGAATTATACTCTCAATTATCTATAGAATTAAACACTGAAATATCTGAGCAATTATCCTCTCAATTATCTATAAAATTAAACACTGAAATATCTGAGGAATTATCCTCTCAATTATCTGTAGAAATAAACACTGAAATATCTGAGGATTTATCCTCTCAATTATCTATAGAATTAAACACTGAAATATCTGAAGAATTATACTCTCAATTATCTATAGAATTCAACATTGAAATATCTGAGGAATTATCCTCTCAATTATCTATAGAATTAAACACTGAAATATCTGAAGAATTATCCTCTCAATTATCTATAGAATTAAACACTGAAATATCTGAGGAATTATCCTCTCAATTATCTATAGAATTAAACACTGAAATATCTGAAGAATTATCCTCTCAATTATCTATAGAATTAAACACTGAAATATATGAAGAATTATCCTCTCAATTATCTATAGAATTAAACACTGAAATATCTGAAGAATTATCCTCTTAATTATCAATAGAATTAAACACTGAAATATGTGAGGAATTATCCTCTCAATTATCTATAGAATTAAACAGTGAAATATCTGAAGAATTATTCTCTCAATTATCTATAGAATTAAGCAATGAAATATCTGAAGAATTATCCTCTCAATTATCTATCGAATTAACCACTGAAGTATATGAAGAATTATCCTCTCAATTATCTATAGAATTAATCACTGAAATATCTGAAGAATTATACTCTCAATTATCTATAGAATTAAACACGGAAATATCTGAAGAATTATTCTCAATTATCTATACAATTAACCACTGATATATCTGAGGAATTATCCTCTCAATTATCTACAGAATTAAACACTGAAATATCTGAGAATTATCCTCTCAATTATCTATAGAGTTAAACACTGAAATATCTGAGAATTATCCTCTCAATTATCTATAGAATTAAACACTGAAATATCTGAAGAATTATTCTCTCAGTTATCTATAGAATTAAACACTGAAATATCTGAGGATTTATCCTCTCAATTATCTATAGAATTAAACACTGAAATATCTGAAGAATTATCCTCTCAATTATCTATAGAATTAAACAATGAAATATCTGAAGAATTATCCTCTCAATTATCTATAGAATTAAACACTGAAATATCTGAAGAATTATCCTCTCAATTATCGATAGAATTAAGCACTGAAATATCTGAAGAATTATCCTCTCAATTATCCATAGAATTAAACACTGAAATATCTGAAGAATTATCCTCTCAATTATCTATAGAATTAAACACTGAAATATCTGAAGAATTATCCTCTCAATTATCTATAGAATTAAACACTGAAATATGTGAGGAATTATCCTCTCAATTATCTATAGAATTAAACCGTGAAATATCTGAAGAATTATCCTCTCAATTATCTATAGAATTAAACAATGAAATATGTGAGGAATTATCCTCTCAATTATCTATAGAATTAAACAGTGAAATATCTGAAGAATTATTCTCTCAATTATCGATAGAATTAAGCAATGAAATATCTGAAGAATTATCCTCTCAATTATCTATCGAATTAACCACTGAAGTATCTGAAGGATTATCCTCTCAATTATCTATAGAATTAATCACTGAAATATCTGAAGAATTATGCTCTCAATTATCTATAGAATTAAACACGGAAATATCTGAAGAATTATTCTCAATTATCTATACAATTAACCACTGAAATATCTGAAGAATTATCCTCTCAATTATCTACAGAATTAAACACTGAAATATCTGAGGAATTATCCTCTCAATTATCTATAGAATTAAACACTGAAATATCTGAGAATTATCCTCACAATTATCTTTCGAATTAAACACTGATATATCTGAGGAATTATCCTCTCAATTATCTATAGAATTAAACACTGAAATATCTGAGAATTATCCTCTCAATTATCTATAGAATTAAACACTGATGTATCTGAAGAATTATCCTCTCAATTATCTATAGAATTAAACACTGAAATATCTGAAGAATTATCCTCTCAATTATCTATAGAATTAAACACTGAAATATCTGAAGAATTATCCTCTTAATTATCTATAGAATTAAACACTGAAATATCTGAAGAATTATCCTCCCAATTATCTATAGAATTAAACACTGAAATGTCTGAGGAATTATCCTCTCAATTATCTGTAGAATTAAACATGGAAATATCTGAAGAATTATCCTCTCAATTATCTATAGAATTAAACACTGAAATATCTGAAGAATTATTCTCTCAATTATCTATAGAATTAAGCACTGAAATATCTGAAGAATTATCCTCTCAATTATCTATAGAATTAACCACTGAAGTATCTGAAGGATTAGCCTCTCAATTATCTATAGAAATAATCACTGAAATATCTGAAGAATTATACTCTCAATTATCTATAGAATTAAACACTGAAATATCTGAGCAATTATCCTCTCAATTATCTGTAAAATTAAACACTGAAATATCTGAGGAATTATCCTCTCAATTATCTGTAGAAATAAACACTGAAATATCTGAGGATTTATCCTCTCAATTATCTATAGAATTAAACACTGAAATATCTGAAGAATTATACTCTCAATTATCTATAGAATTCAACATTGAAATATCTGAGGAATTATCCTCTCAATTATCTATAGAATTAAACACTGAAATATCTGAAGAATTATCCTCTCAATTATCTATAGAATTAAACACTGAAATATCTGAGGAATTATCCTCTCAATTATCTATAGAATTAAACACTGAAATATCTGAAGAATTATCCTCTCAATTATCTATAGAATTAAACACTGAAATATATGAAGAATTATCCTCTCAATTATCTATAGAATTAAACAATGAAATATCTGAAGAATTATCCTCTTAATTATCAATAGAATTAAACACTGAAATATATGAGGAATTATCCTCTCAATTATCTATAGAATTAAACAGTGAAATATCTGAAGAATTATTCTCTCAATTATCTATAGAATTAAGCAATGAAATATCTGAAGAATTATCCTCTCAATTATCTATCGAATTAACCACTGAAGTATCTGAAGAATTATCCTCTCAATTACCTATAGAATTAATCACTGAAATATCTGAAGAATTATACTCTCAATTATCTATAGAATTAAACACGGAAATATCTGAAGAATTATTCTCAATTATCTATACAATTAACCACTGAAATATCTGAAGAATTATCCTCTCAATTATCTACAGAATTAAACACTGAAATATCTGAGGAATTATCCTCTCAATTATCTATAGAAATAAACACTGAAATATCTGAGAATTATCCTCACAATTATCTTTCGAATTAAACACTGATATATCTGAGGAATTATCCTCTCAATTATCTATAGAATTAAACACTGAAAGATCTGAGAATTATCCTCTCAATTATCTATAGAATTAAACACTGAAATATCTGAAGAATTATTCTCTCAGTTATCTATAGAATTAAACACTGAAATATCTGAGGATTTATCCTCTCAATTATCTATAGAATTAAACACTGAAATATCTGAAGAATTATGCTCTCAATTATCTATAGAATTAAACAATGAAATATCTGAAGAATTATCCTCTCAATTATCTATAGAATTAAACACTGAAATATCTGAAGAATTATCCTCTCAATTATCTATAGAATTAAACACTGAAATATCTGAAGAATTATCCTCTCAATTATCTGTAGAATTAAACACTGAAATATCTGAAGAATTATCCTCTCAATTATCTATAGAATTAAACACTGAAATATCTGAAGAATTATCCTCTCAATTATCTATAGAATTAAACACTGAAATATCTGAAGAATTATCCTCTCAATTACTGTAGAATTAACCACTGAAGTATCTGAAGAATTATCCTCTCAATTATCTATAGAATTAAACACTGAAATCTCTGAGGAATTATCCTCTCAATTATCTACAGAATTAAACTCTGAAATATCTGAAGAATTATCCTCTTTATTATCTATAGAATTAAACTCTGAAATATCTGAAGAATTATCCTCTCAATTATCTATAGAATTAAACACTGAAATCTCTGAGGAATTATCCTCTCAATTATCTATAGAATTATACACTGAAATATCTGAAGAATTATCCTCCCAATTATCTATAGAATTAAACACTGAAATGTCTGAGGAATTATCCTCTCAATTATCTGTAGAATTAAACATGGAAATATCTGAGCAATTACCCTCTCAATTATCTATAGAATTAAACACTGAAATATCTGAGGAATTATCCTCTCAATTATCTATAGAATTAAACACTGAAATATCTGAAGAATTATCCTCTCAATTATCTATAGAATTAAACACTGAAATATCTGAGGAATTATCCTCTCAATTATCTATAGAATTAAACACTGAAATATCTGAAGAATTAACCTCTCAATTATCTATAGAATTAAACACTGAAATATGTGAGGAATTATCCTCTCAATTATCTATAGAATTAAACAGTGAAATATCTGAAGAATTATTCTCTCAATTATCTATATAATTAAGCACTGAAATATCTGAAGAATTATCCTCTCAATTATCTATAGAATTAATCACTGAAATATCTGAAGAATTATCCTCCCAATTATCTATAGAATTAAACACTGAAGTATCTGAAGGATTATCCTCTCAATTATCTATAGAATTAAACACTGAAATATCTGAAGAATTATCCTCTTAATTATCTATAGAATTAAACACTGAAATATCTGAAGAATTATCCTCCCAATTATCTATAGAATTAATCACTGAAATATCTGAGGAATTATCCTCTCAATTATCTGTAGAATTAAACATGGAAATATCTGAAGAATTATCCTCTCAATTATCTATAGAATTAACCACTGAAGTATCTGAAGGATTATCCTCTCAATTATCTATAGAATTAATCACTGAAATATCTGAAGAATTATACTCTCAATTATCTATAGAATTAAACACTGAAATATCTGAGCAATTATCCTCTCAATTATCTATAGAATTAAACACTGAAATATGTGAGGAATTATCCTCTCAATTATCTATAGAATTAAACAGTGAAATATCTGAAGAATTATTCTCTCAATTATCTATATAATTAAGCACTGAAATATCTGAAGAATTATCCTCTCAATTATCTATAGAATTAACCACTGAAGTATCTGAAGGATTTTCCTCTCAATTATCTATAGAATTAATCACTGAAATATCTGAAGAATTATACTCTCAATTGTCTATAGAATTAAACACGGAAATATCTGAAGAATTATTCTCAATTATCTATACAATTAACATCTGAAATATCTGAAGAATTATCCTCTCAATTATCTACAGAATTAAACACTGAAATATCTGAGGAATTATCCTCTCAATTATCTATAGAATTTAACACTGAAATATCTGAGAATTATCCTCTCAATTATCTACAGAATTAAACACTGAAACATGCAAATAATTATCATCTCTATTATCCATCGAATTGAACACTGAAATATACAAAGAATTATCCTCTCAATTATCTATAGAATTGAACACTGAAATAACCAAAGAATAATCCACAAAATTATCATCGAATTAAACACTAGAATCTACAAAGAATACATCTCTCAATTATGTATAGAATTAAACACTGAAATAGCCAAAGAATTATCCTCACAATTATCTCCGTGAACCAAATACTGACATACTCAAATTATTTTGTTCTGCATTATCCACTGATCTATCCAAATATAACTTATTTCTGGACTCCTATTCACTTACAGGATATTATAAAAATATTATTTTCAGCAGACACAAGTTTCGGTACCCCTGCGCTTCTTGCTGCAATGACCCCACTATGGTGTAACCATTGATTGATTGGTATTTCTACAAACCTCTGACATTCAGCACCCCCTGAATGACATGTTAGTTTTGTTATAGTTTTAAGTACCAGAGAGAGACTAGAACACACAACTTCCTGAAATAAATTCTGGAGCACTGGCAACAAAGCCAAACCAACAAAAGTACATATTGAAACGAAGCTTACTGGGAGAACCTGTAACGTCAGGGAGACCCATTCCAATAAGCATTGAGCTTAATGTTAAATGATTGAGTTGTGCTCAATAATATGATGCACCACTTTCTAACTGGAGAGATATAGGAGCCCACCCAGAGACGATTCTCATCTGTAATTAATGCGGTAACTTAGGTTTCCTAATGATACACAAGAACTTGACAATACATAACATCAAACAGCTCCACTTTCAAATGCATGTCGTTTGTAGTTAGAAAAATGATTTACAACAGAACGCTACAACAGGAATGTAGGACAAAATTAGACTGAGCTGAATTATGAGATCAACGGAAGTGGTCAAGATGCAGACATGATTGAATCTTGCTTCCAAACATAAGTAAATAAAACATCGAAATTCCATTAAAATTTACAACTTTGTGTTTTAGCCAACATTGCTGATGTGCTCACTGTGCACAGTTCAAAATAAATATCGCTGTAAAAGAAAGTAAGTGATTAGTAGGACGTTTGTTCCTTGCAATCCTGTAACACCCAGAAACTCATTCAAATACATTGTTAATTATTTCAATGTGAATTTTGGAGAATGTGTCAAACTTGACATTAATCAGCTCTATGTAATTATTGCCATTTTACACACTTCATGTCCGGCGACACCATTTCTCATTTGATGGAGTCCTTTGATCCAGAGCCCAGATTGCAAGACAATCAGTTCAGAAAATGCACGGTGACGTCACTAGAAACTAGAGCATGAAAGAAGACACCGCATTAATTAAACAGGAACATTGAGGTTAAACTGACACTGCAGCTTACATAACTGCAAGAGAGGAACTCAAAAACCAGCTGCTTTGTCAGACACGCAGCACCAGAAGCCATGTACTTAACAGTGTTGATAAGATTCGTATATTTTAATAACCTCTTACCAGGAACACCAACAGCTGCGAGAATAGGGAAGTAAATGGCTCTTATCTGTTGAAGTATCAGGGCTTCCATTTACTGTGAGAAGCGACTATTGCTCTTGTGATGGATACACCAGCCCCGGTGAAAACTGTGAAGTGACACATTGAAAGCAGCCCTCATTTATACAGCAGGGAAATCTCCAGCGTACAGTTCTGTCCCCGGGCCACTGATATTAGTTACAGTCATTTGAACAAACAGTTTGCGTCAGCCGCCTTACTCCCAGGTTAATACTGTCATGGGAATAAACCTTTCAATGTGACACGTCACACTTTGGAACTGGATAACAAAGACTTTGAGAAGTTAGAAAACAGTGGTTAAATGTTACAGGAGTTAGGGCACGGCAGGGCGGGGGAGAACTGTGTGGGCTTTGCGGGGATCGGTGTTGGGAAAAGTTTTGTTGCTAATTTCCCTCTTTAAGAAAGTCTAGGAAACTCAATGTCAATTGATCAAGTTTTAGATATTGTCAAATCAGAGAGGGTGCTCTAGGTGGAGAACACAGCTCAGAAACAACACGACATTTTAGGGAAAATATTCAAGTGAGAACAATAATGGTCGGTGTAATTTAATGCGGGCCAGTGTAAATTACTACACACAGTTAGAGGAATTAGAATTCTATGCATTAAATGAAAAGTGTTCTTGGAGCTGAGGATAAGGTATAAAGAGCCCTGGCAATTTATGTAGATTGGACAGTGAACAACCCAACAAAGGCAATACAGTAATCAAAAATATCAATAAAATATTCATCTACAAACCCAAACAACAGAGTACAAGTCAGGGAAATCACCGTGCAACTGTGTGCGACTCGGATCCATCCAATGTTTAAGAAATCTGTTCACCTTTATTCACCGAAATACAAGGGAGACATTCAGTGCGGGGCGCAGAGCAGGGAACGGCCAGGAGTCTGATCCTCAAAGCCAAAGCTCTGGTTTATGAGGAAAGAGTGGAGGAAATTGGACATTTCAATCTCGAAAACAATCGACTGGGCTGATTTATTCTTTATTTGTTCATGGGATAAGGGCGTCGCTGGAAAGGCAAGCATTTATTTCCCATCCCTAGCCACCATTCAAGGCTGGATGTGGCAGGACTGCAGAGCTTTGATCTGATCCGTTGTTTCTGGGATCGGTTAGCTCTGTCAATAACACGATGCTTCCGCTGTTTCTCATGCATGGAGTCCAGAGTTGTAGCTTCACTAGATTGGCAGCTCATTATATCTAGGCCTGGTGAAGTTCATGGCATGCTCTTCCACGCTCCTCATTGAACAAGAGGTAGTCTGCTGGCTTGATAGCACTAGTAGAGTGAGGGATATGCCGGGCCAACCCATTTGATTACAAGTTGTACAGATTATAATTCTGCTGCTGCTGATGGCCCATAGCCTCTAATGGATGTCCAGTTGTAATGGCTGGATCTGTTCTGAACCTACCCCATTCAGCATGGTGGTAGTGCCACACAACACGGATAAGGGTGCCCTCAATGTGAAAACTGGATTTAGTCTCCACAAGGACTGTGTGGCGGTCATTCCTCCAGAGTACTGTCATGGACAGATGCATCGGCACCTGGTGGATTGGCGTGGATGAGGTCAAGTTGTTTTCTTTTCCCTTCGTGTTCGTTGTATCAGCACATGCGGCAAGCCTTTCCTGACTTCTATATCCTTTATGACTCTGATAGATTTGTCAGTACTGGTGCAGGCGAGTCACTCTTGGTGATGGACATTGAAGTCCCCCACCTAGAGTACATTTTGTACCGTTGCAACCTCAGTCCTTCTTCCAAGTTGTGTTAAACATGAAGGAATACAGATTCATCAGCTGAGGGAGGGCGATAGGTGACAATCAGCAGGAGGTTTCCTTGCCCATGTATGACCTGTAGCCATGTGACTTCATGGGGTCTGGTGTCAATCTTGATGACCTACAGGTTCATTCCCTCCCGACTGTGCAGCAACCACTGGTGTGTTGGTCCTGCCGGTAAGACAGTACATATCCAGTGATGGTGATGGAGGATTCTGGGACGTTTGCTGAATGCTATGATGCTGTGACTATGACTATGTCAGGCTATTGCTTGACTAGTCTGTGGGACAAGTCTCCCAATTTTGGGCAGATTCCCCAGGTTTTAGTGAGCAGCAAATTTCAGGGTCGACTGGAATGAGTGTGACTTTGTCGTGTCCGTATCCAATGCCTAGTTCGATGCAGAGTTGTCCATTCAATTTTATTCTTCTTAAAGTCTGTCGTGGCGGTTTGGAACAACTGTGTGGCTTGCTAAACCAATTCTGAGGGGAGTTAAGATTCGACCACATTCCACGTGCGATATGGGCTCATGAGGTTGGGGGTAATATAACAGCATGGATATAGCATTGGCTAACGGACAGAAACAGATAGGGATAAATGGGGCATTTTCAGGTTGGCAGGCTGTAACTAGTGGGGTGTTGCAAGGATCATTGCTGGAGCCTCAGACATTTACAATCTATATTAATGAATTAGAAGAAGGGACAGCCGTTTAAGTCTGAAACAGGATGAATTTCTTCACTCAGAAGGTTGTGAATCTTTGGAATTCTCTACCCCAAAAGACTGTGAATGCTCAGTCATTGAATATATTCAAGGCTGAGATAGATTGATTTTTGGACTTTCGGGGAATAAAGGTCTATGTAGATCAGGTGGGAAAGTAGAGTTGAGTTCCATGATTAGCCATGATCTTATTGAATGGTGCAACAGGCTCGAAGGGCTGTATGGCCTACATCCTGCTCCCAATTCATACAACACCCAGCACTTCAATCTAAGGACAGGGAACTGTATGGCCGCAGCACGGTTTTCTTTAAAAAAACAGTCCTTTATAATAACGGCACCTGCACTGTATGTACACGTACTTGTAAAAAGCTGCTGGCACTGCACTGCAAGGGCATAGACCTTTGCAACAACCAGCACTGTAATGTAAGGACACAGACTTGCTCAAACCCCAGCACTGCACTGTAAGGACACTGTGGAGCGGCTGTCTTTCGGAGGAGACGTTAAACCAAGGACCCGTCTGCTGTCAGGTGGATGTAAAATCTCCCAGGACAATATTACAAAGAAGAGCAGGGGACTTATTCCCTGGGCCCTGGCCAATATTTATCCCACAATTAAGACAACTAAAAATATATTACCTGGTCATTATCACATTGCTGTTTGTAGGAGCTTATTTACAAAAATTGGTTGCTGCGTTTCTGACATTACAATCAGTGATTTCAAAAGGCTGGATTTGTAGTGGCAGAAAAATTAATTTTCTCTTTACTCAATTGGTCCCACAAATTGATCACAGATATTTCTTTAATTAGATTCAATATTATCAGAGAGACAATAATTTCAATACACTAATGAAGGAAATAACAACTGAAAATGCTGGAAACACTCAGGCCACATCCGTGGAGTGAGAAACAGAATTAACTTTTCATTTCTGTGACACTTTGCCAGAACTGAATAAAGTTAGAGATGTAGCAGTTTTTAAGCAGGTGCAGAGGCAGAGAAAACAGGAGGATAGGAAAGAACAAAAGGAAAGGTCTGTGATAGGGTGGAATCCAGGAGTGGTTGAATGCTGCAAATTGGGATGGCAGAATCATCAGAAATAGGGGCAGGGGTTATTGTCTGAAATTGTTGAACTTAATGTTCAGTCCGGAAGGCATTACAGTGCCTGATCAAAAGACCAGGTGTGGTTCCTCGAGCTTGCATTGAGTTTATTTAAAACAGTATAAGATGGTCAGAATGGGAGTGGAGTGGAGAATTAAAGTGTAAAGCGACCGGAGCGCCGGTTTACCCTTATGGACGGCACAGAGATGTTCCGCAAAGTGGTCACCCAATCTCCATTTGGTCTACCCATGTAGAGGAGCCCGCATCGTGAGCAGCGAGTACAGTGTACTAAATTGCAAGAAGTACAAGTAAATTGCCGTTTCACCTGGAAGGGGTGTTTGGGGCCCTGGACGGTGGGAATTAATGAGGTAAAAGGGCAGGTGTTGCATCTCCTGCTTGCATGAGAAGGGCCCGTGCAGAGCGGAGGGGATTTTGTGGGTGGTTGAGGAATGGACAAGGGTGCTTCGGAGGGAGCAGTCCCTATGGAATGCTGAAAGCAGAGGGGAGGGGAAGATGCCTTTGGTGGTGGGATCATGCTGGAGGTGGCGGAAAAGGCAGGGGATGATCCATTGACTGTGGAGTTGTGGGGTGAAAGATGAGTTCATGAGGAACCCTATTATGGATTTGGGAGGGAGGGGAAGTGGTGAGATCAGAAGTGCGGGAGATAGAACGGACACGGTCCAGGGCCGTGTCAACCACACTTGAGGGGAATCCTTATCTGAGATAAAAGGAAGACATATCAGAAGCATTTGTATAGAAGGTGGCATCGTCAGAGCAGATGCGGCGGAGAAACTGGGAGAATGGAATAGAGTCCTTACAGGAAGCGGTGTGGGAGGAAGTGTCGTCCAGGTAGCTGTGGGAGTCAGTGGGCTTATAGTGGTTGTTTGTCGATAAATTTCCCCCAGAAATGGAGACAGAGAAGTCGAGGAAAGGATGGGAAGAGTCCGAAATGGACCATGTGAAGGTGAGGGAAGGGTGGAAATTGAAAGCTAAGTGAATAAAATTTTCAAGTCCAGGGCGAAAACAGGAAACGGCACCAATGCAATCATCAATGTACCAGAATAATAGGTAAGGGAGGGGACCTGAGTAGGATTGGAACAAAGAATGTTCCACAATCCCACGGAAAGGCAGGCATAGCTAGGACCCATCGGGTTCCCATATGAACAGCTTTAATTTGGAGTAAGTGAGTCGAGTCAAAGGAAAAGTTGTTCAATGTGAGAACAAGTTCAGCCAGGGTGGTGATGGATGGGGACTGGTTGGACCTCTGTTCAATGAAGAAACAGAGCGCCCTAAACAGTCCAGGTGGGGGGTGGAGGTGTAGAGGGATTCTACATAATGTCTGATTCAAAGTGGTGCTTCAAATGTCACTTGGCCAAATAGAGGCAATTCGACACCACGGACAGAATTCAAATTGGCTTTTCTCTTGTGTCCTGCTTTTTTTCCCATTTAGGCAGCAGTTTGCGATTCACAGAAAGTGGAAGAGAATAAATCTGCGGCTGCATTGCATTTCCTGCTGCGTGTTCACCCAGTTAAACATTGTTTTTCTGTGGAGAAAAGAAATCAGCACAATGTGCAATGAAAGTATAAATAAATTCTTCAGGGCTTGACAGGTCACATGTTTGAGAGGCCGTTTCATTTGGTTGTGGAGTCCAGAACTAGGGATCAAAGATTCAGAATAAGCGGCCAGCCATGTCGGATAGAGAGGAAGAGAAATTTCTTCAAAGTAATGGTTGTGAATCTTTGGAATTCTCTACCGCAGAGGCCTGTGGATGTTCAGTGCTTGAGTACATTCCAAACAAGAAGGATTTGGACATTACCTAAAGGAAGGGATATGGGGCTAGGTCGGGAAGTTTCAGTTGAGGTAAAGGATCGGCCATGATCTTATTGAATGGTGGAGCAGGCTCGAGGGCCGCATGACCAAATCCTGCTCCTATTTCTTATGTTCTCATGTACCGATCTTGGATAAAAGAGAACCAGTGGATTTAGTATATTTAGATTTCCAAAAGGCATTCGATAAAATACCACATAAATGGTTAGTACACAAGATTAGGGCTCACAGGTTTGGAGGTTATATAGTAGCATGGATAGAGGATTGGTTGACGGGCAGAAAACAGAGAGTAGTGCTAAACGGATCTTTTTCAGGTTGGCAGGCTGTAACTAGTGGGGTTCCGCAAGGATTAGTGTTGGTGCCTCAGTTATTTACAATCTATATTAATGATCCAAATGAAGTGAATGAGTGTCATGCATCCAAGTTTGCTGATGATACAATGTTAGGTGGGACAGTAAACTGTGAGGAGAACACAAAGAGTCTGCAAAGGAATATAGATAGTCTAAGTGAGTGGGCAGTAGGGTGGCAGATGGAGTATAATGTAGGGAACTGTGAGGTTCTTCCCTTTGGTAGGAAGAATAGAAAAACCGATTTTTTTTAACGTTGAGAATCTTTCAAATGTTGCTATTCAGAGAGAATTGCGTGTCATCGTGCAAGAAGCACAGAAAGCTAGCATGCAGGTACAGCAAGCAGTAAAGTATTCAAATGGTATGTTGGCCTTCATTGCAAGGGGGTTGGAGTATAAGAGTAGGGAAGTCTTGCTACAATTGTACAGGGCCTTGTTGAGACCACAACCAGAGTACTGTGCACAGATTTGATTTCCTTATCTAAGGAAGGATATACTTGTCTTGGAGGCGGTGCAACGAAGGATCACTAGATTGATTCCTGGGAAGAGAGGGCTGTCCTATGATGAGAGATTGAGTAGCATGCGCCTATACTCTCTGGAGTTTAGAAGAATGAGAGGTGATCTCTTTGAAATATACAAGATTCTGAAGGGGATTGACAGGCTAGATGCTGCGAGCGTGTTTCCCCTGGCTGGATTGTCTAGAACTAGGGGGCATCAACTCAGAATAAGAGGCAGGCAATTTAAGACTGAGATGAGTCAGAATTTCGTCACTCAGAGGGTTGTGAATCTTTGGAATTCTCTGCCCCAGAGGGCTGTGCATGCTGAATCATTGAGTATATTCAAGACTGAGATAGATAGATTTTTGGACTCTAGGGGAATCAAGGGGTATGCAGATCGGGCGGGAAAGTGGAGTTGAGGTCGATGATCAGCCATGATCTTATTGAATGGTGGAGCAGGCTCGAGGGGCCATATGCCCTAATCCTGCTCTTATTTCTTATGTTCTAAGAGTGTGCTGGCAGAAAGGGAATGGATGGCCGCCATACAGAAGCGAAGGACCAGGCAGGTAGTGCAGGAGTCCCCTGACTGCATCTCGCTCAATATTCAGTCCTGGGAACTGGTTTGGGCGATGGTTCCTCTGGGATTACAGCAAGAGCCAAGTTCGTGGCACCATGGGTGGCTCCAGTGCCCAGGTTGGGAGGAGGAACAGCGTAAGAGCAATAGTTGTAGGGTATTTGATAGTTAGGAGAATAGACAGTCCTTTCTGCAGCAGCAGACGTGACTCCAGGATGATATGTTGCCTCCCTGCTGCCAGGGTCAAGGATGTCACTGAGCGGCTGCAGTGCATTCTGAGGGGGAAGGTGAAAATCCAGAGATCGTGGTCCCCATCGGTACCAACGACATAGGTAGGAAGAGAAATGAGGTCCTGCAGGCAGATTTCAGGGAGCTAGGAGAAAGATTAAAAAGCAGGACCTTAAAGGTAGAAATCTCCGGATTACCCCTAGTGCCATGTGCTAATGACTGCAGAAGCAGGAGGATAGAGCAGATGAATGCATGGCTGGAGTGATGGCGCATGCAGGAGGGATCTAGAATCCCGAGGCACTGGGACCGTTTCTGGGGGAGGTGGGACCTGTACAAGCCAGACTGGTTGGTTAAGAAGACACATGGGATACGTGCATTTATTAGCCGAAGCCTGGAATAAAAGAGCAGGGAGTTTATGCTTGGATAGAATAAAACACCAGTTAGGCCACAGGTAGAATATTGCATGCAGTTCTGGTCACCACATTAGAGGAAGGATGTCGTTGCACTAGAAGGAGTGCAGTGGAGATTTACGAGGATGTTGCTTGGGCTGGGGAACTTTAGCTATGAGGAAAAATTCGATAGGCTGGGGTTACGTTCTTTGGAACAGAAGAGGCTGAGGGGAGACCTAATTGAGGTGTATTAATTTATGAGGGCACAAGATAGAGTGGATAGGAAGGACCAATTTCCCTTAGCAGTAGACTCAATAACCAGGGGGCATTGATTTAAAGTACTTATTTAGAAGTTTAGAGGGGATTCGAGGAGAGTTTTTTTTCACCCAGAGGATGGTGGGGGTCTGGAACTCAGTGCCTGAAAGGGTAGTGGAGGCAGAGACCCTCATCACATTTAACATGCACTTGGATATACACTTGATGTGCCTTAACCTGCAAGGCTACAGACCAAGTGCTGGAAAGTGGGATTAGGCTGGAATAGCTCTTTGTTGGCCGGCATGGAAAAGATCGGCCGATAGGCCTCCTTCTGTGCTGTAAATTTCTATGATTCTGTGATAATTCTATGTAGCTTTGAATGTGCCTCTGCGCAGGAACTGAAAGGCAGCAGGAAAATTAAGTAAAACTGTATCACTTTGGATGACATCATCGACAGGATTCAAGGTTACGCGGGAAAACCCCAAAAGGTTTCGATTGACAATCGACTTAACCACTCGGTCACGACTACTCTGCCGTTCGCCCTGCCTCATGCAGCTTCTCATTTGCTGCAAAGCCGGTGCCTCTGGTCTGAACGCAGTTCCAGCCTTTTGTCCCATTAGTTTATGTTGTACATTTTCTCCAGTGACAGTGATTGTTTTAAGTCCCTCCCTTTTGCCACTTGATTTTCCACTAACATTGGGAGGCTTTTACATCTCCCTTGAAGCCAGATACAAAATATTTGTTGAAAGTCTTTGCAATTTCCTTCTTTCCCATTATTAATTCCCCAGACTCATCCACTATTGAACAACGTTTCCTTTAGCTACTCTTTTCTTTGTTATACACTTGTAGAAGCTCTTACTGCCTGTTTTTTATATTTCTTGCTTTTTTACTCTCATAATTTATTTTCATCCTCTTTATTTGTTTTCAGTCATCCTTTGCAAGTTTCTAAATATTTCCCAATCTTCTGGCCTACCAATAATATCTGCAAAATGTCATGCCTTGTCGTTCAATTTAATACCATCTTTAACTTCCTTAGTTAGCCACGGATTGTTCATCCTTCTCGTCGAGTCTTTCTTTCTCACTGGAATATATCTTTGTCGAGAGTTATGAAATATCTAGTTAAAGTTCTGCCACTGCTTGTTTACCGTTTTACATTTCAATCTATTTTCCCAGTCCACTTCAGCCAACTCTGTCTTCATACCCTTGTAATTGCCTTTATTTAAGTTTAAGAAACTAGTTTCATATCCAAGTTCCTCACCCTCAAACTGAATGTGAAATTCTATCATGTTATGATCACTCTTCCCTACAGGATGCTTTACTATGAGATAATTAATTAATTATGTCTCATTACAAAGTACCAGATCTAAAATAGCCTGTTCACTGCTTGGTTCCACAATGTATTGTTCTTTAGAAACTGTCCTGAATAAACCCTATTAACTCGTCCTCAAGGCTACTTTGGCAATTTGATTTGTCAAATCTATATGAAGTTATCGCCCACGAATATTGCAGTTCCTTTCTTGCAAGCCCCCATTGATTCCTGACTGATAATCTGTCCTAGAGTGTAACAAATGTTATGGTGCATATAGATTATTCCCACCAGTGACATATTTCCCTTATTATTTCTTATCTCCAGCCAAACTGATTCTACATCTTGATTTCCCATGCCAAGATAATTGCTCACTACTGTACTGATCACATCCTTTATTAACAGAACAACTCCCATTCTTTTCCTTTCTGGCTATCCTTATGAAATGACAAATATCACGGAATATTCAGTTCCCAGCCTTGTTCACCTTACAACCACGTCTCTGTAATGGCTAGTAGAACATAGAAACATATAAGATAGGAGCAGGAGTAGGATAAGGGGTAGGCCATTTAAGACAGAGCTGAGGATGAATTTCTTCACCCAGAGAGTGGTGAAGCTGTGGAATTCTCTACCACAGAAGGCAGTTGAGGCCAATTCATTAAATATATTCAAGAAGGAGTTAGATATATTTTTTAAGGCAAAAGGGATCAAGTGATATGAGGAGAAGGCAGGGACAGGGTACTGAGTTTGGATGATCTGCCATGACCTCATTGAATGGCGGAGCAGCCTCGAGGGGCCGTATGGCCTATTTTTGCTCCTAATTGTATGTTCGTATGTTTGTGATTGCCTACAAATATTGATTTATTTCAGTTCCTCCCTCTCATTAGACCCTTGGTTCCCGACATCTCTGGGAGGTTATTTGTGTCCTCCTTTTTGAAGACAGAACCAAAGTATGTATTTTATTTGTCTGCCATCTCTTTGTTCCCCATTATAAATTCCACTGATTCTGACTGCAAGGGACATGCGCTTGAGTTCAACAATCGTTTTCTCTTCACATATCTATAGAAGCTTTTACAGTCAGTTTTTATGTTCGCTACAAGCTTACGCTCATACTTTATTTTCCCCCTCTTAATAAATCCCTCTGTCCTCCTTTGTTGAATCCTAAACTGCTCCCAATCCTCAGGTGTACTGCTTTTTCTGGCCACTATTTGTGTCCTCTCCTTGCATCTTATGATATCGCTAATTTCCCTTGTTAGCCGCGGTTGAGTCAACATTTTTGTTCTATTTTTTATGCCAAGCAGAGATGAACAAATTCTATAGTTCATCCATGCGATCTTTAAATGTTTGCCATTGCCTATCCACCATCAACCCTTTGAGTAACATTCCCCAATCAATACCACCCAGCTCGCACCTCATACCATCGTAGTTTCCTTTATTTAAGTTCAGGACCCTAGCCTGTGCTTCTAATACTTCACTCTCCAGGTTAATAAAGATTCCTATCACATTATGATCGCTCTGCCCCAAGCGGTCCCGAACAACAAGATTGCTGATTAATCCTTTCTCATTACATAATACCCAGTCTAAGATGGCGTGATCTCCAGTTGGTTCCTCGACATATTGGTCTAGGATACCATCCTGTATACACTCCAGGAATTCCTCCTACACATTATTGTTACTATTATGGTTAGCCCAATCTATATGTAGATTAAAGTCACCCATGATATCTGCTTTGCCCTGATTGCACGCATCTTTATTTTCCCGTTCAATGCTGATGCGCTATCAATTACTCATAAAAGACTGAGAGTTAAGAGAGTAACTAAAGGCTTTTATTAACAAAAGAATGAAGGTCTGCCTCGAGTGGTCGACTGGTCCAGAATTACAAAGGGCTGGGGAGCAGTCACCTTCATACTAGGACTTGTGGGAGGAGTCAGCCGAGGCATGTCTAGGCATGTACACAGTGGAATACAAACAGTGGTTTACCACATTCACCCCTTGTTTAAAATTGAGTCCGGCGGGGTGAAGTGTATTAAAAGTTAGTGTATTGGAGACTCTCCAGAGGTCTTTTCTGCCGCTGTGATTGGCGTGGCGACGGCAGGGGTAGGGGAGCTTCCGGCGTCGAGTCCTGCGTAGGTTGTGGCACAGGCGTGTCGTCCTCGTAGATGTCGAGCGGGTCACGGGGCCCAGGCCTGCCGTCTGCTGGGGTGTGGCTGGGGTGGCACGGCGCTATGAGGCGGTCCTACCGTGTCCCAGGCTGTCATTCCCCGCGGCGTCCACGGTGCAGAGGAGTAGGCATCCATGCCCCGGTAGGCTGCATCCAATGATAGTGCGAGTTCAGAGGCCTTGTTGAGGTCGAGGTCACTCTGCTCCAACAGTCGCTGTCGGGTGTAATTGGATCTTTGGCCCACTACAAAAGTGTCCCGGATAAGTTCCTCTGTGTACACGGCGGCCTTTACATCCTTACAACCACAGGCCCGGCCAAGCACCGACAGTGCCTGAAGGTATTCCACGGTCGATTCCCCAGGTTGTTGTTTACGACTCCCCAGAAGGTGCCTGGCGTACACTTCGTTCACTGGGTGCGTTTACTGGTCCTTGAGGAGCTTGCTAGCGTCCGCGTATGAGGTCGCGTCTTGGATGACTGAGTACACTCTGTGGTTCACTTTGGAGGTCAGGACATCCAGTTTGTCCTCGTCCGATTTGATTGCTGCGGAGGCGGTCAGGAATTTTTCGAAACACTTAAGCCAGTGAGTAAACTTGGTGGATGAGTCCGCCTCCCGATGATCTAAATCCAGGCATGCTGGTGTGAGGATCTTCTCCATTATAAAAATTTTGTTAATAAAATTGATGCCCTATCAATTACTCATAAAAGACTGAGAGTTAAGAGAGTAACTAAAGGCTTTTATTAACAAAAGAATGAAGGTCTGCCTCGAGTGGTCGACCGGTCCAGAATTACAAAGGGCTGGGGAGCAGTCACCTTTATACTAGGACTTGTGGGAGGAGTCAGCCGAGGCATGTCTAGGCATGTACACAGTGGAATACAAACAGTGGTTTACCACAAATGCCATCCCCAACCTCCACATGACTGTTTGGGGGTCTGTATACAGCTCCCACTAACGATTTTCATCCCATCGTTTTTCTCAGCTCTACCCATAGAGATTCTACATCATCAGAGATAATATCCTTCCTTACAATTATGTTAATCTCCTCTTTACCCAGCAATGCTACCATACCTGCTTTTCCTTTTTGCCTGTCTTTCCTGAATATTGAATACCCCTCGATGTTGAGTTCCCAGCCCTGGTCACTCTGGAGACATGTTTCTGTAATCCCAATCATATCTTATCCGTTTACATCTATTTGCACATCTAATTCATCCACCTTATTACGAATGCTCCTCACATTAAGAGACAAAGCCTACAGGCTTGTTTTTTAACATTCTCAGACCTAACTATTTATTTCTATTTCTGCCGTTAATTCATCTATCTTGTTCTGAATGTTGCGTGCATTCAGATAATGAGACTTTAGTGTTGTCTTTTTGCTATTTTCCCTACTCTGACCCTGTTTGCTGGTGCGCTCTTATGTTTGTACCCTATGTCCCTTCCTCGCACACTCTGATTCTCATTACCCCTAAGCTACCTTGCATTATGGCCTTCTGCTTTGTATTTAACTTTCTAAGTTTCCCCTCACCTGAACAACCCCCCTCACCCCCGCCCCGCTATTTAGTTTAAAGCCCTATCTACATCCCTGGTTATTCAATTCGCCAGGACACTGGTCCCAGCATGGTTCAAGTGAAGCCCGTTACAGAGCTTGGACCTGTGGGAGAGCAGCAGCGCGACCGGTGGCACTTAAAACTGGCGGGTTCAGCAGAGGCGAGGTCAGAGAGCTGGGACCTGTGGGGGAGCAGCAGCGCGACCGGCAGCACTTAAAACCGGCGGGTTCAGCAGAGGCGAGGTCAGAGAGCTTGGACATGTGGGGGAGCAGCAGCGCGACCGGCGGCACTTAAAACCGGCGGGTTCAGCAGAGGCGAGGTCAGAGAGCTTGGACCTGTGGGAGAGCAGCAGCGCGACCGGCGGCACTTAAAACCGGCGGGTTCAGTGAGGCAGGACCAAATCAACAGCAGAGGAGAGAGGTAAAAAGTAATCAGAGTGTGACGTCACAAGGGAGCAGGTAAGTGATTGGTTGGTGAGTATTTCTCTTTTTTAAACTTAAACTCTGTAGTTTATTGTTACTGGGGTCTTTTCTGGTGTAGCAGGGACTGTTGGTAGACTATACAAGCGCCTTAGAGATATTTTTAATTGGTGATAGTAAATTAATTTAAATTAAGTAAAGGGAAGGTCATGCCAGGTGAGCCCAGCCCCGTGATATGCCCCTCTTGCTCTATGTGGGAATTCAGGGACACTGCCGGTGCCCCTGATGACCACGTGTGCCAGAGATGCATCCATCTGCAGCTACTAGCAAACCGCATTGAGGCGCTGGAGCTGCGGGTGGATGGGTTGTTGAGCATTCACGATGCTGAGAGGTTCGTGGATAACACGTTTAGTGAGTTGGTCACACCGCAGGGAAGGGCTGCACAGGAAGATAGGAAATGGGTGACCACCAGGAGGAGCAATAGAAGCAGGCAGGTAGTGCAGGAGACCCCTGTGACCATTCCCCTCTCAAACAGGTATGCCGCTTTGGATACTGTTGAGGGGGATGACTCACCAGGGGAAGGCAGCAGCAGCCAACTTCCTGGCACTGGGGGTGCTCCTGCTGCCCAGGAAGGGGGGGAAAAGAGTGGGAGAGCAATAGTGGTAGGGGATTCTATAGTAAGGGGAACAGATAGGCGTTTCTGTGGCCGTAGATGTAAATCCAGGATGGTTTGTTGCCTCACTGGTGCCAGGGTCAAGGATATCACTGAGCGGCTGCAGGGCATTCTGGAGGGGGAGGGTGAACAGCCAGAGGTCGTGGTCCACATTGGTACCAACGACATAGGTAAAAAGAGGGATGAGGTCCTGCAGCAAGAATTTAGGGAGCTAGGTGAAGGATTAAAGAGCAGGACCTCAAAGGTTGTAATCTCTGGATTACTCCCGGTGCCACGTGCTAGTGAGTATAGGAATGGGAAGGTAGAACAGATGAATGCGTGGTTAAAGGGATGGTGCATGAGGGAGGGCTTTAGTTTCCTGGATCACTGGGTCTGCTTCTGGGAAAGGTGGGACTTGTACAAGTCGAACGGTTTACACCTGAACCAGAGGGGAACCAATATCCTTGCGGGGAGGTTTGCTAGCACTGCTGGGGGGGGTTTAAACTAACTTGGCAGGGGGATTGGGTACAGAGTGGAGCTATAGCAGGGGGTGATTTACAGCCAAATACAGAGAAAAAAACAAGGCAGAGCAAATATGCGAAGGCAAAAGGGAATATGGCAGGGCTGGGAGGCATTTATTTTAATGCAAGGAGTCTTGCAAATAAGGTGGACGAACTGAAGTTGTTGTTGAACACATGGGAGTACGATATTGTTGCTATCACAGAGACATGGTTGAGGGAGGGTCAGGACTGGCAGCTCAATATTCCGGGGTATAGAATCTTCAGGCGAGACAGAGGGGGGTGTAAAAGGGGAGGGGGTGTTGCAATATTAATTAAGGAGTCAATTACTGCTGTAAGGAGGGATGATATATTAGCGGGTTCCTCTAATGAGGCCATATGGGTAGAACTTAAAAACAAAAAGGGGGCAAGCACTTTGCTGGGAGTGTACTATAGGCCCCCAAACAGTCAGGGGGAGATAGAGGAACAGATATGTAGGCAAATCTCAGAAAAGTGCGAAAATAATAGGGTAATAATAGTGGGGGATTTCAACTTCCCCAATATAAATTGGGATAGTCAGAGTGTGAAAGGCTTAGAGGGTGCAGAATTCTTAAAGTGCATCCAGGAGAGCTTTTTGAGCCAACATGTAGAAAGTCCTACAAGAGAGGGGGCGATAATGGACCTAATTCTGGGGAATGTAGCCGGGCAAGTGGTGGAAGTGTCAGTAGGAGAGCATTTTGGCGATAGTGACCATAATTCGGTGAGATTTAAGGTGGTCATGGAAAAAGACAAAGACGGCCCGGAAATAAGGGTTCTAAATTGGGGGAAGGCCGATTTTAATATGATAAGACAGGATCTGGCCAGAGTGGACTGGGAGCAGCTACTTATAGGAAAATCCACATCAAGACAGTGGGAGACTTTCAGAAGGGAAATAGAGAGAGTACAACGCCAACATGTTCCTTTAAAGGTCAAGGGTGGGACCAACAAGCAAAGGGAACCTTGGATGACAAGGGATATACAAAAATGCATTAGAAATAAAAGGGGGGCTTTTGGCAGTTACAAAAGACTAAAGATGGAAGAAGCCCTAGAGGAGTATAAAAAGTGCAGGGGCATATTAAAAAAGAAATTAGCAGGGCGAGGAAGGGCCATGAAATAACACTGGCGAGCAAAATAAAGGAAAATCCTAAGATGTTTTATAAGTATATTAAGGGCAAGAGAATAACCAGGGAAAGGGTAGGGCCCATTAGGGACCAAAGTGGCAATCTGTGTGTAGAGCCAGATGATGTAGGCGGGGTTTTAAATGAATTTTTTGCATCTGTGTTCACTATGGAGAGAGACGATGCAGACATAGAAATCGGGCAAGGTGACTGTGACATACTTCAACATATTAGCATCGAGAGGGAGGAGGTGCTAGCGGTTTTAGCAGGCCAAAAAGTGGATAAATCCCCAGGCCCGGACGAGATGTATCCCAGGCTGCTGTGGGAGGCAAAGGAGGAGATTGCAGGGGCTCTGACACAAATTTTCAGAACCTCTCTGGCCACAGGGCATGTACCAGAGGACTGGAGAACAGCTAATGTAGTACCATTATACAAGAAGGGTAGCAGGGATAAACCAGGGAATTACAGGCCAGTGAGCCTAACATCTGTGGTAGGGAAAATATTGGAAAAAATTCTGAGGGACAAAATTAATCTCCACTTGGAGAGGCAAGGATTAATCGGGGATAGTCAGCATGGCTTTGTCAAGGGCAAATCATGTCTGACAAATCTGATTGAATTTTTCGAGGGGTTGACTAGGTGTGTGGATGAGGGAAATGCTGTGGATGTGGTTTACATGGACTTCAGTAAAGCTTTTGACAAAGTCCCGCATAGGAGACTGGTCAAGAAGGTAAGAGCCCATGGGATCCAGGGTGCCTTGGCGCGTTGGATCCTAAACTGGCTGAGTGGCAGGAGGCAGAGGGTGACGGTCGAAGGTTGCTTTTGTGACTGGAAGCCTGTGTCCAGTGGGGTACCTCAGGGATCGGTGCTGGGTCCCTTGTTGTTTGTGATCTACATAAATGATTTGGATGAGAATGTAAAAGGTATGATCAGTAAGTTCGCAGATGACACGAAAATTGGTGGGGTGGTAAATTGCGAGGAGGAAAGCCTCAGGCTACAGGACGATATAAACGGGTTGGTCAGATGGGTGGAAAAGTGGCAAATGGAATTTAACCCTGAAAAGTGCGAGGTGATGCATTTTGGATGGACAAATAAGGCAAGGGAATACACAATGAGTGGTAGGACCCTAGGAAGTACAGAGGGTCAGAGGGACCTTGGTGTACATGTACATAGATCTCTGAAGGCAGCGGAACAGGTAGATAAGGTGGTTAGAAAGGCATATGGGATACTTGCCTTCATTAGCCGAGGCATAGAATATAAGAGCAGGGAGGTTATGATGGAGCTGTACAAAACGCTGGTGAGGCCACAGCTGGAGTAGTGTGTGCAGTTCTGGTCGCCTCACTATAAGAAGGATGTGATTGCTTTGGAGAGGGTGCAGAGAAGATTCACCAGGATGTTACCTGGGATGGAGCGCCTCAGCTATGAAGAAAGACTAAACAGGCTGGGGTTGTTTTCCTTGGAGCAAAGAAGGCTGAGGGGGGACCTGATTGAGGTGTACAAAATGATGAGGGGCATAGATAGGGTAGATAAAGAGGAACTTTTCCCCTTCGTAGGGGGGTCAATAACAAGGGGGCATAGATTCAGGGTAAGGGGCAGGAGATTTAGAGGGGATTTGAGGAGGAACTTTTTCACCCAGAGGGTGGTTGGAATCTGGAACTCACTACTCACTGCCTGAAAGGGTGGTAGAGGCAGGAACCCTCACAACATTCAAGAAGCATTTGGATGAGCACTTGAAATGCCATTGCATACAAGGCTATGGACTAAATGCTGGAAAATGGGATTAGACAGGACAGGGGTGGATGGGCGGCGCGGACACGATGGGCCGAAGGGCCTCTTTCTGTGCTGTAAAACTCTATGACTCTATGACTCTATGACAATGGAAGAAGCCCCTCTTTCCCCAGTACTGGTGCTTGTTCCCCATGAATCGAAACTCATTTCTCCCACACCAATCCCTGAGCCAGGCGTTCAAATCTCTGATCTGATTGACCCTTTGCCAATTTGATCGTGGGTCAGGTAGTAATCCAGAGATAATTACCATTGTGGTTTTGCTTTTTAATTAGAATCCAGCTCCTGAAACTCACTTAGCAGAACCTCTTTCTTAGACCTACCTATGTCACTGGTACCTACGTGGGCCACGGCAACTGGATCATTCCCCTCGCACTTCAAGTTCCTGTCCTGCCCCAATGAGATGTCCTTAAAATTGGCAATGGGCAGGCAACACAGCCTTCTATAGTCACGCTCTCGGCTGCAGAGAACAGTGGCTATCCCCCTAACTATACTGTCTCCTTCCACTCCTTCATTCGTTTTTACTCCCCCAACATGAATATCCCCCTGTACAACAGTGCTGTGTTCAGTTTACTCAACCTTGCTGCAGTCCCTGCTCTCCTCCACACAGGCAGCAAGAACATCATACCGGTTTGACAAGTGCAAGGACTGAGACTTCTCCAATGCTATTCACAATATATATTAATGATCTAGACAAGGGAACTAGATGTAGTATCTCCAAATTTGCAGATGACACAAAACTGGTTGGGCGTGTGTGGATGCCGAGAAACTCCAGGATGATTTGGACAGGTTGGGTGATTGGGCAAAAGCATGGCAGATGCAATATAACGTGGATAAATGCGAGGTTATCCACTTTGGTGGCAAAAACAGGAAGGCAGATTATTATCTGAATGGCAATAGATTGGGAGAGGGGGAAGTGAAACGAGACCTGGGTGTCCTTGTGCGCCAGTTGCTGAAGGTAAGCATGCAGGTGCAGCAGGTGGTTAAGAAGGCAAATGGCATGGTTGCTTTTGTAGCAAGAGGGTTTGAGTAAAGGAACAAGCATGTCTTGCTGCAGTTGTACAGGGCCTTGGTGAGACCACATCTTGAGTATTGTGTTCAGTTTTCATCACCTTATCTGAGGAAGGATGTTCTTGCCATGGAAGGAATTCAGTGAAGATTCACCAGGCTGATACCTGGGATGGCAGGAATGATGTATGAGGAGAGATTGGCTCGATTGGGCTTGTACTCACTGGAGATTAGAAGAATGACAGGGGATCTCATTGAAACTTATAAAATTCTGACAGGACTAGACAGACTAGATGCAGGAAGGATGTTCCCGATCGTCGGGGAGTCCAGAACCAGGGGTCACAGTCTAAGGATAAGGGGTAGGCCATTTCGGACAGAAATGAGGAGGAATTTCTTCACCCAGAGAGTGGTGAACCTGTGGAATTCTCTACCAGAGAAGGCAGTTGAGGCCAATTCATTAAATATATTCAAGAAGGAGTTGGATATATTTCTTAAGGCTAAAGGGATCAAGGGGTATGGGGAGAAAGCAGGGACAGGGTACTGAATTTGGATGATCAGCCATGATCGCATTGAATGGCGTAGCTGGCTAGAGGGGCCAAAATGGCCTGCTCCTGCTCCTATCTTCTATATTTCTAGGTTTCTATGTTTCCCTTCTGCATCCCTATACTTGCCTCAATCGTAGTCAGACCCTCCTGTCGTTGACCACGTCCCAAATCTGAAATATTTAACATGAAGATTGTGACTGCCTCCTGGAACAGAGTCCAAGTAACCTTCTCCATCCCTGACGTATTGCAGTGTCGAAAGCTCGGACTCCAGCTCATCAATTCAGAGCTGAATTTGATCGAGCTGCAGATACTTAGTGCAGACGTGGTTGCTGTGGCTCTCACTGAGGTCCACCATCTTCCACTTGCTGCAGCTGCAATACCTCACCTGCCCTGCCAACATTATTTTATTTTTTAACTAATAAAATTGACAATTTTTTAAATACTCAGTTGACTATTAATATTTCCTAATGCAAGCAATAAACTTGGATGAGATAAAGAGATATCTAACTAGAACTGGTTACCTGGTAATTCCTGTAAGCAGTGGCTGAATCAGGGGTTTGGAATTTCTGCTGGTATAATAACAAAAGGCTTTTGCTAATGGCCGGAGGTAAGTAGCACCGAGTCCAGTTCTATGGATTACTGCTTCTACAGAGTAGTAAAGTCAGAAATACATTAACTCATCCAAGGCTATTACTTTGATCAGAAAATATTAATAGTCATATGAGTATATTAAAATTAGCTATTTTTTTTAATTCATTGATGGGATGTGGGCGTCGCTGGCTAGGCCTGCATTTAGTGCCCATCCATAATTGCCCTTGAGAAGATGGTGGTGAGCCGCCTTCTTGAACCGCTGCAGTCCATCTGGTGTAGATACACCCACAATGCTGTTAGGAAGGGAGTTCCAGGATTTTAACCCAGCGACAGTGAAGGAACGGCAATACAGGTCCAAGTCAGGATGGTGTGTGGCTTGGAGGGGAACTTGTCGGTGGTGATGTTCCCATGCGTCTGCTGCCCTTGTCCTTCTAAGTGGTAGAGGTCGCGGGTTTGGAAGGTGCTGTTGAAGGAGCTTTGGCGAGTTGCTGCAGTGCATCTTGTAGATGGTACACACTGCGTCAGTGCTGGAAGGAGTGAATGTTGAAGGTGGTGGATTGAGTGCCAATCAAGCGGGCTGCTTTATCCTGAAAGGTGTCGAGCTTCTTGAGTGTTGTTGGAGCTGCACTCATCCAGGCAAGTGGAGAGTATTCCATCACACTCCTGACTTGTGCCTTGTCGATGGTGGAAAGGCTTTGGGGAGTCAGGAGGTGAGACACTCGCCACAGAATTCCCAGCCTCTGGCCTGCGCTTGTAGCCACAGTATTTATATGGCTGGTCCAGTTCAGTTTCTGATCAATGGTAACCCCCAGGATGTTGATAGTGGATTAGGTCTTTACTGTAACTTAGCCCACAGTCATAATTTAACCTTGTTGTTTATTGTTGTTATGCATCAAGCAGAACCTTTTACCACCCCCCCCCCCCCACCCCACAGACCGAATTCCCTCACTCAGCAAATTTCCGAGTTTATTACACTGTAGAAGCAGTAATCCATAGTCCTGGACTGGGTGCTACTTACCTTCGTGCATTATTACACCAGCATAAATTCCAAACCACAGATTCAGCCCCTGCTGACAGGAATTACCAGGTAACCAGTTCTAGCTAGGCACCGCATTAATTGTGCAACTGGCACTAGCAGGCAGTTTGTTTACCACTGTGAAATAAATTACAAGTTAATATTAAAGGTAAGTTAAACACCAAATGTTAAATGCAAAATGTAATGACATTTTAGAAAGAGATCAACCCTTAACAACCCCTTCACTAGCCAAATTCCCGAGTATAGTACTCTGCAGATGTAGTACTCCGTAGAACTGTAATAATTGCAACTAAAATAGTGCCTAACTCTACTTAAAGCTGCACAATGTGTCCCTACACTACCATTACTGCAGGTATGGACCTCAGATTGTCCGGATTCTATGCAGTCACCGCTGGCCTGGTGGCAGATGCGATTGTGCTTTTTCGCATATGAGTTGCCTGAAGCCCGCCCCCGACTCCATTCCCCAACCCCGTGGTTGTGAGAAATGCGAAATATATACATTCAGCATATAAAGCAATTCATGTGCGTGTGTGTCTGTCTTTATGTATACTTGCAATCTATATTAATGATGTGACCGAGTGCAATATATTCAAGTTTGCTGATGATACAAATCTAGGTGGGGAAGTAAGCTGTGAGGAGAACACAAAGAGCCATCAAAGGGATATAGAGAGGTTAAGTGAGTGGGCACTAATGTAGTAGATGGACTATAATGTGGAGAAGTGTGAGGTTATCCACTTTGGTAGCAAGAATAGAAGAGCAGATTATTTTGAATGATGAGAAATTTTTAAATGCTGGTGTTCAGAGAGATTTAGTTGCCCTCGGTCAGGAAACACAGAAAGTTAGCATGCAGGCACAGGAAGCAATGCAGAAGGCAAATGGCTTGTTGTCCTTTATTGCAAGCGGGTTGGTGAATACGAGTATGGAAGTCTTACTACAATTGTACAGAGCTTTGGTGAGACCACACCTGGAGTACTGAGCACAGCTTTGGTCTCCTTATCTAAGAAATTGCATACATGCCTTAGACGGAGTGCAGAGAAGGTTCACTAGACTGATTCCTTGGATGAGGGCTTTTTCCTATGCGAGTTTGAGTAGATTGAGCCTTTACTCTATGGAGTTAGAAAAATGAGAGGTGATCTCATTGAAACATATAAGATTCTGAGAGGGATTAACAGGGTAGATGCTGAGAGGTTATTTCCCCTGGCTGGAGAGTCGATAAATAGGAGGAACAGTCTCAGGATAAGTGGTATAACTCTGGGATGAGAAGGAATTTCTTCACTGAGAGGATTGTGAATCTTGGGAATTCTCTGCCCCAAAGGGCTGTGGATGCTGATTCATTGAGTGTATTCAAGGCTGAGAGCGAGAGATGTTTGGACTCTAGGAGAATCAAGGGATATGGAGTTCGGGTGGGAAAGTGGAGTTGCGGTCGATGATCAGTCATGTTGTTATTGAATGTCTGAGCAGGCTCGAAGGGCTGTGTGGCCGATTTCTGCTACTAATTGTATATTTGTATATTTGTGATTGTGTGGCTGTGTGTGTGCTTATGTTTATTTGTGTGTGTGTGTTTTTGTGTGTGAATGCGTTGTATATGTGTATATGTTTATATATGTGTGTGTGGCCGTGTTTTAACGCATGTTTCGGTCTATGGGTATGCATTTGTGTCTTTGCATGACGTTATGTGTAGTTGTACCTGTCTGTGTGTGTGCGTGTGTGCATGAAATTATGTGTATCTGTTTGTGTGTGTATCTGTGTTTGTGTATCTGTGTGTGTGTGTCTTTGCATGGTGTTATGTGTATCTGTGTGTGTGTGTGTCTGTGCATGACGTTATTTGTATCTGTGTGTGTATCTGTGTTTGTGTATCTGTGTGTGTCTGTGCATGACGTTATGCATATCTGTATCTGTGTGTGTGTGTATCTGTGTTTGTGTATCTGTGTGTGTGTGTGTGTCTGTGCATGATGTTATGTGGAGCTGTTTGTGTGTGTGTGTATCTGTGTTTGTGTATCTGTGTGTGTCTGTGTGTCTGTGCATGCCGTTATGTGTGTGTGTATCTGTGTGTGTGTGTGAGTGTGTGTGGTATCTTAAAACTTGATGCTTTTGCATTGGCTGACAATCTTCAGCATTCTGAGTCATGACGAAATTTATACCAGTAATGGGATTGCAAAAATAAAGATTAATTAATCCAATACGTTAATCTCATATATTGATCACATCTATTAACCACATTTAACAAAAACAGAATGAAATCAATTAAGTGAAATTACAGAAGGAACACAAATTGAATGCAACTGGACAACCTGCCAATTATTGCAAAATTAATTTTGTTGATTCCGTTAGGAAGCCAGTAAAAATAACCATTAATATATTGTAATGAGTTAAGCGCATTATATAAAACATGTTAAAACATTATTTGAATACAACTTCAGGTTACGTGTTTTGTCTTCTGTTTGATGTTGTTGATAGAAGAGACTTCCATTCATATAAAAACAGTGAGGTTGCTAATGATAGCCTGAAAATGCATTGTACAAAATAACACCCCTGTTGCTATAAAGACAAATAAACGATGGCTATTTCGAAAGCGAAATCGGAAACTTGCAGTTATCATTGATATGCGTTTTTCTCTGGGCCGAATTCATTATAAAAAACCTACACCAGGTTAGATGTGAGAGGAGAGCGGAATCCTTTATTATTATGGGAAGTGCTACCGATTTAGAATGATAACCGTCTAAATAAGAAAACAGTATAAAGTATCACATCGTATGTTGCATCGTGGTGTCTTTATGTTCTCAAAACGTGGCCTCTGCGTTGAAGGTAGGATTCATTTCATTTAAGTTGGCGGCAGCTTTAACCCAACTGGCATGTCCTGCGAATTTCAGAACAAAAAGTATTATATTCCATGAGACAGGTTAGATCATGATGCTCAATTTACCGATCTCTATCAGTGATTCATTTCAATGTAAGTTCTGTTAACCAATCATTACACAAGCCGAGTACACAGAAGTATCATTGGAGTCGAGGTTCAGCTTGGACGGTCGGCCTCCTGCTACACGCGCTGCTCAATATTCAATTCCATTAGTTTCAATGGAACTCAAAATCAGGTGGGGCATGGAATGAGCGACCAATCCAGTAACTCCCTCTTCTGCTACCGCCCGGGACAGATTTCTACCCGGATAAACTTAGAATTCCACTTTATATAAATTTATGATTCATCTTAATCTCTCTCCCTTTCTCTTTGTTTCCTCCATCTTTGTGATGCCGGATATAATTTTATTGTATTCCTGATCTGAGGAAGGATGATCTTGCCATGGAAGGAGTTCAGTGATGTTTCACTAGGCTGATACCTGGGATGGCAGGAATGACGTATGAGGAGAGATTAGATCAATTTGGCTTGTACTCGCTGGAGATTAGAAGAATGAGAGGGGATCTCATCGAAACTTATAAAATCTAACAGGACTATACAGACTAGAAGCTGGAAGGATGTTCCCGATGGTCGGGGAGTCCAGAACCAGGGGTCACAGTCTAAGGATAAGGGGTAGGCCATTTAGGACAGAAATGAGGAGGAATTTCTTCACCCAGAAAGTGGTGAACCTGTGGAATTCTCGACCACAGAAGGCAGTAGAGGCCAATTCATTAAATATATCCAAGAAGGAGTTGGATATATTTCTTAAGGCTAAAGGGATCAAGGGGTATGGGGAGGAAGCAGGGACAGGGTAATACATTTGGATGATCAGCCATGATCGCATTGAATGGCGGAGCAGGCTCGAGGAGCCGAATCGCCGACTCCTGCTCCTATCTTCTATGTTTCAGTCTTACTAGCAAGTTGACTGGAGTCGGCCGGGAATTTATTATTTCCCATTGTAGAAATAAATATATGCATGATTTAACTCAATGTGTGTATCAAACACATGTGGTTGTATCATCATAGCAATGAAACACTTGGTCTTTTTAAGTTGAAGATAGTTAAATGATGATAAATTCTTTATTTTACCTTTTCATTTCTGGTTCCTTATGGCGATCGCTACAGCGACTGCTCCAACACCCCCACCGCAGTCACACAAACATTGCGAACCATCATTTCAATCGTTGATTTGGCTGTGAAATAACAGGCAGCTGCATTAGGCCGATAGGTTCATGTCTGAATTTCACCGCTAATTCATTTTACACTTGGTAACTTTTCACAATGCTTGATATCTAATAAGTAGTCGAAGACTCGTTGTGCAGTAAATGTCACTTAAAATAAACTCAACCGCAGCAAATTTGAAGCCCTGGAGTTTAAAGGGTATTGGCAGCATGGACTCGCTATTGGCTGAGAGGGAGGAGGTGGAGAGCAGTGGTGAATGGCTGTATTTCAGAATGCAGGGATGTATAAATTGGTGTCCCCTGGAGTTGATATTAGGACCATTGCTCTTTCTGATATATATTAATGAACTGCACGGTGTATCGGCGGAATAATTGCCAAGTTCGCAAATGACACAAAGCATAGAGATATAGTGAGCACTGAGGAGCATAGCAGCAGACTTTAGAAGGAAAGAGAAAGAATGGTGCATTGGGCAGAACAATGGTAGATATATTTGATGCAGAGATTTGTGAAGTGATGCATTTTGGCAGGGAAAAAAATGAGGAGCTGCAGAATAGACTCAATGGAAAACATTTACGCAGGGTGCGGGAACAGAGAGAACTGTCGATTCACATATACACATTTTTGATGGTCGCAGGAAAAGTTGAGAAGGCTGCGAAAAATGTATCCAGGACACGTTGGTTTCAAAAAAGAGGCAAAAACAAGGAAGTTATGGTAAAGCTTTATAAATCACTGCTTACGCCTCAGCTCGAGTCTTGTGTACTATTATGTTCACCACACTCTAGAAAGAATGTCACGGCCTTGGAGCAGGTACTGAAGAGATATGCCAGAATTAGGGAATTCAGTCATGTGGAGAGACTAGAAAAGCTGGGATTGCTCTCCTTGGAGGAAAGATTAAGAGATTTATTCAAAATTATGAGGGTTTTTTATCGAGTACGTAGGGAGCAATTGTTTCCACTAGCAGGAGCGTTGTTAAGCAAAGGCCACAGCTTTTAATATATTTGTCAAAAAAAAACAGAGGAAGGGTGAGGAGATTTTTTTTTAACTCAGCGATTTATGATCTGGACTGCAATGCCTGAAAAAGTGTCGTAAGCATCTTCGACAGTAACTTGCAGGGCTAAGGGGAAGGAGTAGGGGAGTTGGACTTTTTGGAGAGCTCTTTCAGAGCGCTAGCACAGGCACCATGGGCCGAATAGCCTCCTTCTGGGCTGCATGCTTCTATAAATATTAGCTGTGCTGTATTTTCTTCGATGTGAATATTTGTGTCAGAAACAACCTGATGGTTTTTATATTACTTAATAGTTTTAAAAGAGCATTCAGTGGTTTTTATTAATACACAAACCGCATTAAACTATTTTTGGCTTTTACCAGCGCTCAGTTTTTGCGAATTCTTCACGGTCTATCAATATTTCCTCCTCGCAAGACGAAGGGTGAAATCCGAATTCGGGAGATTTACCAAAAGGGGGGAACGGATCGGCTGACCGTTATACACGCAGCTCATTTTACTTTCTATTTGGGATTAATTTGAACTCCAGGCACAGGTGAACAATGGGCGACATTGAATTAGCCGCTGAATGTGCAACTCTCCCAATTTTAAATTCCATTCAGTGGGAAGGGAAATCCGGCGCGGTTTATAATGGGAGTCTATTTCAATACTGCACATTCTGCGCCATCAGCCAACTGTAAGATTCACCTATTAAATTCAATGGGAACTAAATGCGGGCCGGGTGTATAACAGGTGATGTATCCACGATTGCCCTCTTTTCACCTTTGCCGTTGAATCCCCCGTCTCCCAGTTGAGGCCTTGCTCAAATTGTTTACTGCCCAAATAGCGCCCTCGTGTACTTCGTGAAATGTGACTATTGTTCTTTATCCGGTTGTTAAAAGGCCAGTGGCCAATGCTCTGTGCCTCATTGCTTGAACCCACTGAGCCACTGGGTAAAGCTGCACCCATTTGTGTTGTTCATTGTTTGATAACAATATCTTCCTGGACCTTACTCTTACCTTTTCTATATCGATGGTGGAATCACATTTGGGAACTAAGAGCGAATATTACACATGCTGGGAGAAATTTTCAACATAATTGTTTAGGAGGTAATTTGGTGTCGCATATTGCCTGTGCTTGATAGAACCCAGCAATTTACGTTCAATTTCGAGCGGGTTTATAACTGGAAGCAGATGCGATTCCACACATGTTCCATCCCCGCACAGGTGGAATTTCACCAGCTCGAATCTAGGTCAAGGGCTACATTCGATTAAACTACATTTTACCCACAGATCTCTTGGGTCTAGTGCACCTTTCTTTCGTTCCATGTGTTATTTGTCTGTTTGTCAGGATGAATTCATTCATTTATACTGTGGCGTACCGATCACAGAACGGACACAATCCACTTTCCGGTCCGTAGACTATATATCAGGCGTCGTGCCTTTAAGAAGGATCACACCTTTAAGAAACTCGATCTGCAACATAGTTGTGGTGATTATTCTTTATGTTTAGTAAGAAGTATTGTAATTGGTTGTTTGTTTCCTGCCTTGAGATATATGCTGTAAACTCATTGGTATTTGATGTCATGTGATTTGTGGTGGCGATCTTAAAATCAGTTCCCTACAGCCTTGGTTGGGACTGGGTGTTGAAAGATGTGCTACTGGATTTTTAAAGTTAATAAAGCCTAGATTTAGAAAGGCAAATCTACACTTTATTTCAATTTATTAACTTTAAGTCAGAATGGAGCGATATCTTCAACTGGAACGATTCAATGCTGACCCTAATTCTGCAGGAGTAGATGATAAATGGAAACACTGGTATCGTACATTCAAAAACTTTTTGTGTGTGTTGGATCAAGAGTCTCTAAATAAGCTGAATATGCTGATCAACTACATTGCTCCGGATGTGTATAAGTATATTTTGGACTGTGAAACTTACGAATTGGCTATTTCTACATTGGAAAAGATTTTTGTTAAACCAAAGAATGAGGTATTTGCACGTCACCTTCTATCTGCCCGTAGGCAGCAGGTGGGAGAATCTTTGGATACTTATTTACAAGCACTTTAGCACCTTTGTGCTAACTGTAATTATAAAGCCATGACGGCAGAAGGATATAAGGAAGAATCGGTACAGGATGCTTTTATTAATGGATTACTGTCTCGATCAATTCGTCAGCGGTTGTTAGAAAATAAGACTTTGGATCTTAAGAGTGCTTTCGCGCAAGCCTCTACATTGGATGTGGCTCAGAGATGTTCGGATTCTTATGCTCTTTTAAATCGGCCTGCGACTGTGGTTTCGGCAGTTCCGGATGAAAGGGAATTATGTGGACTTAATAGGAGTGGTTTACTAGATTCTGAAACAGTTTCTACTTTGGCGGCTGTTGCCTCTAGGATTCAGAAGTGTTATTTTTGTGGGAACTTCCGGCACCCTCGTCTGAAGTGTCCTGCCCGGGAGGCTGTGTGTCGTAAATGCGGCAAGAGAGGTCATTATGCACGTGTTTGTAAATCATCAGCTCCACCATCAGGTTCAATTACCTCCTCTGCGACTATTCAGCCTTTAGATAGGGTGTTTATTGCATCAATTTCTGCTGCATTTGCTCATGGCCTAAACAAAGCTATAGTTACGGCCCAAGTTAATGGGTTAGAAGTGAAGGCCCTTATAGATACAGGCAGTACTGAGAGTTTTATAAGTCTTCAGTTTGCGAAGGAGAAGCGTTTGAAAACTTTGCCTGTTACTCATCAGGTGTGTATGGCTCAGACGACTTTCACTTCACAAGTAGCTGGTTGTTGCCTTGTGAAATTGATTCTTCTAGGTAATACGTATACTGATATATGCCTATCTGTTTTGCCTAATCTCTGTGCGGATATTTTGATTGGTCATGATGTGCTTCAATTACACGAGTCTCTCAGTCTTTCGTTTGGAGGGACTAAGCCACCTTTAGCTATTTGTGGATTAACCTCTTTATCCATTTCTCCATTATCACTTTTTTCCAATTTGATGCCGGATTGTAAGCCAATTGCTATCAAGTCAAGAAGGTATAGCAGTCAGGATAGAGAATTTATTAATTCCGAAGTTCAACGTCTTTTAGTGGAAGGAATCATTGAACCTAGTTGTTTGCCTTGGCGGGCACAGGTAGTTGTCACCACTAACGAGAGACATAAGAAATGAATGGTGATAGACTACTCCCAAACTATTAATAGGTATACTCAATTAGATGCGTACCCTTTGCCTAAGATTGATGAGCTTATCAACAAAGTGTCTCAGTATAAGGTTTTTAGCACTATTGACTTAAAGGGTGCTTATCATCAGATTCCTATTGTTAAGAGGGATCAACCATATACGGCCTTTGAGGCTGGCGGAAAGCTGTATCAGTTTTGCCGAATACCATTTGGTGTTACTAATGGTGTTGCTTGTTTTCAACGGGCAATGGATGCTTTTATAAGTGATAACTCTCTCTCTGACACCTTTTAATACTTAGATGACATCACGGTGTGTGGCAAATCAAGGGTGGAGCATGATTCTAATTTAGAAAGATTCCTTCAAGCTGCAGAAAAAGTTGGTTTAACTTTCAATAAAGAGAAGTGTATCTTTTCGACAACTGAGATAAATCTACTGGGGTATATTATCTCGGGGAAACAAGATTAAACCAGATCCAGAACGTCTGCGACCATTGATTGATTTACCTTGTCCTACTAATTCTAAGGCTTTGCAACGAGTTGTTGGACTGTTTTCTTATTATTCTAATTGGATTGCAAACTTTTCACAGAACATCCGGCCCCTTATTCGGGTTACGACATATCCTCTATCATGGGAGGCCAGGAAGTGTTTTGATAATTTTAAAAAGGATATCCTTGGAGCAGTTGTGCATTCTATTGATGAGCAGGTTCCCTTTGTGATTGAGACGGACGCTTCTGATTTTGCAATTGGGGCTACTCTGAACCAAAATGGAATACCTGTGGCCTTTTCCTCACGTACCTTGAATAATAGTGAAAAAAGACATTCTTCAACAGAGAAAGAGGCGTATGCAATAGTAGAAGCACTGCGTAAATGGAGACATTATTTATCGGGACGACATTTTACGTTGGTAACTGTCCAAAAATCTGTGTCCTTTATGTTTGATGTCAAACATTTTGGAAAGATGAAGAATGATAAAATAATGAGGTGGAGGATTGAGTTGGCATGCTACCATTTTGATATAGTTTATCGTCCGGGGAAGGATAATGTTGCTGCTGATGCGCTGTCGAGGGCTTATTGTTCTGTGATTCACGGAGATACGCTTATTAATCTTCACAATGCCTTATGCCATCCTGGGGTTACGAGGATGATACACTTTGTACGCAGTAAGAATTTACCCTTTTCAGTTGAAGACGTCAAGCGGATGACTTCATCATGTTCTATTTGTGCTCGGTGTAAACCGAATTTCTTTAAGCCTCAACGAGCTCATCTTATAAAGGCTACTTCTCCTTTTGAACATTTGAGCGTTGATTTTAAGGGGCCTCTTCCTTCAACTACTCAAAACCGATATATATTTACTGTTGTGGATGAGTTTTCAAGGTACCCTTTTGCTTTTCCTTGTGCAGATGTATCAGCTGCTACAGTTATCAAATGTCTGACTCAACTTTTTGTTATTTTTGGGACGCCTGCGTATATCCATTCGGATCAGAGAAGTTCTTTTATATCTTCCCAGTTGAAGGAATACCTTCAGAGTCGGGGAATCTCTACTAGTAGAACTACCCCGTATAATCCCCAGGGTAATGGACAGTGTGAACGATACAATGGGGTGATCTGGAAGGCAGTTATGTTGGCTTTGACATCCCGGAACCTTAAGAATACACAGTGGGAAATTATACTGCCTGATTCCCTGCATTCCATTAGATCATTGCTTTCAACGGCTACTAATGTGATCCCCCATGAAAGGCTCTTTAACTATCCACGGAGATCTACTACGGGATATTCGGTACCTTCATGGCTTACTATGCAGGGGCCTGTGCTGCTTCGACGTCATGTTAGATTGTCAAAATATGATGCTTTAGTGGAGGAGGTGGAGCTGTTGGAGGCAAATTCCCAATATGCTCATTTTCGATTCCAAGATGGGAAAGAAAGTACTGTTTCAATTAAAGACTTGGCTCCTTGTGGTGGCCAGCCCTCTTCTGAGGATATTAACAATAGTCATGATTCAGATAATGTGGCTGTCATTACAGATACTACGAATATTTCCAATCCTATTGCAGATAATTATACTTCTATTAGTCAGCCTTCGATAGATGTTCATGACCGTCCCAGTTTACCTCCTGATGGGATTCCCAATCCGGAAACTGTTGATAATCGGGATATGGATAGCCTTCCTGCAGAAGATACCTCTGTGTCTCCTGGTGTGGGAGGGCAAGGAATTTCACCAGGGTTAAGAAGGTCGACACGAACAAGATATCCGGTCGACCGACTGAAAATGGACTTTTGAATTGATAGTAATGTTTTAAAATTGTTGAAATATTATATTTGTATTATTTTAGTTGTAAATAATTAATTATAAATTGTAATGGTTATTTAGGTTGGAGTATATTTTAAAAGGAGGGGTGAATGTGGTGATTATTCTTTATGTTTAGTAAGAAGTATTGTAATTGGTTGTTTGTTTCCTGCCTTGAGATATATGCTGTAAACTCATTGGTAGTTGATGTCATGTGATTTGTGGTGGCCATCTTAAATTCAGTTCTCTACAGCCTTGGTTGGGACTGGGTGTTGAAGATGTGCTGCTGGGTTTTTAAAGTTAATAAAGCCTAGATTTAGAAAGGCAAATCTACTCTTTATTTCAATAGTTAAGACCAGAGCGGGGGAGGAGCAGTCGAAGCTGTGCACTGATGAAAGGCAGTCGTACTTTGTGTAGACTCTGACTCCATTTTGTGTTCAGCATGCAGCCTCAACAATTAAACCTTTTCTGTTGAACCTCTCCGAGTTCAGTATTTTTTGCTAGGAGTACGTAGACTCCTACATTGGTGACCCTGACGCTCAGGACGACTCCCAAGGGTAACCATGGCTGACACAAACACAGTTTCTGGAAGCTGCCGGAGTTCTGGGAGAACCTGGGCTCCGCCTGGTTCCTTCAAGACGAATCGCAATTCCGACTCCGCGTCATCACCGCCGACGCAACAATGTACGACTACCTCCTCGCCTCCCTGGGCAGCTCCACAATCACGAAAGCCTGGACAACACTACAAAACCCTCCGGAGGAAGGCAAGTACGCACATCTCAAGGCCGCGCTCATTAAAAAATTCACATCCTCCCAATTCTTGCGCAACTGCCACCTCCTCGACCTACCGGGCCTCGGTGACTCCACGCCATCAGACTCGCTCTCACGCATGCTTGCTCTGACTGACGATAAACCACCCGGCTCCCTCTTCCGCACGCTCTTTATCCGCCAACTACTTCCCAGCATCCGCCCGGCGATCGTGGCGTCCAGCCTCATGGGCCTCGAGGCCCTGGCCGATGAAGCCGATAAGCTCCTGTCTGCCAGCTCCAACCACGCCATCACACCCGACCTGGCCTCCGCAGCGTCGGCGCGTGCTCCACCCTCTATCGCACAGCCACACAGCTGGGCCACGAGGCCCCCCAGGCCCCCACGTCCCCCAAGCCCTCCGACCCAGGGCTACTGCTGCTTCCATACCCGGTTAGGCGCACGGGCATGCCGCTGCAGCCATCCCTGCACGTTTCCATCCGCCCCCACACCAGCCTACACGATGGCCGTGGGGCAAGCAGGCGCGTTGCTGTACATTACGGACAGCGCCTCTGGACACCGTTTCCTATGCAACATGGGCGCACATCGCAGCAGCATCCCCGCGTCCATCCTCGAGATGCAGCGAGGCGGCCGCAGCCCTGTGCTGGCTGCTGCCAATGGCACTGACATCCGGATGTACGGCACCCGCACCGTTACCATCGACCTCGCAGGCCGCTGCTGCCACTGGGAGTTTATCATCGCCAATGTGTTCTCCCTGCTCCTTGGTGCGGATTTCCTGTGTGCCCACGGCCTGTTGGTCGGCGCCGCCTCGTGGACATGAACACCATGTCAACTATCCCGAGCGCCATGGCTCCCCGCCAACCCACCAAAATGGCATAGCAGTGCCGCGCCCGCTCAACGGACCACTACTCAGCAACACTGGCTGAGTTCCCAGCCCTCACCAACCCGACCTTCTCTGCGAAGGATGCTAAGCACGGGACAGAACACTTCATCCCCACCACAGGCCCACCGGTGTATGCCCACGCCCGCAGGCTGGACCCAGCCAAGCTGGAGATCGTGCGGGCTGAGCTCGCCACAATGGAACAGTTCGGCATCATCCGCCGCTCCAACAGCCCCTGGGCCTCCCCACTCCACATCATCACCAAACCTGATGGGGGAAGGCGCCCCTGCGGGGACTACCGGCACCTAAAGGACGCCACCATGACGGATCGGTACCCCAAACCACACATTCATGACTTCTCGGCTAGACTGGCCGGCCGTTCAGTCTTCTCCAAAGTCGACCTGGTGCGCGGTTACCATCAGGTGCCAGACCACCCCACGGATGTTCCCAAGACAGCTATAATCACCCCTTTTGGGCAATTCGAGTTCCTCCGAATGCCCTTCGGCCTCAAAAACGCGGCCCAGGCCTTCCAGCGGCTCATGGACTCGGTGCTCCGGGACCTGAAGTTCCTCTTTGTCTACCTGGATGACATCCTGGCAGCTAGTTCCTCCAAGCAGGAACACATCAAGCACCTCCGCACCCTGTTCCAGCGGCTCAGTGAGCACGGGCTCATCATCAGCCCAGCCAAGTGCCAATTCGGCCTCAGTAGGATCGAATTCCTCGGCCACTACATCACGCAGGATGGATCCATTCCCCTGCCTGCCAAGGTGCATGCCGTCCAGCAGTTCCCCCGGCCTACCACCATCAAAGGCCTCCAGGAGTTCTTGGGGATGATCAACTTTTACAACCGCTTCATTCCCGGAGCGCCCTCCCTCATGCGGCCCCTAAACGAAGCCCTCCGGGGTAAGAAAGACAGAATGGTGATCGAGTGGTCGGCGGACATGTTGACCGCTTTCGACTCCACCAAAAAGGTGCTCGCCAACGCCACCATGCTCGCTCACCCACAACCCAATGCCAGGGTGGCCCTCACCACGGACGCCTCCGACCACGCGGTCGGCGCCATGTACGAACAGTGGGTCGATGGGGTCTGGCAACCGCTGGTCTTTTCCAGCCGCCAACTGCGCCCCCCGGAGGCCAAATACAGCACCTTTGACCGCGAGCTACTCGCACAATACCTGGCAGTCCGCCATTTTAGATCGCTTCTGGAGGGCCACCCCTTCACCGCGTTTGTCGACCACGAACCCTTGACATTTGCGATGAAAAAATCTGTGGACCCGTGGTCAGCCAGGCAACAACGTCAGTTCGCCGCGGTGTCCGAATTCACCACGGACATCCGTCACGTCTCCGGTCGAGACAACGTGGTGGCCGACTGCCTATCCCGCACCTCCGTCCACGGCGCCCACCTGGCAGTGGACTATGCTCAACTGGCAGCGGAGCAATGCACTGACCCCGATATGCTCTCCGCGCCCACAACCCTCCCAGGGCTGCGACTGACCAACGTCGCCTGCGGCCCGTCCACCGTCAGAGTCAAATGCGACAGCTCCTTGGCGCAACCCCGCCCCGTAGTCCCGGTGTCCTGCCGAAAACGGGTGTTCGACATCGTCCACGGCCTCTCACACCCCGGCACCCGTGCGTCCATTAGACTGGCGGCCAACCGATTTGTCTGGCCAAGTCTGCGCAAAAATGTGCGCATCTAGTCCAGACCCTGCATAGCTTGCCAGCGTGCCAAATCCACCAGCACGTCAAAGCCCCACTCGAGGAGTTCACCGTGCCAGAAAGAAGGTTCGACCTCGTCCACATCGACCTCGGCGACCCCCTGCTGCCATCACAAGGTCACACACACCTGCTGACAATCGTGGACCGCACCACCCACAGGCCCGAGGCCATTCCACTGACGTCCACCACCACCACCGACATCGTGAGGGCGTTCATTGTTACCTGGGTCGCTCGGTTCGGCATCCCCTCTGACATGACGTCGCATAGAGGCCCGCAGTTCACCTCTGATCTGTGGGCCGCCATCGCCCAAATCCTCGGGGTGGCCATTCACTGCACCACGGCTTACCACCTCAAGCCAACGGACTGTGCGAGCGATTCCACAGGTCCATGAAGGCGTCCCTCCGTGCCAGCCTCGAGGATGAGGCTTGGATTGACCGCCTCGCGTGGGTGCTACTCGGCCTACGCTCCGCGGTCAAGGAAGACCTGCAAGCCTCGGCGACGGAACTCATGTACAGCCAGCCGCTGCACGTACCCAGGGAGTTCCTGCCCACTGCCACGACCCCCTGGTTGGCTGACCAGCAACGCCGCACTTTCGCCAACCGAGCACAACAGTTCGCTCCGGTACCCACTGGGCGGCACGGCGAATGAGCAACCCGTGTACCACCTAGCCTGCACATGGCCAAATTTGTTTTCATGCACCATGACGCCCACCGAGGACCTCTACGGCCCCCATATGACGGACCCTACAAGGTACTCCAGACGGGGAACAAGTTCTTCCTCCTCAAAGTGGGCAGCAGAACTGACAAGGTGTTGGTCGACCGGCTCAAGCTGGCGCACCTAGAACCCGACGAACCCGTTCAAGTGGGCCAACCCCCACCGCTGGGCAGACCGCATAAGAGCCCGACGCATCCGACCGCCCCGCTCCCGACACCAACCACCAAGAGCCGTTCCGGCCGTGCCATCAAGCCACCACGCCGGTTCATACAGTCCCTACTAGCGGATTCTGGGGGGAGCTGTGTGGCGTACCGATCACAGAATGGACACAATCCGCTTTCCGGTCTGTAGACTATAAATCAGGCGTCATGCCTTTAAGAAGGATCACACCTTTAAGAAACTCGATCTGCAACATAGTTAAGCCCTGAGCGGGGGAGGAGCAGTCGAAGCTGTGCACTGATGAAAGGCAGTCGAACTTTGTGTAGTCTCTGATTCCATTTTGTGTTCAGCATGCAGCCTCAACAATTAAACCTTTTCTGTTGAACCTCTTCGAGATCAGTATTTTTTGCTAGGAGTACGTAGACTCCTACAATACAGTGTGGCTCCTGAAATCTCACAATGTATTTATTGCCACGAGCCCTGTAGTCATTCATTACCTTTACCCACATGTCACTTTATAAATCGCTCTCACCCTTTACAGTCTCCTGCACAAGTTGACTGATAGCTGATGTTAACACTGTTCCATTGACCATTGCTTTATAGCGATAGGAGTAGGCTCCTTCATCATCTTGAGTCACATTGGTGAAGGTGATGGTGACAGAATGATCCTCTGCTGACACAGTGAGGGAGGCAGAGAAATTGGCATCGCCAGCTCTCTGCAAGAAGAATATGATGCTCGGATAGACAGTCGATCTGGTGCAGGTAATAGAGACGTTTCCACCGATGTCATCATTTGCTGGATGTATTGTTATAACTGGTTTAAAAATCTTTGAAAAGAAAACGTATTGAGGGAAGTTGACTAAGTTTCATATGCTGAAGTCATTGCCGTCAATTCAGTGTAGAGTTGCGCTAAGTACAATTGACCAAGTTGCTGATGATATGATTGAGTCCTTTGGAGTCAATATTGGCGAGAAATTGGACTCGGACGGTGGCGAAAACCGGACAGTGTCGGATCGGCCGCCCGCTCTATGTAGCGACTGATATTAAGTTCAATTGACAGCATATTACTCGGCGACTGAATTGAATATCGGGCGCAGCATATACCAGGTCACTAATGTGCTACCATCAGTTTTACAACCACACTCCCTACCCGCTGCCCCGCCATGACCAATTCCACCGCATTCATTCTTCACACTTCAACTTCACGTTTGTCTTTAATGTGCTAAATATTAGACCCATTTCAGTTTCAGCCTGGTTCGGATCCTCATAGTAGAAGATTCATTCCTGGACAATGGGCTTGTTGTTTATTTTGCTGGCTAAGTGTATTAATTGTCGTTAAGCATTGGCAGCTGGTTATAGAAACGTCTCCAGTTACATTTCCATTGGTTTCTGTAATGGCAACACCGGGGTTCTGCCCAAGTGGTAGGTAGAATATCTATCCCAATATGACTAATGTTTAACCAGATGGTTCTCACTATTCTTACTGCTGTGTCTTGCAGAACAGGAACACACTCTGAAATAGCACTTTTAAAGTTCTGGGGCTTCCACAGGGGAAGCTCTACAGATATGGAGAGACAGCCACATAATAGCAGTTATGAGTAGTGCTACTTGGCATGTGCCAACATTGTTGAAGGTGAGCAGAGATGTGGCAATGCAAAAGGTTTAGGAGGATAATTCACTAGAGCAGGAGTCAGTTAGTCTAATGCTTTACCAATCATAACAACTGTCACGAATAGAAGTGAAAGACACTGGATATGAGCGACCAGTAACTCCACAGAGTTTCTACCGCCAGGTGATTCACCGGCGGGTTCAGTCCCATTCATGTTAATTGGACTGAATATCCGGCGGGGTAAATTACACGCGGCCAATAAGATTCCGCCCGTTTGTCGCTTCTGCCAAAGACGAAATTCAGCGGTGTAACAGCCGCATCTTTTACCAGTTCAGAAAGAGTATGTTTTGCCAAAGAATGGGGGATGTATTGTTTGTTGCATGAGTGAGGAAATCATAAACTCTTTCTAGGTGTAGGAATTGAGGTTTTGTTCAGTAAAGCAAAAGTAGGAAGAGTTACCTTCTACAGTTATTAACACAGAGTTACTGAGGTGTGATAATAATTGCCTGCCGAACAATCTCTCTCATAACTGCAGATGTAAAATCCTGTGCGTATATCGGAAAGTTTGCTGATAACGATGGAGGCAAAATGATGAGGGGAACTAATATCTAGGGAGCTCAGTAACAAATTGTCCCGAAAGAAAGTGGAGTTGTTGATGTTGTTCTGGTCGGAATCGGAACAGGTAATGGGAGCTGACTCTACTTTCATATACTCACCCGGCTGGTGGTACAAAGAAACACTGGTGATCATCTTTTGTCCCAGACCAGAAGATTAAAAATAATGGATTTGAAAGAATTTATTTTTGTATCGCAACATAAATCACAGCTTTCTCTAAGGCGCGAGACTCTGAGGGTGAATTAAGTTTGCGATGTGGTATCAAACGGATGATAATGAATTGACCGGTCATTATATTTAAAGTCAATGGAGGGAAAAGCAGGCTTGCAAGTATTACAGGCGGCCAATGGACATCATCCAATTTACACCACCACAGAAATGTAAAACTAGCTCTGTTATCATGGGCCACAATTACAGAGATATGCGCCAGAACTCTCAACTTCCCTAGGGGCGTAAAACGGCGATGTCCGATCATCCTTCCATCATACCCACCGCCCGCCCCATATTATTTTATTATCCATTGAAGATAATGCAAAGCAAAAGCGAGTGGGTTATATAACAGGCAGCATTCCCACATTGCCCATATTATCCAGCTGAAGTTGAGGCAGCCAACATTAATAGAAACGCCAACGGCATCATTCAGATGCTTTGCTATTTATTTCGACTAGCAATTCTTATATTACATTACTGGTTTTTAGCCTGCTGCCTTAGATCTGGTTAGTTCATTATAAACTTCATCCCTGAAGATGTTGCGGTATTAAATCATATCGGGTGTAACACAAAACGAGCGCAATGCAATCGGTCTCCCATTATACGCACCGGGGTGTGGAACAGGCAGATGAAGCGATGCCGCCCATTATACCGTTGCTGCCCAGGAGGAAGTTCTACCCCATAAAGAAGCAGCAGGAGAACAATTCTAGAGGTCGCTACAATTTAACGTGGTAACTCGGTAAAAGCATACTTTTGCGGTGAAATTTGTGTTGTGCGGACGCACAAAATGGCGGGAATTAATCGGTTGCCCCTTTTTCACACTGCCCAGTTTCCGTTTCCACAGAGGGTTGAGCACACACAATAAGATTTTTACCAGTTATCAGAGCCAAGTTTTACAGGTAGATATTCAGTTCCATTGCAGTCAATCGATGTCAACATCAGGCGGGACCAAAAACGTGCAGCAGATTGGATAGCGCCCATTTGTGCACCAGCCCAACAGCACTATCTACTTTTCTTCAACTGAACGTGTTGCTGATCTCTGGAAGCCGTTATACAAAATTGGAATGGCATAAAATATCAGAAAGTGTAACTCACTTTGGACAGTCACAGCATCACTGGGAATAGAGTTAATCCAGCATCCGGGCACTTGTTTCTGCATTTGTAGCATCCGTCACTATTTTTATTTACAGTTATTTTTGAGTTAGTAAACGATTGTTGTTCCTTGTATATTTCATTGGCTGTATTGCCAACCGGCCACCTGAGTAACCACTGAAGCTGACCGAAAGTGTAACCATTGGCAGCTTCGCAGATAATGATGAGTTCTTCTCTGACAAGATATACCGGATAACTGGGCCTTGTTGGAGTAGGTGGGGGGTCTGAAACGATAGAAATCATTGCTGATGTTACACTCAAGCTCTGAATGATGAATAAGCAAATTAACATTGCATTAACACATATGATCTGGTGCGCGTTCAGTTTCACAATGTTGCTGCTGTGTTGGAACAAATGTATACTTCATTACATAAAGGACAGAAAATAACAGGTTCCTTGCAAAGTTTGTTCTATAATAAATGGACCAACACAATTAGAATAATACACCAGTGAATATCCCGCACTTATTGTACAAACTATCGTTGTATCCCGTGGTATTTAGAAGATTAAGATGTGATTTTATCGAAGTTATCAGGATATTATGGGTAACATAGGGTCCTAAATTTAAATAAAGGATACTACGATGGTCTGTGGCGTGAGTTGGGTAGGATCGATTGGGGAATTTCACTCAAAGGGTTGACGATGGATAGGCAATGGCAAACATTCAAAGACCGCATGGATGCACTAGAGAATTTGTTCATCACAGTTTGGCATAAAAATAAAACAAAAAAGGTGACACAACCATGGCTAACAAGGGAAATTAGGGATAGCATGAGATCCAAGGAGAGGACATGTAAATTGGCCAGATAAAGCAGTAAACCTGAGGATTGGGAGCAGTTTAGTATTCAACAAAGGCGGGCAAATGGATTAATTAAGAAAGGGAAAATAGAATATGAGAGTAAGCTTTCAGGGAACATAAAAGCTGACTGTAAAAGCTTTTATAGATATGTGAAGAGAAAAAGTTTGGGGAAGTCAAGCTAAGGTCCCTTGCAGTAAGAATCAGGGGAATTTATAATGGGGAACAAATAAATGGCAGACCAATTAAATACATTTATTGAGCGGTCTTCACAAAGGAGGACACAAAACCTCCCACAGATTTCTGGGAACATAGAGTCTGATGAAAGAGAGGAACTGTAAGAAATCAGTATTTGTAGGGAAATGATGTTAGGGAAATTGATGGGAGTGAAGGCTGATAAATCCCCAGTGCCTGATAATCTACATCCTAGGGTACTTAAGGAAGTGACCCTAGAAATAGTTGATGCTTTGCTGATCATCTTCCAGCATTTGATGGAATCTGGAACAGTAGCCATGGATTGGAGGGTAGCTAATGCTACCCCACTATTCAAAAAAGGTGGTCGGGTGAAAACAGGGAATTACAGACTGGTAAGCCTGACAATGGTAGTGGGGAAAGTGCTAGAGTCCATTATAAAAGATGTAATAGCAGAGCACTTGGAAAACAGTGACAGGATCGGACAAATTCAACATGGATTCACAAAAGATAAATCGTGCTTGACTAATCTACTGGAATTTTGTGAGGATGTAACTGGTAACATAGATCAGGGAGAATCAGTGGATGTGGTGTATTTGATCTTTCAGAAGGCTTTTGATAAGGTCCTGCATAAGAGATTAGCGTGTAAAGTTAAGGCACATGGGATTTGGGGAAAGGTATTGGCTTGGATAGAGAACTAGTTGGCAGACAGAAAGCAAAGAGTTGGAATAAACGGGTCGTTTTCCGAGTGGCAGGCAGTGACTAGTGGGGTACCGCAAGGATCGGTCCTAGGACCCCAGGGCCTAGAAATTCAGTTGGGCGCGCCAGCTGTTAGCGTCTTAGGAGGAGTAGATCTCGAGCGCTAGGTGCTTAGCGCCCGGGCACAGCGCGATCTGCGCCTCGCCCCAACTTCAGTACACATTTAGCGCAAAGTCTTAGCGTGCGCCCTGCTGCGCGCGCAGATCATGATGTCATTTACTAGTGCAACGCCCTTTGTGCGCCCTGAACCAGAACTTCACTCACGCCGGCCCATTGTGCGCCGGGCGGCCATAACGACTGTGAAGTGGAACGGTACACAGCCGATGCGGGCCGCGGGGAGTGCAAATTAAAGGGCCCTCCTGTCCTACAAATGGTACGGTACGGCTGGGGGGGTGGGGGTGAGGAGGAGGAGGAGGACGAGGACGAGGACGAGGACGAGGAGGAGGAGGAGGAGGAGGAGGAGGAGATGGAGACGACTGGTGTTCCGGGAACACATAACAAACTGATGGAGAGACACCCTCCCCAAAACCACAAATACACCAGTGTCGGCCTTTCAAAAAAATCCACCCTCCCCCTTTAAGAGCTCACCGGAGCCAGAGTGTCTGCCGTCAATCAGCAGCTCGCCGCACCTGCCCTGCGCCCAACTTCCGGTGTAGCGCCCCGGCCCGCCGGATTAGTGCCTAAAGAGAAGCGTGCAGCGCCAGTTTTAGCGCTCGAGCAAACTCTTAGGGCGAAGCTAATGAATATCGGAGAAGTGGCCTCGATTTGGCGGCGAGCGCAATCTTTAGCGGCCGCCCTACTTTACCGCCCCAAAAGTGGCTACAATGAATTTCCAGGCCCAGCTGTTCACAATCCATATTAATGATCTGGACGAGGGAATTGGATGTAATATCTCCAAATTTGAAGACGACACAAAGCTGGGTGGGAGGGTATGCTGTGAGGAGGATGTCGTGAACCTCCAGTACGATTTGGACAGGTTGGGTGATTGGGCAGAAACATGGCAAATGCACTAGAATGTGGATAAATGTGAGGTTATCCACTTTGGTGGCAAAAACCAGAAGGCAGATTATTTTTTGAATGGCAATAGATTGGGAGAAGTGGAAGTGCAAAGAGACCTGGGTGTTCTTGTGCACCAGATGCTGAAGGAAAGGATGCAGGTGCAGCAGGTCGTTGAGAAGGCAAATGGTATGTTGGCCTTCGTAACAAAAGGGTTCGAGTACAGGAACAAGGATGTCTTGCTGCAGTTGTACAGGGCCTTGGTGAGACCGCACCTTGAGTATTGTGTGCAGTTTTGGTCACTTTATCTGAGGAAGTACGTTCTTGCCATTGAAGGAGTGCAGCGAAGATTCACCAGGCTGATACCTGGGATGGTAGGAATGACGTATGAGGAGAGATTGTGTCAATTGGGCTTGTGCTCGCTGGAGTTCAGATGAATGAGAGGGGATCTCATTAAAACTTATAAAATTCTAACAGGACTAGACAGACTAGATGCAGGAAGGATGTTCCCGATGGTCGGCGAGTCCAGAACCAGGGGTCACAGTCTAAGGGGTAAGCCAATTAGGATAGAGATGAGGAGGAATTTCTTCACCCAGAGAGTGGTGAACCTGTGGAATTTTCTACCACAGTTGAGGCCAATTAATTAAATATATTCAAGAAGAAGTTGGATATATTCCTTAAGGCTACAGGGATCAAGGGATATGGGGAGAAAGCAGGGACAGGGTACTAATTTTGGATGATCAGCCATGATCTCATTGAATGGTAGAGCAGGCTCGATGGGCCGAATGGCATACTCCTGCTCCTATCTTCTATGTTTCTATGTAAATATTGACTGTAATTCCCACTTCAAACAGGAGGTGACGATCGAATGGGTGCAGAGCCACCTGTTCATGTGATTCGCACTCTAGACTCAGCTTAATCATTATTGCAGCTCATTAACAGTGAGCTTTCGAGACAGTTGCCTCGGCTGGAGTTCAGCCTAATGACTACATTTTGATGCCAAGATTTTGTGTCAATGGGAAAGGAACAGAAAGTATTTGAGCAGTGGTCAATGGAAGGGTTAAATCTCCAAGGCATCAGAGAGGATGGAATCATTTATCGAGGGGCGGCGGACTAGAGGGAGGAGAAGGACATTAAAGGTCAGGAACGGAAAGTTATAACATGATGGATGAAGAAGTTCACAGTCCATTGTGTAGGTTCTACAAACACAAGAGGGGAAGGTGAGTGGCAGTGCCAACGAAACCATTTATTCGGGGTAATATAAAGCAGTTAAAATTCTGCCATTAGTACAGCATTCATCTGTGCCAGGTGTAGTGAACGGTATGTGATGTTTGACGCGGATACTCTTTAATGCTGTTCGCCTTTATTCCCTTCACTGCACGCTAATGAGTGGCAAATGGAAAGCAAAGACACAAACCCGTAAGCAGAGTAAATGACATGCATTAAACTTTCACAATATAAGAGGTATAACATATGCTAATGAAGCTGAGATCAAAACCTCTACCAGCTAGCTGCCTATTCTGTGAAATGAAAGAAGGATTTGCATTTATATAGCAACTTTCACGGCCACCGGACATCCCAAAATGCTATACAGCCAATGAAGTACTTTTTGAAAATTAGTGACGTGCAATATAGAAAACTCGGCAGCTAATTTGCGCACAGCAAGCTCCCTCAAGCAGCAATGTGATAATGATCAGATCATCTGTTTCTGTGATGTTGAATGCGGGACAAATCTAGGCCAGGTTATTCGGGAATAACTTCCATGCTCCTTTTTCGAAATTCTGCCATGAGATCATTTACGTCCAACTGAGAGAGCAGAAAAATCTGAAAGGCAGCACCTTCGACAGTGCAGCACTCCCTCAGCACTGTACTGGAGTGCCAGCCCCAGATTTTGGTGCCCAGCTCTCTGGAGTAGGGCTTTGATCCCATCAGCTTGTGCGAGAGTGCGACCCATTGAACCACGGTTGACACTACAACAGGAAGAAGACTTTCAAATATTTTCTCAAGCTATCTTTTCCTGTTGCTGTTCGATTGCCGCTCTCTCGCTACGTGAACCATGTGACTGCACAGTGTCAAAGTTGGGAAAGCACCTTAACAGAAGCTGGCCACTTTTGAAATGCACTTAATTTTCTCGGCTGGTCAGGTTCCACATTTCTTGTTGCTTGTGACCGTTTAGTATTAATATGTTCAAACAGCAGGTTATTGCTCCTTCCGAGTAATGAGATGTCTGCCTTGTTGGCTTTGGCTCATTGTTGTCCACCCTGTGGTATTAGAATTTTATAGTAATATTCTGCACATTATAGAGTGTAGCCAAGCTGATGCTTTAATTGAAGTTGTAGGCAAATATGACAGCAGCAAATTAGGCCTGTGGCTCAATTATCAGGCCCAAAATATGACATTTTATGTCGCCCAATGTTTACAAACACTGGATGTAATTTTATTGAAATGGCTCAATAGCATCAATGTCCTTCCATATTCAGTTGATGAGTTTGGCTGTGATGTTGTTTAATTGCTGCATCATTTGAATCAATGGGGTAGATCTTCCACTTCATATCTCAGGGAATCTTTGAATCTAAATTATTCCATTGTGAAGGAGTGTAGAAAAAGTGCTGACCTAAGATTTATTTCTACAGACACATTGATTTCCTTCTTGGCAGTTTCAATGCCATCCTCCCTTTGACATCCCCCGCCATATCTACCCGAGCCCCCTTCCCAAGGCATCACCCAATTCCTTATGAGCAAGTCAGGAACGCTTACACAGAAGGTGTTATATGGACCTTGTCCTTTGTTAACAACTCTAATCACTGATCACATACAATACCTTATCTCCGCATCACCCAGAAATCCCCTTTCTCTGCAGAATAATATTGGAGAAGCGAGAAATTCCTCAACCCCACTTTTCAATCTCTAACACATTACTTACAGAGTCTTTCCCTCCCTTGGGAAAGAACGGTTCAGATTCACTCGGGGAAATTGCTGACAAATATCCTCTAGATTACACCATTGCACAAGTCAAATAAAGAACTATCACTCAAATACTGGATTCAAGTCCCGAAAATGCTCCAATATTGCGCATTTCTGTCATCTTTGAACAGACCAACATACATTTTAAAGTGAAGCCTAGGCTATACAGTATTACAATATCATATCAGTTACTCATATTCTCTTATATGTTAATTGTGTTACAATATCTACTCACCTATATTTTAAAACTTCCCATGCATGGAATACAATCGTGTTTTGATTTAATAAATGCTTTCATAATCTGTATATCTTTCTGACAACACGTTTGTACAGTCTGAGCATAAAATGATGTACACCACCGCATCGTCATCAACCGACCCCCTCTCACCCCACCAGTATGTCGCTGTTTGTTTTAGCCTAGTTTTACCTTGAGTACAGTCACCATTCAAACTTAAGCAGTTTTCTCTTTTGCTTGAATTGCTTCTTTTGAAGTTTTCTGAAACTTTAGGATTTTGCAGATCCTCATGACTCCATTCAAACCGCCCTCTCTCTCTCTCTGTCTCCTTGTCTCTCTCTGTCGCTGTGTCTCTCTATTTCTCTGTCTGTTTGTCTATCTGTCTTTCTCTCGATCTCTCTCTCTCTGTTTGTCTCTCTGTCTTACTCTCTCTCGGTCTCTCTCTCTCTCTCTGTCTCTGTCCCTGTCTGTCTCTCCCTGTCTGTCTCTCTCACATTCTTTGTCTCTCTCTGTCTCCCTCTCTGTCTCCCTCTCTGTCTCTGTCTCTCTCTCTGTCTCTCTCTCTGTCGCACTCTCTCTCTTTCACTCTCTCTCTGTCTCACTCTCTCTCTGTCTCACTCTCTCTGTTTCTCTGTCTCTCTCTGTCTCCATCTCCGTCTCTGTCTGTGTGTGTGTGTGTCTCTCTCTCTTTCTCTCTCCCTGTCTCTGTCTGCCTCAATCTCTCTCTGCTGGCTGTTTGCTGCAGCAACCCTGATGACATTCCAATATCCTGCCGTTTTGCAATAGCCCTGTATTTGCCTCTGCTTAAAGCATGTTTACTCTTACCCCTTAAACAAGTCAATACAACCTGCCTGTAGTTGCTGCTGGTGTTGCTACTGTATCTGGGTCCCTCCTTTTATTCCTCGACTTTCAATTAAAAACTATTGAATGTTATTTGCCCACTTATTGCTGCTTATTCTCCTTTTCTCAATTATATAAATTAAGAGTCAGTGGCAGCGTGGATATAAAATCAGCTCAGGGTCAGAAAGAAGTGAGTGTAGCTGAACGGTTGTTTTTCAGGTTGGAGAGAAGTGTGTAGTGGGGTTCCCTACGGGTCGCTTATTGAGACCTTTGCCCTTGTTCCTACATATTAACGACCTGGACTTGGGGTTAAAGGGCATCATTTCAAATGTGCAGAGACATTGCTGCTGAAATGTAATGCAGGGAAGTGATGCCTGTTGGAAGGAAGAATGAGGTGAGGCAATATAAATAGCTTGGTGTAATTTTAATGGGGGTGCAGGAACAGATAGACCTGGAGGTTCACGTACACACATATTTGAAGTTGGCAGGCCAATTGTAAAGGCTGATAAAAAGTATAACGTGTCATGGGATTTATAAATAGAGCCATAAAGTAGTGATGAATAATTATGAGGTGATGCTAAATCATTACACATCATTTTTGGTGGCTCAGATGGAACATTGTGTCCAGTTCTGTCCATCAGATTTTACAAAGGATGTAAAAGCCTTGGAAAGGATGCAGAGAAAATTTAACAGAATGGAAACAGATGAGGAACTTCGATTATGTGGACATAGTAGAGAAGCAGGGTGACGTTCTCTTTGCAGCAGAGAAGGGCAAGGGGTTTCAATAGAGTTGTTCATAATTAGAACTTATTTTGATAATGCAAATAGGAAAAACATTTTCAGTGTCGAGAGGTCAGCAACCAGAGGGTGCACATTTAGGGCAGATGGTAAAATCGCCAGAGGGGGCATTGCACTGTCGGAGGTGGCCTCTTTTGTATGAGACTTTAAACTGAGGCCCCATTTTCCTCCCTCAGGTGAATGTAAGTTATCCCACACCATGATTCAAAAAGAGCAGGGCCGTTGCACTGGTGTCCTGGTCATTAATCTGTACTCATCCAACCCAAAAGAGCATTTGGAAAATCCACCCGTTTGGGAAGTTGTTGCAAATTTGAGGACAAATGACTATAAGATGAAACACATTGGAGAATAAATTATCAATATGAATACCGCGGGAACAGGTCTGAGAATAATGTGTGAAATAAGATAATTAACTGAGCAATATTGGCGCCGGCAGTTATAGAAACAGAATAATTAGTCAAAGTACTCCCTGGGTTAATCACCAGCTGCCTGCAGTTAGAGCAAACTTGATTCAGGCATTGCTCAACTTAACCTGTTTCCTGTGAAAACTGATATCTCTGCTGAAACTGCTGCTGGCATTTTCACAGCAACACCATCAGTTCCCTATAATCCAAATTTCGCTGTGCAAAATAGTGTAGTCAGGAAAGTACATTTCCGTACTCCCATCGCAAAAGAGTTAGCACCTAAGATTATTGAACCATCATTTTTCATGTTGTGTTCTTTGTGATCAGTGTCGCAGATTCTGTAAATTGTGATACAGATCCTCTCTAATCAAAAGTGCCAGAATTCTTAATCAGTTGCTAATAGAAAATGCCTGTAAATGTATTCTGGATATCAATCAATACATTTTCAACAATGTATTCATTATTAAGTTTATCCGTGTCCTGCGTATATGTAACCTTATATAAATGCCTCTCTCTTGAGAGTAAACATAGAACCATAGAAGATAGGAGCAGGAATAGGCCATTCGGCCCCTCAAGCCTGCTCCACCATTGAATGCGATCATGGCTGATCATCCAAATTCAATACCTGTCCCTGCTTTCTCCCCATACTCCTTGATCCCTTTAGCATTAAGAAATATATTTAACTCCTTCTTGAATATATTTAATGAATTGGCCTCTACTGCCTTCTGTGGTAGAGAATTCCAGAGGTTCACCACTCGCTGGGTGAAGAAATTCCTCCTCCTTTCTGTCCTAAATGGCTTACCACTTATCCTTAGATAGTGAGAGAGAGAGAGAGAGAGAGATACCACTATCTGCACCATGTCTCTGTGAAGGATCTAAATTGTTCATAATTATGAAGGGTTTTGATAGAATGAATAAGGAGAAAAGTTTCCACTGGCTAGAGGTCGGTGACCAGGGGATACACAATTATGATAACTGGCGAAAGCATCAGAGGGGAGATGAGGATTTATTTTTATAACCATTTATATTGTATCTGTCTTCACAGTAAAAGACGCAAAAAGCGTACCAAAAATTATGGGGAAGCAAGGGTCTAATGAGGGTGAGGACCTTAATGTTACTAATATAAGTACAGAAATAGTACTAGAGAAACTAATGGAATGAAAAGCTGACAAATCCCCTGGACCTGACGGCCTACTTCCTAGGGTTCTAAAAGAGGTGGCTGAAGAGACAGTGGATGCATTGGTTTTGATAATCCAAAATTCTCTAGATTCTAGAACGGTTCCAGAGGATTGGAAGATCACAAATGTATCACCACTATTCAAGAACGGAGGAAGAGAGAATAAAGGGAACGACAGGCCAGTTAGCCTGACATCAGTCTGTAGAAAAGGGGGCGTTGGTTTTGGTTGCCCCTGGGGTTTGTCTCTGGCCAGTCAGCAGTATCTGAGCTGCTCCAGGCCCCGTGCGGTTTCGAATCACTTCCCTTTCTGGTTCTGACCGCCGGACTTATTTCAGTAGCGACATAGAAAAAACGAGACTTGTGGTTGGGTGCAAAGAAGACCAGTATTTATTAAATTAAAGAATAAATTGCTATACAGCAAAATAATTATGAATACAGCACACTTTTACTTAATACAGCACACCTTAACATAATACAGCACACTTTTGCTTAATGGGAGCAGAAACGGACACATCGAGGGAAATATGACTAAAATTGACATAAAGAATAAATTGAAAATAATGATGAATACAGCACACTTTTACTTAATACGGCAGACCTTTTCATAATAGAGCACACCTTTGCTTAATACAGCACTTTTACTTAACGGGGAGGAGAAACGGACACATCGAGGGAAAATTGACTAAAAGTACAATTTAACAAAATTCCCCTTAATTCCCACCTCTTATACCTATCTAGTTTGCCTTGTAATGGGCCAGAAAATCTATGCTCACGAGTGAATGCCTGCTCCGTGCCCCTGCGGTCTGTCTTACATTCTTCACCACCCTGAAGTCGAGATACCCCAGTAATTCAAAAGTAACTGCTGGTATTCCACTTCTTTGGGCGGGCTGCTGAGCTGTTCCTTTTGTAGGCAGGGCATTGGAGGCAAGGCGGCCGAGAGCGAGAGAGAATGGGTTCCTGAGGGGCTATCTTTATACCCTATTGGGAGCTGTTATCTTGGCGCCCAAATCTGGATGTATCTGGGCTATAAAAAGGGACCAATCTGTCCCCATTGACTGTAATGGGTTTGAATGTGTTACCCATTCGTTTAAACTGGTTTGTGCTCAGTTTAAAATGTCTCAAATTCTGGACAAACAAATCCTAAGTGTTCAGTCAACAGCACTCAAGTGCTTTGTAAACAATCCATTGTCTTGTGGTCACCGCACAACCACAACTGATTGACAGCTTTAATTATTAATCCCTTGAGTCAACATTGTAGAGAGCTCGTGTAAACAATCAATCCTATTGTTCCTCTGTTTAACTTCCTAAACCGCAGTTGATTGACAGTTTTAAGTACCTCAAGTAATTCAGCTAGTGATGGTAGATGTTCAGACAGGCTGTCTTTGTCTTCTGCCACGAGGCCTGACAGCCATTTTTGATGCCCTGGGTTTTAAGGTACATTCCAACCATGTTTCCTTTTAATCAAATAAACTTCGGGGGCTGCAGAAATTTTCCGAAATTTTGCGAAACCTTACAGTCCGCACTAGGATACTAAAACTTGCTTGTAGTATCCTGTTTAAAGGTGAGCAAGAATTTCTGACACCCACAAACAACCTTCCCTTATATTTATCTATATCTATCTTTGATCCCCTGACACCTCCATCACCCTTACCCAGAGAGAATTGCAGTACACGGTAGGCATCTATCGACAGAATAACATGAATAGTTACAATAATTCAAACATGGAGGCGGTCCAATGCCCCTGCACCACTGAGTATTTACAATAATTCAAGCATGCAGGGACCAATGCCCCTGCACCACTTGTGACATAGTTTTAAAACGATAAAACATCTATAATGGGATTACCACCAAGCCAAAACATATCTGTTAATAATACAAATGGAAGAAACGAGCGTCCTCCTTTTTTTCTATAATGCAATTGCTTGACACTTTAATAAATGGCACCATTCTTCAGCCATAAATGTATTTAAAACTTCCACAATCTACGAACACAACAATACACAGGCATATGCAAATTGTTCAATTGCCTCTAAACAAGTAGTACAAACTCACAGTTAGGAACTAAATTCACACATTATTTCCTTTGGAGTTGGGACCAGTACATACTACAAAATATAAAATAATTAACAAGCTTTTGTAAACTCTTAATCTCAATCTGGAATTCCAATAACAGTTTAATTGCTGTGGGCATCTGTCTCCTGCAGACCCCTCTCTTCGTGGGCTAGGGGTGATCCCTTCCCCCAGCATCCAGAGACACAATGGTCCTCTGCACCTCCCGAAACTCTGAAAAAGACTTAAAAAAAAATACATCTAGCCAGGTTCCCTGGCTCGGGGTAATGCTATCGGGTCCTGTGACCTCGGCTCACATAGACAACACTCTGGAATGATACCATACTTAAAACTTATACTCTAATAATTAACACTACCGAATTGCAATATAAATTTAAAATTAACACATTCTAATTTACTCCTGTATACACGTTACTTGAACAAAGCTATATACAAGAAGGGTGGCAAGCCTAATCACTGTTTGGGCTGCCAGAGGCTGCTCCCTGCGGCGTGGCTGCAGTGATCTCTACTTCTAGTCCCTCGCAGCTTATGGCTGCTGGTTGGGGAACTCTGTTTCTTGATTTCTCCCTGACTCGGGAGACTGCCCTTTTCCACTGGAAAGGTGGTGACCATACTTTCTTGAGCTGGGGTATCCGAAGAGAACTCCTAGACGGTGTCGCTGGTGGGGCTACCCTGGCGAGCGGACCCTTAGCTCGGGTCACAGTCCTTGCTGGCTGGGGACCTTCTCCCTTGGGTCCCTCCCTTCCCAAACCTGGGCTGGGGACAGGTAACCTTTTGCCGCCTGTTGCAGCAGGCTGTGAGTCTCCGCTCCCAGGTTCCAAACCTGACTCAGGGGCGCGTTTCTCATGCTCGGACTCCGCCCCATCTGAATCCCAGAGTATTGGGGGAGTGTTCTGAACGGTGGGTGGAATGGCTCTTCCCGTGACACAAACCACAGAGCCTGCCTGTGCAGCCTGTGAGCTTGTAATCGCTGCGGGCTGAGGATTTCTAATCTCACGTTCAATCCCAGCTGCCTGTTTCCCTGCCTCCGGCTTAAACAATTTGCATTGTTTATTATAACAAGCAGCCTGCCAGTAATCCTGTTCTAACTCCTTTCTCCTTACCAGGGCGGCCTTAAAGACGGAATCTTGGGCTTGACCCGCTTTTGGCCTGGGACCAAAGCTATCCCCTGTGTGCCTCCCTTGGCCTGGATTGCTGCTACCGGGCCTGCTCGACAGGGTTCCCAGAACGCTCCTTCCCTGTCCCCCTGCTTGGCCACCTCATCGATCTTTTGGTTACCCTCCCACGTGGTATGGAGGGATCCTAAACCTATGGCCAAAGGTTTCGACCTTTCCCCAGCCTGCTCGTTCCCTGTGGGTCCCATTAAGCTAAATTGGACCTTATTAGACCGGGGTGAATTGGTCAGGTCTTCCGAGTGGACCACCGTGCTAGAAGCTCCAGTGTCCACCGAATATCTCCCCTGCACCATCTTCACCCCCATCTTATCATAGGGCCTGCTCCCGTCAGCATTTTCGCGGGGACACAGTTCGACATGCTGCGCTGGCTCTAGTCATTGCTGGGAGTGTGATGGGGCAGACAGGGTCAAAGCACCGGTGGTGGCTTTTACTCTCCCCTGGCCAGTCAGAAGAGACCGTAGGGACGGTAAAAATGACTCGATCGCAGTGGGAGGGATATCTGTCCCTGCCTTTTGGGCTGGGGCTATGGGATCCTTTCCCTTGTTATCCTTCCAGGGATTCTTACAGTCTTTTCTCCAGTGACCGTCTTTCCCACACCCATAACAATTTAACCTAGCCTGAGAGGGATGGTTCCCCTCCTGGTGCCACTCTTTCTTACTCTGGCTCCCAGGTTTAACCTCATGGACATTTCCCTTGGGTTGGGGCACCTCGATACATCTCCTGTTTCTAAAGGCTACTGTGAGCCGGCAGGTCACTGCTTCTTCAGTGGTCTGGGGGTTTCAGGGGTCAAACCATGCCGCGACCTGGGTTTGGATCTGGGGTAGGCTTTTTGTCATGAGACAACGGAGCCAGTTATTCAATTGGACTGGGTTCAGTGCTGCCTGCCCCGGCATTCCCGGTCATGCGCTCTGGTAGACTGGCCACAGCCTGTCTGCGAACGCCTGCAGGGGCTCCCCTGGGAGCTGCACCGTTCTTTCTACACGGGCGAACGGACTACCATCATTGAATCCCACGGCCTCCAATATCTCATTCCTCAGATCCTCATAATCCTTCAGCCCCCTTTTGCACTCGCCACATAGGGCCTGGAGGAGATCACCTCCCAGGGAAAACAGCAGCATTTTTGCTTGCTCTGCGTCATCGCAGTCATTAACAAAAGCTGCTTGTTCTATCTCCCTGAGGTGTAGTGAGGGGTCTCCCTTTTTAGTGAGCTTGGGGATGTGGCTAACCATGTCCCTGAGCTGGTGGGTGCCATATGGCACCAAAAACTGATTCTGGATGGCCCCTTGGTCATCGTCATCAACGGGCGGACCGTACCTCTGTTGTCGGAGGGGGTACACTGGTCCTGGTCCTGGCCTATCTAGCGGGCCTGCTGTGCTTCCTCTACCACCTCATCCTCCAACCCCTTTGCTGCCGGAACTCCTGAAAGCTCAGAGCTGTGGGTGGCGGTCGTGGGACCTCTGATTCCCTGACAAACCTTGTTCTGGGTGTTGCCTGTGGGACGGTTCTATTTGGGTTGCCGGTAAAGTCCGACTGATCTTTCTTCGGGCTGATAAGACATATCATCCCCTTTGCCCTCTTTAAAGGCATATTCAAGCTTTCTATCTCTTCCCTACAGGGTCCATGATCTGCTTCCTCAAACCCTTGGTCACAGGCCAGCTTATATGCTGCCTTTACCTTCCAAAGCTTTTCCTCCTGCTCTTTTACTTCTTGTATGAGGCGGGCGTTCTCCTCCCGCACCCTCATCTCATTGCTCTTAGCCTCTGCAACTAGGCACTTCAGGTACTCTAATTTGTACCTCGTGTGGCTTTTGCCCTCACTAAGCTGGTCTGTTATTCTTCAATCTCCATTTCCTTATCCCAACTCTCTGCTTTAACTTCATTAAGCTCTTCCCTAAGCTTACGGGTAGTTAACCACAAACATATCAGGGGTGTGATTAAAAAGAAACCCAATAACTGCTGCTCTCTCCAGACCCAGACCACTGTCTGCTACATCGCATACTGTCGCCGACGGTCCTGCCGTGGTCGCCATTTTGTAGAAAAGGTGGGGGGTTGGTTGTGGGGTTTATGTCTCTGGCCAGTCAGAAGTGTCTGAGCTGCTCCAGGCCCCGTGCGGTTTCGAATCGCTCCCCTTTCTGGTTCTGACCGTCGGACCTATTTCAGCAGCGATATAGACAAAACGAGACTCATGGTTGGGTGCAAAGAAGACCAGTATTTATTGAAATAAAGAATAAATTGCTATACAGCAAAATAATTATGAATACAGCAAACTTTTACTAAATACAGCACACCATTGCTTAATACAGCACTTTTACTTAATGGGGAGGAGAAACGGACACATCGAGGGAAAATTGACTAAAATTACAATTTAACAAAATTCCCCTTAATTCCCACCCCTTATACCTATCTAGGTTGCCATGTAATGGGCCAGAAAATCTATGCTCACCAGTGAATGCCTGCTCCGTGCCCCTGCAGTCTGTCTTAGATTCTTCACTGCCCCGAAGTAGAAATAACCCAGTAATTCAAAAGTAACTGCTGGTATTCCACTTCTTTGGGCGGGCTGCTGAGCTGTTCCTCTTGTAGGCAGGGCATCGGGGGCAAGGTGGCTGAGAGAGAGAGACAATGGCTTCCTGAGGGGTTATCTTTATACCCCATTGGGAGCCATTATCTTCGCGCCCAAATCTGGATGTATTTGGGCTATACAAAGCGACCAACCTGTCCCCATTGACTGTAATGGGTTTGAATGTGTTACCCATTCGTTTAAACTGGTTTGTGCTCAGTTTAAAATGTCTCAAATGCTGGACAAACAAATCCTAAGTGTTCAGTCAACAGCACTCAAGTGCTTTGTAAACAATCCATTGTCTTGTGGTCACCGCCCAACCGCAACTGATTGACAGCTTTAAGTACTTAATCCCTTGAGTCAACATTGTAGAGAGCTCGTGTAAACAAACAATCCTTTTGTTCCTCTGTTGATCATCCTAACCGCAGTTGATTGACAGTTTTAAGTACCTCAATTACTTCAGCTAGTGATGGTAGATGATCAGACAGGCTGTCTTTGTCTTCTGCCACGAGGCCTGACAGCCATTTTTGATGCCCTAGGTTTTTAAGGTACATTCCAACCAGGTTTCCTTTTAATCAAATAATCTTCGGGGGCTGCAGAAATTTGCCGAAATTTTGCGAAACCTTACAAGTCGTCGGGGTTATACTGGAATTCATTGTTAAGGAAGTGGTATCAGGGCAATTAGAACATCATAACATGTTTATGCAGAGTTAACATTGTTTTATGAAAGGGACATCGGGTTTGCCAAATTTATTAGACTCTTTTGCGGCTGTAACTAGCAGGGTAGTTAAAGGGCAATCTGTGGATGTAGTATATGTCGATTTCCAAAAGGATTTCGATAAGGTGTCACATAAACGGTTATTACACAAGATAGGGGCTCATGGAATAACAACAGAAAATGCTGGAAAAAATCAGCAGGCCAGGCAACATCCGTGGAGAGAAAATAGAGTCAACGTTTCGGTTCAAACCCTTTGTCAAGACTGGAAAGGCACAGGAAATGAAATAGATTAAGGGGCCAGGCTGGGAGAGAACAAAAGAGAAGAAGAGATATTAAGAGGTATTCAAAACGAGATGAGATGGTGATAGGACTAGTGGAGACAAAAGACAGCTCTAGATTAGGTGCGAAATGCGCAGGCAGAATGGGAGACAGCTGCCATGTGGGAGAGAGAAAAAAAGAAAGGGGGGGAAGGGCCAAAACAAAGGTATGGATAAAAATATAAGTAAAAAAGTAATAGGGGCCAAGATTATGATCTGAAATTGTTGAACTCGATATTGAGTCCGGAAGGCTGTAAAGTGCCTAATCGGAAGATGAGGTGCTGATCCTCGAGTTTACGGATAGGGGCTCATGGGGTTGGGGGCAATACTGTAGCATAGAGAGAGGATCAGTGTTGGGGCGTGAGCTTTTTACAATCAATATCAATGACCTAGATGGAGGGACCGAGTGTAATGTATCTGAGTTCCGGATGACACAAAGCTACGTGGGACAGTAAGCTGTGAGGAGATCTCAAAGAGTCTGCCAAGGGATATAGATCGACTTAATGAATGGGCAGTACGGTGGCAGATGGTGTTTAAAAATGTGAAGTTATTCACTTTGGTAGGAAGAATAGAGAAATATAATCTTTTTTCGATGGTGGGAAACATTTAAATGTTGGTGTCCAGACAGATTTGGGCATCGTCATGCAAGACACACTGAAAGTAGCATACAGGTACAGCAAGCAATTAGGAAGCAAATGGCATGTTGGCCTTTATTGCAAGGGGGCTGGAGTATATATTTAAGGATGTCTTGCTACAATTGTACAGAGCCTTGTATAGAGCACAGCTGGAGAACTGTGCACAGTTTAGGTCTCTTTATCTAAAGAATATATACTTGACTTGGAAGCGTTGCAAAGAAGGTTTACTAGATTGATTCCTGGGATGAGAGGGCTGTGCTCTGATGAGAGGTTGTGTAGAATGGACCTCGACTCTGTTGATTTTAGAAGAATGAGAGGTGACCTCATTGAAACATACAAAATTTTGAAGAGAATTGTTAAGGTAGATGTTGTGATGTTTTTTCCCCTGGCTGGATGCTCTTCAACTCGGGGGCATGACCTCAGGATAAGGGGTAGGCCATTTAAGACCGAGTTGGGAAGCCTTTTCTTCATTCAGAGGGTTGCGAATCTTGGAACTTCACTGCCCCAGAGGACTGTGAATGATGAATCTTTGAATATATTCACGACTGTGATAGATTGATTTTTGGACTCCAGGGCAATCAAGTGATGTGGAGATTGGGCGGGATGGTAGAGTTGAGGTCAATGATCAGCCATGATCTTATTGAAAGTGGGAGCAGTCTCATGGGGCCATATGGCCTACTCCTGCTGCTACTTGTTATGTCCTTGTGTTCTTATTATCTGGAATTAATTGCCTGAAAGGGTAATATAATCAGATTTAATATTTACCTTGAGGCAATTGGATCTATACGTAAAAAGAAAACATTTACAGAGCTATGGGTAAACAACTGGGGAAAGAGAGAAATTGAATAGGTATTCCTTGGAGAGTGCACAGGCGCGATGGGTGAAATGACCACATACTCTACTGTTTCTTTCTAAAATTCTATACATATATGATATACATATTTTAAAAAACATTGTCAAGACCTCAATTTATTTATTTATTTATATGAATTCATTAAATACAACAAATTGCCACCAATCAATAAAAATCTGGCTGCAACATAACTATTTCTAAAATAACATAGGGAATATATAGGACCAGTGAATATCACAGATATCTATCAATGAACCAATGTATTCCATTGGTTATGTCTGTGAACTGTAACCATTCAAATCTTAGAACAGAAATGAAATCTTGAAACATTAGCACACTTGGTACATGAGGAGGCCATTCAGCCCCATGGGACAGATTTGATATTCAATGAGATCTTGGATGGTCTGAACCTCAAATCCATTTACCCACCTTTGCTCCATATGTTTGATACATTTAAGAAACAAAATTGAATTTATCAATCTTGTCATCTCTATCTGACTCAAGATCCAAAGCGTTTTGGTGGGTTAGTTTGGGCCTTCTAAAGCCCTTTGTTTGAAATATATTCTACTTATCTCTTGCTGTTTTTTTCTCCCAGTTGTCTTCAATCTGTGTTCTTTGGTTACCCGCCCTCCTAGCAGTGAAAACACTTCCTCCTTGCTTACTCTATCAAAACAGCATAATTTGCAACAGCTCTAGCAAATCTCCCCTTAACCTTCTCTGCTCTAAGGAGAACCCCAGCTTCTCCAGTCTCTCCACATCACTGAAGTCCCTCATCCCTGGTACCATTCTGGTCAATCTCCCCTTAACCTTCTCTGCTCTCAGGAGAATGGTGGCATAGTGGTTGGCACTGTTGCCTCACAGCGCCAGGGACCCGTGTTCGAATCTGGCCTCGGGCGACTGTCTGTATGGAGTTTGCATATTCTCCCCGTGTTTGCGTGGATTTCCTCCGGGTGCTCCGGTTTCCTCCCACAGTCCAAAGATGTGTGGGTAGATTGATTGGCTATGATAAATTGAACCTTAGTGTTAGGGGGATTAAATATGTGGGGTTATGGGGATAGGGTGGGATGTGTAGGGGTTATGGGGATCGGGTGGGATATGTGTCGGTGTAGGCTCGATGGGTCGAAATGGCCTCTATCTGCACTGTGGGGTTTCTGTGATTTCTCTAGTCTCTCCACATCACTGAAGTCCCTCATCCCTGGTTCCATTCTGGTCAATCTCCTCTGAACCTTTTCTGTTCTAAGGAGTACCCCAGCTTCTCCAGTCTCTGCACATAACTGAAGTCCCTCAACCCAGGTACCATTCTATTAAATCACTTCTTGTACCTCTTCATGGCCTTGACACACTTACTCAAGTGTAGTGCCACAAGTTGCAGACAATACTCCCCCTAAGGCCAAACACGTTGTTTATAATTTTTGCCATCACTATAACTTCACTGTATTTGTTCTAAAGTTTTAACCTAATTGATTTTCTCTATTAATTGGAAAAAACGTTTGCATCACGTTCTTTACATATACTGGAATGTATCTCTTGATTCTCCCAAATATTGCCAATTGATACATTCCCATTTTGTGTGTTCGCCATCTTATCTGCCAAACTCTCTTCCCAATTTTATCCAGCGGTCACTTTTATCTCATCCAAGTTGACTTTTTTATTTCCAGTACAGTGACATTGTTGTTGACTATCTGCTTTCAGATTCATTCAACGTCCTGCCTAATAATGACATATTGGCTCTTTTATAATCCCATATTCCTAATTCATTTAGTAGAGTTGTGCCCAGGGATGCCACCTTTCCTTTGCATTTAGTAATATTGTAACCTAGTAATAGTTGCAGGCAGCGGAATATCTCATCCAGCTCGCCCACCTATCCCAGGTGTCAGCCTTGTCTAAGTGGTAACACTGTTGCTTCTTAATCAGAAGCACATGGGTTAAATTCTAACGTGAGAAATTTGATCACGTAATTTAGACTCACACATCAGTGCAGTCCTAAGGGAGCACAGCAGTGTCAGAGTTACCGCCTTTAGCATGAGACGTTAAACCGAAGCACCATCTGTTCTCTCAGCTTGAACAGCATTATTCAATTAAGAGCAGGGGAGTTTCACTGGTGTCCTAGTGACTACCTCGTGACTACTGAGCCCTAAACAAACCCAGGAACTTGCCGACACTGGCCGTCTGGTCTCACACGTTGGCAAAGCTTCCAACATCAGTGGAAACATAACATCTCGACGTTAATCAATGTCCTGCCTTGGAAAATGAAGAGGAACTTCAGGCGTGAAGCAATATAAAAAAAAGCAAGTGTCAAAATATCCGTTGGTACGCAATTGAATGTTTGAAGACAAATGATTATGAGATAAAACAAAATGGGGAATAACTGATCAACATGCCTATCTTGGGTAAGGGCCATAGATTAAAGCATGGAGTGAGATAATTAACTGAGGTTTCCCGGCCCATGCACGATTAGATGCAGAATAATTTGTCAAAAACTTCACTAGGCTGATACACCAGATGCCGGCAGTTAGAGCAAGTTTCGTTCAATCATTGCTCAATTTAACCTTTTTCCTGTGAAACTGACACCTCTGCTGAAAGCTGCTGCTTGCAATTTCATAGCAACACCATCAGTTGAGGAATATGCCTTGAATACAACTGCTTTGTGCAGAGCAGTGTATCTAGGGAAGTATAACTTCTGTATTCACATCTCTGTCAGCTGTGCTTCAGCTGCTAGCACACTCGCCTCTGAGGCAGAAGGTTGTGAGTTCAGAGTCTCACTCTAGAGTCTTGAGCACGTAAAGCCTTGCTTAACGCTCCAAAGCAAAGCTGAGGGAGAGCTGCACTGTTGGAGGTGTCGTCTTTCAGATGAGATATTAAACCGAGGCCCTGTCTTCTCTCTCAGGTGAATGTTAAAACGATCCCATGGCCACTATTTCAAAGAAGTGCAGGGGAGTTATCCGCGGTGTCCTGGCCAATATTTATCCCTCAACCAACCTAACAAAAACAGATTATCTGGTCATTTTCACAGTGCTGCTTGTGGGACCTTGCTTTGCGCAAAATGGCTGCTGCGTTTCCCACAATACAACAGTGATTTCCCTTCAAATGTACTTCATTGGCTGTAAAGCGCTTTGAGAAGTGCGATGGTCGTGAAAGGCGCTATATAAATGCAATTCTTTCTTTTTAAAAAATTTTCCCGCTGTCTTCTTTGCAGATAGATCAGTGCCACAGAAGCGATACATTAATAATACAGCTCCCTTCTAATCAATCAGCGAAGGAAAACTGTGACTCAGACAAGGTGCGTTTATATGTTTTCGCGATATCAATCATTACATTTTCAGCAATGTATTCATTTTCGGTTTAATTTTATGTTTGTCCTGTAGACATGTAAGCTTGTATAAATGCCTCTCTCTCTCTCTCCGGAGCGGGAGGTGAGTTGGGGTCACTCGGGCCGGGCCTCACAACCGCTCGGCCCGAGACACAGAGTGGGGGAGTGGCAGCGGCCGGCCGTAAACCGCATGGCCCTGTAAACTGCCGTTTTACAAAAAAGCCTTGGCAACGCCGGGCCCCCCCAGCTAGTATATATATATAGTGGGGAAATAAAATTATTTAAATCCGCACACTAGTCTGTAAATAGTAAAATAGCCAAGCAATTTATTTAAAACACAAAATTATTTAACAGTACAATATGGACAGTCCGCAGAGGTACCTAAGGGCTGATCAGGGAGTACAGCTTAGAGTTCCTGCAAATCATTCCAGGCTGACTCCCCGATTGTCTTTGGTCTCCGGTATTTAAGCGTACAATAACCGTGGCAGGTTCGTGCATAATCCATTAATTGGCTTAAAGCCCGCGTGCACATTTGCTAATTGGCTGATTCCCTATCTCGCATCACATAATCTTTTGCCTATATTTATTGTCACATGATCTTTTTGACCTCACCTATTATTGTATCTTTGTGACCTCCAGTAAAATTGCATGCCTACATTTCTATGTCACTGTGCCCCGTGTGATTTTACTTTACTCTAGGTTCCATTATTTGTGGTTGGTGCTTCTGTACCTGTTTTATCTAATCCTGCAACAGCATCAAGACCTTGCGGTTAACATGTCTGAACTATCTCCGCTGTTGTCTCGTGTGCAAGCTGCATTTTTAACCCCTTAATTCCTGAAGGATGCCAATGCTTCACTTCTGAGCCATATGCAAAGCCTCTTTTTTTCTGGCTGTTGTTGCCAGGCAGAAATGCCTTGACTACTTATTCTTACCCATGAGGCTATGCTTCTACTAATTGTGATTTCAAAAAATCCACTTCAATATATATATAGTGAGAGAGAGTGATAGAGAAAGAGATACCACAACCTGCATCATGTATCTGAGAAGAACCTAAAGTGATCATAATTATAAAGGGTTTTGATAGGTTGAATCAGGACAAACGGTTCTCACTGGCTAGAGATCAGTGACCAGAGGTTGCACATTTATGGTAATTGGCAAAGAAAGAGGGGAGTTGCGGATATTTTTTTAGTACCCTATTAATTATTACCTGGAATTCATGGCTTGAAAGGAAATAGAAACAGATTTCACAGTTAATTTAAGGTAAGTGATTTTATAGTTGAAAAGGAAACATTGACAGGGCTTTGGTGAAAGAACAGGGGAGTGGGTCAACTGAATAGTTCTTTCAAAGAGACTGCACAGGCGCGATGGCCACATTGTGTGCCGTTTTATTATATACTAGCTGGGGAGCCCGGCTTTGCCAGGGCTGTTTTGGGCCGGGCGGTTTAAATTGAGTCCCAGGCTTTGGGGCCTGTCTGTCTGTCCCTGTATGAATCTGCTGCCGGGCAACATTTTAAATCGAGTCCCAGGCTTTCGGGCCTGTCTCTGTGTCCCTCTGTGAATCTGCTGCCGGGCAACATTTCTACCTTTTAATAGCTTCAAAGAAGAAAGTGAAAGTACTTATAAAACGTTTTTGGTAAATGTTATGTAATTTTTAAAAGAGATACTAACTTTTTCGAAGCTGGATTAGCAGACTTTGAGCTGGAATTAGTGAAGCAATGGCTGTCCGATGCCTGAGTTGAAAAGCATTAGTCCCGCCCACAGATGCAGCGATTGGCCAACCATCAGGTGACTGAACTGTAGGATTGGTCAATCGTGCCGGCACAGGATTGGTCGACCTTGACATCAGTCAATCAAAGCTATTAGCAAATAATGAGTTTAATTTTGAAGGTTTTTTGCATAACGCGCGAACAATTTTTTTGCGACCGAAAAGTAAATGCACTTATGACGGTTCTGGAATCGTAAGCTTTCTTTCGATGAAACACACGTGTAGGTACGCTCTATAACTTTCGAGTTTATTGAAGACAGACAGACAGACGGAATGACAGACAGAAGTATCCTTTTATATATATAGATACACAATCATTTGTAATGTGTCTCTGAAAAGTACACAGAACACTTCTGATTAAACAAATTGTTTGCTGCATGTCTTTGGAATAATACAGGGTATCATTATCAGAGATGAAATACGTGTGAAGTGATTTGTTCACTATCCATGTGTATTAAACATTTCTTCCTCCTAAATATTGAAATGGCTGCAGATAGGCTACAGTAGGTGAAGCTAATATTTAAGCAAATCTGCACTTTGAATAATGTAGTGAGTAATCTTATTGTTGTACTGAAAATTAAGCAGGATTGTTGTGTGTTTAGCAATTAAATGTAATAATATGTACATATATATGCAAGTATATTAAGATAACGTCAACATACAATTAACATAATCTGGAATAGAAATTAATCCTTCTGAGCTTCTCTCTGCGATCCAAAAACAGTCACTATTTTTTTAAATTAGGGTTATCGGTCCTTTATCATTGAAACAAGATGTTTAATATTGAAAGACCTTCAGAGAGGCGCCGGTAAGTTATATGTGATTGCCTAAAACGCACTGTCATTGTAGGTGATTGTTTCATTACATTGTTTAATATGTGCTACAGGCTTATATAGGAAAAGGAGGAGGCCATTCCGCCCCTCGAGCCTGTTCTGCCATTCATTGAGATCATGGTTTATCTGTGATTTATTTCCACAAACCCGCCTTTGGCCCATATCCCTTAATTCCTTTGGTTAACGGAAAGCTATCAATCTCCGATTTAAAATTAACAAATGATCGAGCAACAATTGCCGTTTGCGAGAGAGAGTTTCAATCTTCGACCAGCATTTGTGTGTAAAATTTTGGAATTTCATATTTTCACTACTGATAGGTCTGGCTCTAATTTTAAGACTATGCCACCTAGTCCAAGAATCCCTAAACAGCAGCAATCGTTTATCTCTATCTATCCTATCTGTTCCCCTTGCTATCTTGAAAACATTGAACAGATCACCCCATCACCTTCTAAATTTTAGGACATACAATCCTAATTTGTGTAATCTCCTGATAACTCAATATATTATACACACACACAGACACACACACATACACACACACACACTGGTGTAACATGTCAAATTCATGTTCAGAATGAGTGTGTAGTAATTGTATGTGCTGACAGGTCAGGAAGAGAGTGTTTGAAGACCAGGACCTCAAACCTGACACTAAGCTCATGGTCTACAGAGCAGCATTGATACCCGCCCTGCTGCACGCCTCAGAGACATGGACAATGTACATCAGGCACCTCAAAGCACTGGAGAGGTACCACCAACTGTGCCTCCGCAAGATCCTGCAAATCCTTTGGCAGGATAGGCGCACCAACATCAGTATTCTCGCTCAGGCCAACATCCCCAGCATCAAAGCTTTGACCACGCTCGATCAGCTCCGATGGATGGGTCAAATTGTCCGCATGCCCAATACGAGACTTTCAAAACATGCGCTCTACTCGGAGCTCCGGCACGGCAAGAGAGCCCCAGGTGGGCAGAGGAAATGCTTCAAGGACACCTTCAAAGCCTACTTGAAACAGAGCAACATCCCTACTGACACCTGGGAATCCCTGGCCCAAGACCGCACAAAGTGGAGGAGAAGCATCCGGCACGGCGCCGAACACCCTGAGTCCCTTCGGCGGGAGCAAGTGCAAGGAGCGCACGTCCACCCAAGCACCCTACCCACCCGCCCCTTCAACCACTGTCTGCCCCACCTGTGACAGAGACTGTAGGTCCTGCATTGGACTCATCAGTCACCTGCGAACTCAGTTTTAATGTGGAAGAAAGTCATCCTCGGTTCCGAGGGACTGCCTATGAAGAAGAAGAAGGTTATTCGTTCCTTTAGTACCAACTTGATTAACGTGATATCTGTGTTGCAATCTCGGTTACTACAGCAACAGCCACATCATATCCGTTATGTCCAAACCAATGACTAAGGAAATGAAGAAAGAAAACTATCTCGGACCTTTGGAGGATCCGAAAATTGTGCACGAATCTAATTAGAAGATGTATACTCTCTCAGTTCTTCTTGGGATCGGTGAGTATGATTCTAGTGTCTGGTAATTTTAACTCCTCGAAGATTTTTATTTCAATGAAAAGTTGAAAAAAGAGTTACGCAAACTGTTTGAATTGAGGAACAGTCTACACAGGGCGTTGCTCGCTGCTTTTTTTTCTAATGAGCATAGTCGGTCAAACTCGACCTGTATTTGTCATTGTTAAAAGGTGGGTGAGCAATTCACAGGTTACAAACTGGATGATGTGCTCTGGTAGCTTAAACAATAAATCACACAGATGTTTCTCAAGATCTGGACACTCTTCTCGGACAGTTTTGAAATCGGATTAAAGGAAGTAAGGGCAGGGTATGTGTGGCTTCTATATAACTATTTCAAAGACACATTGTCTATCTAACTTACTTCAAAAGGTAAGTGCTGGACACACTCAAAAGGTCAGGAATCAACTGTGGAGAGAAAATAGAGTTATTGTTTCAGTTCAAAGAACTTTCATCAGAACTGGAAGTTGTTAGAGATGAGCAGCTTTTAAGAATGTAAAGTGCCAGGATAAATTCGATGGGAAATTAATAAAAGGAGGCAGTCTGTGATAGGTTGGAGGACGTGAGTGATTCAGTGACATAATGGATGATGGTGTAAGGCAAATGGGAGTGCTAATGTTGCAAGTCTAGAAACACATATTGGGTGCGAAGGATTTTTAAATGTTACAGTAGAACAGCAGCAGGTAAGGGAATCGTGGAAATTCTAACAAAGTGGAGAAGCTTTACCTGGTTCGGTAATGAGGTGGAAGACAGTAGGTAGACTCCCAGGGGTGCGGTTGGTGGTCGGAAATTGTTTCTGGGAGGGAAGGGGCGATGGTGGAAGTGTGGGAAAGAGGTTTCTGGGGGCGGTTCCCAGTCCCTGCACTTATTTTAAAAGCACCTCATCTCTAATATCTTCTAATTCTCATTACATTTATCGACCTGAATCGTTAACACTGTTTCACTCTCCACAGATACTGCCTGACCTGCTGAGTGTTTCCTGAATTTCCTGTTTGTATTTCAGGATTCCAGGATTCACTGTGATTTGTTTTATCTATCTGCCTCACTATCTCGTTGTTTTTTCTTTCTTACACTCTCTTTTTTCTTTCTTTCCTTCTTTCTTTATTTCTTTCACTCTCTCTTTCCTTCTTTAGCTCTTTCTTTCCTTCTCTCTTTCATTTTTTCTCTCTCTTTCTTTCTTATTTACTTTCTTTCTACCATTCCTTTTTTCTATCTCTCCGATCATTCTTTCTTACTTTCTTTCAATCTTTCCATCTTTCTTTCGTTCATTCTCACTCTTTCTTTTTTCTTGCTTCATTTCTTTCTACCATTCCTTCTTTCTCATTCAATCTTTCTTGCTTTCTTTCAATCTTTCTTTCAATCTTTCTTCCTTTCAATCTTTCTTTCAATCTTTCTTTCAATCTTTCTTTCTTTCAATCTTTCTTTCAATCATTCTTTCAATCTTTCTTTCTTTCAATCTTTCTTTCAAACTTTCTTTCAATCTTTCTTTCAATCTTTCTTTCAAACATTCTTTCAATCTTTCTTTCTTTCAATCTTTCTTTCAAACTTTCTTTCAATCTTTCTTTCTTTCAATCTTTCTTTCAAACTTTCTTTCAATCAATCTTTCAATCTTTCTTTCTTTCAATCTTTCTTTCAAACTTTCTTTCAATCTTTCTTTCTTTTAATCTTTCTTTCTTTCAACCAATCTTTCTTTCTTTCAATCTTTCTTTCAATCTTTCTTTCAATCTTTCTTTCTGTCAATCTTTCTTTCTGTCAATCTTTCTTTCTTTCAATCTTTCTTTCAATCTTTCTTTCAATCTTTCTTTCAATCTTACTTTCAATCTTACTTTCTTTCAATATTTATTTCTTTCAATCTTTCTTTCAATCTTTCTTTCTTTCAATCTTTCTTTCAATCTTTCTATCTTTCAGTCTTTCTTTCTTTCAATCTTTCTTTCTTTCAATCTTTCTTTCTTTCAATCTTTCTTTCAATCTTTCATTCAATCTTTCTTTCAATCTTTCTTTCTATCTTTCAATCTTTCTTTCAATCTTTCTTTCTATCTTTCTTTCTATCTTTCTTTCTATCTTTCAACCTGTCTTTCAATCTTTCTTTCAATCTTTCAATCTTTCTTTCAATTTTTCAATCTTTCTTTCAAACTTTCATTCAATCTTTCTTTCAATCTTTCTTTCTTTTTTTCTTTCAATCTTTCTTTCAATCTTTCTTTCAGTCTTTCTTTCAATCTTTCTTTCAATCTTTCTTTCTTTCAATCTTTCTTTCTTTCAATCTTTCAATCTTTCAATCTTTCTTTCAATCTTTCTTTCTTTCAATCTTTCTTTCAATCTTTCTTTCAATCTTTCTTTCAACCTTTCAATCTTTCAATCTTTCTTTCAATTTTTCAATCTTTCTTTCAAACTTTCATTCAATCTTTCTTTCAATCTTTCTTTCTTTTTTTCTTTCAATCTTTCTTTCAATCTTTCTTTCAGTCTTTCTTTCAATCTTTCTTTCAATCTTTCTTTCTTTCAATCTTTCTTTCTTTCAATCTTTCAATCTTTCAATCTTTCATTCAATCGTTCAATCTTTCAATCTTTCGTTCAGTCTTTCTTTCAATCTTTCTTTCTTTCAGTCTTTCTTTCAATCTTTCTTTCAATCTTTCTTTCAATCTTTCTTTCTTTCTTTCAATCTTTCTTTCAATCTTTCTTTCAATCTTTCGTTCAGTCTTTCTTTCAATCTTTCTTTCTTACAGTCTTTCTTTCAAACTTTCTTTCAAACTTTCTTTCAATCTCTCTTTCTTTCTTTCAATCTTTCTTTCAATCTTTCTTTCAATCTTTCGTTCAGTCTTTCTTTCAATCTTTCTTTCTTACAGTCTTTCTTTCAAACTTTCTTTCAAACTTTCTTTCAATCTTTCTTTCTTTCTTTCAATCTTTCTTTCAATCTTTCTTTCAATCTTTCTTTCAATCTTTCTTTCTTTCTTTCTTTCAATCTTTCTTTCAATCTATCTTTCAATCTTTCTTTCAATCTTTCTTTCAATCTTTCTTTCTTTCAATCTTTCAATCTATCTTTCTCTTTCTTTCTCTGTTTCTCTCTCTTTCTCTCTGTTTATTTATTGCTCTGTATCTATATCGATGTGTGCATCTATCACCTTTTGCACTATTCCACAGGTTGTTCCCCTGTGTCTATTCCCGTGAGCTCTTTGACTGGCAGCCTGGACCCGAGCCTTTCATTTCTTTTCCCACTATCTCTCCCCTTTAACTTTTCTCGCTATCCCTCCATGACCGTGCCCTCCTGTTGTTCTGCCTCCTTCGCTCTCTCCACTTTCGGATAGTCTACCCTCCCATATCCCTACTACAATCCAACATAAAGAATAAGGGAAGTTATCCATTCCTTTTTGTGACAACTTGACTAATGTTATCCCAGTGCCCTAATAAGAGACTTCAGTCTGTGTTACAATCTCGGTTACTACAGCAGCGTTCCTGTCATATCCATAATCTCCAAATCAATAACAAAGGCAATTAACAAAACAAAATATCTCGGTATTTTGGAGGATCCGAACAGCGTGCACGAATCTTATTAGAACATGCTTACTCTCCCAGTTGCTCTTGGGATCAGTGGCCATGGGTGTACTGTCTGGTAACATTAACTACTCGAAGATCTTTATTGCTTGAATTGAGGAACTGCCGACACAGAGGTCAGCACACAGCTGTTTTTTCTCCAATGTGCATATTTAATCATATTCGACATTTCTTTGACATTTTAAATACATGAAGTAGCAATTCACAGGATACAAACTGGATGATGTGCTCTAATAGTTTAAAATATAAATCACACAGATGTTTCTCATGATCTGGACAATCTTCTCGTACAATCTAAAAGCATATTAAAGGAAGAAAGGACAAGGTATGTGAGGCTGCTATAGACATACGTCAAAGACAAATTGGCCCTGTATTTCCGATCGGTGGCTTTGTGCGTGCGGATGTCTCCGATCAGGAAAAATCTACGCATTAACCTGTTGGCTCTGTAGGTGCCGAGGATTGCGATCCTGGGTCTCTCCAATATGAAATGCAAGGTGGACTCATGTGGTTCGGAGACTTGCCCTGTTCAAAGTGCAGAGGCTTGTCCTTCATCGGCAATGTGGCAGACGGAAAGTACTTAGACTCCCAAGGGGGGCGGATATTTATTATAAATGCTCTTTATCTCTAATATCTGCTACTTCTCATTACATTTATACACCTAAAACTTTAACTCTCTCTCTCTTTCTTTCTTTCTCTCATTCTCTCTTGACAAGTGTTTGAGCAGGTTGGGCCTATACCCATTGGAGTTTAGAAGAATGAGAGGTGATCTTATTGAAACATATAAGATTCTGAGTGGGATTGCCAGGTTGGATGCTGAGAGGATGTTTCCCCTAATGGGGGTATCTAGAACTAGGGGGCATAGTTTCAGAATAAGGGGTCGCCCATTTTAGACGGAAATGAGGAGGAATTTCTTCTCTCAGAGGGTCGTGAATTTTTGAAATTCTCTACCCCAGAGACCTGTGGAGGCGGAGTCATTGAATATATTCAAGGCGGAGATTGACAGACATTTGAACTGCAGGGGAGCCAAGGGGTATGGGGAGAGAGCGGGAAAGTGGAGTTGAGGGCAAGATTGGATCAGCCATGATCTTATTGAATGGCGGAGCCAGCTCGAGGGGCCGATTGGCCGACTCCTGCTCCTGGTTCTTATGTTCTTATGTTTCTTATGATCTTTAACTCCCTCCTTCTTTCCTTCCTTCTGATTCTTTCTTTTTCTTTCTTTCCTTCTTTCCGTCTTTCTTTCTGTCGTTCTTTCACTCCTTCTCTGTTTCTTTCTTTCTATCTTTTTCCTTTGCTCATTCTCTATTTCATTCTTTCTGTTTACGTGATTATCTCGATGTACCCGTCAATCTCTTTATCCCCTGACTATCTTTCTTTCTTTCTGTTTACTTGATTACCTCGATGTATCCATCAATCTCTTTATCTACCTGACAATGTTTTTCTTTCTTTCTTTCTTTCTTTCTTCTTCTTAATTTTTCTTTCCTTCTTTCCCTCTTTTTTTCTGTCGATCATTCCCTCTTTCCTTGTTTCTTTCTTTCTTTTTTCTTTCTATCTCTTTTCATTCTTTCCTTCTTCTTTCTTTTTTCTTTTTTCTTTCTTTCCTTCTTTCTTACCATCTCCTTCTTTCTTTCTTTTTTCTCCTTTATTTCCTTCTTTCTTTCTTATTTGCTCTTTCTTTCTTTGGTTCTTTCTTTCTGTCTATATGACTATCTCGATTTATGCATCAACCTCTTTATCTACCTGACTTTCATTCTTTCTTTCATTCTTTCATTCATTCTTTCTTTGTTTCTATCTCTTTCGTTAGTTATTTCTTTTTAATTTATTTTTCTCTCTTCCTTTGTTTGTTTCTTTCTTGTGCTCATTCTCTATTTCTTACTTTCTCTTTCTTTCTTGGCAACTATCTCTTTTTGCAGCAGCCTAGAACAAAATGTATTAATATTTATACCCACTACGAAACACAAAGTGGCATTTCAAAATGTTTTTCTCGGTGTATACGATCTGTTTAATTATGTAGTAATATAATTATGCTTGTTATTGTTTGATAATTTTGATTCAATTTGAATTTTGTACCTTACCTGTACTGAATTACAAAGGTACACCTAATTCTGGGAAAGAAAATCTGATGGCAATTTCGGAAGTGATAACATGCGAGCTCTGGGAGCAGTTGGTTAATGCGACAGGTCAACCGGTTATTGATAGGCAAAAACTTTTCATTGATTCATTTTTTTCTCTTTCAGTTCATTTCCAGGTGTTGTTCGGACAGAAAATAATATGTAAGTATGCAACATGATAATGAATAGTCAATTCATTAATATAGCCATCAGTTAGCCGAAATTAACATTTCATAGTTGGGATTTCATTTAACTCCAGGGCGCACTGATCTAATGCAGGAATTGTTGTGCAACATCCCGCAATTGTTTCTTAAATTCTGATATTCCCCCCCCAAAAATTGCACTTATTTGAAAGGCGATCACAGCTTGTACGCGTTTTGTAAAATTGTATTTATTAACACTGTCCATCACTATTATTATATAGGGCTTGACATTCATCTCGGGCGGGGCGCAAAACGGGCCGCATCGGATCAGCTGCCCGTTATACGCAGTGCCTGATATTCAGTATTTGGTGGATCAATTGTTTGGCGACCCTTTCGGGATGCCAAATTCGCTGTCGCTAATTTTAGCGCCCCGAGAATGTTAACGCCCCTCTGCTGGAAATTCATTAGTAGCACCCCAAGCAGAATGAGGAGAGCGACTAGAAGTGCCCCACACCCTTCTTGGGCTGCCATAACTGATGATTGGGGGGCTATGTGCAACCGTGCCACGCACGTTGGAGCATACCGCTGCCTCATTGCAAAACTCCTCCCCTGATTAATAGGGAGGGAACTAGCGCCGCACGTATCGGGGCCCTGCTAGGCCACCGGGGAGCGGGGTGCAGTGAAAACAACCTGGTATGCCCCTGTGGCCGCTAATGGGAGGCGCAACTCCACCTAATTTACCAGTTTCTAGAATGACTGCAGTTGCACTTTCCTGTTATGTTCTTTGTAACATCATGTTACTGTTACAGTAATTAAAAAATTGCATGTTAATTCCAATGATCTAGAAAGCGGAGAGCTCGTTTACCATTTCAGTGCGGGGGCATACATTGGTGAAGGGCAGGTTGAACTTAGGTTATTGCAGTGATATTGATGTTAATTGATTGAAGCTTTTCGATGTTTAAACTCTTTTGACTGTGCTTTCCTCAAATGATTTATCGAAGCCAATCTTCACTGTGAATCCACCATATGAAGTCATTTTAGATGGAGAGATAATAACTATGACTTGTCGCTGTCAGTGTCCCCTCACAATGAACCGTTATTACCGAAGGCAAGGTTTATTCAGAGAACTGAAATCTCCTGAAGGACAATGTTATACCTCTTATGATTTCATCGCAGGTCATGGCTATCAAAATAGTTACTCATGTGTATGTCTACACTCGGAGAATGGACAATGGAGATCTTCAAGACTGAGCAACACTAATCAGTTAATTATTCGAGGTATGTTAACAAAACCAATTTTCCCAATGGGATTAGAACAATTTGTGGTTACTCAGCAATTAAACGATCCAGTGGAACAGAGGGTCACTTGGGCTGCAGTTACATTGGACCTTGGGTGTACGTTTTCAAACCCAAACTCTTTACATGATGCGAACGGATTTCTTAATGGTTACCGTCACAACAAAGGGTTGTCCGGCGACAATAACTCCACTTATGATTCACACGTGAACTTTTTTCTATTAACAAGTTTATTACATTGATTAATAACAGCACTTTATCTAACTGTTCTACAAGGTTATATTATTTCGCAATAGAACCATTGAATGTTTACTGCTCAGGCGGTGGTCATTCGGCCCGTCGAGCCTGTGCCAGCTCTCTGAAAGAGCATTTCATCTATTCCCACTCCCCTGCAATTTCCCCATAGCCATGCAAGCTTTTTGTCCTTCAGGTACTGATCCAATTCCAATTTGAAAGCCACGATTGAGCATGCCTCCTGCACCCATTCAGTCAGTGCTTTCCAGATCATAATCACTCACTGAGTAAAAACATTTTTCCTCATGTCGCCACTGGTTCTTTTGCCAATCACCTTAAATCTGGTTCTTGAGCATTCCACCAATGGAAAAAGTTTCTCTCTACCTTCTCTGTTTCGTGATTTTGAACACCTCTATCAAATCTCTCAAAGTTCCTGCTCTTAGGAGAACAACACCAGCTTCTCCAGTGTATCCACGTAATTGAAATCTCTCATCCCTGGAATCATTCTTGCAACTCTATCCTGCACCCTCTCTGATGCCTTCACATCATTTCTAAAGTGTGGGGCCCAGGTGTGGACACAATACTCGAATTGAGGCCGATCCAGTGTTTTATAATTGTTCATGATAACCTGTTTCCTTTTTTCCACTATGCCTCTATTTAGAAAGCTCAGGATACGTGTGACTTTTTAAACAGTTTCTCAGCCTGACCTGCCATCCTCAACGATGTGTGCACATAGACTCCAAGGTCTCTCTGTTCCTGCACACTCTTTAGAATTGTGCCCTTTTGTTCACACTAGAATGTATCAGTTCGCACTTTGCTGCGTTAAATTTCATCTGCCAAATTTCCGTCAATTCCAACAGCCTGTCTATGTCCTCTTGAAGTCTATCGGTATCCTCCTCACTGTTCACGATAATTGCACGTTTTGTGTCATCTGCAAATTTGGAAAGGGTGCCCTGTACACAAGTCATTAATATATTTCAAGAGGAGCAGTGCACCTTGCACCATAACGCTGGGGAAAACCACTGTCTACCTCCCTCCATCCCGGAGACAACTGTTCACCACTACTCTCTGTTTCCTGGCACTTAACCATTTCGTGTTCATGCTGCCACTGCCCCTTATATTCCATGGGCTTCAACTTGGTTGACAAGCCCATTATGTGGCACTTTAACAAACGCCTTTTGGAAGTCCATGTATACCACATCAACTGCATTACCCTAATCTACCCACACTGGTACCTCATCAAAATCTCAATCAATTTAATTAAGCACGATTTACCTTCAGCAAATCCATGCTGGCTTGCCTTACTTAATCCACACTTGTCCAACTGACTGTTAATTTTGTCCCTGATGATCTAAAAGCTTCCCCACCACCAAGGTTAAATTGACAGGCCTGTAGTTGCTGGTTATTATCATGCACTTAATTATGAATTTTAAATTCTCCAGTCCTCTGCCACCGCCCCCGTAGCTAAGGAGGATTGGAAAATAAAGGCCAATACCTCGGAAATTTCCACCTTTACTTCCCTCAGCATCGACGGATAGATCCCATTTGGTTCTGGTGAATTATCTACTTTAAGTACATTCTAGTGCCGCCTCCCTATCAATTTTGAGCCCGTCCAGTACTTCAACTACCTCCGCTTTCACTATGACAAGAGGATATGATTGATAATATGCAACTAATAAGACCTGGTTCCTGGGCCCGGAATGGCCCCTTTTGGCTCTCTCAGCTGCTGGCATAGCTGTTGGCTCACGACTTCACATGAGATGCTTATCTAACTATTGATCAAAAATGATCCATAGAAACATAGAAACATAAAAAATAGGAGCAGGAGTAGGCCATTTGGCCCCTCGATCCTGCTCCGCCATTCAAGGAGATCATGGCTGATCATCCAATTTCAGTACCCGGTCCCTGCCTTTTCTCCATACACCTTGATCCCTTTAGCCTTAAGAAATATATCCAACTCCTTCTTGAATATATTTAATGAATTTGCCTCTACTGCCTTCTGTGATAGAGAATTCCACAGGTTCACCACTCTCTGGGTGAAGAAATTCCTCCTCATTTCTGTCCTAAATGGCCTACCCCGTATCCTTAGACTGTGACCACTGGTTCTGGACTCCCCGACCATCGGGAACATCCTTCCTGCATCTAGTCTGTCCAGTCCTGTCAGAATTTTATAAGTTTCAATGAGATCCCCTCTCATTCTTCTAAACTCCAGCGAGTACAAGCCCAATTGACCCAATCTCTCCTGATACGTCATTCCTGCCATCCCAGGTATCAGCCTGGTAAATCTTCCTTATACTATTCGGTTAACTTGAGCTACATCTGCCTCTTATGTTCATTAATAAATATACATTCCTATTATGAACACAGCTAGCTTTTGCTACACCCTTTTATTGAGCACATGTGGACTAGGTACAGTATCTGTAGAGGCATCCATCTTGACTGCAGCCTTGTGGGTAGCCTACTGCCTCATGGGTAATGTAGTCTTAATATACATACAGCTGGGTAGTGTTGTCTTATATATATACAGCTCTACACAGCTCTACGGCTCCACCTAGTGTCCACTATAGAATGACATGTTATTGATCATTACATCTCCCTTTCTTTGATGTTTAACAAAATCAATATCAATCAACTTTCAAGAAAACAACAAAGATAATGTCTAACACTTTTGTTAGTGCTCTATAATCATAAACATTTTCAAAGCTTTACATTGTACTCAAAGATTAAGTCTATCAGTCTTTTTTTACTTCACGTGTGGATCTTCTCAACACGGGTAAGTCTGATGTGTCTTCATGAGATTGTTCTGGTGGTGAATGACAAGATGCAGTTGCGGCATTGTCATCTATCTGGTCTTGAATAGTCTCTTGTGTTTTTTAGGAGGGAACAGCGGTTCCTCCTGAGAATCTGTCCTTCCTCAGTTCTAACAGTGTATGACCTTGGTCCTACTTCCTCAAGAAATGTAGCTTTCCTGTTGCATGCATCTGGATCCTCAATCCTGACAACATCATCCCTTGTCAATGGTTTTAGAGTTTTGGATGACTTGTCATAGTATGATTTCTGTTTCAGCTTTAACAGTTGAAGTCTCTGTCTCAGTTCCTCACTTTGCTGTTCTTTTCCACAGCAGGGTAGCATGGTGCGCAACTTGTGACCCATTAGTAGTTCAGCAGGTGAAGAACCACAGTCTAAAGGTGAGGCTTGGTAGCTCAGCAGGGCAAGATATGGATCAGACTTGCTTTCTGTCGCTTTCTTCAATAGCTGCTTGAGAACTTGAACACCTTTCTCTGCCTTACCATTTGACTGAGCATACAAAGGACTGGTTGTGATGTGCTGAAAGTCATAATGTGCTGCAAACTGTTGCCACTCCTTACAGTTGAAGCACGGACCATTGTCGCGAACGGCAGTCCTGGGAATTCCATGTCTGGCGAAGATGGATTTCACATGCGTTATGACACTGCTTGCTGTGGTGCTTGAGAGCAGCGCCATCTCAGGATAGTTAGAATAGTATTCAATCACTATTAGATAGTCTTTACCATTTAAATGAAAAAGTTCCACACCAACCTTTTGCCATGGTGTTGTTGGTATGTTAGCTACTATCATTGGTTCCTTTGCTTGTTTGTTTTGGTGTTTCTGACATGTCTCACATTTGCCTATCATGCTCTCAATGTCCTTATTTATGTCAGGCCAATAAACAGTGCCTCTTGCCCTCCTTTTGCGTTTTTCAATTCCGAGGTGTCCCTCATGAATCCTTTGGAGCATGTCTTGACGTAGAGCCTGTGGAATGACTATTCTGTTCTGTTTTAGTAATAGTCCACTTGCGACACTCAATTCTGACCTTATGTGTAAATATTTTGGATAGGAACCTTTTGGCCAACCATGATGAATGTTCTCTATTACTGTTTGTAATACTGTATCTTTTACTGTTTCTTCTGCTATTTGCTTTGATTTTTTGTCTGACACGGGCAGCGCAGCAGTGACCATACTCACATGAACATCCACGTCTTCCTCAGTAGAGCTCACATGACTCATTGTGGGTGCTTGGGATAGTGCATCTGCTAACACTATGTATATGCCTGATGTGTAGATCAGTTCAAAGTCATATCTTTGCAGCTTCATCATGAGTCGTTGAATCCTTGGAGACATCTCATTCAGGTTCTTTTTTATGATGGCAACCAGTGGGCTGTGGTCTGTCTCAACTGTGAAGGTGGGAAGTCCTGGTAACATCTTATGTTCATTAATAAGTAGAAATTCTTATTATGAACACAGCTAGCTTTTGCTAGACACTTTTATTGAGCACATGTGGACTAGGTACAGTATCTGTAGAGGCATCCAACTTGATTGCTGCCTTGTGGGTAGCCTAGTGCCTCATGGGTAATGTAGTCTTAATATACATACAGCTGGGTAGTGTAGTCTTATACATATACAGCTCTACACAGCTCTACTGCTCCACCTAGTGTCCACTATAGAATGACATGTTATTGATCATTACACTGCCCCAACATAAATACGCAGATCCCACATTTTTAATTGGTAACCCAGCTTATAATCTGGTAGTCTTTACTGCTGTGCTAGAAGCTTTGCTTGTAGTACAGTAATTGCAAAACTTTTTGTACATGACAATGAGTTGTCCCAAGTTGACCACATATCTGTTTTAAGCTTAATGCTGTTTTTACCTGGGAGGAAATTGTAATCATATTTTGAGAGGCTGCTGTGTAAAGTCATGCCCTCTACTGGATACCGCGAGCACCATTGTGCATGTTGGTACTTTACAAACTATTTAAAATGTAACTATGCTTTCCATAAAACGAATACCAGCACCGAACGTAATTTAATGCTTATTGTTGTTAGGCAGTATCGATTAGGAAAAGGTGGAGACCTATAGGTTATTGGATGGCTAATATCAATGCCCTGATTACAGAGACTGTTTGCACTGTGAGTACCAGGGAAAATAATAAAGCCTGAAATAACAAAAGTTTACAGGAAACTGTTGTTTTTAAACAGTCTTCTGTTGTTTCAGTCGAGTAGTAAGTACTTCAGTGTTATGATATTGTATCACTTTATTTTTTCTACTTTAACTTAAAAAACAATCTAAGCACGGAGTATACATTCCTCCCAGTATAACACAGGCAGAGTTTTGTCGGCAGTTACAAGTATAGGCATGCACTCAAATAGGTTCCTCTCATTTTCTCAAAATTTAACACAAATGCTTCCTTTTCTTATGCACTTTTCAATTTTAACAAACTAGAAGTGGCTTGGCCTTATTTAGTAGCCTCCAGTCAATGCATTTTCCTTCAGCCGATTCATACCCACAGAAGTTGACATTTCACTTACATCAACGTTCTGTGGTTCCGGTCAATGCACAGTCTTTCACGCAATTCATACCTACACAAATTTGCATTTCTCATTCATCAACATTCAGTGGTGTCTAGACAATGCACTGTCCTTCAGATGTTTTTTATGCACACAAATTTACAATTCTCGTATATCAAAATCCCATTGTCTAGTTTGCAGTTGTGTGTGCTGGGATGTTTATATTATTGCAACAATATATTTGAAGACCTTACTTCAATCTTGAACACTGGCTGTTGCTAAGTGAAATCTGTCTCTCTCTTGCTCTCACTCTCTCTCTCTCGTTCGCCCTCCAATGATACCAACCACATTTCTTTGATTTGTACTGAATGAGCTAAGCATGAAAAACTTTCAGAAGCCGACTTAACCGATTTCCACAAGCCAACAGAATCAGATAAATGAAATATCGGAATATCTGGGAATGGGAGACGCAATTAAAGACTTGAGCCAAAGGAAGGTCAGGTTGTGCATATTGAAGGGGGATGTGCAATAAGCGGCTACCCAATTTTCATTATTGTAAGCAACAACAAAAACAGACTGAACAAAATATGTTGCATAAAATAAATAATCAGCACATTCTGGTTCATCCTCTTTTCCACCTGTCCTTTTCTTGTAATTAATAACAAAAAGCGATGTATGAATTGGAAGCAAGGCGACAGATTTTGTTCCACGTTTACAAAATAGTCCTCATATGTTATTGAGTAGACTTTTGACACAAAACTTCACACGGTATTTTTGACACAGATGTTCTCCCCGAGCCGACGTTCTACATGGACCCAGATTCCGGTGCACTTTCAAACGGAGAAAATGTTGGCATTTCCTGCAAAGGTGACATTCGCTCCAGAGGGGGAATGATTCTCTTGTTCAAAGATCACAAAGGAAATCCTGTACAGTCCCGTAATGTGAGTGGTGATGAGCGGACTGTGACCTTCAACATAAATACCCGAAGCAAAGGCTCTGTCGGAAATTACAGTTGTCGATATCAAACAGAGGTTGCAGGACGTTCGAGGAAATCGCCATTCAGTAAAGATGTCCTGATTGCGGAGACAGGTAGGGACCAACACATTTCGAAACCATTGTATCTCAATGTTTGTCTCGTTCGATCATATATAGTTAGCATAGGTGACCAAATCCCTTTAAAATCGAACTGAGATGTACTTATTTCCATGCGATAGTTAACTGGGGACCTGTTTTTGATATATTGTCTTAATGTTAATCTGCTGTATAGCCCGCAGTATCTAAACCTGTTATCCTCAAATAATGGTCACAAAATAAACGCTGGATGGGTTAGTTAACACTCTATATTTAGTTGCGTAGAATTTCCAGGTAACTCTCGATTTCATCTTCAACCCACTTTGCGTTGGTCCATCACTATCTGAAGACAGCCCACATACCAGGGACTGTCTGGCTGTGTACCTTCAATGCTGCCTAATAGGGTGAACTGAAGATCTTCCATTTGTCTGCAGCAAGCGAGCTGTGCCCAAGATCAATAATGGGGCAGTAATTCGGGTCGGTGGCTTGCCGCGCGTGCAAGCCCCTGATGTGCACTTACCCGGCGCGCTAACATTTTAATTCTGGCCCGCATTGCATTTCCTCTGACTGGCCCGCTTGATGTCCTGCCGTGCTGTGTGTGCATGACCCAGCGGCGTACTTAGTGCGATGAGCCGGCTGGGATCACGTGAGCACAGGGCAACCAATGGGAGGTTGCAAAAGTTCATTCATAAGTTTGACAGTAAGAGCTGTCAAACTCATGAATACTCCTGGCCCCAAAACACTACTTAAACCTGAAAGAAAATTTAAAAAAACATTGCACTACTTAAATGAACCATAAAGAACTCTGAAAAACTATTTTAAACAACAATTTTAAAATTTTAAAAAAATATATATATAAAAAATCGGGGCTAAAACTAAACTTACCTTACTGTAGATTCTTTAAAAATAATAAACCTGTGGAAATAAAAATTCTAAATTGTACTAAAAGATCACTAAAAACCGGAGGCCTTTACACATGCGCAAATCTGTAAAAAAACAGGAAATCCAAGTCGCACGCGCTGCCCGATACCGCGCATGCGTTCAGCCTCTTAACCCCTTGGGTCAGAGGACAGGAAATGCCGGTTTGCAGCGCATGCGCAGTGCATGCTGATTGCCGGCAATTCCTCCGGGCACACGTGTGAGTACCCCGTCCGTACACACGCGTTGTGCCCGGAAATACTGGGCCAATATGTGCAAAATAAAGAGGTATACTTAGGCGCTCCTCCATTTACTGCAAGGCCTGATTGACTTCGAATGCTGATCCTAAACTTTTACAGCCAAACTGTTTCCACGACTCTTTACAAGTGGATTGGATCAGAAATTGAATTACGTTCATACTTCAGATATCTTGCTGCAGTTGTACAGGGCCTTGGGGAGACCACACCTTGAGTATTGTGTGCAGTTTTGGTCGCCTTATCTGAGGAAGGATGTTCTTGCCATGGAGGGATTTCAGCGAAGATTCAGCAGGCTGATACCTGGGATGGTAGGATTGACGTATGAGGGGAGATTGGGTCGATTGGGCTTATACTCGCTGGAGTTTAAAAGAATGAGTGGGGATCTGATTGAAACTTATAAAATTCTAACAGGACTAGACAGACTAGATGCAGGAAGGATGTTCCCAATGGCTGGGGTTTTCAGAACCAGAGGTTACAGTCTAAGGATAAGGGGTATGCCATTTAGGACAGAAATGTGGAGGAATTTCTTCACCCAGAGAGTGTTGAACCTGTGGAATTCTCTACCACAGAAGGCAGTAGAGGCCAATCCATTAAATATATTCAGGAAGGAGTTAGATATATTTCTTAAGGCTAAAGGGATCAAGGGATATGGAGAGAAGGCAGGGACCAGGTACTGAATTTGGATGATCAGCCATGATCTCATTGAATGGAGGAGCAGGCTTGAGGGGCTGAATGGCCTACTCCTGCTCCTATCTTCTATGTTTCTATGGTACAATTCAGATTCACTCAGATACTGCCGGGTATGATAAAATACAAATAAGAATAAAAACAGCGTTGAAATACTGAGGATTCCATTATTGCAACAATGAACATTACGGGGCGATATGATGCAAAATTTCACAATTATTAAAGCATGGGAGAAGACCGATAAAACCAAACTATTCCCAATAGTTACGATTAATAATGAAGGGGACAGAATTACAATATTAAATGTAAGAGAGCAAGAAAAAACTCTTTATAGCGCGAGATGTGGAAGATATGGAATTCCCTATCAAGGATAATGGTTGAGGAAGTAATCAGTCAAGGTTACATTATATCGGTGGATGAATGAAAAGTTGATGAATGGATTTGTGAACAGAGTTGTGCAAATGTGATTCAACTATTTGCTCACCAGTTGGGTCCGCACAAATAAAGACAAATTGTGCACAATTTGATCTAAGTATTGTACCTGGACTCAGAGTCTCGTCTACTGGTACCCACACATTCCTGTGTGCGGATGTATGTGTGATTATACTTTACCTGGACTCCTTGACAATGCATGATCAAACTGAACTTCGTCACAAAACAACATACTTGCTCTCGAGTCAGTACAAAGAAGGTTCACTCGATTAATCCCGGGGATGAGGGGATGGACATATGAGGAGAGGTTGAATAGATTGGGACTCTACTCATTGGAGTTCAGAAGAATGAGAGGCGATCTTATTGAAACATATAAGATTATGAAGGGGTTGGATCGGGTGGATGCAGGGAGGATGTTCCAGATGATGGGTGAAACTAGAACTAGGGGGCATAGTCTTAGAATAAGGGGCTGCTCTTTCAAAATTGAGATGAGGAGGAACTACTTCACTCAGAGGGTGGTAGGTCCATGGAATATGCTGCCCCAAAAAGCTGTCGAAGCTACATCATTACATAAATTTAAAACAGAAATAGACAGTTTCCTAGTAGAAAAGGGAATTAACGGTTACGGGGAGCGGGCAGGAAATTGGACATGAGTCTAGGTTCGGATAGGTCATGGCCCTGTGGGTAGCGGAGCGGGCCCAGGGGCCGTGTAGCCTGATCCTGCTCCTGTTTTGATGTGTCTAATGCTGTTAGATTCAGGAGATAGTCCTGTCATAGTGGATTGGCGGTTAGGATCAGATCAGCCATGATCTTATTGAATGGCGGAGCAGGCTCGAGGGGCCAATTGGCCTACTCCTGCTCCTATTTCTTATGTTCTTATGTAACAACTGAATTGTAGCTAGTCGTAGTCGGTGCATCTATCTAAGATCCGAGGCCATTGCCAAGAGATTCCAAACATTATCGATTCCATATAATAGCAAACTCACCCCAATTGCCACAACTCTCAAAGTTCCCTTTTTAATGTTTAGTCTGCCCGGCCTCAAATGATTCTTATCACGTCACATTCAGTGACATCTCAGGAACCGTGTGAGGACTCTTCTAGTTACTGCTGCTGCCAAGGTTTTCAGTCCTTCCTGTAACAGCTTGATTTTCAGATGTCAAGGAATGTTCCCTGTCATACCCAAACAAGGGCGCCTTCCATTGCCTTCATCCTTGCAGCAGAAAGTCGAAGGCATCACTAGAAAAAGCAAGAGGTCTATCTGTAGCACCTGTCCAATATACAGCACCTTTAATGCTGTATAACATCACAAGACGTTTCACATGATTATAATGGGACTAAACATGACAGCGACTTTAGGAAGGAGGCAATAGAACATTTTGTCAAAGAGATCAGCACGATTGGATAGGCTGGTGTTGTTGTCTTTGGAACAGAGGCGGCTCAGGGGCGACTTAATTGAGGAGTATAACATTTTGAGGAGCCTAGCTAGAGTGGATAGGAAGGACCTACACCCTTAGCAGAGTGTTTGTTGCGGAGAAATAAAATTAATTCCATCCGCACACTCATCTTTAAATGGTAAAATAGCCAAGCATTTTATTGAAAACCCAGAAAACACAAAATTATTCAACAGTACGTTACTAACCGTCCATGGAGGTACCTATAGGCTGATCAGGGAATACAGCTTAGAGTTCCCGCAGCTCGTTCCTGGCTGCCTCTCCGATTGTCCTTGGTCTCTGGTATTTAAGCATACAAAAACCGTGGCAGGTTCTAAAGCCCACATGCACATTTGCTAATTGGCTGATTCCCTATCTCGCATCACATAACCTTTCACCTATATTTATTGTCACATGATCAGCTGATGTTTTATTTCGTGACCCTTAGTAAAACCACATGTCTGCATTTCTGTTTGACTGTGCCCCGTGTGGATTTACTTAACTCTAGGTTCCATTGCTTGTGGTTGGTGCTTCTGTACCTGTTTTATCTAATCTGCCAAAGCATCAAGACCTTGCGGTCAACATGTCTGAACTGTCTCCGCTGTTGTCTCGTGTGCAAGCTGCATTGTTAACCACTTAATTCCTGAAAGGTGCCAATGCTTCACTTCTGAGCCATATGCAAAATCTCTTTATTTCTGGCTGTTGTTGCTAGGCAGAAATGCCTTGACTACTTATTCTTACCCATGAAGCTATGCTTCCACTAATTGTGTTTTCGAAAAATCCACGTCAGTGTTCAATAACCAGGGGACATGGAATTAAACTAATTGGTAGAAGGATTAGAGGAGAGTTGAGGAGAACATCTTTCACCGAGAGGGTGGTGTGGGTCTGGAACTCATTGCCTGAATGGCTGGTAGAGGCAGGAATCCTCATCACATTTAAAAATTACTTGGATATGCACTTGAAGTGCCGTAACCTACAATGTTACAACAAGAGTATGAATACGTGAGAACCGAATCGAAATGAATTAACATTGACCAAGCTGTAAAATTCAACAAGATTCACTGCAGACAAATAATAGCAGTAGTTGCTTCAATCACCATGTTTAAGAATGCCGCAAAAGCATTCCCTCCATTCATGAACTCTGGCAAATGAGTTCTAAAGGAACACGTTAAGCATTTTGAAGGAAAATCTGTTAAAATCCTACAATTATTACCCTGAATATAATGTCATTGTGCTGCCTTTCTTTAGGAATTTGTTAGTTTTCCAGTTAATTCAGGGGTTTGAGTAATTTGGGTCCATTTCCATTGTGCGCCGCCACCTAGTGGATATTTGGTTCCTAGCAACTGCAGTAAAGCGCAGTAAAGTGCAGTAAAATGCAGTAAAGCACAGTAAAGTGCAGTAAAGTAAACTACTGTATATCACAGACCTGCAGCCTCACATGGTCTGGGAAGTTATATTGTTGTCACGCTCCAGCCTTGGACACTATTTGTCTGTAAGTACTTGAGAATGTTATAGATGATTTGTGTACACTATATTTTGCAGAAAATGTTTAGTTTGTAACTTTTCTTTGTAAGCAAACTTACACAGCTAGCCATGGAGTGCTCGCTCTCTGTCTAGCTGGTTAACTTGTAGCTGTATTTTGATGCACTATGTACAGGGCTAATTTAAAGAGAATGCCTTCCAGTTTGCTAAATGCATATTCACAGTAAGCGGTGTTTCCACGTGTTTGGTGAGTTACATGCCAAATGTACTGTGTTGCTCAGGCGTACCTAAATTTCTGTATGCATATCAGTTATGTGCTTGTATACTAATGTGTTCTTCCACTTCTGTATTGTACTTCAGTTTCACAATAAGAAGCTTTCAGTAAAGTTTACAAGAAAAGTCAAGCCTTATGATTTTTATGGGAAGATATCAAGTTGTTAGCTACCTGTCGAGCTTTGCATAGGAACGCGCTGCAAGGGCAGAATAGTGAAAAGACAACAGCACAGCAGGCTCAAGCACAAGAAGATACCACCCAGCTACCAAGAGTCTATGCTCAGGAAGACAATATACCACAGAGGACGTCGACCTGCCAACCGAGAAGCATGAGCCTCTTCGAGCAAATGATGCCAAGTCACTGTCCTCTAAAGTATCTTCTAGATCATCTCGGCGGTCCAGCAGACCATCATCATAGACAGCTTCTGCAGCCGCCAAAGCACATGCCAAGGCAAAAGCTGCCCAGGCTCAATTGTCCTTCGCTGAAAAAGAAGCTAGTGTGATGAAGCAGAGAGCTGACCTCGAAGCTAGTGTGATGAAGCAGAGAGCTGATCTCAACGCCAGTCTCCACATTCTGCAAAGCCAGAGAGCTGCCGCTGCCGCTGGAGCTGAAGCTGCAGCTTATGAAGAAGGTGAGGAGAACGAAGGCGGGGAGCACAGCCATGAACCATATGTTCCAGAACAGCCCCTCAGTCCAGTGCAACGTACAAGTGAGTACGTCCAACAACACTCCAAATTGTTCTTCAAGGAATCATCCAGGTATCTCGACGTAGAACCAGCTGCTCACCACAGTATCAAACAGCCTGTTTTCGGAGACACTGAGCTTAAAAGAGAAGAAACAAGTAAGACTTACCTGCAGAGACCTCCACAGCACTCGGCCAATCCAGCCAAGCAGTCCTCACCCGAGCCACAAGGTGCACAAGACCTTGCTAGGTACCTCATCCGCCGAGAATTGTTAAGTTCAGGTCTTCTAGAATTTGATGACCGTCCTGAAAATTATTGGTCATGGAAAGCGTCCTTCCTGAGTACCACAAAAGACTTGAATCTGTCAGCCAGAGAAGAACTAGATTTGATGACAAAGTGGCTCGGAGCTGAGTCGTCAGCACAGGCAAGGAGAATTCGCTCAGCGCATGTCCGCAATCCCACAGCAGGCCTCAACCTGGTTTGGCAACGTCTCGAAGACTGTTATGGGACACCAGAAGTCATTAAACACGCACTGCTTAAGAAGATTGAGGACATTCCGAAGCTAACCAACAAAGATAATGTCGAGCTTCGAGAACTGGGTGACCTTCTCCTCGAACTGGAGTGTGCTAAGGGAGAAGGTTACCTGACAGGCCTCTCGTATTTCGATACAGCTCGTGGGGTAAACCCAATAGTGGAAAAGCTCCCCTACAACCTTCAAGAGAAATGGATAGATAAGGGATCCAAATTCAAGGAGGACTACGGAATAGCATTATCTCCCTTCTGTCTCTTCTCCAGGTTCATCCAACAACAGGCAAAGGTGAGGAATGATCCAAGTTTCACTTTCTCCACCTCCAGCAGTCACGCTCCTTCGAGAACAGCGAAACCCACAAGGTACAGCAACAAAGCCTCTGTGAGCGTGCACAAAACAGATGTTCCAGCCGAACCCTCAGTCAACCAATCAAGTTCTGCTGGGAATAAAGTGGATGACCCAGATTGTCAGTGTCCAATACACAAGAAGCACCACCCACTCAAAAAGTGTCGACACTTTAGAGGCAAGCCTATTGATGAGCGCAAATCATACCTGAAAGAGTATCGCATCTGCTTCAGGTGTTGTGGGTCGACTATGCACATGGCAAAAGACTGCAAGGCGACAATCAAGTGCTTCGAGTGCAACAGTGAAAAACACATCGCAGCCCTGCATCCAGGTCCTCCTCCTTCGACCACCTAGAGTGCTGCGGTTGACAAAGAGGATAGTAGGGAGCAAAGCGAAAGTGCATCTTCTTCAGTCACTTCCAAGTTTACAGAGGTTTGTGGAAATGCAAGCAGCCCATGCTCATGCTCCAAAATCTGCTTGGTTAAAGCATATCCTGCAGGGAGAAAGGAGAAGGCAATCAAGATGTATGCAGCGCTTGAAGAGCAAAGTAACAAGTCTCTAGCGAAGAAAGAATTCTTCAATCTCTTTGAAGTCAAGGCCAGCGCAGCTCCGTACACGCTAAAAACCTGTTCAGGGACAACAGAGACTACGGGTAGGAGAGTTGGCAACTTCTTGATCGAGTCCATGGATGGAAAACTACAGCTTCCCCTCCCCACCTTAATTGAGTGTGACATGATGCCAGATGATAGGACGGAATTTCCCTCCCCAGAGGTCGCACGCCATCAGCACCACCTACAGCCAGTTGCCAACACGATTCCAGCTGTGGACACGGACACTCCAATCCTCCTGCTCTTGGGAAGAAACATCTTACAGATGCACAAGGTGCGTGAGCAAATCAACGGGCCCCACAATGCTCCTTATGCGCAGCGGCTTGACCTGGGATGGGCCCTCCTGGGTGGAGTTTGCCTGGGAACAGTCCACAAACCAGCGGATGTCAACATCTATAAAGCAAAAGAGTTGCACAATGGTCGCACATCCTGTCTCAGCCCATGCCCAAACAGGATCCAAGTAAAGGAAGACTACGATGGCATGACGTAGCATCATAGGCCAACCTCCGCTGCCTGTGAGGAAGAGGCAGGCCTCAGTGTGAGCACAGACAGCCTAGGATGCTCAGTGTTTGAAAGGTCCAAGGATGATGACAAGCCAGCACTATCCATGGACAACAAAATTTTCTTAACCATCAATGCCCTGAGGAGGTTTTTCTCAATCCGTGGTCCAGCCAAACTTCTCCGCTCCGACAAAGGGACTAACTTTGTGGGTGCCTGTAAGGAGTTGGACATCCACACGGATGATGCAGCGGTAAGAAGCTACCTCCAAAAGAAAGGATGCACGCGGATGCTTAACCCCCTGCATTCATCCCACATGGGTGGTTCATGGGAGAGTCTCATCGGTGTTGCCAGGCGTATTTTGGATGCTATGCTGCTTCAGACGGGATCCACTCATCTCACACACGACGTCTTGTGCACACTCATGGCTGAAGTCATGGCCATCATGAATGCAAGACCCCTGGTGCTGGTGTCCACCGACCCAGACATGCCTGTAGTCCTCACCCCAGCGATGCTCCTGACTCAAAAGATGAGTGCTATTTTAGCCCCCTCTGGAAACTTCGACATGGCTGAGCTGCATAAAGCAGTGGAAGCAAGTCCAGTGTCTTGCAGACAATTTTGGGAAGAGATGGAGAGGAGAGTAGTTGTCCTCCCTACAGATCCGTAGGAAATGGACAGAAGACAAGCTAAATGTCAAAGTGGGAGATGTTGTCTTGCTGAAAGACAGCCAAGCACACAGAAATGAATGGCCAGTGGGACTGGTTGTCAAAACTCTGCCGAGCAGGGACAAGAGGGTCCGCAAGGTGGAGGTGAAGATTGTCAAGGAGGGTACTGCCAAAGTGTTTCTGAGGCCAGTCTCAGAGATCGTAGTCCTCCTTTCTGAAGAAACCTAGAGAAAGGATTCTGAGTATGTTTGCAGCCAAAGGACGTTTTCTTTAGGTTTATTTTGTATCTGTAGTGGTACAATGGAATTGTACCAAGCGGGGAGTGTGCTGCCTTTCTTTAGGAATGCATGTTAGTTTTCCAGTTACTTCAGGGGTTTGAGTAATTTGACTCGATTCCCATTGTGTGCCGCCAACTAGTGGATATTTGGTACCTAGCAACTGCAGTAAAGCGCAGTAAAGTGCCGTAAAGCACAGTAAAGTGCTGTAAAGCACAGTAAAGTGCAGTAAGGCACAGTAAAGTGCAGTAAAGTAAACTACTGTATATCACAGGCCTGCAGCCACACATGGTCTGGGAAGTTATATTGTTGTCACGCTCCAGCCTTGGACACTATTTGTCTGTAAGTACTTGAGAATGTTATAGATGATTAGTGTACATTTTATTTTGCAGAAAATGTTCAGTTTGTAACTTTTCTTTGCAAGCAAACTTACACAGCTAGCCGTGAAGTGCTCGCTCTCTGTCTAGCTGGTTAACCTGAAGCTGTATTTTGATGCACTATGTACAGGGCTAATTTAAAGAGAATGCCTTCCAGTTTGCTAAATGCATATTCACAGTAAGCTGTGTTTCCACGTGTTTGGTGAGTTACATGCCAAATGTACTGTGTTGCTCAGGCATACCTAAATTGGTGTATGCATATCAGTTATGTGCTTGTATACTAATGTGTGCTTCCACTTCTGTATTGTATTTCAGTTTCACAATAAGAATCTTTCAGTAAAGTTTACAAGAAAAGTCAAGCCTTGTGATTTTTATGGGAAGATATCAAGTTGTTAGCTACCTGTCTAGCTCTGCATAGGAACGCGCTGCAAGGGCAGAATAGTCATTACTGTATTTTTCTTGTTGCAGTAGAGGAACTGCCAGCAGGTGTGAACAATGTCTTTGTGTAAATAGTAAAGCGAGGGTTCACGTTCAATTTCAGTTGAATTTGGAAGCGTTAATTACTAATTTAAGACTTGCACACAATGAACTATCAATGCTCGTTGCTTCTTCCACAGAACAATATCACACGGTGCCCTTAGTCCGACTCTGCCTCAGTGCCTTCGTGGTCATCGTGATGGTGATATTCATTGTTGAGCATTTCGTGAATGTTAACCCACGCAAAGGTAAGGCATTAAATAGAATTGCAAATGTTAGATTTCTCTAATATGTTTTGTTATTCTGTAGAATTACCTGAAAAGGGCTTTCCTACATCGTTATACCTAATACAGAGCCTACCAGATAACACCACATATCCAGTCATGTAGTATTTCATAGTATTTACAGCACTGAATCAGGTCAGTCCGCCCAACAGGTCCATGCCGGTGTTTATGCTCCGCACGAACCTCATTCCACCCTTCTTCATCAACCCCATCAGCATATCCTTCCATGCCTTACTCCCTCATGCATTTATCTATGGTCTCTGTAAATTCAATTATGCTGCTGGTCTCAATAACTACTTCCGCTTGCGAGTTCCACATTTTAACCACTCTCTTGATTAAGAAGTTTCACCTGAATTGCTTTTTGGATATATCAGTGACTATCTTATATCCATGCCCATAGTTCTGGTCTCATCTGTAAGTGCAAACATGTTCTCTACAGCTAACCTATCAACCCATTTCATAATGTCAAAGTCCTCTATCAGGTCAAACCCTAGTGTTCTCCCTTCTCGAAAAAAGACCCCTGCCCGCTCAATCATTCCTGATAGTTAAAACACTCCTGTTCTGATATAATTCTATTAATTCATTTTTACCTGCTCCGCGCCTCTATATCCTTTTTATAATATGGAGACCAGAACTGTTCACTGTATTCTAAGCATGGTCTAACCCAGGTTCAACACAATATTAGCAAAACTTCTCAACCCTCAGTCTTTTCTTATCCAGATAAAAGAGACACTGCATGCTCAATCATTCCTGCTAGGTATAACCTCTCAATTCTGGTATGATTCTAGTAAATATTTTTTGCAGCTTCTCCATACCTCTATATGCATTTTATAATATGGAGACCGGAACTGTTCACAGTATTCCAAGTGTACTCTAACCATGGTGCAATACAATGTTAACATAGAAACATAGAAGATAGGAGCAGGAGTAGGCCATTCGGCCCCTCGAGCCTGCTCCGCCATTCAATGAGATCATGGCTGATCATTCAAATTCACTACCCTGTCCCTGCTTTCTCCCCATATCCCTAGATTCCTTTAGCGTTAAGAAATGTATCCAAATCCTTCTTGAATATATTTAATGAATTGCCCTCAAATGCCTTCTGTGGTAGAGAATTCTGCAGGTACACCACTCTCTGGGTGAAGAAATTCCTCCTCATCTCTATCCTAAGTGGCTTACCCCTTATCCTTAGAATGTGACCCTTGGTTCTGGACTCCCCGGCCATCGGGAACAAGCTTCCTGCATCTAGTCTGTCTAGTCCTGTTAGAATTTTATAAGTTTCAATGAGATCCCCTCTCATTCTTCTAAACTCCAGCGAGTACAAGCCCAATCGACCCAATCTCTCCTCATACGTCATTCCCGCCATCCCAGGTATCAGCCTGGTGAATCTTCGCTGCACTCCCTCCAAGGCAAGAACATCCTTCCTCAGATAAGGCGACCAGACTGCACACAATACTCAAGGTCTTCCCTGATTTTCAATTCTCTCCTTGTAGAAATTAACCAAAATGGTCTATTTGGTTTTAATGGGCTTATTTACCTGCTTCGCTACTTTTAGTGATTTATATACGAGTACCCCCAGATTCCACTGCTCCTCTACCCCATTTAGGCACTTATTTTCCATGGAGTATGTAGCCTCCTGATGCGTTCTTCCTAAACTTGCCACTTACACTTCTATGTACATATATAGAACGTTATTTGCCAATTACACGCCGAATCTGCTTGTTTATTAATAACTTCCTCCATATGTTGTGGGCCTCCTATGTTTTAATTACAATAACCAATGTGGTGTTACCCGTAAATTTTGTTATTATACTTCTCTAGAGGGACAGGTGGGCAGGAACCTGATAGAGAGTGTTCTGGCAGTCTCCCTGACCCCAGATGTCCCACTCAGCAATGTTACAGGAGTTCCACTGTTAGTGATACAACTTGCATCAATCATCCTCAATTCTACCAAGTCAATCCAATGTCATTATATGTTTGTTTTTTTATGCAGGAAAAGAAACATTGGAAAAAACGTTGTCTCCAGACCGCCACAACAGACAGAACATGGTCATTATGTCCCTGGATTGAATATCTAATTCAAGGGTGTTTTTTTAAACCTTTGCAGAAGAGATTGCTTGCCTGCAGCACAGGTAATTTGCTACTATATTTCTTTTAAAGGACTGCTATGTCTGTTTTGATGCTATTCCCTCTCTAATATATAGGTTACAGCGACAAATCCGCACTGAACACTTTACACTTATTTTAGCAGAATATGTAGGAGAATCAGGAAGAACAGGACAATTTCTGTGAAGTAGAAATTGATCTGTGTGAAGCGCCTTGGTGGGAGAGATGAGCTGAGCCAGAGGACCCAGCGATTCCTCCTGATTAATTGGCTATTGAGATCTGCGAGGATCACATAAAACCTTCCTCGGATGCTCCCACACAGGAGGAATCAATTACTCAAGAAACAGAAGTAGGACAGGAACAGACACATAAACTTTTACAGGTTAGGGAATAGTCCAGCAGACTGCAGGCCCAAATTACATTCGGATATGTCTAAATACGTCATATTCTCAATGAAAGTAGAGCAAATGTTAACGAAAGAGTCCTAGAAATGTGTCTAGGGCCCCAAACATCCCTTCCAGGTTAAACAGCGATTTACTTGTACTTCTTGCAATCTAGTATACTGTACTCGCTGCTCACGATGTGATCTCCTCTATATTGGGGAGACCAAACGCAGATTGGGTGACGGCTTTGCGGAACACCTCTGCTCAGTCCGTAAGGGTGACCCCGAGCTTCCAGTCGCCTGTCATTTTAATTCACCGCTCCATTCCCACTCGGACCTCACCGTCCTTGGCCTCTTGCATTGTTCCATGGAAGCTCACCGTAAACTCGAGGAACAGCACCTCATCCTCTGATTAGGCACTTTACAGCCTTCTGGACTCAATATCGAGTTCAACAATTTCAGATCATAACCTCGGCCCCTATTACATTTTTACTTATATTTTTTATCCGCACCTTTGTTTTGGCCCTTCCCCCCCTTTCTTTTTTTTTCTCTCTCCCACATAGCAGCTGTCTCCCATTCTGCCAGCGCATTTCACACCTAATCTAGAGCCGTCTTTTGTCTCCACTAGTCCTATCACCATCTCGTCTCATTTTGAATACCTCTTAATGTCTCTTCACTTTTCTTTTGTTCTCTCCCAGCCTGGCCGCTTAACCTATTTCATTTCCTGTGCTTCTTTAGTCTTGACAAAGGGTTTTGACCCGAAACGTTGACTCTATTTTCTCTCCACGGATGTTGCCTGGCCTGCTGAGTTTTTCCACATTTTCTGTTGTTATTTAGGATTTCCAGCATCTACAGTATTTTGCTATAGTCCAAGAAATGTGATGGGCAGATAATAGAAATAATGGAAGCAAATATTCAAGAGAGTCAAGAGAATGAACGTCTACTGAACAAGAATTGGCAATATCTCTGAGACAAATGGAACAAGATAGGCTGAAACGTTGAACAGAAATGCTTATTTGAAGGGGAAGATTAATAAAATTGATAAGAAAGGATAATTAGCGGAAGGCAATGAGTCACGGGTGATATTCACAGGAAGTGTACAGTTAATGGTGTGGAATCAAATGACACAGCATCAGCCCAGCTCGAACCTCTTTGGCTTCGGATCTTATCAAAAGGAATGGTTATTTCTTACTATCAAAGAACCTGATCAAAGTCAGACTTGGAAAGTAAAGGAAGGAACACTCTGACACCCCGAAGATGGGGCATTGATGTCTTTTTATTCTGATTTCTGAGGGATCCACGGCAAGAAAGTAAAACCTGTTGGTGAAGTTGGAAAAAACTGCACAGAGGAATGCTGAATTGGCTTTAAAGTCCTTTGAACGGATGGTGTATGAGGTAGGAACAGTGCAGTCAGTGCAGACACCACAGTGTCAGGTGTGGCTCAGTTGGTAGCACATTCGCCTCTGGGTCAGAAGGTTGTGGGTTCAAGCCTCACTTCAAAGAAGAGCTGGGCAGTTTTTCCCGGTGTCCTGACCAATGTTTATCCTTCAATTCACATCACAAAAAAACATTATCTGGTCATTATCACATTGCTGTTTGTGGGAGCTTGCTCTGCAAAAATTGACTGCCGCGTTTCAAACATTACAACAGTGACTACACTCCAAAAGTACTTTATTGGCTTTAAAGTGCATTGAGATGTCGGGTGGTCCTGAAAGGCGCGATATAAATGTAAGTCTTTCTTTCAGACTGATTACTGATTGTTGTGGATAAGGAATACAAATGAACTAGGGGCACATTCTTCAGCCTCAAGCTAAATGTGAAGCCCAGGAAGATTGGAGTGTACTTGGGCTATCAGGGTGGACTGGTGCTTATGATATGCCTCATCTCCGCCAATTCATTGATGCGTTTTCTGAGAAACTCTACCGTAACTATACTCTTGTAGTGAACAACAATCTCAGAAACACTGAAAATCTGCAGCATTAAGGTTCAATTGACTGCTTTCATTTCTTGCTTCTGCCTTTCAGATCCTCATTCCTGTCTCATCCCAGGAACAATTCATGTTGTTATGCACTTTGTAATTAGAGTTTAACTAATATGTCTTCAAGCGGTTGAACTCAATAGTTTGCACGATTGTATTGATACTGGCCTGAGCTTATTATTCTGATCCACGATAACCTCAACGTTGCGCTGAAGTGTCAGCCTGGGCTCATTGCTAGAACTCTGGCTCACACTTGTGCACATAATGTAGCCTGGCACTTGAGGGATGCACTTTGTGAGATGCTGTCTTCCAGATGAGAGGTGAACTAAAGTCCTGTTCACTCTCTCACAAGGAGGTAACAGATCCCACTGCACTAGTTAAAGAAGCGCAGGGCATTTCTCCCCAGCTGTTCTGGTGACATTGATCAGTTAACACACAGCCCTCAAACAGATCATCGAATCATTTATCTCATTGCTGTTTATGGGACCTTGCTGTGAGGAAATTGGCAGCCACGTTTCCCCACGGTACTACAGTGAACACATTTCATAATCATTTTAATTGGCAGTAATCAGTCATTCTGTGGGACCCTGACAGTTGCTAAATAAATTGAATTTATTGTGAATTGTTTCTATGGATGTAAATTTGAACGTGAATTCATATATATAATCTCAGCTGTGTGCCATGTCTCAAAATTTCACAAATAAATTACCTTTGATTTAGAGTAAATTCTGTATCAGGTTTATTGTTTCTAAGTTAAGATGTGCATAATTTCTGGATTAGGAAAGAAAGGGAGGCTTGTGGCAGATACGAAGGACTAAAAACAGTGGAAGCCCTAGAGGAGTATAGAAAGTGCAGGGGGGTCCTTAAAAATAAATTAGCAGAGTGAAGAGGGGGCATGAAAAAACACTGGCGGGCAAAATAATGGAATATCCCAAGGTGTTTTATAAGCATATTAAGGGCAAGAGTATAATAAGGGAAAGAGTAGGATCCATTAGGGACCAAAGTGGAAATCTGTGTGTAGAGTCGGAAGATGTAGGTGAGGTTTTAAATGATATATTTTGCATCTGTGTTCACTATGGAGAAGGACGATGTATGCATATAAATTAGGCAGGGGCATTGTGATATACTTGAACAAATTAGTAAAGAAACATAGAAACATAGAAGATAGGAGTAGGAGTAGGCCATTCGGCCCTTCGAGCCTGCTCTGCCATTCAATGAGATCATAGCTGATCACCCAAATTCAGTACCCTGTCCCTGCCTTCTCCCCATATCCCTTGATCCCTTTAGCCTTAAGAAATATATCCAACTCGTTCTTGAATATACTTAATGAACTGGCCTCCACCGCCCTCTGTGGCAAAGAATTCCACAGGTTCACCACTCTCTGGGTGAAGAAATTCCTCCTCATTTCAGTCCTAAATGGCTTACCCCTTATCCTTAGACAATGATCCCTGGTTCTGGACTCCCCGGCCATCAGAAACATCCTTCCTGCATCCAGTCTGTCCAGGCCTGACGGAATTTTATAGGTTTCGATGAGATCCCCTCTCAATCTTCTAAACTCCAGTAAGTATAAGCCCAATCGACACAATCACTCCTCATACTTCATTCCTGCCATCCCAGGTATCAGCCTGGTGAATCTTTGCTGCACTCCTTCCATAGCAAGAACGTCCATCCTCAGGTATGGAGACCAAAACTGCACACAATACTCAAGGTGCGGTCTCAACAAGGCCCTGTACAACTGCAGCAAGACATCCTTGTTCTTGTACTCGAACCCTCTTGCTGCGAAGGCCAACATACCATTTGGCTTCTTAACTGCCTGCTGCACCTGCATGCTTACCTTCAGCGACTGGTGCACAAGGACACCCAGGTCTCTTTGCACTTCCCCTATTCCTCTATTGAGAGGGAGGAGGTGCTAGCGATTTTAGCGGGCTTAAAAGTGGATACATCTCCAGCCCCAGACGAGATGTAACCCAGGCTGCTGTGTGAGGCAAGGCAGGAGATTGCAGGGGCTCTGACACAAATTTTCAGAACCTTCCTGGCCACAGGGGAGGTGCCAGAGGACTCGAGAGCAGCTAACGTAGTACCATTGTTCAAGAAGGGTAGTAGGGATAAACCAGGGAATTACAGGCCAGTGACCCAAACATCAGTGGTAGGGAAATTATTGGAAACAATTTTGAGGGACTGAATTAGTCTCCACTTGGAGAGGCAAGGATTAATCAGGATTAATCATGGCTTTGTCAGGGGGAGAACATGTCTAACCAATTTGATTGAATTTTTCGAGAGGTTGTCTAGGTGTGTGGATGAGGGTAGTGCAGTTGATGTAGTCTACAGGGACTTCAGTAAGGCTTTTGCCAAACTCCCACATGGGAGCCTGTTCAAGAAGGTAAGGACCCATGGGATCCAGGACAATTTGGCACATTGGATCCAAAATTGGCTTAGTGGCAGGGGGCAGAGGGTGATGGCCGAAGGTTGTTTTTGTGACTGGAAGTTTCTGTCCAGTGATCCGGTGATGTGCCACAGGGATCGGTGCTTGTTCCTTTGTTGTTTGTTGTGTACACCAATGGTTTATATATGAACGTAGGAGGTATGATCAGTCAGTTCACAGATGACAAAAAATTGATGGAGTGATAAATAGCGAGGAGGGAAGCCTCAGGCTACAGGGTGATATAGACCAGTTGGTTAGATGGGCAGAACTGTGGCAATGGAATACAACTTTGAAAAGTGTGAGGTGATGCATTTTGCGAGGACTAACAAGGCAAGGGAATACACGATGAATGGTAGGACCCTAGGAAGGAGAGAGGATCAGATGGACCTTGGTGTGCAAGTACTGTACATAGATCACTGAAGGCAGCAGGACAAGTAGATAAGGTGGTTAAAAAGGCATATGGGATACTTGCCTTCATTAGACGAGGCATAGAATATAAGAGCAGGGAGATTATGATGGAGCTGTACAAAACGCTAGTTAGGCCACAGCTGGAATACTGTGTGCAGTTCTGGTCGCCACACTATAGGAAGGATGTGATTGCATTGGAGAGGGTACAGAGGAGATTCACCAGGATGTTACCTGGGCTGGAGCGCTTCAGCTATGAAGAGAGACTGGACAGGCTGGGGTTGTTTTCCTTAGAGCAGAGAAGGCTGAGGGGAGACCTGATTGAGGTGACCAAAATTATGAGGGGCATAGATAGGGTAGATAGAAAGGAACTTTTCCCCTTAGTAGAGGGGTCAATAACCAGAGGGCATAGTTTCAAGTTAAGGGGCAGGAGGTTTAGAGGGGATTCGAGGAAAATCTTTTTCCCCCAGAGGGTGGTTGGAATCTGGAACTCACTGCCTGAAAGGGTGGTAGAGGCAGGAACCCTCACAACATTCAAGAAGCATTTAGATGAGCACTTGAAATGCCATAGCATACAAGGCTACGGACGAAGTGCTGTAAAGTGGGATTAGAATAGACAGGGCTTGATGGCCAGCGCGGACACGATGGGCCGAAGCGCCTCTTTCTGTGCTGTATAACTCTATGACTCTATGGCCTAGAAATTCACTATGGCCCCGCCAGCTGGCTAGCGCCCAAAAGTTAGCGCTGGGCGCGGAGCCAGTTGCGACCGTCAGAAATTCAGTTTTTGCGCCCCAAGTTGGAACCGGGCGCTATTCCAGGGTGTGCCCGCCCCCGCTTGGGGCGCTGAAGCTGAATTTCAGCGCTGTAGGTGCCGCTGCGCCACCCGCTGCGGAGCGGCAGGCTGCGGTACTTCAGGCCTCCTCCTTCTCTTAAGGGGGAGGTGCCTGCAACGGGGAGATCGCCGCTGGATTGTGCCGGCAAATGAGCCCGGCACCACGGAGAAGTGCCAGCCTCGCAGAAAGCAGCCGGCAATGCCGAGGGGGGGGGAGGAGGAGGCCAGGGAAGGAGGTGCGGGCAGGCGGCCGCCGATAAAACGGCCGGCCGCACCTCCACCTTAAAGCGCCCCAGTAACGATGCAGGACGGCCCCGTTTTCCAATCGCTGTTTGCGGCCGCTGCAGAAGAGGCGGCCGCAACTCAATATGGGGGTCGGGCAGGTAGCGGGGCGGAACCGGGGCACTGCGCACACCGATGACGTCATCAGTGTCAGCGCAGCGCTACCGGCTACCGCCGCCATTACCACTGCGCTGAATATCAGCGCAAACTCCTCTATTGGTGCAGAAGCCTTCTTTGGGCGATAACTGGCCGCAAAGCTGTCGGCGCCTTAATGAATTTCTAGGCCGATGACTATAACAGAATCAGCTTCCGGGTTCTAAACGTTCATCACAAAGACCGAATTTTAATGTTAATATTTATGTGGATGTTGCTTACTGAATAACAGGAAGAAGCGATAAACTCTGTTACCTCTAGATGTGATTATTCCAACACACTGCTGGCCAGCCTGCCACGTTCTACCCTCTGTAAACTTGAGGTCCTTCGGCCTGTCTCCTGATTCGCACCAAGTCCCGTTCACCTCTATGCTCGCTGACCTACATTGGCTCCCGCTTAAGCAACACCTCGAATTAAAAATTCTCATCCTTGTTTTCGAATCCCTCAATTGCCTCGCCTGTATGTACCTTTGTAATCTGCTTCAGCCCCACAACCCCCCGAGATATCTGCGCTCCTCTTATTCTGGCCTCTTGAGCATCCCTGATTTTAATCGCTCCACCATTGGTGGCCGTGCCTTCAGCTGCCTGGGCCCTAAGCTCTGGAATTCCCTGCCTAACCCTCTCCGCCTCTCTACCACACTTACCCCCTTGAAGACGCTCTTTATAACCTATCTATTTGACCAAGATTTTTGATCACCTGTCCTAATATCACCTCATGTGGCTCGGTGTCAATTTTTGTTTGATAACGCTCCTGTGAAGCACCTTAGGACGGTTTAAGAAGTGCAAGCCTCTATATAATGCCTTGCTGTTTTTCTTGTAGAACTAAATGATGAACTCATGGTTGCTGAAGTTGAACACATGTCCTTTGACGTCAGATAACTATTAGGCACTCGGTCTGAGTGTTAAACAAGGCTTTAATCAACTGTTTTTCGACATGGAGATCTAGTTGGGTCCTTCACTTGCTCCTGTTAAAGAATGTCCTGCACAAGCTGGGCGCATGCCCGAGTATTTATACTCTCCCTGGACAGTGCAACCAGCAGGCCGCCCAGTATTATTACATCAGTCATTTTCACATGAATGACAAGGTTCATGTCATCCTTTATGAGAAAGAGCGAATGAGCTCATGAACAGAGTCTAGCTCGCAGTGCTAACAGTTACAGTGATGGACAAACACAAGATGTCTCTTGTCGCGTGTTCGTTCTGGAACCCCGTTGTTTTGCGAGATCACGTGGATATTTTCCTGTATACCTTCAACTTACTGCCACACAGAGTATTTGAAGCGAACAGCATAGTTGCATTTAAGGGGAGGCTGAAGATGTACATGAGAGAGGAAGGATTTGAAGGATATGCTGATAGAGTTAGATGAAGTTGGGTGGAAGGAGCTTCGTGTGGATCATAAGCACTACCGGAGAACAATTGGAGTGAATGGTCTAAAACTGTGCTATTAAATCTATGTAAGTTTAAGTAATTTTTCGCTGAGGTTATTTCTTATATTTTAATTCATTTCAAAGTATGTTCCCTTATCCAGACACATGGGTAACCATTTGCTAAAGTCCACAAGACTGCCCAATGTCCATTAAGGAGGGAAGCTTGCTGTCCATTCCCGGAATGGCCTACATGTAACTCCATCGATGTAGTTGATTCAGACCTTCAATCTGAAGCTGTACAGCAAACAATGCCGTTGTACCAATTCGCTGGAAAGGAAAACAAATAACTGTACATGACGCATCCCTCCTCTGCGACACACATCAAAGCAAGACACTACAAAGGGCATACCAAGCTCAGTCTGACCCTGCAAAAGCCTACTCACTACCTGATGCCAAATGTGCGAGAGCTGTCTCAAACCACAGTCAAGTATCAGTCTGATATAGTGATACTTACAGAATCACACATTCAGCCAACATCCCAGATTCCTTCCTCAACATCCTTGGTTATGTCCTTTCCCCCGACAGGACAGACGCACCAGAGATGGGGGCACAGTAAAATACAGTTGTGTGGAGATCCCCTACGTATCATCAACATTGACTACAACCCCATGAAGTTTCATGACTTCAGGTCAAACATACGAAAGGAAACAACCTGTTGATTACCACCTACTGCCTTCCATCAGCTGATGGATCAATATTCCTCCAAGTTGAACACCAGCTCTGAGTTGAGCAAGGACAAAGAATGTCCCCTGGTGGTGGGACTTGATTGTCCATTAGCATGTGTGGCTCATACATCCGTCACCGACCAAGCTGGCAGAGTCGTGAAGTACGTAGCTGTCAGTGAGATAAGCAATAGGAGGAAATAAGTAACTTGACCCAGTCCTCTACAATATCCCTGACACAGTTGCATCAGTCCATGATTGTTTTGTCACAGGTAACAACCTCACATTTCTCGTGAAGGTTAATTCCCGTTTTCACACTGAGGACACCATCCAGCATGTCGTGAGGCACTATCACCTTATTGAATGGGACAGGTTAAGAACAGTGCCAGCAGCTCAGAATGGGGAAACCATGAGGTGTTCCAGCACAATCTGCTGCCTCATGTCCCACCATAGCCCTCACTCCTCCAACGCCCTCCAGCCAGATCAACAAACCTGGTTTAATAACGAGTGTAGAAGATGGTGGGAGGGGCAGCGTCACGCGTTACTGAACATGAGGTGACAACCAATTGATGCTACAACACAGGACAATATTGACCTTAAACAGTGGATGCAGCATGCTTCACATAAAGCCCAGCGAGCCCACATCCAACGGATCAGGTTAACACTTTGCAGTCCTCCAGCACCCAGTCGTGAATGGTGAGTTGTTTTTGTACATGATGAATCTATTTATGAAGCCCCGCGGACACCCGCTCACATATGATAGGTGAATTAGCGATGGAATTTGGGTGTTTTGCTGATCAATTGGGCTGTAATAAATTGCTTTCCTATAAACGGTGTAATGTCTCATTACTGATAGGCTCTTTTGATCTATCGATGGGGATTCCGTGTTTATTTTTGGGACTAGACTTGATTGGGGTGGGTGGGAAGAATTCCTTCCCCCAAAGACAGTAGTTAACCAGTTGGATTTTTTCAACAATCCATCAGCTTTGATGATTACATTTGCAGTTGCTGACGAAACAATAGCAGTGACGCGAACATGACATCCAGGTTGATAAGTCAGTACCATCAGCAGTGATCTGTGATGCTGCATTTAATTATATGTTCACGTTTATCACGAGTTCATTGTACTCTTCTCCACATTCAGGTTCTTATATTCTACCGAATAGGTGACATTTCTATCAATGCATCAGATCACATTTAATAATTTTAAATTGAATTTGACACTTATCTTCCAAGTCTACAACTTTTCTATACTATATTATGTTAATACAATACCAGCGTCATCTTATTGTATTGCATTTTTATTTAAATCTGACTTTGCAAAAACGAAAAGAAAATTTCAAGACAACAATAAGTTTACTCGCTACATTACTCATGTTACAGATTTGAAAAACTGTTTGCTTCACTTATTGAAAACTATATGCAGCCAGTGAGGTATTTAAGAGGAAGATATGTTGAACACCCGTAGATATTTAACACACCATTTCACACATCACTCATCTCCGATAATGAGCCACTGCATTATTCCAAAAATACATTGTGTCCTTCTCAGAGGAATAATGCATTTTGCTAAATCTCTCCCTGTCTCTCTCTCTCTCTCATATCTTAATTAATCCTTGAATGACTGCATTGTTGAAAATGTATTATCATTGATATCCAGAATTGATTAACAGGCACGTTCTCTGAGCAACAGATTAATTTTGTTGTCTGTAATTGATTAGAGGGGATATGACTGATTCTATAATTTAAAACGGTATATAGCTTATTGTCCCAGGAAATAGACTACTGATGGCCGAATCCTTAAAACATTCTCGGTCCCGAGGACACTTCTACAAATGTATATCCTTCCTACATCTAATAAATAGGCATTTTCAAGCGTAAATGTTGTTTATTGTTCCAGCTTCATGCAAATCGACAATAAAACATTGCCTTCAAGCTTTTTTAATCAAATGTTTCCCATCGTAAATGTCACATATGATAAGAGATGCCCACAGCATTAGAACAAAAGGAATAGGAGCAGGAGTAGGACATTTGGCCCTTCGAGCCTGCTCTGTCATTCAATAAAAGCATGGCTGATCGTCTACCTTACCTCCACTTTCCTGCACTATCCCCATATCACTTGATTACCTTAATATTCAAAAATCTATCGATCTCTGTCTTGAATATACTCAAAGACTGAACCTCCACAGACGTCTGCGTTAGCAAATTCCAAAGATTCACCACTTCCTGAGTGAAGAAATGTCTCCTCATCTCACTCGAAAATGGCCGACCCCTTATTCTGAGACTTTGACCCCTGGTTGTAGACTCGCCAGCCAGGGGAAACCTCCTCCCTGCATCAACCATGTCAAGTCCTGTAAGAAATTTGTATGCTTCAATTAGATCACGTTTCATTTTTCCTAAACTCTAGAGAATATAGGACGAATCTACTCAATCTCTCATCATAGGACAATCCCCCCATCCCTGGAAACAGCCTGGTGAAACTCCGTTGCACCCCCTCTAAGGGAAGTATATCCTTCCTCCTGGAAGGAGACCAACACTGTACACAATGCTCCAGGTGTGGTCTCACCGGGGCCCTATATAATTGCAGTAAGACGTCTTTACTCTTATACTCAAATCCTCTTGTAATAAAGGCCCTCATACAATTTGCTTTCCTGATTGCTTGCTGTACCTGCATGTTGACTTGCAGTGATTATTGTACAAGGGCACCCACATTTCCCAATCTCCCACCATTTAAAAAACACTCTGCTTTTCTATTTTTCCTACCATAAGGAATAGCTTCACAAATTTCCACGTTACATTCCATTTGCCATATTCCTGCCCACTCATTCGCCTGTGTATATCCCCTTGGCGCCTCCATACATCATCCTCACAACATACATTCCATGTTATGATTGAAGCAATTAGTATAAAACATGTTGCTACATGTAACAGCTTGCATGTGATAAGCATGCAATCGTATATACCTACTAAAAAAAACATGCTGAGCTAAAAAATAATGAGGCTATATAGTTGTAGATTTTTGTGTTTACCACTAGGGCATTAAGCATGTTCTGGGCAAAGCAGAAAATCGCCTGTAATAGAAACCACCTCATTTTCTATTTTGATATTAATGGAAAGGAACTCTGGCCAGTTCTGTCGGAGTTGTGCATAATACTCTGCCGGAATTCCGAGCCTGCCGTTCGCCCCGGTAATGCTTAATCTCCAAGCGTTAATTACGAAAATCGCGACCCTACTCCCACCATCCGTCCCGAGAAAGCAGTTGTCTCCACAGGTCTTGGTGAGTAACATATATCAAAGCTGCTGAGAACTTTTATTTCTTTTTCACTTCGGCATACACAATGCTGTCCGCAGCAGTGGCCAAGGCAGCTTCTTTCTGATTCAGAGCTTCCATATTCAAAGTAGCATAGGTGAGTTCCTGGTGGTCGCTCTCTGGTACATCAGCAGACGCTCCCTGCAATGAATAACATGAAGAAATGGCAGAAGTAGATAATATACAGATAATGAGTTTCTTTCCTCCTCTCCAACTCTCGTCGCCTCTCTATATCAATCTTTTTCTCTCTTTCTCATTTCCTCTGCCTCGCTCTCTCTCTCCCACTCTCAGCTATCTTACTCTCCGTCTGGCTCTCTGCCTTTGACTGTCTATCTTTCTCTGTGCCGCTGTGTCTCACTGCAGCTTTCTCTCTCTCTTTCTCTCACTCTCTGTTTCTGTGCCTGTCTCTCTCGGAGTCTGTCTGTCTGTCTCTTTTGTTTCTCACACCTCTGACTCTCGTTCGTTCGTCTGTCTGTTCATTCTGTCTGTCTGTTCTGTCTGTCTGTCTGTTCATTTTGTCTGGTCAGTCTGTCTGTCTGTCTGTTCGTTCTGTCTGTCTGTTTGTCTATTTGTCTGTGTGGTAAACCACTGTTGTTAGTATTGTTGTTCACCACTGTTGTTAGTATTGTTGTTCACTGTTAATACTGTTGTTCACTCTTGCATATTGTTGTACTTGTCTGTGCATGCCTCAGCTGACTCCGCCCCTGGCTCCACCCTCATGGCTGGGTATAAAGGTGGCTGCTCGGCAGCCCCCGGCCCTTTTGGATACCAGGCAACCACAAGAGGCATGCTCTGTTCTTTGGTAATAAAAGCCTGTTTGTTACTCTCTCTTTTGTAGTAATTGATAGTGCATCAATTTTATTACCAAAGTTAAATGTTGGCTGCGAATGCTGATCAACCGATGGCACAAAACGCTGAGCAGCAGGCGCTGCTGCGAGCCCTCAGACCAACATGCCTGGACCTAGACCCCCAAGAAGCGGGTTCGTCGACTAAATTCGCACAATGGCTGCATTGCTTTGAGGCGTGTCTGGAAGCCTCGACCGTGACTCTCGATGAAAATAAACTGAAAATCCTGGCCTCGAAGGTGAGCCATCAAGTCTATACTTTAATCCAAGATGCGACGACCTACGCGGCGGCTATCGACCTACTGAAAGGGCAGTATGCACGCCCGGTTAACACGGTCTATGCCAGGCACCTTTTAAGATCTCGCAGACAGCAGCCCGGGGAAATGGTGGAGGCCTTCCTACGGGCACTGCAGGTACTCGGACGTGGCTGCGACTGCAAGGAAGTATCGGCCGTGGCACATGTGGAGGGACTGATACGAGGCGCTTTTGTTGCAGGTCTAAGGTCCGACCACTCCCGGCAGAGGCTGCTGGAGAAGGGTGAAATAGACCGAACAAAGGCAGTGTCCCTCGCGCTCTCGCTCGATGCAGCCCACAGAAATATGGACGCTTTCTCCCCTAATCGCCCCGCGCCGTGGACGCCGCAATCTTGGGCCATGGGACCGCCACCTCCGACTGCTGCATGGATGTCCAAGGCACAAAAATGCTATTTTTGTGGCCAAGCTAAACACCCTAGAGCACGCTGCCCCGCGAAGAATACTACCTGCTCTGGCTGTGGGATGAAAGGTCACTACGTTAGCGCCTGCAAAGGGAAGACCGCTAACGCCAGCAGCGCCGCGTGTGAACCGTGGGTGCAGCCATCTTGCCCGCCACTTTGGGCTCCCCCAGCCGCGTGGGGATCGGGACCGTGGGCGCCGCCATTTTGTCCGCCATCTTGGACGCCTCCGACTTCGGTTACGGGGGACCCGGACTCCACCACCGCCTCATCGGACGACCGCATCGACGCACTTGAACTTACACTGGCTTCCGTGACGCTGGATCAATCTCTCCCGCATCAACTGTCCAGGTCCATGATGGACATTATGGTAAACGGCTGCGCCACTACCTGCCTTTTTGACAGCGGGAGCACGGAGAGTTTTATACACCCCGACACGGTGCGCAGTTACTCTCTCCCGGTCCTGCCGACGCGTCACCGCATCTCTATGGCTTCCAAAGCCCAGTCAGCAGAAGTCGGTGGCTACTGTATGGTGACTCTTTCAGTGCGGGGTACTGAATACAAAATTTTTAAACTTCTGGTCCTACCCGATCTCTACGCTGCCATCCTACTGGGGTTGGATTTTCAGTGCCACCTTAAGAGTGTCACTTTAGCGTACGGTGGACCCCTCCCCCCTCTCACGGTCTGCAGCCAGCAGTTTTTAAATCGCCCGCCACGCGCCATTTGCAGCCTCTCCACCCTTAAAGTCTCCCCCCCTCCTTGTTCGCTAACCTCACCTGCGACTGTAAGCCCTACGCTACCAAAAGTAGACGTTACAGTGCCGGGGATAGGGGTTTCATTAAATCCGATGTAGCGAGACCCCTGAAGGAAGGGATTTTCGAGAGCAGCAATAGCCCATGGCGAGCACAAGTGGTGGTGGTGATGACTGGTGGAAAACAGCACCTAGTTATTGACTACAGCCAGACGCTCAATCGCTACACCCAGGTGGATGCATACCCACTCCCCCGCATATCTGACATGGTCAATCAGATAGCACAATACCGGGTGTTCTCGACGATTGATCTGAAGTCGGCATACCACCAGCTCCCCATCAGGGCTGAGGATCGCCAGTACAGAGCTTTTGAAGCTGATGGTCAGCTCTATCACTTTCTCAGAGTTCCCTTCGGCGTCACCAACGGAGTTTCTGTCTTCCAACGGGAGATGGACCGGATGGTTGACCAGAACGCGCTCCAGGCCACTTTCCCATATCTGGACAACGTCACCATCTGCGGCCACGACCAGTAGGACCACGACGTTAACCTAGGGAAATTCCTCCGGACAGCCCAGCGGCTGAATCTCACATACAACAAAGACAAATGTATGTTTCGTACTAAGCGCCTTGCTATTCTTGGCTGCGTAGTGGAGAATGGAGTCATTGGCCCAGACCCCGATAGAATGCGCCCTCTTATGGAGCTCCCCCTCCCCCACTGCTAGAAAGCACTGAAGAGATGCCTGGGGTTTTTCTCTTACTATGCTCAGTGGGTGCCCAACTATGCGGATAAAGCCCGACCCCTCATCAAGTCCGCCTCCTTCCCCCTGACAGCAAAGGGCCTTCCGGCCTCCCGCTGGCAGGAGGTCCTCCCTGCGCCACTCCATTCCATTCGGTCGCTGCTCTGTACACCCACCAATGCCACTCCTCACGAGAGAATGTTCTCCTTCCCCAGGAAGTCCACATCGGGGATTTCGCTACTGTGGTAAACCACTGTTTGTATTCCTGTTTGTCCTGTTTGTATTCCACTGTGTACATGCCTGGACATGCCTCGGCTGACTCCTCCCACAGGTCCTAGTATAAAGGTGACTGCTCCCCAGCCCTTGTATCCTGGACCGGTCGACCACTCGAGGCAGACCTCCATTCTGTTGTTAATAAAAGCCTTTAGTTACTCTTCTAAATCTCAGTCTTTTATGAGTAATTGATAGCGCATCAGCTACCAACATGGCTGACTTCTCCAGGACCCATCCTACTGCGGAAGCACGTGAGGACCCATAAGGCGGACCCGCTGGTCGAGAGGGTGAGCCTCCTCCACGCCAACCTGCAGTATGCTTACATGGTGTACCCGGACGGGCGGGAGGACACAGTCTCCATTCGAGACCTCGCACCTGCGGGTGCTCCTGAAACACTCTCTTCGCCACCCACCACTACTCCTGCCTACCCCCAGGACACAGTCCCCGCACGAGACCTCGCACCTTCGGGTGCCTCTGAGAGACCACCATCGCTACCTCCCATTACCCACGCTCTGACCCCTGTAGACGGCATGCTGCAGCCCCAGGGTCCGCCACCTGCTACACCACCTCTGAACGAGACATCGCGTTCAACGTTGGATGCTGCACCATCACCGCCGCTGCTGCGACGCTCAGGACGGCTTACAAGGCCTCCTGATAGGCTTCAGTACACGAATTTTTAGTGCACTTCACCCCGCCGGACTCAATTCTAAACAAGGGGTGAATGTGGTAAACCACTGTTGTTAGTATTGTTGTTCACCACTGTTGTTAGTACTGTTGTTCACTGTTAATACTGTTGTTCACTCTTGCATATTGCTGTACTTGTCTGTGCATGCCTCAGCTGACTCCGCCCCTGGCTCCACCCTCATGGCTGGGTATAAAGGTGGCTGCTCGGCAGCCCCCGGCCCTTTTGGATACCAGGCAACCACAAGAGGCATGCTCTGTTCTTTGGTAATAAAAGCCTGTTTGTTACTCTCTCTTTTGTAGTAATTGATAGTGCATCAGTCTGTCTGTCTTTTTGTCTGTCTGTCTGTTTTTCTGTGGTTCTGTCTGTCTGTGGTTCTGTCTGTCTATCATTCTGTCTGTCTGTCGTTCTGTCTGTCGGTCGGTTGTTCTGTCTGTCTGTCATTCTGTCTGTCTGTCTTTCTCTCTCTGTCGTTCTCTGTCTGTTGTTCTCTGTCATTCTGTCTGTCTGTCATTCATTCTGCCTGTCGTTCTGCCTGTCATTCTGCCTCTCTGTCTACCTATATATATTTCTATCTATATATCTATCTGTCTGTCTGTCTGTCTATCTATCTATAAATGTATCGATCTCTATCTCTGTGCCCATCTGTTCTTCTCTCTGTCTTGTCCTTCTCCTTCTCTCTCACTCACTCTCTATCTCGTTCTTTCACTCTCTCACTCTCCCTCGCTCACTATTCTGTAAGTTTCCGACTCTCTCTACAGGAGCCAGCTCATCGGTGTTTCCAAAGCAAGAGGCGTAATGATTGGTATTTGAGAAAAATTGAACTTACATTTTTGTCAGGATCTAAAGGAAGATTCGCAGTCTGATCTGAAAAGAAGGACATTTATTTTGTGAAGTCTCTGCCTGTTTTTCCAGCGAATTTCAATGGGCTAGAATGCCAACTGGCTGCTCGGGCAGAAAACTGCCGTTGCCACGTGTAAGAGTAAATGCCTAATTACTAAATTCCATTAAAATCAGTTGACTTGCAGTTCACGCCCGCGCTGAAAATCTTCCCTGATATTAAAAAATATCCTCAGTAATCACTCATTACCACAAATTTAGCGCAAATTAAAATCATGTTTAGATATTTGTCTTTACCTAATGGGTAATAACAATCACAAGGCCACATTTCAGAAAGCAAAATATCGCAACAAGTATAACATGGCACTTCATTTCAAAGGAAGGGAAATCTGGCGGGTTACGTTACAAGCAGGGATCAGTGACGGGCCTCAGCTATTTACAATCTATATTAATGGGCGAGATGAAGGAACCAAGAGAAAACAGGGATGGGGAGAAGTACCTGGACTCAATGTTTCAGGAGTTAGTCTCACCTATGAAATTAATTAATTCAGATGTAGCCCGTGGTCAGGGACAGGACGGTGCGACTATGAGTGAGGCAGGTACAGGGATCCAGGAGGTAGTGTTGAAGGAGCCGCAGCACTTGCTCTTGTCAAACAGGTTCGAGGTACTTATTCCCTGTGAGGGCGGGAGCAGGGACTGCAGGGAGGACGAGCAACCTGGCCACAGCACCGTGGAACAGGGGGCCATTCAAGTGGGGGGAGTAAAAAGAAATGTTGTAGTGGTAGGGGATAGTATCATTAGGGGGATAGATAGGGTTCTCTGCAGTCGAGGGCGGGAGTCCCGAAGGCTGTGTTGCCTGCTCGGTGCCAGGGTTAAGGACATCTCTTCTGGGCTGGAAAGAAACTTGGAGTGGGAGGGGGAGGATCCAGTTGTTGTGGTCCATGTTGGTACAAACGACGTAGATAGGGCAAGGAAGAAGGTTCTGTTAAAGGAGTATGAGCAGCTAGGGGTCAAATTAAAAAACAGAACCTCAATGATAATAATCTCTGGATTATTAACTGAGCCACGAGCGAATTTGTCTAGGATAAATACAATTAGAGAGTTAAATGCGTGGCTCAATGACTGGTGTGGGAAAAATGGGTTTTGCTTCTTGGGACACTGGCACCAGTACTGGGACAGGAGGGAGCTGTTCCATTGGGACGGACTTCACTTGGCCAGTGCTGGGACTAGAATCCTGGCGAATCATATAACTAGGGCTGTAGAGAGGGCTTTAAACTAATAATTGGGGGTAGGGTTTTAGAGCGCAAATAATAAAAAGGACAACGGAGAAGGTTATAGACATAGGTAGCAGTGGGGGAATTAAAAACCAGAGCGTGTCAGGAAGGGACAGAAGGTATGGAGTAAAAGGTAATGTAGTAAAAGGGGAAAAAGCAGGAGCTAAGTGTCACAAAACGTATTTGTAAGTTCTTTATCTGATTGCACGTAGCATTCATAACAAAATGGACGAGTTAATGGCACAAATAACTACATATGGGTATGATCTTGTGGCCATTACAGAAACATGGCTGCAGGGTGACCATGACTGGGAATTAAACATACCAGGTTATTTAACATTCAGGAAGGACAGGCAAAAAGGAAGGGGAGGTGGGGTGGCTATGTTAATAAAGGAAGGAATCACTGTAATACAGGGAAATGATATTGGGCCAAAGGATCAGGATAGAGAAACAGTTTGGGTGGAGATAAGGAATAATAAGGGGAAAAAAACACTATTGGGCCTAGTCTATAGGCCTCCGAACAGTTGCAACTCTGTTGGACGGAGTATTAATCAGGAAATAGTTGAGGTTTGTAATAAGGGAACAGCTATAATTATGAGGGATTTTAACTATCATATTAACTGGACAAATCAAATTGGGCAGGGCAGCCTTGAGGATGAGTTCATTTGGTGTATTAGGGATGGGTTTCTTGAGCAGTATGTAACTGAACCAACCAGGGGGCAAGCAACCTTAGATTTGGTCCTGTGTAATGAGACAGGATTAATTAAAAATGTCCCAGTAAAGGATCCTCCATATTCAATTAGAGGGTGAGAAGGTTGGATCTCAAACAAGCGTGCTGAGCTTGAATAAAGGAGACTATACAGGTATGCCAGCGGAATTGATTAGAGTGGACCGGGAAAATAGATTAAAGGGTAAGACGGTACATGATCAGTGGTGTACATTTAAGGAGTTATTTTAAAACTTCCAAAAAAAAAATATTCCACTGAGGAAAAAAGGGTGTAAAAGAAAATATAGCCATCCGTGGCTAAGTAAAGTAATTAAGGATAGTATCCAACTAAAAACAAGGGCATATAAGGTAGCCAAATCTAGTGGGGGGATAGAGGATTGGGAAGTCTTTAAAAGACAGCAAAAAATAACTAAAAGATTGATTAAGAAAGGGAAGATAGATTATCAAAGTAAATTAGCAAAACATATAAAAACAGATAGCAAAAAGTTTCTACAGTTATATAAAAAGAAAAAGGGTGGTTAAAGTAAATGTTGGTCCCTTAGCGGATGAGACCGGGAAATTAATGGTGGGAAACATGGAGATGGCAAAAACACTGAATGAATATTTTGTATTAGTCTTTACAGTAGAAGACACTAAGAATATCCCAACACTGGACAAACAGGGGGATCTAGCGGGGGAGGAGCGAAATACGATTAAAATCACTAAGGAAGTGGTACTCGGTAAAATAATGGGACTCAAGGCGGATAAATCCCCTGGACCTGATGGCTTACATCCTAGGGTCTTGAGGGAAGTGGCGGTAGGGATTGTGGATGCATTGGTAATAATTTTCCAAAGCTCTCTGGACTCAGCAAAGGTCCTGGCAGATTGGAAAACTGCTAATGTAACACCCTTATTTAAAAAGGGAAGTAGGCAGAAGGCTGCAAACTATAGTCCTCTTAGTAAAATTTTAGAGTCCATTATTAAGGAGACAGTAATGGGATATTTGGATAAACATAATTTAATAGGACAAAGTCAGCATGGTTTTATGAAGGGGAAGTCATATTTGACAAATTTGCTGGAGTTCTTTGAGGAAGTAACATACAGGGTGTATAAAGGGGAACCAGTGGGCGTAGTGTTTTTAGACTTCCAAAAGGCATTTGACAAGGTGCCACACAAAAGATTATTGTTCAAGATAAAAAATCACGGATTGGGGGTAATATTCTGGCATGGGTGGAGGATTGGCTATCTAACAGAAAGCAGAGAGTTGGGATAAATGGTTCATTCTCATACTAGCAATCAGTAACTAGTGGTGTTCCGCAGTGGTCAGTGCTGGGTCCCCAACTCTCTACAATCTATATTAACGATTTGGAGGAGGGGACCGAGTGTAACATATCAAAGTTTGCAGATGAGACAAAGATGGGAGGGAAAGTAGTGAGTGAGGAGGACATAAAAAACCTGCAAGGGGACATAGACAGGCTAAGTAAGTGGGCAGAGGTTTGGCAGTTGCAATACAATACTGGAAAGTGTGAGGTTATGTGCTTTGGCAGGAAAAATCATAGAGCAAGTTATTATCTTAATGGCAAGAAACTGGAAAGTACTGAAGTACAAAGGGATCTGGGGGTCCTGGTGCACGAAACTCAAAAAGTTAGTATGCAGGTGCAGCAAGTGATCAAGAAGGCAAATGGAATGTTGGCTTTTATTGCGAGGGGGATAGAATATAAAAACAGGGAGGAACTGCTGCAGTTGTACAAGGTATTGGTGAGACCGCACCTGGAATACTGCATACAGTTTTGGTGTCCTTACTTAAGAGAAGACATACTTGCTCTCGAGTCAGTACAAAGAAGGTTCACTCGGTTAATCCCGGGGATGAGGGGGTGGACATACGAGGAGAGGTTGAGTAGATTGGGACTCTACTCATTGGAGTTCAGAAGAATGAGAGGCGATCTTATTGAAACATATAAGATTGTGAAGGGGCTTGATCGGGTGGATGCGGTGAGGATGTTCCCAATGATGGGTGAAACTAGAAATAGGGGGCATATTCTTAGAATAAGGGGCTGCTCATTCAAAACTGAGATGAGGAGAAACTTCTTCACTCAGAGGGTAGTAGGTCTGTGGAATTTGCTGCCCCAGAAAGCTGTGGAAGCTACATCATTAAATAAATTTAAAACAGAAATAGACAGTTTCCTAGAAGTAAAGGGAATTAGGGGTTACAGGGAGCGGGCAGCAAATTGTACATGAGTCTAGGTTCAGAACGGTCATGGCCCTGTGGGTAGCGGAGCGGGCCCAGGGGCCGTGTAGCCTGGTCCTGCTCCTACTTCTTGTGTTCTAATTCTGTGTTGATTTCAGGAGATGCTTGTATTCCCAGGGATTAGTGGAGACATCGAACAGGCTGCCAGCTGGGTGTCCTTCAAGAGTAAATTGGGCCTGTTCCTGGCTGGGGTGGAGATCACTTTTACAGAAGGTAAGCACTGTAGGAAATACAGGGATAGAGTGATCTCCTGGACGAGTTTCGATTGCCTGGATGGGTCGGACAGGAATTTCCCAGATTTTTACTCCCAAATTGGCCATTGGGTTCTTTATCTGGTTTTTCGCCTCTCCCGGGAGATCACATGGGTTTGGGTGGGATGGAGAGTGAAAGTAGATTTGAGGTTAGGATCAGATCAGCCATGACCTTATTGAATGGTGGAGCAGGCTCGAGGGGCCGATTGGCCTACTCCTGCTCCTATTTCTTATGTTCTTAAATGTATCCAAAATTGATCACGATACAATGCAAAGTGGGACAGAAAGCTGTGAGGAGAACTAAAACAATCTGCAGAGGGATACAGATAGATTAATTCAGTGGGCATTAAGATGGCAGACGAACTATAATGTCGGGAAATGTGAGGTTATTTACTTTGGTAGGAAGAATAGAAAAACAGAATATTTTATAAACGATGTGAAACTTTCAAATGTTGGTGTTCAGAAAGATTTGGGTGTCCACGTGCAAGGAACACAAAGAACTATCACAAAGGAACAACAAGCAATATGTAATGGAAATGGCATATCGGCCTTTATTGCAAGGCGGGTTGGAGTATAAGAGTAAGGACGCCTTGCTACAATTGTACAGGGCCTTGGGGAGACCACACCTGGAGTACTGTGCACAGTTCTGGTCTCCTTATCTGAGGAAGGATATACTTGCCTTGGAGGCGGTGAAAGAAAGGTTCACTGGATTGATTCCTGGGATGAGAGGGCTGTCCTATGATGAGAGATTTTGTAGAATGGGCCGATACTCTCTGAAGTTTAGAAGAATGAGAGGTGATCTCATTGAAACACACAAGATTCTGAAGGGGATTGACAGGGTAGATGCTGAGAGGCTGTTTCCCCTGGCTGGAGTGTCTAGAGCTAGCGGGTATAGACTCAGGATAAGGGGTCGGCCATTTAAGACGGAAATGCGGAGGAATTTCTTCACTCAGAGGGTTTTGAATCTATGAATTCTCTACCCCAGATGGCTGCGGATGCTCAGTCATAGAGCACCTTCAAGGCTGAGATAGATAGATGTTTCGAATCCAGGGGAATCAAGGGATATGGAGATCTGGCGGGAAAGTGGAGTTGAGGTCGATGATCAGCCATGGACTTATTGCATGGGGGGAGCAGGCTCGAGGGGCCAAATGGCCCACTCCTGCTCCTATTTCTGATGCTCGTTTGTTGTAATACCTGGGATGGCTGGAATGACGTATGATGAGAGATTGGGTCGATTGGGCTTATACTCGCTGGAGTTTAGAAGAATGAGAGGGGATCTCATTGAAACTTTTAAAATTCGAACAGGACTAGACAGACTAGATGCAGGAAGGATGTTCCCGATGGCCGGGGAGTCCAGAACCAGGGGTCACAGTCTAAGGATAAGGGTTAAGCCATTTAGGACTGAGATGAAGAGGAATTTCTTCAACCAGCGAGTGGTGAACTTGTGGAATTCTCTACCAAAAAAGGCAGTAGAGGCCAATTCATTAAATATATTCAAGAAGGAGTTAGATATATTTCTTAAGGCTAAGGGATCAAGGGATATGGGGAGAAGGCAGGGACAGGGTGCTGAATTTGGATGATCAGCCATGATCTCATTGAATGGCGGAGCAGACTCGAGGGGCGGTATGGCCTACTCCTGCTCTTATTTATTATGTTCTTATGAAAGATTTTTGGACTCTAATGGAATCAAGGGAGATGGAGATAAGGAGGCAAAGTGAAGTTGAGGTCGATGATCAGCCATGATCTCATGGACAGGCGGAGAAGGCTCGGGGGCCGGATGACCTAATCCCGCTCCTATTTATTATGTTATTGTGTTCTTATGTAGGCATGCATCCCTTCCATGGAGCTATTTCCTTTTCCATCCCGCTCAGAAGATGCCGGGTAGCCAGGCTCCAAAGTGGTAAATTTGACTCTACGTCATTATTAATAGTTTCAAATATTTTGGGGACAGATTTGTACATGGGCGGGACATAAAAAAGGCATTATCGCACCTATCATCTGTAGTCCGCTCAAGTCGTCATTCAGTTCCATTAACTTGAATAGATTGGAATATCGGACGTGTCGTACAACTGTTGACATTAAACGGCATTACCATCGCCGAATCCCCCACTATCAAAATCCTGGGGGTCAACATTAACCAAAAACTTAACTGGACCAGCCACATAAATACTCTGGCAACAAGAGCAGGTCAGAGGCTAGATATTCTGCGGCGAGTTTCTCAACTTCTGACTCCCCAAGGCCTTTCCACCATCGACAAGGCACAAGTCAGGAGTGTGATGGAATGCTCTCCACTTGCCTGGATGAGTGCAGCTCCAGCAACACTCAAGAAGCTCGACACCATCCAGGACAAAGCAGCCCCATGATTGGCACCCCATCCGCCACCTTAAACATTCACTCCCTCCACCACCGGCGCACCGTGGCTGCAGTGTGCACCGTCTACAAGATGCACTGCAGCAACTCACCAAGGCTTCTTCGGCAGCACCTCCCAAACCCACGACCTCTTCCACCTAGAAGGACAAGGGCAGCAGGCACATGGGAACACCACCAGCTCCAAGTTCCCCTCCAATTCACACACCATCCTGACTTAGAAGTATATCGCTGATCATTCATCTTCGCTGGGTCAAAATCCTGGAACTCCCTCCCTAACAGCACTGTGGGAGTACGTTCACCACACGGACTGCAGCGGTTCAAGAATGCGGCTCCCCATCACCAGCTCAAGGGCAACTAGGGATGGGCAATAAATGCTGGCATTGCCAGCGATGCCCTGATCCCATAAACAAATAAAAAAATGCGAATCCGCTGTTTGTTTCCAGGCCCGTTTCAAATTTCACGCGCACTGTATCTAATTCAATCATATGCAGGGAATTATTTTGCATTTTTCATTCTATTTTAGTTACACCAGTGCATTAATAACTAAAAGCCGATTCAGCTGCGAGTATTACAAATTAAGCCATTAAGTTATCTGTTGCTGTTAGCGTCGCCTAGAATCATATTGACCTGGATAAAACGGTCGATGGCGTAACTACTCCGAACACAATGCACACTTAGCTCAATGTACCAAGCACTTCCTCCGAGCTTTTCACGGACATTAGAAACATTGCCTGGACAAAATCCGAAAATGCTTCCATTTCCGGCCACATATAGCTTTTAGAAAGAATTGGAACTGCCAGGCGGTATGTGTCAGGCCCTGCGCCTGTTTGCATAAGCTGTTAAAATTGTAATCTTGCTGAGCAATTAGCCCGACTCTTTGGCCAGTACTTAGAATATCCCCATCGGTGCAGATCATCTGTTAAGTCAGAACGTAACAGATAGCAATTTCGGGATGCTGAGCACGTGCATTCGCATGTGGAAATTCCGAACGTGCTGTACATTTCCATGGCATATTCTGACCCATTATTTTTAACCTTATTAATTAAAGCAACACTGCACTTACACGTGTTATCAGCGTCTTCGTGACTCGTAACTCCACCTGCAGAGGCTGCCCTTCTGTAACATACACAAACATGTTATATTATCCTAAATATAGCCCCAAATTAATGTTTATTCTCTGCACCATTACCTAAGATGCAATGAACTTGAGTGAGTAAAGTATAATTGCATAATTTGCATAAAACTATGAGTATCAAAATAAAGTGTGTCTCATGGTATTCTCACCTCTCAATATTTTGCCTTCTTAATTGTCCTGCAAGGTAACAATGGGAACATATAAATCACTATGTTAATTTCGCAATAAAGTGACCCAAACTATCAAAATTTCCACTGTTGAATATTAATACAAGTGAAGTAGTTTCAATTGTTTAATATGCACCCTTCCCAGAAGAGACCAAGGAATGGAGACGTGCATACGCACAAAAGGTGCAAGAAAATATGGAATGAGAAAGAAAAAAACAGTTTCCTCTATTTGGTTACCTCAGCAACAACGCGAACTGCTTGCTGTTATAGGTCTAGAAATTCGTCTCTTCCTACCCCAAAATATTGACAGCAAAGTCGGAAGCTATTACCACCTTAAATAGTATTGGGCCTAAACTTGCGGTTGGAAGTGTACCTCCGGAGTACGCCTCCGACCTGAAAAATAAATCCAAAAGTACCTGCTGGCTCTCAGGAAGGATATACTTGCCTTGGAGGTGGTGGATCGAAGGTTCACTAGATTGATTCCTGGGATGAGAGAGCTGTCCTATGGTGAGAGATTGTGTAGAATGGGCCGATACTCTCTGGAGTTTAGAAGAATGAGAGGTGATCTCATTGAAACATTCAAGATACTGAGGGGGATTGACAGGGTAGATTCTGAGAGGTTGTTTCCCCTGGCTGGGGAGTCTAGAGCTAGGGGTCACAGTCTCAGGATAAGGGGTAGGCCATTTAAGACTGAGATGAGGAGGAACTTCTTCACTCAGAGGGTTGTGAGTCTTTGGAATTCTCTGCCCCAGAGGGCTGTGAATGCTGAGTCTTTGAGTATATTCAAGGCCGAGATCGATAGATATTTGGACTCCAGTGGAATCAAGGGATATGGAGATTGGGCGGGAAAGTGGAGTAGAGGTCGATGATCAGCCATGATCTTATTGAATGGCGGAGAAGGCTCTAGGGGCCGTATGGCTTACTCCTGCTCTTACTTATTATGTTCTTATGTCACGGGCATCGGAGTCATTGCGGCCTCAGGCTGCATAAAGGCCCACGGATCCCAGGTAGGCAAGTGGTTAGGAAGCGTCCCTCGATTCCCATGAGTCAGATCAGCACCCAATAATAGGCTGATGAACAAGATCAGAGAATGCGGAGTCAGGGGACAAGTGGCTGAATGGATTGCTGGCTCTCTTCAGGACAGGAAGCAGTGAGTAGGAGTAACGTGTAGCTACTCAGAATGGCAGGTGTGTCTAGAACGAGGGGTCACACTCTCAGGGTATGTGATAGGAAATTTAGGACTGAGCTGAGTAGAAATGTCTTCACTCAGAGGGTGGTGAACCTATGGAATTCTCTACCACAGAAGGCTGTGGAGGACAAGTCACTGAATCTATTTAAGAAGGAGATAGATCGATTTCTAGACACAAAAGGCATCAAGGGGTATGGGGAGAGTATGGGAATATGGTATTGAGATAGAGGATTAGCTATGATCATATTGAATGGTGGAGCAGGCTCGAAAGGCTGAATGGCCTACTCCAGGTTTCTATGTTTCTATAGTGGCTGTGGGATCTTTTCCGTCCACCTGAGTGGGCAGACGGGGCCTCGGTTTAATGTCTCATCTGAAAGACGGCACCTCCGACAGTGCAGCACTCCCTCAGTACTACACTGAGGACTGTCAGCTTAGATTTTTGTGCTCAAGCATCTGGAGTGGGACTTGAACCCACAACCTATGGACTCAGGCGAACTGGACCATCGATGACACTATCAAGCTGTTCACAGTGACAGAAGGTGGGTAGTGGTGTTCCACAAGGATCAGTGCTGGGACCACTGCTGTTCACAATTTACATTAACGATTTAGACTTTGGAATCAAAAACACTATTTCTAAGTTTGTGGATGACACCAAATTGGGGGGCGATAGTCAATACTGAGGAGGACTGCAACAAATTACAGGAGGCCGTCAGTAAATTCGGAGAATGGGCATATAATTGGCACATGAAGTTCAACACGGAAAAATATGATGTACTACATTTTGGGAGGGAGAGTGGGGAGGTCACTGGTCACTTGAAGGATGCGAGGCTAGGTCGTGTAGAGGATTAAAGGATCTCGGAGTACAAATTCACAAATCTGTAAAAGTTGCAACACAGGTTAGCAAGGCTATAAAAAAGCAAACCCAGCACTAGGGTTTATTTCTAGAGGGATAGAATTGAAAAGTAGGGAAGTTATGCTAAACCTGTATCGAACCTTGGTTAGACCGCACTTGGAGTACTGCATACAGTTCTGGTCACCATATTATAAAAAAGATATAGAGGCACTGGAGAGGGTGCAGAGAAGATTTACAAGGATGATACCAGAAATGTGAGGGTATACATATCAGGAAAGGATGAACAGGCTGGGTCTCTTTTCTCTTGAAAAAAGAAGGCTGAGGGGTGACCTAATAGAGGTCTTTAAAATTATGAAAGGTTTCGATAGAGTGGATATAGAGAAAATGATTCCACTTGTGGGGAAGAACATAACTCGAGGCCATCAATATAAGATAGTCACCAAGAAATCAAAGAGGGAAGTCAGGAGAAACTTCTTTACCAAAAGAGTGGTGAGAATGACGAACTCGCGACCACAGGGAGTGGTTGAAGTGAATAGTATAGATGTATTTCAGGGAGGCTGGACAAGCAGATGAGGGAGAAGGGAACAGAGGGTTATGCTGATAGATTTAGATGAGGAAAGACGGGAGGAGTCTCGAGTGGAGCATAAACACTCGCATGGGCTGTCTGGGCTGAATGGCCTGTTACTTTATCGTATATCCTACGTAATCCTACGTAAACACATTAGAAGGGAGAATCCCCATAAGCAAATGAAAAATCCCCAAATAAATAAGTAATTTACAAAATTCTAATAAAAATAAATATTCTCATGTTCAAAATTAATTAAAAGCTCCAAATTAAGCATTTAATATAAAAATTGAATTGTCTGAAAAATAATTTTAATTCAGGCCAAATTTAGATGAATTAATTTTAAAGGTTTATGTATATTTTTATCATTTAGAAAATGTAATTTAACATCTATTTTAACCCTTATGCTGGTAAAAGCAGGGCCAGCGCCTGCTTTTACCAGGCGCCAGTGTTTTCCTGGG